>NC_089978.1:38817181-39442408 GCF_036417845.1 Apteryx mantelli
GTGAACTATTCAAGAAATAGACCAACATAAAAGCTTCACACTAAAATCTGAAGCAAAAAGTAGTCCTTGTGAGGGTGTGACATTCACCTGTCTGATGAGCTACTGCCAGCTGACACACAGGTGTCTCAAATCACCATTTACTTCTGTTTACTTCTATTCTTATTGCATATTGGGTTACAATTGGTCTGGAAAGCCAAGCCAAAAGGGAAGAATACAGATGTGTGGTATCTGAATTACTTCAGTGGCTCAAGAGGCTGGTAATGTGTTAAAGCACATCTAAACAAAGTACTTCAATTTGGCAAAAATGTCATGTTTCAGCTAAAATATTTGTATTTTTTTAATGATAAAAATTCATCAGTTTTCAGCTCCAAACCGATCTAGCACCTTTCTGATGTTGCACCTGAGCTGTGGGAGGCCAGGTTAGTTACTGCAGGCACAGCATGGCTGCAGCTCCGGTTGACTGGAGCTCTGCATTGTGCGGACTTTTGGGCACTCTGGAAGCTGGTTTGGAAACATCTACATCACACTCAGCTGTATGCTATAGCCAGGCTGTATTGTCATATGTCAAGTTTTGATACAAAAGTATCACAAAGATTTATTTCTAATGCAGACATCTGAACCTTACAGAGAAATACACTATCCTCCCTTTTTTATTATATTCACAATAGTTGGACAGCATTGTCCCATAATCATCAAGTTAAAATCTTTGTGAATTTTTACTGTTTCCAATGCCTTTGGGAGGGTTCTTTATGTGCAGCATATGCATTATTATTATTATTTTTTTTCTTCTGAGTTCTTTGAGGCTGTCTGTGTCAAGCCAGTAAAAACCTATCACTTCCTTTCATCCCTCTCAACACTCATGAAAGGGCACAGCTCTCTATAGAGCTCCCATATAAAGGTGTCTAAAATGGAGTTGATAAAAAGAACAGGCGGCAGAATCCCTGTTATCAGTCATAACTTGTTTTTTTATATGATACTAGCAGTGGTCAGTTCAAGCAGAAAGTTTCACCTTGTTCTCACTTTTCAGGGTTTTTTTTTAACTATTATTTATTCATGTCCACATTAGAAAATCAATAGCAGTTGACAACTGATTTCTAATACAGCCATCACCACAAAATCGGGGTACTGTATGGAAGAATTGATAGCAACATTATCACAGTCTAATTTCAACTATATTCTGTACTTCTTGCTATGATACATTGACTTTTTTGCAGGTTAATTTCTTGATATGGATTACAGAAGGGATGCCCTTAGACTTCTGTATTATATTCAGAAATAGAAAGATAGACAAAAGCATGTTTTATTACAAAGACATATAAGGTGAAAAATAGTTATACCAGAAATTAATCTCATATCCAGTAGCTAATTCTAAAAACATTATGACTGATTTCTCACTTTTTTAATACAAAAACTATTTTAATGCAACAAAAAGAAATTTATTTGTAAACCAGGGTATGAGAATGTAAACTGTAACTTCTACTCCTGAACTCTTGTTTATTTTTTTGCACCAGTGCAAATCCATTACTCCATAGCAATTATTCCTAGCTATTAAGCAGAAATTCAAAACCTTTGGTTCAGAACTGTTTGAATAGACATACAGATTTCTGACTTTGTCTAGTTAGAAGTCTGAGTGCAGTTTACAGGCTCACAGCTAGCTTGAGCTATGAAACGGTTAGGTGTCTAGTTAAAACTAGTCATCTTGCCTCTCTGTAGTCTGTGAAGTGTGATAGCCCCCTCTCTAAAATCTTAGACATGTTTCTTATATTGGAAGTACTCTGCAGAAGCTGTGAGAATATTGATCATGCATGCACAGATATATATATATATATATGTGTGTGTGTGTGTGAGTGTGTATAAATATATATATATACACACACTCACACACACACATATATATATGAGAGAGATTTTTAAATATATGCACAGACACATCCACTCACACAGTGCAATATAAATTTACATATACATCTTAACATTCTTGCCAACCTGACAGTGCCACCTTAAAAGCCAGGAATACTGGGAGGCTTGCTGCAATAGTATATAAAGGGAAGTCTACTTTGATATTTCATATCTGGGTGATGCCTAGAATTGTGTGGACCAGACTCTCCCTCTGTGTGTCCTTGTTCCACTGTTTCTTCCCCCTCAGCTATTTTTCTTCCTCTTGTACGTCTACCTGTCCCCTTCCGCTAGGTGCCTTTTTCTTTTATCTTGAATTTTCTAAAGCACAAGAAGACAAACTGCATTGTTGCACAGTTTGATACTGTTCACTCTATCACGCACTCCCTTTCCACTGTTGAATCAACAAAGCGATATAGAACTTTTTTTTGAGAGGGAGAGCTACAATGCTGAAATTATGAGAAGCTGCCAGTATTACCCATTTGCAGGGCTAATGAATGTGCCTGAGGGGGTGTTCTCCCCCCTGAGAATCCATCCTTCACCCCACTGGAGCTGGGCAGGACAGTGCTTATTCCCTGGCTGCATAACTTAGTTAGGGCTATGCAGCTCTACTGACGTAGACCGGAGCTGTATCTGCCTGGTGTTAGCAGCTCCCATGATTCATGAATAAGCCTCATCATACCATGCAATCTTCCAGAAGCAAAAACACTGAAACATTTCCCAAAAATTCCAAAACTTGGCAATACTGGAGAAAGAAGTGTAATGAGTATGTATGGGCGCTTGCATATGTGTTGCAATGACACAAGTGAAAATGTTTTGTTGTTGGTCTGAAACAGCCTGAGAATGTCTTTGTGGTTAATACTGTAGTCTGCAATAAGTAAATATACAAATATGTTTAAAGTGTTATTCGTATTCTAAATCCAATCCTAGAAGCTTGACTAAAATAATATATGCTGTTTGAAATCACTATTACATAAAGGTTTCTCAGTTGAGAACAGGTAGTATTTTCTTTTGTCCCACTGAAAACATCATGCTTTTCCTTCCATGCAAGTATAATATGGGGGTCAGAAATTTCTCTTCTGCTAGGAATTATATTCATAAGTTTTCATATTGAGATTACATTTAATTTTTTAGTATAATGATATGATCTGACTTCCACATTGTCCTCTGCAACCTCTCTGCTAAAATTCCCCTTTTTTTCCATCTTGTGATGCTACTGAGACATCTATATAGTGCTGCATTTTTACCACATTGAGACTTTATGTCCTTGAACACTTATCTTCTCATGCAGCTTTATGAACAAAGATTCCACCGCTTTATGTGAAACTAGAATGTTTTATGTCTAAAGGAAGGTAATGCTTTAAATGCTAGCTGATGAAACACTATTCTTAGAACAGTTACCCGCATATGTCTGAAAATACCTGTATCGCTTGCTACTTGCAAGTGCTGACTCTACTTGCTGATTTCCAAATAAAATTAGCCCAGTGTTTTAGCAAATAGTGTTAAAGGTTTCCCAAATTCATTTAATTTCAGTCAAAGCACAGCTATCCTTTAACCTGGCTTGAAAAAAGAATATTACAGTAATACTCAAAGAAGCAAAAATAAAATGCCCTTTGAATTTAGAATATGAACACTATCATTCAAAACACACAGAGACTAAAATTGTTAACCTCTGGGGGAAAGTGGATGAATGGATGAAGAATTCTTGGCACAGTAGCTGGATACATGAAGCATGAAAACATGACATGGTATTAATTAGAGGGACAACATCGACCAATCAAAAGCACAACAATGGTCTTGAATTGCTGAATTGTTATCTTGTGTCTATTATTTTTAATTAGCATTACAGAATGGTCAGGCTTTTGTGTTGCTTTGTTTCTCTTAATTATGTAAAAAAGAATGCAAGATATGCTTAAAATCATTTGCTTTGCAGAACAGAAGACTCTGTCTGTGCCCTAGCTCTGACATTCATGCCCCCAGGAATACATTAGCGCTGGATTTAGGCACTATTTGTTGACATGGGTTGTAGACTAATATATTATTGTTGCAGACTATTTGATGTGTAACGTGTTTTTCTTGGAGGTGGTGAGCCAGAAATCATGCAATATTAATATTTTCACATATGGGAAAGCCATCTGAACTGACTGAGAAATACCAAATACAGAAGGACATAAGCCAGAACTTTTTTCTAAATCATGTATTTAAAAAGTTCTTCTTGCATGTGGCAGAAAGTATCAGTGCATTGATGATAATGCCAGTAATCATTAGCAGTGGCAGTATTTTTCATAAAACATGACCTTAACTCCTGTCCATCCTCGTAAAGGACATATATAACAGATTTTTAAAAAAACTATAATCAAAAGCACCCTTGCAAAATGCTAACAAATAAAACCAAATGGATGGGAGGGACACATTAAAAAAAGAAATGGGGCACAAGGAAAGTAGTAAACATTAGGTGAATAGTGGCTGTTCTAAAAGTGTTTATTTGGAAAAGGATGGAAAAGATTGGGCAAATAAACCTAGGTGGATATCAGAGGAGAATGGGTCAGTCACACAAAAAAATAAAATAAAAAAATCTAATTACCCTCTCAGCTAAAACACATCAGTGAAGTGATAAGAAACAACTAGTAACTGCACACAAATAACCATCAAGAGGAGGTTCAAAGTAGAGCACTCATCAAGTACGTAAGAGTGAATAAATGCACACAATACAACTTCATTTTACAAGTGCAGGTATGATTCTGATCAATTCATTAGAGAAAAGCCATGCTGACTTTGGTGTTGAATGATTGAAGCCTTTATATTTTGATAACCTCTACTTTCACTTACACCCAGATAACCTCATTAAATTCAGCAGGAAATTGTGTATATATCCAAGGATGAAGTCTGTTCCTATATGTGGTCCTGTAGATCTACTGAGCATTTTGTTTTGTACATGAATGTATTCTTTTAAAGACAGTTCACTATAAACCAGAGTTTAACAAGGGGCACAAGATATAGTCTGGTACTGTTTTTATTAAGTTTACATGTCATCTTTTATTCATTCTGGTGCCTGTTCATTTCTTCATTGCCTGCTACAATAACCCATTGGATTTCCATAGTTTCAAGTCAGGTCAGAAATTGCACAATAACATCACCAGGTTTTTGAGCAGAAGAGCAAAGTCAAAACATTCTCTTGTAACATTAAAAGTTTTTTTTTTTTTATTCAAACACTTTAGATGATCAGTCTTCTCTTAAATACATTGTATATTCAAATATTTTTTTTAATATATTAAGAGAGGAACATTCCCTTTGCTATTTACAGTTGTATCCAGAGAGAGCAGAAGTCATGGCAAAGAAAAGTTGCATCATTTTCTGTCTTTCAAACATAACCCAACTTGGAACACTCATTATAACCAATAAACTTCCATGTTTTTACAGAGTTTGATGAACATCAGTACTAAGACTTTGATGGAGCATCTGAATGTCACCAGAAAGAAACCAGATACAGATTTTGTGCTTGAAACTGTATTTTTCTTTAGCATAATCAAGGATGGCTGGCAATCTCCTTTGAAGAGAAGAAGAGCTGGAATACAAAGACTTTTACAAATCAGGAATAAGGCACATTGGCAGGCTTGCACAGGGAGCTTGCACGGTGCCTGCTTGCATTATGTCTGGTTTTAGCCAGTGCTGTGAGTTCTACAGAATTCTGAAGCAGGATTATTTGACTTTTCATCCTAAATCCAATGTCTGTCCTTGGAAGAGTGAACTAACTGATCCTAGAAAGCAGCAGACCACAGGAAAGCTGCTGACTGCAACTGAGTCTCAGTTGTTGATCTAGAGGATCAGTTTCTAATCTTTCCCACTTGCTGTGAACAGACAGTGAACCAGGGTTCACAAAATATTGTGTAGCAGAACACTTTGTCTCCGGGCAGTGCTTCTGGCCACCAGCATCCTTTCCTGAAGGTGAGAAATCAGCAACTGTGAATGGTTTTCTTGTTACATTTCTATGTTTTTCTCTCCTTCCTAAACTATACTGACCTACAGGAAGTGCTAACTTAGCTTTCAACCATTTGCTGGATGACCTACAAAAATATTTTGAAAAATGGAAATTAGGTTATAAACTCTGGCTCTTATCACAGTGTGTCATGCTGGTAAATTATTACAGGATGGAACAAGCAGTGTGCTGGAATTTCTTTTTGGAAATAGCTTCAGGGTTTTCAGTCCTTTTTCCAAACTTGAATTTTACCATTATTGGTTCTCTGGAGAATTTTTCATTTGTAATTGAGAAAACTTTTCTCTCCCTCTAAAAAAATAAATAAAGTAATAATAATAAAAAAGATAATGTGCAATTTATTGAAAGGAATCAGGTGTGTGATTTGTTGTGCAAAGTATGAAAATAGGATCCAAACACATAAATTCACACTATACCTCTGTATTAATTTGCTGCACTAATTTGTCTGTGGCAGTGAGTAAATTAATTATTATTTTTGTTCCTCAGTTTGCTCATTTGTAAAACAGGAATAATAAAACTATTTACTTCATAGGAACTTTTTGGAAGGTTTAATTACTGTTTTTAATGGCCATTAGGTGCACTGGATGGTAGATGCTGTGTAAGTTGCAACATACTATTGTTCCCATTTGTCTTATCTGTCATGGGAGTTTCTCTGCTTTCAAAGTCTTACAAACATGAATTATCCTTAACAGTAACCAGGCCCTTATGTTGGATGCAGTCTGAGGAAATATACTAACAGTTGTTTCCAGGAGCTATATTTTATGTCACTGGATAGATTTAGATCTAGAAACCTGGAATAAACCCCAAAGTTTTCTTCATAACAAAATAAGAATGGTGAATACTGTATTTTATTTCTGCAGGTGTGAGAAACTGTCTGTAATAATTTAGCATTTTGTGTCATAGCCATATACTCATAGAAATGGAAGAATGTAATTTATGGTATTCAGCTCAAGATAAAGTATAATCTAGACATGTCATTGAGGTAATTCTCACAAAATGGTTTTATGTTAAATATTCTGAAAGCCAAAACCATTAAATCTGCAGTCTTAATTATTTTGTCCAGCACTGGTGTAGATCTCATCTGAGACTGTTAACTAATGTTTATAATGTACTATTGAATATTATAAACAGTTTTCTTTTTCAGGAGGTGACTCATTTTCCCTCCTTTTTCGTGAATGAATCATCTTGCAAATCTTATGTATTTTTCATCAGGAGACACATTAAATGGGCATGTGGGTTGCCCCTGTAACGTTAGAAAAATCTAGTAATCCAAAGCAATCATTTTCATGTGTTGCAGGTGCTGCCTATTAGAAGGAAAGATGTACTTGGATATTCTTTAATTAAAGTTTCAATTACTTCAGTTAGCATTCTGAAAAGAACTGAATTAGAAATTCCTCTGGCGAGGTGTGAGGTCAGAAAATATCGACGGTATTTGTACACCCACATGTGTGGTACATGGGTGTCATGTGCTGCGTTGTAAGTCAAACCTCACAGTTTACAAGGCTCAGAGCTTCCTCCTCAGCACAGAACATCCTCTTTAAGTAATCCTTTTCTTCTCTTTCTCCTTAATCTTCTTTTTTTTCCTTGTTGAGTCTGTCTTGCTTTGCATATTATGAGCTATTTCAATAGACTGAAATGACCTCAGTGAAAATAAGCTTAAATTGGATAAACACTTCCACAGACAGCAACATACTCGGTTTTGTGTCCATTTTCTGCAAAATGAAACTGGCATTGTTACACCACTTTGTTCATGGATAATACAAGGACTTAAACCTTCACTGCCAAAAATAAACAAGGAGAGCACCTTCAATGCAAGCATGTAAATGTATTAGTATTACAGAAGGATATTATAGTGCTGGAAATTTGTATATGGCAAATTATATTAGAAAAAATCAGGATTAAATGGCTTGTAATAATTCATGGGTAGCGCAAAAACATTTTTACATTTAGAGATTATTTTTAGTGCCCCAGTCTTGGTTTATCAATGTAGTTCTCATATTGGTTTCTAATTCCTGAAGGAAAAAAGGAAACTGGATCACTTTCCACTTTTGCTTCACCAGTTGGCATGGTTCAAACATTCACACTAAACCGTCAAATCAACGAAGGGATTTAGGTGCTTACATGTTCTTTTACAACCCACAATCTAACACGTAGGGACATCTGACGTCCTTACGGACTCTGCACAGCTACGGTCTAACCTCTGCTTGAGCCATGTCCACCCCCTGTTCTCATAACAGCTTTTGATGTGGAAAATCTGGTTTCAAATTCTTGCTCAGCAGCAGGTCTCGTGGCGACCGTAAGTGGGTCCCCCACCATCTCCCCGCATTACTGCCCTAACGACCCAGCAGTGAATATAATGAATTTAAGAACTGTGACCACAGATAGTCCCTCATTACGACTAGCTCATAGGGAAGGTCTAAGAAAAGAGCTTGAATGTCCGAAGTTAGATACAAAAGGAATGTAAAGTGACATTTATATTTTGAAATTAAGCAGTGCCGGGAAACATACCAGGGTGCCGCGGGGGCCATGGCCAGGCAGGGGCCGGGGCAGGGCAGCGGCGGGGCTGGAGCCGGCACCGGCAGCGCTGCAGACGGTGTCGCAGGGCAGCGACTGCGGGCCCCGGGCTGGGCCACGATGGGGCCGCGGCGGGGTGCTGAGGGGGAGCCCGGCGGGGAAGCGACCGCAGCGCTGGCGGCGCCCTCAGGGCCCAGATATTCTACTGTCTAGTATCAGACTGTAAGGAAGTCTCCAGAATGATTTTGGCCAATTAACATTATTCCATATGTTCACCCGGCTGGGGAATTAAAAGGGGCCAAGGATTACTGGTTATTTCCATGTTACCACCCTGTTTAGAGAGTATTAGTTTAATAGGAGGAATTATAGCATAAAGCCTGAAGTTGTTCCGTGCCATTTGCCTCAGTGCCAAAGAGCAGGCTCAGAAACATTTGACTTATTAGTGAAGATACCAAACAATTGTCTAAGAACATGTCTGGACCATTGATGGCAGTGCTGTGCAGTTACTGGTACTGAAAGCAGTCCAGCCTTGACAGTGGAGCATGCCAATTCTACCATGTATTTATCAGACTAAGGGGTCTTTAGCTCTCTCCTTCCCTTCCCATTAAAACCATCCAATGCAGAGGAAACAATCCTGATTTTGTGGTGTTGCAGTGGTCTCACAACAGCATGCTGCTCCTTTCCCTCCAACAGGACTGGACTGACCCTGCAGTGGAACATGTAAAAAAGCATCTAAAAGTACATTTAAAAGTACCAGTAGGTTGACAGTGTGCATGAGATTCATCTGGCCCAGGATAGACATCTGCATCCCAGGCAGTCACCTTCATCTTCATGTGTAGTCACTGGAAGGAAATAGAAACTCATGAGTATAGTTCATCTCACAGAAAAAAATAATTGTCTAAAATAGGTCAAAGACTAATGCTCAGAAAATTCATTTTTATTCCTGTTGATATATAAAAAAGGAGGCAAGTGTGTCTAGTTCTGAAGTAGATGTACAATGCAGTTGTGTAAAATTTGATCAGATGGCTTTCACCCTGTGTTTTTCTGTCAGTTTATTCCTCACTCTTTGTTTTAAAATGTAACTCATATTACCTGATGAGTTCCAAAGCAGATCTGCATTGCTGTAATAAATATTATTATGATGATAATTATTTTCAATCCCCACTAAGGTTAGAATGCTGTATAATAATGCAGAGAGAGAGGAGGTCACCAGCTGTCTGTGCTTCTGAAAACAGGAAGATTTCACATTCTTTCATGTTAAAGGATCTTTGGGAGTGTTATGACAATATAGCAGTAGCTGAAATATATTCTGGGCTGTTTTTCTGCACCAGGAGACCATTATCATGATAATTTAACACCTGTATCACTGGTTTTGGGTAGTGCAACCTGTAATCAGAGTCTGAAGCAATCTCTGAAGCAGTTATAATTTAGATTACAGTTTAATATATAACAGTATTGGTTCTGAGTGTTTGGATCACAGAATGGGGAACACCTCACTGAACCATGATTGCAGTAAGTGGGATTTACCATAAAGGAGGGCAATATCATAATTCTATAGTCTTGAAATGTAGCCAGGCTTGACTGAGCATGTCTTGAGCAGGATGGCCCATTTTTTGGCTGTGTGACATCATACAGGATGCTCTCATGAGGCATTTTTCTGGTAATTTAATTTAGAATAGGCACAGTAGACACTGCTAATTTTCCTTCAGGCCATGGTTTTGAAGAGCAGTCAGTATAACTCAGGAAATAGTGGAGTCCTGCAAAAAGAAAGTTTTATCAATGAGACATATCAAGTATTACATGTGGAGGAAAAAAAAAAAACACCACAGCCAAGAAGAGCTGTCAACACTGTGCTGTATACCTTCCACCTCTGCTGTCTCACCAGTACTGACAAGGTTTGGGGGACAGCAGGCACCTATAAAGCTTTCTGTCAGGAGAGATGAAAAGGGAGGAGGTACCTAACCTACTCTCCCTGCATATTCCTTTGGAGCTGGTTAGGAAAGAAGAATAAAAAGTCATAAACCCTCAATTTTATTTATTTATTTGTTTATTTCTGTGCTGATGCTGTTATCAGCAATGTAGCTTTTTGTGCTGCTATGTGCACTTATTTTGGAGAAAATACTGTTTATTGTGTTTTTGTGTTCCTCCTTAGAGAAATTGCTGTCTATGAAGATTCTGAAGCTATAAAGCTCTGGGACTGGCTAGAGGACCAGTATCTGAACTGTTAGGTTCAGGTCAAAAGAAGATGAGTCTCGGCTACTACACCTATTCTTCACAACGTGTTCCAGGCCAACCAAAGCGTAACACTGCACCACAGGATAATACAGCAAGCCAAGTAAACAGATCTTGTTGCTTTTTTTCTGGACAGGATTGAATGCTTGAAGTCAAAAAGCTGTGTGAATTCGGTTTTCTTCTGAAGTTCCTCTTTTACCTTTGAATAGCTTAGGAAAAGATAAGGAGTATGGTCATTTTTAGCCAGCCCTGTTACTCTCTTCCAAAGCCCAGTGAAGTCTGTAGAAAATTGTACCTGAAATTTAATAAAGATTTCAATAAGCTCTTGAGGAGGAAGTTCTATGCTTGCCTAACTGGAGAAAGGCTCAAGACTTGAAATGGAGAGGGTCCCATAAGCATAGCAGTTCTTTAGATAAGCCTCACATTGTTGTATTTCTTCAAGTATAACATAAGGAGTAGTAACATAAAACTTTCAAAAACTCCTAAATAACATTTTCAGTTATGGCTAAGACACTGCACTGCCACTTGGATACCTTCAAATGTCATTCTACAACATTCCTGTTCACCTGTGACTGCAGGCAAGCTGAAATGTCTTATTGCCTAGCTTTCTAGTGATAACACTCATTGCATGCCTCAGTTTCTGTTAAGGCTCTGGGAAATCACCCAGCCAGCTCCTGACATTGCTGAGTCCTTCCAACTTGAAGTTCATATCTCAGTCCTAAAGCAATTTTCATGCTAATGATTTTGTTTCCAGAAGAGCCTGTGCTGATAGATATACTGAAGAAAAAAAAAAAGAAAAAAAAAAACCCTACCTTATTAGGGTTCACACAAAAGCTCGCATGAAAGAAGGATATTGAACACTCCCTTGGGATATAAGAGTCCCACGATTAAATCTCTCATTTGTCTAAAAAAAAGATAAAATTGACTTAAGAGACTGATATCCTCATTCACGGAGGGATTTAGGGCACCTCTGTTGAAATCACAAGTCTAGATGATGCGCGTGAGGAATGTTCTGCATCATCTTTAAATACTGCATTACTGAATGTGTAATTAGTGCCACTGTTGGTCCAATATGCATTTTCTGACCATACCCATTCAATCAGCCTTGCAGGCTTCCCTGGATGTGCCAATCCCAAGACAGTCAAAGTGCTTAACATTTTTCATTACATTAGAAGCCTGGTGATAGAAGCCCATGTTCTTAGTGACAAAAAATTGACTAAGGAGTTTAGGTACCTCCAAAATTAGACGGTAGCTGATGAGAGGATTGTGAATTCTGAATAGTCTGAACTAAGGTCCCTAAAGTTTCACACTTCTTTGTGGATCATCCTTATGTTCCTGCCTCCCATAGATTTTAGTGCTTACCTCTTGTCATGTCATTGTGAAGGAGAATAAAAAAAAAACAACACAGGTTTCATAAAGATTTTGTTATTTGTAGTGTTATAAGATATTAGTGTCTTATCCAATTAGGATAAACACTTCTTCTGTAGTTTCTACTAGTAAACAGCTTGGATCCATCTCAGATGAATGCAGGAAAGAGATGTTACATGCATCATATTCCAGCAAAGTAGCATCAAATAAAGCTCCATATTTTATTCTGTTTTTCAGACTTTTCCAAATCAATCCTAAAATAAATATCTTGAATTTAGAAATAACTTCAACAAAGCTTGACATGGTAATAATGGCTATCACTTGTGCTAGCTATTTCTTAACCGGGCCCTTAGCCATATTATTTGCATTTTGTCTTTGCTCACAACTATCCTTCTTATGTTCTTGTCAAAGCTGTTACACTTGCTGTTGCAAGGGAAGGAGGCTATCTGTATTCCCAGCATTCTGGGACAGAATAAAGAAGCAAACACTTCTGCACAAAGCTCCTTTGAGCTATTTAATTTACTTTCTGACGAAAGGAAAGATGACATTGAGAACTCAACAAAGAACAAAAATTATTTCTTAAAACATGAAATACAGATGATAATTCAATCATTAGGAAAAGTTCTATTAAGTTCAGGAAAATTCCATTATGTCACCTTCATTACAGATTGTGAACTAGCCACCATTTTGGGGGCTGTAACAGTTATGTTGGATTTTGTTTTTAAGCAGGCCTACTGACAAAAAATCTACTTGAAAATGTAGATGCATAGATGCAAACTCCCCTTTTTCCTTCTATTTTAACAATAGAAAACCTTGGCTCAGGTATAAATGGGAAATTTTCAGTGGGAACAAAACAAAACAAAGCTGTTCTTCCCACTATACTGAACACTTCCATCCTCCGTTTATTTTTATATATTTCAATAATCCATGACTTCCTTTTAATAAAGAGTATACCATATTGAGAGAAAGTAAGTTAAAACAATGAGTGACAACAAACAAAAGCCCAGAGGGGCTGGTTATTCAAAGATATCCTTCAAATACTAATTTTTATAAATGTGGTAGTGACATTCGGTGGCATTGATGTAATTTATTGGAAAAAAAAGTTCCTGTAGGTTTTAGGCAATTATGACCTTAGATAACTGGAAATCTGAGGATGGACAATTTGGACTTACAGAATTAATTCAGTTACTTTGGTGACTAGTGTCATTTTATATGTATTAGAACATCTCACTTGGCCTCCAGCTGCTGCTCCGTAAGAGCGAGCGCCTCCTCTAGATCCTGTATTATATTTTCTAGGCCAGTGCAGATGTCTCAGATACCAGAGGACATCTTAAAACATGACTGTGTGAAGGTAACTGAAGTCCTAAAAAATTTAAGTAAGGGACTATATAGGTTTTAGTGGAAATAATTCCAAAATCTAACTCTTGAAGCAATTTTTTTTCTGCCTCTGAAAGACCATTAGTCTTTTTCAGAGTCTCCAATTATCTCTAAATCTCCTGACTTGGGAGACTTTAGCGGTTCCCATTTCCATGTGTGCCTTGACTCTACATCATGAGCCAGACAAGAGCTTGTGGTACTTTGGGCAATGAAGATACCAGGCAGGTCACACCGTAGCATATTCCAGCAATAAGCTTAGATGCAGCCTTAATGTTCCCAGTTAGGTGACGTTTGAACAATGGAGTTATAAGATAGAAGGCTGACATAATCTACCAACTTTTTTGTGTTGATCACGTAAAGATTCAGATCAAACCCTTGGAGAGTCTCAGTCATTGAACTCTTACCATGCCATGTCGCATAACAGAATTAATAGGAACCAATATTGAAAGCTGTATTAAAATTAAACAAATAAAAATGAATTGAGCTCTCAACGTAAGTGTGAGCTTTAGCTTCCGAACTGCACAAATTGTATTGTACACACATAAACTGAATTAGCTGAAAGGTTTCTCCCCTAGCAGAAACTGCATGAACTAGGAGTCTCATGACCTTCACCTGTGTTAATTAGAATCTGTCCCTCTATAGAAACAGGAGGAAAAAAATAAAAAGCACTGGAGAGAGTGAGGAACTGTATTATGTAATGTTATACTTCACACATATTATTGAGTGGAAATGTAATTGGATAAACACATGACAGTTTGAAAATACTTTCATCCACCAATTCTTATTTGGTGGGGAGAGAGTGCTACTAAAAATACAGTTTGGGGCTGTTTGCAGACCCTACCTCACACAGTGTGCGCAGAATAGAAGACTGCCTTTGTTAGCATTTCTTTTTTATTAGCTGAAATAGAAAGAGACAGACTTCCTTGTAGTAGACAATTCCCTGTAGCACTTAGGTGCACATTAATATGCCCATATATTGAACTGTGTGGAAGACTGCAAGTAGAAGTGGTCAGTCCCCACTTGTATAGTAGGTGAGTCTTCTGTGTACTGGTGAGTGTGGCACTCACATACCATTATACTCTCCTGTTGTTCATTTTTTTACGAAATGTTCCTGATCTTCCAACCCAAACTACTTTTATCTTGAGTTAACTTTATTCATCTGGGTGTCCTTGCAACTGTTGTGCAACCTAATCATCTAGCATAGCATTTATTTAACTAATGTATTCTTCCATACAAACTGGCATCCAGGGAGCCAATTTGTTACATCCTCCTTGTCTTATGTCTTTAGGATATTGTGTATGGTTTCTGAGGCCCTCTGTCTGCTTCCTTACATAAATTGGGTCCTGGGTCCTGAATCCTTGCCTCTCTGAAAGCAGGATGGGGGGTGGGGGTTGCCATTTGTGAAAAAGTGGTGGTGACCGTATTTGTCTTCATGCACTGGGAAATGATGGGAAAAAAGAGGGAGGGTGGATACCTCTGTCCCTTTAAGTGTCTCTTGCTCTACAGCTGAGACAACATCAAAGTCTTTAGACTATATGCTGAGACTGAGGTGGGAACACAGGTTCAGTCCATATGACAGGTTCTTCAAGCCTGGATGTGAGGTGTCAGACATGGATGGACCAGTTCTGCCTTCTGGCTTCAGTACTGGGATGCTCTCATTCAGAATTCATCATCTATTTGGATTTCTTTTGACTTAATGTTCTTCAGAAGGATTTGGGTCCATTCAGTGATCCAAATTTGGGTTAATTTAAAGACTTTTAGTTTTTTAAAGATGTAAGTCCTGTCTGCTTATTCTACCTCCTGAAATGATAAAAAGATAAAATACATTTATTTCATCTGATAAACAGAAACAAAAGTTTTAAGTTTTTTGAGGGAAAGAGTGGGAGGAGAAGAAAAAATGGTTATATGCACCTGGGCCCCTAAAACTTGAGAACTGGAGTGTTTCTCTCGTTCAGGAGAGAGCTAGGACACATTTGAGTTCTGAGCTGTGAAGTTCTGAGATACATACGTGCCCTACTTTCTCTCATGCCAACAGAAACTTCATCTCCTCACACACCTCTCTTCTTCTTTCCAATTCCACACAAACCAAAGTATTTCCTGTAGAAAATTACTGTGTGGGATATGGTCTAGATTAAGACAGCTACGTTTAGGTGTAGATGCAAATGTCTGAATTAGGGGTCTAAGCTGCCATTGCAGTAGGTGAAGACTTAGAGTGGGTCTTGCTAGTCCAAACAGACAGTTAGTGCTTCTGAGATGCACTAGGGTATCTAAAACATCCTGAATGGGCTAGCAGAGATGATGTATAACCTAGGGAAGACACCCTTCTATACTCACATGGTAGTATGTGCTCATGTTTAGATAACTGAATCCCACCCTTTGAGGCTACTTAGATGACTCATTCTCTTGGCTTCATTAATTGTATTGAGAAGGAGCAAGCATCTTAACTTTGTATCAAATGCCACCTTCAGACTCTTGATGCAGTTGCCCAGACTAGGTGTTGAGTGCTATTTGAGAGGATATATGGGAGATTTAAGACCTTCTGGAGAAACAGCTGGAGTCCAGACAGCATACCCTATATCTTCTTAAATAGTTTTTAGAAGGACAGTTAAATTGATTGTGTTTTTTTTTTTTAAGATTAAAAAAGAATTAAATTTCCCTGTAGTATCCTGTGATCATTTAGAACATTCCAAAATTATTTATTCTGAAAAATAAGGCTAAAAATGAGGGAAAAGCCTACATAGCTGTAACTCTGCTCTGTGCAAACTGTGTCCCAACATGCCCAAAACAAGTGTATGCACATTCTGCTTTTCAATTGTACTGAACGAGGGTTACTAGTATTTGCGCAGAATACATTGGCTAACAACAATGCTAATGAAAAGATATGGTATCTGATAGTATTTGCAAGTTTGGGCATGTTTTTATAATCACTCTATTCAGTTTCACGTGAACAATACTCTCACCCATCACTAAGCTTATGACCACATCCATCTCTCCCAAAATTGTTATTCTTCTCCACAGACTGCCTGCACAGGGATTCAGTCACAACTCTTCCAAAGCATTTGAGTGAATCCCTCTGACATTTAACTCTGCTATATTTAACTCTGTGAATACAGTTAGGGTGTTTACAGTCAATTTACAGCTCCAGGGGACAGAGTTAAGGTGGTATGAGTATATACTATAAATCTGTATTTCATAGCATTCAGAAGACTGGAAGAGTTTAGATCTCCCTTATCTATCTTAAGAGGTATGAATTTTCTGAAACAATAGACATAGTACAAATTAATGTCAATGAATTTTTGTCTAATTGAGTATATGTTTATTAACAATATTTTTAAGTACCTTAGCTAACCTAGAAACTATGGGTTTATTTTCTATCTCACTGTATTTTTCATCTTGATGGCTAAGGTGAGTTTTTCTTTTATTTTCTTTTTCAGAATGAATAGCTGGCATTTCTGAAGGTAGTGAGATTTGTGGTTGGGATTATTTCTTGCAGCAGTGAGTCCCACAGCTGAAGAACAATAATTAAGACAGTTCAATCTGTTGTACTCATGAACCACCTTCTTACGGCTAACAGTTCCATTTTTCCATAGGAATGCATTTGTCGCAACAGATCACAATCCTGAAAATTACAATAATAATTGAAACTGTGATCCAAGAGAGTCTTCAACAAGGCAGAACAACTCAGTGTGGTACAACATCTACTTAATGACCTGAAAAAAAGAGTCATTTTAAACTGCATTATTGTCAAGTTTTACTTTAAAACCTTATATATTTTTCAACTGTTTTAAGTATATGGACCAGGGCAATGGTATTAAATGGCATTACTATGTTCCTGCAAAGTCAGCAGTTACTGCAGTGACATAGTAGGTTACATTTTTTTAAATAAATGTGCTCTACATGCTTATGGTTAATACTGATCCAGAAAGCATAAAATAAGTGTTTTAAATAATCTCCCTATTGAAAATCAATAATTTGTTTACTTATTATGATCACAGTATGTGACATAAAAATAGAATAAAATTTGCATTACATTTTCTTCAAGGACTTTTTAAGGAGTCACGAACAATGCAGAACCATTTTCTCCCCTAGATCTTTTGTGAACGATTTGAAAGCCCTAAGTCTTTTAAAGCCATGTCTATATGCCAACTTCACACACTTTGCATTTATTTTTACTGTAGCAATGTAGGGTGGTGGGCAATAAGTGCTGTGTGTGGAAATAAGCAAGAAGAAACTCTGTAACTGGGGAGATTAAACTGTAATTGCTACTTTTATCTTTTTAATTCTTTAATATAATATTTTGATCCTATTTAATGTTTTACAAAAGGGGTTATATAGGATTATTGTCAGCCTTTGAAATGTCCATTTAGGACCTATAATTAGGAAGAGGCAGGGGAGGCCACCACTGAAAGCATAACTTGTTTTTTTATTTGAGTTGTTGAATTACATTTAACCTTCTCAAACCTACAGGATGCTATTTTGCCTAACACTATAAATTTTATACAGCTTGATTTTGCTCAGAAGGATTTAATCGAAAAGTTCAAATTCATTTTGCTTTAGAAGTTCTGTTATCAAAACAGTTGCTAATGACAAAACAAATGATTTCTTTTATCAAACAGCAGGACTAGCTTCAATTAAGTTTGGACTTTTTCTGGAAAAACATATTTTACAAAAGGACCGCATTACAGAAAGATGCTGTTCCTCCACTGCTTCTTCTCCATACTCCACCATAAATTAGACCCAGCTTCCACTAAAAGGCTGGTTATAGGGAGTTGTCAACCTCCAGTCTGAAAGCCATGTAACTGCATTCACAAGGCACTGCTCTTTAGTTAATAAACTAGACTTTCTGCAAAGGTTACCATGCAAAGACTTTTTCTGGTATCAAGGGAAAACGTCACCTGTTGTATCAATTTGGAGACTAAATATTCCCTGGATTAACTTGAATAACATGAATGGTGCAGTGACTTTTACAAAGTATTTTGTACACAC
Organism: Apteryx mantelli; assembly: GCF_036417845.1. NCBI lineage: Eukaryota > Metazoa > Chordata > Aves > Apterygiformes > Apterygidae > Apteryx > Apteryx mantelli. The sequence goes on from NC_089978.1 coordinate 38,835,549, forward strand.
TTCTCTGTTTCATAGCCTTTTACAGTTTTCTGATGTATAATTTATCATTTAAAAAAGTGAATAAATGATCATTTTGACCCTGATTTTCCACTCTCTTATATTTTGGTTGATCATATGTAAGCTGCTCACAAATTATTACCAAGCAAACTAGGGAAGTAATTTTCATGCACTTTGCAGAGATGTAAATGACCTTAGATAGCAGAAGGCAGAGACAAATTGGACCCCCACCATGAAATGTCTTTTTGTCTTGAGGGGGAAAAAAAGATGAGCTGTCCATGCAAAAAATAGGTTACACTATTTCTTATGAAGTCTTATATGAGTAAAAGGAGAATGACAATTAGTGTTTTATTGATTTTTTTTTCCATTCTTCATTAAGGAATCAGTCAAAGGTTTGACAAAATCACTGGTGTTTATTCCAACATGACACCTTTTTATGAGCTACTTCTGCATACTTGAATAACTTTGGGCTTTCAGGTAAGTGATTCATTTTCCTAAATTCAAGTTCACTGAATATAATTACACATTGACAGAAAACTGTGGAACTTGTCCTTTACGTCTGAGTCTTCAGTAGGAGTTTCTATAAAGAATAACATCTGTAAAGGCTCTTGCTATGGTTATGAGGAAGAACCACTTTATGTATGTTGACTTTTATGTCAGCAAAAATGCAAACGTGACTAGGGATTTGGGGAGCCTGAGGTTTTTTAGGAGTTGTATGTGAGGCATTTGTGGAGACTGAGCTTTGATCCAGTGTTTAGCCATTCTTTTAGAAACAGATTGTATCAAGGAGTTGTCTTGGCAAACTACAGTGAGTTTATGCTTTGTTAATTAGCAATACCTCTGTGAAAATTTTCTGCACAGTCCTCCACCTCCCCACGAAAGAGGGAGAAAAAAGAAGAGGCACAATGGTGTCTGGTCTGGAAGCAGCTTGGTGCTTTAATAGACAATCTGCCCAGATCAAAGAACATTGAATACAATCCCTAGACATGTGGATTGTATTAGGAATGGAATAAGAAGCCTTAACTCTATAGTTCTTGTCTTTTGTTGGATTATTTTTACACAGCTTTTGTTTTTAAGGAGGATTATGGCACACATGGTCAATAAGATCACACAGTCTTTTCAGACACCTGTAATTCTTTAAGGTGCAATGAAATTAGTTAAATATGGAGAGAAAAGCTGTACCTCTCAGTCTCATAGCTTTTGGAGGTTTAAGTGAGAACTTGTTTCACATTTTAACAAGGTTCTTTTCATTGCTTTAATCATTAATGGGAAAAATGTAGAAGAGAATAAAGAAAACCTGATACTGAAAGGACCTAGTCTGATTACATTGACAATCATTCTCCATTTCATCCATGGTGATCATAGGAGACCCTTCAGAGCTATTATGATTTTGGTTGAAGTGCATGGGACACTGCTATTTAACTTCCACGAGATTTTAGTGTAACCATTATGGTTCCTCCATCAAAATCATAATCATATGTTCTACAGTCATCATGGTGTATTGTGCCAATAAATACTACTAAGGAAATTCTTCATGCACAGATCATTGACATAATAGACTATAATGCTTCTTTAGTGCTGCTATGGTCTACTGTATCAATGCCTGCTGAGGGAGACTTTAAAGCACTCATCCAAGTACATATGGTAACTCTACATAATAAAAATCTTTATGAAGTTTTTGGAGATAAGCAATTATTCTGCATTGCATTGTCCATTTTATTTATAAGTGCCAAAATTATTAGTATACATGTGGGACAGATATGGTATTCAAATTTTCACTTAAAGGTTGAACTCACTTTTCATAGTCTTCAAGAACAATTGGAAACTATTTTTTTGTGTCATCCTTCCCTTTTCCTAATTTCAAAATGCAGGAAAAACAAAGGAAAAATGGAATTGTCTCTCACTGACTGATTTCACCTTTGCCTGTCATTTTATCAGAATGGGTTACAGTTGCCTCATCTTCTGAACTTAAACCATTCTTTTAGTCTGAAACTACTGTCTAAATTTCCTCTCTATAAAATGGAGAGAGATAAGTACCTCCAAAGTGCAATTTGGAGGAACATTCATAAACTAGGTACCTAAAATGAGTGGGATGAACCACCCACCGAAAGGTTTAGACTAGTTGCCTAACAATTACATGATTAAGTCACGGGAAATATATCTCAGTCCTTATGTAGAAAGTACAGAGACTGGAATTTTAGAATTTCATCTAATCTAAATTATATGGGATTGGTTTAGGATGATAAAAAGGGCCTTTCATACCAGATAAGGTGCAATGCTGAATGCCTACCACTTTCAGACACTAGTACCAAATGACTCAATAGAAAGTTCAAGAAACTATGGTATTGTCACTGATACATTAACTTTGCTGTAGGGCTAGGAGGAAAGTTTAGCCCTGCCAAACATGCACTATTTTTCAGGCAGTGTATGTTCCTAAAAACAAAGACTTTTAATTTTATCCTGTTTGAATTTCCTGCATTGTGCTGGGTTATTCTAAATCATCGGAAAACTCTTTCCCCCCTTGTTTACAGAATATATAAGAACTCCTTTTAAACAGATTTTCTTTTCTCCTTGTCTTGTCTCGTCTCGTCTCATCTCGTCTCTTCTCTTCTCTTCCTCTTCCTCTTCCTCTTCTTCTTCTTCTTCCTCTTCCTCTTCCTCTTCTTCTTCCTCTTCTTCTTCCTCTTCTTCTTTTCTTCTGTTCTTTTTTCTATTTTTCCTATTTTTAACCCTGTACAATCTAGCATATAGTCAGTGCTGACATGTTATTATTTAATTATAACAAGATTAACAAATCAGTTCTGTTTTGTTTCTTTGGTTGGCTATGCAAACAGGCAATTTACTCAGGCTGTTTCTAGATTCCAGTAGGGTTATGGCTGCCATGCTACAGGCTAAACACAAACAAACACTAGTTTGATGGACATTTGCGACTATCCTCACTAGTAAAATTTTGAGTCCTGAGCATTCATGAAAGTAAACACAAAAAGGATGCGAACTTTGCCAAAGCACTATTACAAGTTGGAGCAAGTATTAATAGGCAATGTTTACTTCATTTATAACAGACTGAGAAACTTTTCTCCTAGGCTGAAAGTAGAAATCACCATAATCTTTAATGGCTAATGTGTCCAAAACATAAACAACAAAAAACTCTAACTTTAAAACTCATGAAGATGTGTCCTTCATCTTCATTACTGAGAACATGGTCTGGTCACAGAGTGCTTTGCCACAGTTTGCAATATTGATGGCTCAGATTCTAGCCCTTGTTTTCCATGTCTAATCACTGCGTCTTTCTAGACTTCATTTTTCTTCTTTGTATAATTCTGGTAATGGTGTTGACCTCCTTTCTATAGTATTTTGGATGTCTAAATAATGCTTTAAGAGTAGGATTCCTTTCATATGAGTTTAGGTATGAGCTAGACATCTTTTTGGCTCCTTTTATTGCCAGAGGGGAGCCAAAGGGACTTTTAGGGCAGGATTCAGCTGACATAATTTTAAAACTTATTTTAAAATCACACTCTAGGACTATTTCTTTCTTTCTTTTGACTTATTACAAAGGAAAGCTTTTACATTGGATGCAGATCAATAATAGAGCTGGTCACATGAGGTCAACCTGCAAGAATTTAGGTACTCCCAGAGTTTGGTTGATAGCTGAACATGTGCTTTGTAAACCACTTGTACGTGGACACCTGAACCAAACCCCCTTAAGTACTTGCTGAATGCAGCTGCATTTTGGCATGGGACATGGGCCTGTACTGGACCTCTTTCACTTCTTGTTCCTTGGTTTCTATGAGAGGGAGTTGACATATGTGGATCAGGACCTAACTGCACAGCAGTGCAGATTCAGTGCTCAGTACAGGCACTACTAAAAAGTCTAGTGATTATTACATGAAGAAATCAGACCCTGATGTAGGTAAAAGTTTCCTTAGAATGTGGAAGTATTTATATCAGATGTCTGGTTTTGCTACAGAGCATTTTATGTGAGAGAGGAGAAGAAGTACTTGCAATAAGTCCAGTTTTACCTTCAGGAGAGGTTATTCTACCAATAATTTCATATTACTAGTGTAGCTTAGGCCTCTAAATGAAATCTTTTTCTTGAGCTGAAGTAGGATTTTGACTGCTGTGGTTCCATCTAATTCTGAATCATGGTAAACTATACTGATGCAGATCCTGTTTTAAACCAAGGAAGGGTACAGTACACTGGTGCATCTATGCCAGTAGAAAAAAATCACTATGTAGACAAACTTTCTGACAATATCTGTTTCTCTTGACCATTTGGCCTCTAAAGTTATAATCCCTTTGGCTCAATAATATTAATACTAGCAGGGCGTACTGATAGTTGTTTACTTGAGTCAATATTCCAGCTTCTGTGCAAGCTTAGATGCATGGATTGTCTTCTCATACAATGTATTATCCAGTGAAATGGATGGACTGCAATATAAGAATGATATGACACATATAGCAATCCCAGACTAGTTCAGAGTCTCAGAAGCATGATTGGATAAAAGTTCTAGCTATTCAAACTGAAGTTTCAAATAAAAGTATACTTTTGGAAATGCCTTCTTCAGTCAAACAAATCTAGATGAAAATCACAATTAAGCAAAAAATATATATATTTCATAAAGTGTATTAACTAAAATTCCCTTGGAAGTGTTAGTTAGCTGATATCATAAATGATGTTTCTGTTATGGAGGTATATAAAACGCTAGCCAAGTGACGCAATGAATATAATGGAAAACGGCAACACCTGCCAAGTGTTAAACCCCATTCAGTACCCCATACAGTAATCTTTCTTCATAAAACAAGCAATTCTTCAATAAATTAAACCAAAACATGAAACAAAAAGATGGACCAAAAGAATAACTGAATAAATACTATGTACAGCACTTTGAAGCGGACCAGAGTTGGACCAGAGTTTAGCAGCCAAACTCTGGAGAGCAAAATGAAAAGGCAGCATCTGTAAAGTCCTAAAATTAAGAAGTGGAATGTATTAGTCCATGCCGAACACTATGCTGTTGTAGCTACCTATTACAGTACCCAAATTAATTAGTTGAAAGCTAGTTTGAGTATGCCCATAGTCCACTGTACTAACTATAGTATAAATGGTCCAAAGGACTTCCTACTTTTTATCTTGTTCTACCTGAAAATGTTTTTAGTAACATTCCAGTCTTGTTGCACAGGTCTGTTATGATCCCACCTTGCTTGAGGCTTTAAAGATAGTCAGAAGTAGTTGATCTGCACATATAAGGTGATAGGGAGACAGTGCAGAGGTTTACACCCCAGTATTATTTGAACATGTCTGTTCTTTGCACTGTGGAAATCCACAGCTCTTCACACTGAAATTTTCAAAAGTAGCCTGAGAAGGAGCAGCTACAACATCTTGGTGTCTTAAAATGATAAGAAGCATTATGAACCTTATCTCCCGTTGGAAAATCCAAGACTGTCAGGATAAGCAATGAGACCTCTGCAGCCGCTGAGCTAAAAGTGAACATACACTTTAAGAGATATATGTGTGCTAACACATTTTCAGCAAGGAGTTCCTACCCTCAGCAAGTATCACTCTATTTTATTACCAAATCACATCTAGTTTGCTTTCACCCAGACTGTGCTCTCATTCATATGTTGTGAATGGACTGAAACTCTGGAATCTGAATATGATGAAGAGAGAAACACAGACTCTGAATGACCGCAAGCAGGCTGATGGCAACTATGATGCCCAGTCTTCTGTGATTTGCCTGAAAGTTACACACAGACTCTCACTGAGAGAGAAGAGAGGCAATTACAAATTACTTGACAGAATTTTCTTTTTTTGTGTGTGTGTTTGCCCATCAAAATATATCAGTTTAGATAAGAATTCATTAAGACAACTTCTCACATGAAAAATGGTGGAAGTGGAGGGAAGTTCAGCCCTGACTAATCATTATTTAGGCAGTTGAATTGAAAAAGTAAGTTCTTGTCCTTACTTTCTTTATAAATCAAGAAAAAATATAGAATGAATATGAATCTCTTAGACATCAAGTGCATATTTTAGCCAGTGAACTAGAGGAGCTTACTGGAAAGAATGTATTGAAAAACTGGATTTTACAGTCCCGAGATTTGACCATTTGCCTGGGGTGCAAAAGACACATTGAAGACACACTGATGTATATACTGATGCAGTGATTTGAACTTAGCCCTTCTTCTTCTCATGCCAGCCTCTAAACACAGAGCTAGTGGCCAGTCTCTCCTAGATACATAGGTCTCTCTGTCTAAGAGGATAGGTCTCTCCTTGGTACATTATTTAAAAGTCTAAATTCTGTTCCAATGCAGAATGAAAATAAACTTAGAAACCTTAAAATTTCCCCCAAAGGATAGTTTTGTTTAAACTAAACTAAACTAAAACACAATTGAAATATCCTGCACCCTATGTATGAGCTGTCATTAGTAGTAGTAGTATAAGTTGTCATTGGTTCTCTGAGATCCCTGTGGAGGTAAGTAATGGAGACATGGGAGAGAGAGACGTCTCTGATAAGAACTCCCATTTCTTACTCAGGACTTACCAAACAAGGAAATACAATGAGGAAGAAAGATCAGAATCTTTTCTGGCTGGAAACTTGATATTCCCCTGTCATGACCAAAGTGGATTGCGAAACAGCAGCAATTGATGGGAGAAGAGATGAACCTGTTTGAGCATCTAATCAACCTCTAGGGGAGGACTGTGTCAATAGGCTAACACATGTGCTCCTGTCATTAATTTATGAGGACTATGATGTTAGCATCTTTTCCTTCTTCCAGGGAAAGACTAGTGAATAATATTCACAGGGAGTGAACTGCAGTTTTTATAATGTCTTAAAATCTCTGGAAAAATGGTCTCAGAATGTCAGCTTCTTCTGAGACAGAACTACTTGCCAGTCATGCTCATTTTATTTACTTTTACATTAAATTATTTTTGTATTCAAATCTAAATGACATCGTTTCAAAGCAATGGGTTCCAAAGCACCAGGAATGTGTCCTGTTCAGTTACATGCATGCATGAACATGCACAGACACACATAGACAGAATTTTTTTTTTCTATGTCATAAAGGATTGCATGGTGATATGATATTTTTTAGATGCTTAAAAATGAATTATGCAGTGACAGGAACATTAATAATACAGAAATGTAGATGCTCTCTCCTTGCTTCCTTTTGCTCTTTCTCAGCTTCACATGGCATGACATCAAGACTAAACTGATTGACATTGATATTTTTAATGGTTATCTCTGAAAGCAAAGATGGGATTAATCAAGATTTGAATCTCTCAAATCCAAGGTCTTCCAAAGAGGTCACCAATAGTCTATGCTACTAGGTTTGATAACATCAAATCTATGCAACTTTATTTCTAGGAAATCATCTACAGTCACTGTAAAGACAATGTCTGATCCATATACAGTTTACAGACATTGATATAAATGAAATCTGTGGCATCCAAGTGTAACTAAGTCTGACTCCTGCACTGCTAAATTTATAAGACTTCAGAGGCTAAACTCTTCTAGGAGGATTGATTGATAAGATTAGAATGGTCTGTGGCTTTTGGACCTATTAGGGTAGCGAGCATAAAAAAGTGATGACACAAAGCTGTCTATAGAAGTTTTTAAATAATAGGAGGGTCAAAAACATAGGAATCATGCCTATTTGTAACAAGGACTTGTTAGATAACTATGGATACTTCCTAAACACATTATAAATATAGAGTTACTGTTTTAATAGACTCTGATTTCCAGCCAAAATCCCTCATTCAGCATCTCTGTGTAGCTCTCTTTGGCATTAATTTTCACATGCTGTTATAATTATTCATTCTTAATATTTTATTCATTCTTCTATTGTTTCTGTAGCTATCCAGTCAATCATACAGACAGATAACAAAGAAAACAGTGCCTGTTACAGAAGGACATCTTCATGCAATGAAAATGTCAGTAGAACAACAAATGAATGAAAAGTAAAAATGACACTTTCACTGAAAGGATGACTCAGTAATCTAATAATATTCACTATGCAGCTTGAGAATAGAATAGCATAGCATAGCATAGCATAAAAGTAGACGTAACAGACATTATAGGTATTATTAAAAACAATAATGGTTTAGCTGAGACAAAACCTCTTGAGAGGTGAAAAAGGGTTATAGCCCATATTTTACAGGTGGAGAAAATGATCCACAATAATTTTATATGCCTCTACCTTGATGTGCCAAAATTGAAACGCTTGTGCTCTGATTTCAGAGCCGATTAGCACCTACAGCTCTAAGCGAAGCTAACCATGAAACACAGAGTAGTATCTGGAAGCACAGAGAACATGTTTTTTCAATCAGTATTGAAAGGATGATTTTTATTTTTATTTGCAAAATTTAAACTAGTCTTCATCCAGTTTTACACTATCAAGATTAGATCTAGGCTTTTATAGTGAAAGATGCTTTTTGTCATATTATGTTTGGTGTTTTATAGTTTCCACTGTAGTGCCTGGAAGGAACATTCAGACTGAAAGTCTTTATTTACCATAGTCTTTCACTAACAACCTGCTTTTTATGTCTTATTTTCTATTATGATTAATAGTTTACATTTGTATTTCGAATGCTTCAAGCTACAGTCATGGCAATTCCTTTCACAATTCCCTTCTACTTCTTCTGACATTACACGAATATTTGTGTTTGATCAGTTTTTCTTATGGTTAGGCAGTGAATATAGTATGAGGTGCAGTTTCTCAGTATATTTTACACTTAATGGTTTGCTTCTTTCAGGGGCATGGAATCCTCTGCCTACAGTAGACTGGACCCAAGAGATGGAAATGCTTTCAGACTGAAAACTTGGGAAATAACTTGAAAGAAAATAATAAAACGTCGGATTTTCCTTTCCACAGGCTTTTTTTAGTATTAGATCTACTGCATGGGTATTATAACTGATTTAACTGGTCCTACCACCAGTCCACTCTTTGACATCAAAAACAAACCACTTTCTGACATCAATATTTAGTCTTTCAGAGCTAAGTATCCTTAATATAAAATAGGAGTTTTGAAGAACTGATGTAGTGGAATGAAGAAGATAAAACCCTTCTCTGTAACAATATATTGCATCAGCACAACTCACACGTGGCTTCTCTTTCAGATTTTTCTGGTGTAGCTCACTTACACTGAAGTACCACAAAACACTGATAGCTAAGACAGAAGCTAATACATCCTCTTAATACCAAAACAAACAAACAAAAAAAAAAGTGCAAAACTTAAATTATTTTTTAAAGCAATACTAATTTTGGAAATGAATATACCTAAGCTATTAGAAATATAGACAGTAGCTTGGAAAAGTCAGTAATTATGTCAAATACTATCCATATGAAACAATACCAGTGATTTTAGTTTCACAGTGCCTCTGGAACCTAACACACCTTGAGAACATCCATAATGGGATGAGTGATTTTTCCATCTGGACTTCAAAATGTAAGTGTTGGTGAAGTACAAAATTCCCTTTACCTTGCATGCTGATATCTCTGGTTCTAAAAAATATGCCTGTGGCCAGGCTTCTTAAAGCATTTAGAGACTAAACTCATCCTAAATTCCTGTGTCTAGTCAAAGGAAAGAGAGAAGTCCTTTGAGGAGATTTCTGAAGAGCAATAAAGAAGGCCTGAGAAAAAGGCTGGGTGAGGAGTTACTTAGAACCAGGAAATAAATTTGAGTAAGCACAGGGCTATAAACTATATTGTATGATTTTACCTAAAGGTACTGAGGAACACACACAGAGTTTTTCTAGTCTGAAATTTCAGAATTTCTGATAAATAACATGAAAGCATTTTATTTTTCCTCCTAGGATCAGAATCTCTGAAGGTTTATCTTTAAAATCAAAAAACCCCCAAAAAACAAAAAAACTCGGATATAACAAAATGGAGCTCATATAGGTTCTCAACCAAATATCCATTTAGGGGCATAATTTATCTCACCTAAACTACCTGTACCTGCACCATTATGACTACTTATAGACAGATTAACAATTCATTCTGCTATAATGACAATTTATAAATTTTCTGTAAAATTCATTTCAGAGCAAGTTGGGTTGTGAAGTGTCTTTGTAGTAGTGAGTTGGTCTTGCCTGTTGCTCTGTGCTAAAACTAATCATATGCCTCTATCTTGAAACAGGAGTGCATATTTTTAAAGTTGTTCCATCAGTTGCAAGTTACCCAAAGAAACTGCTCAAATTGTTTGCTATCAATAATATAATGAACTCAAAATATTTTTGCTTGATGAATTAGCAACAAGTAATAGGTTGAGGTTTTCACTCCCCTGTGGTTTGTCATCATTTGATGGCTAGTTTGTGCCATGGCATAACTCTATTGGTGTTCACAGCTTTCTCTCCTTGAGCTAGATCTGTGTTGTTAATTATAAAAGCTGTATATTTTTAATTTAAGTCATAAAATACTGCTGATAGATTAGAAGATTTAAGTTTTAACAACACTAATATTCTATTCTTCCTCTAGAAGTATGTTAACATAGCTAAAATAATGAATATATATTGCATATATGTAAAAATGTGTTATAGTAAATAACAGATAGTGATAGTAGTGCTGCACAGTTAAAATTTTAGTACATTTTCCATTATAAAACCTGCTTTCTGTTTTTTATAGCTTCTCTAAACTCATATAGTTGGAAAAACAGACAACTTATCATGCAGAGTGCTTACAGTCCCAAAAGCTTGACATTTTTTTACCAGTTGTATCAGTTGGTCTAATAAAAAAAATACCTCCCCCTTATAAAAACCTCCTGGTTTATATTTTTAGACCACTGTAATGGTACATATGACATACTAATACACGGTACTTTATGTCTGTATCCTATTTCTGTAATCTGGGCTATTGTCTCAGTGTGGCACTGAAAGGTGCCTGGTGGATGGGCTAGTCGTAACACTGCCCTGTACCACACAGCACAAGCACAGTTCACTGATCAGTATCTGGCTCTGGCACAGATCTGCCACCTGAGCTTGTTCAAACATTCTCGCTATCTACTACATGGTAATTTTCACATAACAATAGAAAAAAGATGCTTTGAGGAGATAATGTAATCACAATTCTGAAGTAAATAAGTGCAACATTTTTCAACCTCATTGAAGTGGGGTGCTGTGAATGGATTTATCTCACCTAATGCATATATCTAAAGGTTAGAAGAAGATTCCTTTTTTTTTGCTGTCAATATTGCCTTAAAGTATTCCTCACCTCCACAGCCCCATCTTGTTTCTGCCCCAATCTGTATTGCACTATCTGTATCCCACTGGTTAGGAAAGAGTACAAGCAGCTGGATCAAGAACCTGATTAAGTCAACAAATTTCCAATTAAATAATTCTGAATATTTTATCATGTATAAAGTGTCTGAATTTAAGCTTATAATTTTATTTCCGCTTTATGGTCAAGACAAAAAAAAAAAGGCATCCCTGCAAGGTGATTTCTGTCATCTGAGGTGTCTGATTTTCTTCAGCGGGATAAAGGGATCCAACTTTGACTTAGACAAGTAACTTTCAGAGAACAGAAATTAAATGAGATGAATTACATGCTGTATGATTACAGCTTTAGATATTGAAAATGAATCTGAGCTTTGCTACAGAAATATTTGGCATACTACTGGTCCTTAACTCTTTGTGAGAGCTAATTTGTAAAATATATACAAAACACAATAATTAAAATTTTGGGGTGTTGGAAAACTCTAATTGCATGAGTCCTAGATCATTATAAATTCCTAAGCACTTGTACTATTTGACTGTCAGTGTTCTCACTTTCTTTTTGTATGTGAAGGGTTTTTTCTTCTGTCACATGATACTAGTACATGGGCTGTTCATGGATCAGAAGCTATCTGTTGTCTATCTTTAATTCTTTACTACACTGCCATAATTGCTGACCCCTCCAGGTCAGCTCTGGATTACAGTGCTCTATTTTTTATAAGGACAGCATCCTGTAAAGAAAGGAAATAGAAATGTTCTGTCTTTTCAGAAATTTGCATGTGAACTCTGGCTAAAAAGCAAGTAAGTGCACATTCACCAAGAGCACAGTTCATGGAGTGATGAGGACACAAAGAGCCTCAGAGGGAATGATTGTTTCACAACAAGGAGCTCATGCATTTCAAATTGCTCAGCACCTGGGCTTGAAATGAGTCCATGCTCCTGTTGCTTAATACTGTTGCACAGTAGTTTTGGCAACAAGACTGACAGCTTGAAGGGTTATTCTCAAAATCATACAGCATGTTATATTCTGGTAATATATATATTTTTCCCCCCTTCTCTGGCAAGATTACAAGAAAAAATTGGCTAGATCTTTATAGATGTGCATCTGGCTGAATGGCAAAGCCTGCCTATCAAATTTATTAGTATTAATTTATTATTTCCTATTTTTTTACACTTAGCCTACATAAACTTTGAATCCCATTATTGTCTTAAGACAAACACTTTTTTCCCATATAAGAGAGGAATGGTTACGCTGATGATTTTCAGACATTGTCTTGATTAACTTTTGGCTGCTTTGGTGACACTGACAATCTAAACTTTTTACAAATATAAAAGCTTGATTGCTACCTGCAAAGCTGGATTCTTTACATATGGATGGCCATAAAAGGTCAGACTGAATGTTCATTTGACCCAGCATCTTATCCATGCAAATGGCTTCTGGTGGATGTGTACAGAAAGAATAAGAAACAGTGCAAATATAGTATTGTTCTGCCCTTATATTCTGTCATGCTTTCAACCTGGGGTCTTTCTGAATGATTTGATCCTGCAGAAGAATGGGGAAAAGTTTTAGGGCATGGGCTGAATCAGAGGGATGTGGTGCTGAAAAATAGAGTTCCAGAACAAAGTTTTGTTGTTGTTGTTGTTGTTGTTGTTGTTGTTATTTTTTTTCTGATCATGAATTCCTGCTTGGAACTGCCATATTACTACCCTTGCCATGTCTTACACTTCTACCTAGGCATCCACCATTGAGTCCTGTTAGAGACAGGATACTGGACAAAGTAAATGGTTGGTCTGACTGGTAAGGAACTTATTATAAAAACAAAACAAACAAACGAATAAAAAACTAGTTACAATCATTGAATTACAGAATCATAGAATAATTCAGAAGTTCTCTCTTACTCAATTTATGTCTCTTGTCGCTTGTCCTCCCACCACGCACCACTGTGAAGAGCCTGGCTCCATCTTCTTGATGAAGAAGATGAACTCACTCTGGTTGATCAATGTCTTTATTGTTTTGCGGGGCAGAAGAGGAAAGCCGCCCGCACTATTCTAGATGTGGTCTAATGAGCGCCAAGTAAAGGGAGATGATCACTTCCCTTGATCTACTGGCCGTGCTTCCATTCATTCAGCCCAGGATGCTGTTGACCTTCCTTGCTGCCCGGGTGCATTTCTGGCTCACATTCAGCTCGCTGTCCACCAGGGCCCTCAGGGCCTTTTCAGCAGAGCAGCTCCCCAGCCAGCGAGTCCCCAGCCTGTACTATTCCAAGGGATTCTTCCTTCTCAGATACAGCACTTTGCATTTGTCCATGCTGAATTTCTTAAGGCTGGCCCATGCTTCCAGCCTGTGGCTAGGTCCCTCTGTATAGCAGTCCTGCCCTTAAACATACTGAATTGTATTGCCCAGTTTGGTGTCACCTGCAAAGTTGATGAGAATGCACGCTGTCACATCCTCCAAGTCACCAGTAAAGATGCTAAACAGGACAGGTCTGAGGACAGACCCATGCAGGACTCCACTTCTTACCAGCCTCCAGGTAGAGTATGACCCATTAACCAGAACAGGAGGAGGCTGCATGCATAGACCAAAGAAGCCAGCGATGTTTATTTCACCTAGAGCATATGTAGCATCAGACATAATCTTTTTAAAAAGAAGGCTTCACAATTGTGGTGTTTTCAAACAACAGAAAAAATGAAAGAATGATAACAAAATTGATAGCTGAATTGTTCTTTATTTGAAGACCACTTGTTTCTAAGCATCTGGAAATTCTGGCATATAATCAGCTGTGCTTGTTGGACTGAACATAGAACTGGGATTAGTCCTATGGGAGCAGAGAACTGGGACTAGTAGGCTCTGCTGCCGGTTTTGAGTCTGTCACATGATGTTTCTTTGCTTGGGTTACTTCCTTGATGAAGGAAATGGTAACAGCTATACATTTGTGAAACATGGTGAGATGCACGCTTAAAATCACAAAAATAGAAGATAGTGTTTAACTATTTATTGTTGATACTATTTATTATTTATTTATTATAAACTGCTTACAGGCCAGAGAAGTGCCTCAGCATTTTTTCAGCATTTTGTATTAAATTATTAATATATTTTATTTCAAGAAGCTATAGATTTCAAAAATACTGTACTTTGCGGAATTACAGATATTTTTAACAATCAGAAAGCTGAAAGTATCGCCATACTCTTATCTCAACTTGTGATTAGAATAGAAACAAAATAATGTTATTGAGGCTTAAGTCTTTAATATCTCTTTGTTGTTATTTAGGAGGGACAGTCCTGTTTTTCTCAGTGTTTGTGCTAGATGAACAGAGCTTTGCCAGATCCTTGTTAGATATCTGGGCTTTGGTCTTTCAGTTTTGAGGTCAGAGCATTAACACATTTGCATTATAAAAAGAAAGAAAACTTGTTGGGAATCCCAATATGTATTTCATCTGTTTTAAAGCTTTAATCCTGAATTCTGAGTGCTGTGTGGTTTTAAGAGTATTAGTACAGATTTATACAAAATGGCTTGATACTGCCTGTGTAAGCACTTTCCATTGACATCAGAAAGTTAAATAAAAAAAAAGAACCTAGGTCAGGGTTAACAGGGTCTAACTGTTGGAACCCCGGGAAGACCAGATGGCTGTCTGAAACAACTATATTGCTTTCTTGCTATTGTTCTGGAGACAGCTTTTCAATCAGGGATCTTTTATTTTTAATGATAAGAATACAGAAAGAATCTGCTTCAAAGTCTGCTTTAAAAGCCTTTTTTTTTTTCTCCAATTTTCCAACCTCCCTGAAACACTAGCCACTCTTACTTTTGTCCTTAGAACCTACTTTTGCTACATGCCTATATATGGGCAGATAGGAATAGTTGGCATAGCAACTGGCCAAAATTCAGATACTCTATTTTGTGTAATAAAACCCACATAATGATATTTCTATATTTGGTTTTGAACCAAATCATGCAGAAACCAGATTTGCTAAATTTCCCGTGAACAGAAATTCTTCAGAAGAAAAAAAAGGCATTTCCCCCCACCGCCCCCTGTTCCTGTCAAGTAAAATAAATGCACTAGGACCTACAGCTGCTAAGCAAAAATGACATTCTTGAGGAGATCAAGAGCTGGGGAACAAGCTGGCGCAGAAGTCAGGACATCTTAGAGACTTTGGCCAAAGGACAATCTGCCCAGTGGGGTTTTCTTCAGTCACACACTATTGATCTCCAGCAGCTGCTAGAGAGAAATTAGCATTCCTGTCAGGTTCACTGATGCTGTTAGCCATACAAAATTGATTGTCCATTTCAACATTTCCATGCCAAGAAACCTAGAAAACCTGAGAGCCCAGAGTTGGTTGAAATTCTCAAGGCAGCTAGGCTCTTCTGTGGAGTCAAAAACTGAGCCCTGCTTAGAGGCAGAGCTCAACAATCGGGATCAAAGAGTGTGAAAACCTTGCAAAAACAGGCATTCCTGGTAATAAGATTCCATTCATAAGGGGAAGCCATCATGTCTAAAATACTATACTCTTCAAAGTCTTGGATTCTGGGTGCACTAACAGCATATCAAGAATTCTGTCAGGTTTTCCTCATGGAATCCTGATTTGGTAGAAATTCCCTGAATTCAAGAAATTTAAAGAGAAATATTTCGGGCACAGTGAAGAGATGTTATCTCATGAAACTCAATTTTACTGGAAAATTTCTGTATAAAGTTTCACTTCATTCAAAATAGAAATTATTTCAAAAATGTCACTATCTCCATCTATATATTGGATGCCATCCACAGTCCCTCAGTTTTCATATTTCACCTCACTTTTCCATACTTCATGAAGTATTTAGTGCTTCCAAATCGGAAGTGTCCTCACTTCCAAGGTTTTAGGAAAATGCTGAGAACAAGTCTCTAAACTGTTACCAGTCACAATATTGTGGTTATGATAGCTCATTGCAAGAAAATAATAGCTTGGTTCTCAGTATGTGTTAAAAAAAGAAATTGAATGTTAAGAATTATTAGAACAGGAATAGTGAATAAACATCATTATGTCACTGTTTAAATCTGTTATTTGTCTACCTCTTGAATACTGTGTAGTTCTGGTCTCTCTATCCTAGAAGAGTTATAGGAGACTTATATGGGAAAAGGGTCCCACATAAGGGCAGGAGGTCCTATATAATGGGTCTTATATAAAGGTTATATGGGAAAATTTCAGAAAGTGACAAAGATGTTCAAAGGTGTGGAATGGGTTTTACATAAGTTTTGAAAACACGAACTAGAGCTCTTTGGTCTGTACAACAGAAAACTGGGAAGGGAGGTACAATATAGATGTGTAAAATCCTGAGTGTCCTGGAAAGGATAAAAAGGCATTGAATGCTCACTTCTTCTGCCAGTACAAGAACAAAGGGGCACCAAATCAAGCTATTCAAAGCCAGGTTGATGGCCGGGCAGGGGCAGGGCCGCGGCGGGGCTGGAGCCAGCACCGCTGCGGCGTCATGGGGCAGCGACTGACAGCCCCAGGCTGGGCTGTGATGGGGCTGCGGCTGAGTGGTGAAGGGGAGCCTGGGCAGGCAGGGACCAGCAGGGCTGGCAGTGACTTCAGGCCCTGATGGGTTACCAAACCGGACAAAGCACATACCACGTGGTAAGTCCCAGAGCTGATGACATCCTGATGTGGGATCAGGATACTTGGTCTGGACCGGTACAACCATACTTAGGTTTTTACAAAAATTTCACAGGAGTAGTTCAATCATTAATTTCAGGTCTAATTCAAAATTCAAAAAAGCAAAATTTCTGTAGTTTTAGGTGTTTAGATGACTGAGATGAATCTCTGTTAGTTTCTCCTTTTGAGAAACCATAATTGGTCAGCTGTTATCCTAATCAATAATCTATGGGATTTGTTAATACTTACACCTTTGCACATATGCAGTCATTAGCTGGATCAAAGAATATTAATTATTCCACATAAAGCGTAGGTGTTTCTATAGTATGGGCCAAAAGAACTCCTTTCTTTCAATCCTTTTCTTCTCTCCCCCTTACCATAAACCAGATTTTCTATGACCTAAGTTATAACTGGCCTCTGGAGGATAGGAAATACCAGTTCTGGAGCCAGTTTAGGGTGTAGACCCAAGTGACACACACACACTAGGTCCCCACTCTGAAAGGTCTCTATAGGCAGTATTCAGCATCTGCTGTGGTCATTGTGCAAATTTGCTTAAAACACTGACAGACCTTTGTACCTATAAGATGGACCAAGGCAGATCATGTCCCTGCAGATATAGGGAGGAATTAAATACAGGTGTCCTGTATGCCTTAATTTCTGAATTCTAGTGTAACAGGAGCAGGAACTCCTATTATTGTGTTTTTTTGAACAAATACAATCAAATTCAAAATCCCTCCAGAAAAGGATATGAATTCTAACAAGTGTTAGGGTGAGAAACACGCCTCCTAGCAACCCAAATTATGTACAACAGAAAGAAGGTGGCATGTAACACAATTTTTCTTCTGTGTTTCCTAGAGACTTTTTTATGTAGCTCCCAGCTCAGTCAACAGATGTAAATGCCATTTTGCTCATGCCTAACTCTATGCTTGCACTGTTTCTCAGATTTAGAAAATTTCTTCAATGATGTGGACAAACCCAGGGAGTTCGGTGGGGATATTTGTAGAGCTAAGTGCTTGAATAGTCAGCGCTTTGGCCTGTTAGTAATATGGTACGCATTCTTCTTAAGGTTGTATACTACTGGAAAGGGGAACTCTCTGCTTCCATTTTAACAAAAACAACAGTAACTATATTAAAAGTCTTCAGAATATCACTGCTGATTTGAGGCTATTTTTACCACTATTTTTAATTTACTAAATACATTTGAAAAAGCAGTTCTTTCTCTATTCAGGTCCCAGGCCTACTACTCATGAACACAATGTGCCACCTTGGGGATTAAAAAAAAAAAAAAAAAAGTGCTCAAGAAATCAATTTATTTGTATTGCTGAAAAAGACAATGATATTTTGGACAGGACACACATGCCAGATCTAAAAAGGAATTGTTAATTAATTTCAGAAGCAGGCCCCATGATTTCATATGAACTACCTGCAAAGAGCCAAAGTGTCATAATAATTCAAGCACCATGAGGCGAGATTTATCTTAAGTGAAATCCTGTAATATCTTGACCTAAGCATTCATAATGCAAAAGTATTTCTTCATTTTTGGCCTACTCTCTGTTTAGCTTAGAAAGTAAGCTAGAATTGAACAAAGAAGGTGTGATCACACAACAAATGCACATGCAGGAAATTTCACCAGTTTTCCTCCTTATTATAAAACCTTGCTACTGGAAAGACAATGCAATTTACAGCCCTGAATTTTGATACCATTAGAAGGCTTTCATAGTTTCCTTAAGAACAATCTGTTAAGATCACTGTGCAGTGGTATATGTTACAGTGTCTGAAGCATGAACTAGGTGATGTTTTTTATTGTTTTTCTCTGCAGACTGTATGGTTTCATCATCTATAAAGTCTTACTTAGTTACCCATTTTCCCACATCTTTACTTTATTAAAACATATGTTTCATTAATCTTTTCATTAGAAAGTCCTGGATAATTTGCCTCAGGAGTCCAGCTCTATTTATGCATGGTTAAAAAGATCAGCATATAGATCATAAACAATGGTGTTATTCAGTTTGAAGAAAGATGGGATTTTAATTGCATTGTAGAGAACAAATTTAATATTTCCTGTCATCTGTTCCAAATATTTCATTCTATTGTTCTTCTGAAACGTCAGGTCTGGAACGTCACATCTGCAAGGACACCCATGACCTCTCTTGGCATTCGACATCTTGCAAGATGGAAGCAGGAAGACTGAAGAATGTGTCCATGAGTATCCAAAATAGATTATTAAAAACTTACCCCAACAGCTGAGTTCCCTAAGGCATCATTGTTATGTACACATATACATGGAAGAGTTAGCATTTAAAAATCTCAGGAAGCACTTCCAAATCAGTCCCCAATGGCTTCTGGCTTCTTTCCTTTGTTTGTTGCTATTTTGTTGGGTTTATTTTATTTTATTTTATTTTAATTATTAATATTTTCCTTCTTTAGAGTTCCTCAGAAACAAAAGAAGGATGATTTATCTGAATACCAGTAGCTCTGGGGACTTTCTCTGACAAAAGAAACTGTATCTATTTTATGCATATCTCATATTTACAACCACCTTGCTTGTGAATACTAAGAGTAAGAGCACTCCTTAACTCTGAAATTTTCTGAAAAAATAGGAGTGGAATTTTTTTAGGAAATTCTGATATTTAACCATTTTCTGTTTCTTAAATAAGTTCAAAAAAAAAAGAAAAATTATGGAAAATGGGAGCCTGGAAGCAACATAGCCTTTTCTTTTGTGTTCACTAGTATTTGAGAGTTGTTCTCTTAGTTTCTCAACCTCATTTTTTCTCTGGAAGTCTTGCTGCTGGTCAGACTGCATCTCTTGTGATGTATCATAGCTGTTCAATTCTCTGCAATGCAATTAAAACCTATCTTTCTTCAAACTGATTAAATCTTGCAACATCTGTGAGCGAAGAAAGGAGGGTATAAACATTCTCTTTCCTTTTGCATGGATGAGAGGCAATAGAATGCAAAATACTCAAATGCTTGCTAAATATTAAGTCCCATTCAAGTAAAAGACGTGTTTCTGTGTTTTGCTGCATTGAGTCCTAAGGGATTTGGTTAAGATCACTGATCAAGTCAATATTAAGAGCCAGAAAAAACACAAGTCTTAGGACTTCCCAGGCCAAAGTGGATCACACTTTATACATTTAAAAAGATATGAAACTACTGTGAGATGAGCTGTAATTAAAGGATGCCAAATATTTTCTAGGATTTTCTAGAGGGTTTTCTCACCACCTCAGAAAAAATGTATTCATGATCACTTAGGCTGTTATTTAAGAAGGCCAGATTGATGTTTGAGGCAAAATTAGAGATCAGTTAAGAAAGAACACATGGAAATAGAATTTAAAACATGTTTTGTTTCCCCTTCATGCTAGTACAAATCACAGATCTAAAGCTGTGTTCATTCCAGCAGTCACAATGAAACACTCAGCTGCCATTTTATAAAGGTTTTACATGCAAGAGAAAATAATACTTTTGAGGGCCTGCCTTTCTTTCAAAAAGGAGCAAATATTTTGTCTGTAGATCAAAATTAAGAGTATATTATGAAAAATTAAGGCTCATCTTCAATTTGCCAGAAAGCTATGACAGTTCAACATCGTGATTCCACTCAGATGATGCCTTGCTCTCCTAGGTGGCAGATTCTGTCAAGGAGAAAGTCTTTTGCTGAATACTTATTATACTCTAAACTTGAATGGGAGAACATAGTTTTAACAACATTTCTTTGTTGATTTCTAAAATGATTATGTAAGTACTGCATGTTTACCCATTCTGAGAAAGTATTATAGGAAGACAGCACAAAAAACACGTGGAATACCTCTTGCAGGTTGAAACACATCTTAAGCAATTACTGTGGCAGGGTTTTGCATTTTTCAGTCTATGCATTTTTTAAGTTTTTTTTTTATTTTTTCCCTAACAAAAAGCAAACACTTGACCTATAAAACTTACAGAAATGTTGTCCTATCGATGTTTATTAATTCCCTTATCTTCTATTGCCTGTGTTTATTCACTGCAACACAGCTAATATTATCCTTTAGATTAATGAGAGATAGTGGGCTCTCGTTACATGCCTCTGTACCTTGGTAATGAAAACCTCGCTGCCTTTGTGAGATCCATACTCCTGGTGTCATTGGAATATGTAAGAGACAATTGCTGCTGTCTACAAAAATCATAAGTGCGCACATTTCAGTAGAATTCTTTCCTGTTAAAGAAGAGTGAATTATTGTAGTGACACACCTCGTGCATGTCATGTGGTTGAGATTATATGATTTGATGTAGGACTTTGTGCATAATGTTTGTGCCTTTATCTGTAGTTCAGCCAGAAGCATCTGGAGCAATAACTTTGTCAAATTAAATTCTTATAGAAGGAAAGTTTCCTCTGGTTTAGCTGTCTTAAATTTCAGGTCACAAATAAAACTTTTGCTCTAAACTACAATTTTTTTTTTTGCTCTCAGCGTGATCCTGATACAGTTCAAACAATATCTATCAGCTTTTTCTTCAAGATTACATACTTTTGGATTTTCTTCACACATAGGTCTGTGTCCAGAATGAGGCTAAAAAACTGTTTTCTGATGCAAATGGTTGCTCATTGCACCAACAAAATGAAACATGTAGAGATGATTTTAAATGGCAACATTATTGTTTGCATTTAACTCTAGACATAAAAAAAGAAAAGAGGTCCGTTATCTGTATCTGCCACCAAAGAATTGTCTCCTGCAGAGACTTTGTATTCCTTGGATGTTTGCTAAACTTCTAATTCAGGATATTTTTCCACATAAGTGGTTGTTTTATTTACCAAAGGGATGTAGTGCAAATGAGAAGAGAGGTGATCTGTTTAAATTAAAGTTGATTGCACTCGTAGGAAAAATGACATATTCCTTCAAAGAAATGGAGGTCAAACTTTTTCTTAATAAGGGTCACCATTAAATGGAGAAACTGCTACATGGCCAGTTCCTTCCCATTCAGGATTGTAAAACCTGCTTTTTTTCCTGTTTACTGTGGTAAAACAGCCTCCTGATAAATGTTTCCACACCAAATAAATATTGCAAGAGACTGTCTTTATTGTTAGTAACTTTTGCTGATATAAAACTGTTTAGAAGAGAGAGCAGTCAGAATCATGCTCTAGCCAGCTCTTCAAGAACTCCCACCAAGTGGATCATTTATTATCTTAGAAAACCTAAATTTTTATCAATTTGCCATAGTGCCACACAATATTTTCATTGAAGATAGAGCATTATTTGGAATTAAGAGGTCCATATTAAACGAGTCAAAAACTGGCTTTCCAAGTAATCTTAAGATGTAATTCTTAATGGATACATCTGAACTGTCAAATAATTCATACTCCCCTTTCACTGCCAGATCTGGTCCCCCAATTGCACTGCATAAATATTAGTTTAATCTTCCTTTTGAAGTGAACCAAATAGCTCCCTCTAAAACAAAACCTGAAAGCAGTCCTGGGACAGCTTCTTTCACAGACAGCTTCTGAAAGGCAGAGGGATGAGATAGAAGTGGGCTCTTTTCTCTGTGTTCTACACAGTTCTCCAACACTTTCTGAACATGCTTTTAACTCACCAGTTCCTGAACATATCCTGATGCCAGGGCATGCAATACACTTCAAGGTATAAGCATACGGCTTTGATGGACTACAATAAAGCCTTCACATTGTTAAATATATTTTCAAAAAAAAAAAGAAAAAAAGATAATTATGTCTTTTGTTCAAATGAAAACTATGTTAGACTAAGGTCAAAGCCAGTGTCAAGGTCTGCTTAGTGTGCATGCAGCCAGTTTGCTCTAGAAGAGACTAATCCTGAACAAAATGGATATGAACCACCCTACATCACTTGATTTGGTTACCAAAGGTAACTTCATGGGACAAAAGTATTTAGCAGTATATGTACTGCTAGTGCATAGGTGTTAGAAAGCATCCCCTTAAGACCAAATCTCAGGCCATTTCTGTATCAATCATAATGATATAAAAATATTTAGTATAAATTTTGCTGCTGACACACTGGTGGGATAAAAAAATGAGGAAAAGTAGAGGTTATTTCTGCACAATCAGCATAATCTAGGTGAATGGCCAGAGTGGGAGACATTCACCAAGCAGTCTGACTATAGTGTAGTGAGGTCAATCTCCTTCCCATGAGATTAATTAGTCTCCTACTCTGAGCTCTTCTCTGGAGAATACTATCTTCCTCTACTGACTACAAGGGACCCTAGGGAAATTAGCCTTTATAGACTAAAATTAGCTTTTGGAAATTCCCCTCCTCTAGTCTGACAAATATCTACAAACCTAGGATGTGAATAATAAGTACCACATGTAGCCTCTTGCAAAATACCACTTTGGGGGGGGGAAAAAGTGTGTGTGGGGGGGCTTTTTTGACTCCTGTTTCACACAAAATACATCTGTTTTGGAATATATGAGAATCTCAGCTACTCTGCAGTCTAAGGCATAACTGGGGAGCCCTCTAAAGAGGAAAGCAACAAGATGAAAAAGAAGAGCCAAGCAAAAATCAGACACAGGGAAATACTGGTTGTTGATGCTGCCTTAGTATTTTACTTGAAGGAAGCCTATTTGTGAGGTCCTACATTTGCATACATGAATACTCATGTTTCACTTTTTCCCACCTACCAAATAAGTGAAGGATGCCACCCAATACTCCATAGTCAAAAGTTCTATGAACCTTGTCATTATGAAATACTCTCTTGAAAGAAATACTATCCCTGTGAACAGTGTACCTATGAACATAATGTATAGACATTGTTTTCCCAGAAACATCAGGAACCATTCACCTACTGTGAATTCTTATGAACCTGTGACTGATGGGAGCAAAGTTCGCAGGTTATTCCACAGAGCAAAGAGTAAGTGTCTTTTTTTTTTTTTTTTTTTTTTTTTTAACGTACAGCGTTCTGCAGTTGTACAGGGCCATTTCAGAATTTGCTTTTTTACTAACAGGTCTAAGAATATTCAACTGCAAGTCTTTTTTGAAACAAAGCAATGCAGATTCCAAGTTAACATGCTTTCATGGTTCTTTGCATCTGCAGCAGGGAAGGACGTTTTAGCATGGAGTTTAAAACCTTTGACAATAGAAACTTCTCTGCTTTGCAAATTCAGTGATTTCCCTAGAGAAGAAAGGAGAGGACAACATACATGCAAACACACACAAATTGCTTCTTGTTATTCTGCGGCTAATAAAAGAAATTTTGCAAGTATCCTTATTTTGTTTTAAGATAAAGTTACTAAGTTTATTGTAAATAGTTAGTAAAATTAAGACATACTTTCTCCTTCTAAAATGGAAATATTATACACAGGAATTTATTAAGAAGGAGGAGTATGTTTGTACTCAGTTTACATTCTACATCATAACCCAGTACTGACATATGGATGGTGCCTCTGTGATCTCCAGACGTCTGTTTCTTCAGAAACTGTCCTCTGCAGATTACGCAGTCATTTCTGAGAAGTTCATAGAGAATAGTTTTCATTTAATGAGCTTTCTGACTATGAGTAATAATGTAATTTTATATTTTTTAAATGCAATGTCCAAAACATAATAAGGGCATGTCTACAAATGGATACCGGTAGATATAATTCCAGAGAAAGTCTGCCTGTGAGAGCCAATAAATATATTTGCTTTTATGATCATCTTGCCTAGAATCTAAATTACCTTACTAGGATTCTTTGATGATCAGCAATCTTTAAAGCTAAATATAAATTTAGGTGTCCAAGATTAGGCTTTTGGCATTTAAAAATGTTGTCCCTAGATACATCTGTAAAAAATCCTGCTGTGATGTCAGAAGGCAAATGTTGATTGAAAGTTTTGTATCTTATTGTCCAATATTTGCCAAACATGCTAATTTTGTTTTCCCCTTTATAGACTTTTTCCCATTGAATCAGGGTGCATAATTTAGATAAGTGGTCTGGAAGTTACAGCTTTGATACCTGTGTTATACTGGTAATTATGTAGTCCTCCGTTTCACTAGCACATGGGCAATAACACAGAGTAAGAAGACAACAGCATGATCTGTTTCTTGATCTCACTCTAGCCCTGGAGCTATAAGTAAGGCTATAAACAAGGAGGTCAGAAGGGCTTACAGGCAATACCTGGTATGGAAGCCTCTTGGTATTATCCTATAACTTTTCTTTCCCATTGAATTCTGACATAAGTAAGCCCCTGTTATTCTTGAAATTCAGATATATTTACAGGCATCTAACTTAAAGATTCTCTTTTTACAGTTTAAACTGTGACATTTTAGTGGCCTTTCCTCCAGTGTAGCTAATAAAAAGTGGGATCAGAAACGTGCAGACTGTGTACTGCTGCTTTGCTAACTTTGGAGAGGAGATGATGACATCAGGAGATGGACAGTTGCTTTGCTAGATGAAAAGGCAAGTAACTGCAAATTCAGACTCACCTCAGTGATAGTTTTGTGTTACGTATTGCCATGGTGACTCAGTCCTGTCCATCTTTAAGTTCAGACCTGTAAATAGTTAAGCTTTTCTTTTCATTAAAAACTGACTGAGGGCATTCAACAGCTCACAGGTTCCTTTGAAGCATCTCTGCCTCTTGCTATTTTCTCTGCTAGCTTGTGACTCGCAGTATCAGGCAGACTAAGCAAAAGTGAATTTTGAAGAGGAAACCCAAAATCTATGGATCAGACAGCAAAATGGCTGCTTCCATCATCTTTACTGTATGAAACAGGTTTGTGTAGCTCATGATTACTGCAGTGCCATAGTTTAATGTCCCATTTAAAAAATAATTCATATCCAACACAAATCACCTCTGTACAACTGTGCATTCATAAAACAAGCCAGAGACACAGCATGAGGTTAAACATATCTAAATATTAGTAAATTACACACATAATTAAACACAGATTTGACTTCAATTACCCTTATTTTTTAAGACATACAGTACTCAAGAGAAAAGTAATATTCAGAAATAGGGAAAATAGAAAATAAATCAAAAGAGAAGATTTTATAATTTCAAAATCTTACCCTTCAAAAACAACCATCTTGGAAATTTTGATTTAAGTTATATCCTTCAGTCTTTTTGTGGCATTGTCTATTTAAAGAGACTCAAGCTGATAAAATAATCTAAGTGAAACATATCAAGAACAGCTTTCAATAAATCATTATGCTTGCTCTTTATAGCCTTCCTATGCTTCAAGTGGTTATAGCTTCTTCTCACTTTACTAATAGATGTTAAGAGAATGCTGGGAATGCAAAGGAAAAAGAAATATCTCTTCATCTTCTATGAGTTGATTAATTTGCCTTTAAGAAAGCTTTATGTTGTTCAAAAATGAAAAAGGAAGGCATTGAGAAGATACTGTATTTTGGAGAATATTGAGCCACTATTAACCAGACTTCAGCTTACTCTCTGTTCTCTTAATCATAGTGTATTCCCACTTTGCAATGTGCTTCATTATCTGTGTTTTTATCCTGACATACATGGCTAATTTAAACCAGAAGCTCTCATATTGGTTGCTGAATAAAGAAAGGGATGAACTTTGTTTCACTTTTGAGATTTGAAGACTTCTCCTATTCCTATCTATACACTAATGTTGTCTGATTTTTCTTCCCTTTCTACTTTTCTGTATATATTTTTGTATATATGAAACCATAATATCCCCTTAAAAAGAATGTTAAGGCCTGTTTATGACAGCATTATTAAAAATAAAGACTTCATCCCAAACACAATGCCTTTGATTTTAATGGAACTACTTGCAGAGTAGCACCACTTCCTAAGCTGAGAAGTGTATTACACCATATATTAGTGGACTGAAATTGAGGAATCTATGCCAAAAGGAAAGGACTACTTTTAAAGAAAAGTAATCACAGCTTGACCCTGAGTAAGTGAACCTGGCATCTGGCCAGTCCAGAATCCTGACTTGGTCAAAGTCCCTCAAAGGGAGGCTCAAGAACTGTGAAGGGCAGTGTCATGATATAACCTCCATATATGTTATTTTTGAGATCTCTGATTTAGAAGTTGGTGTTTGTCCTGAAGTAAAATTTACCTGCATTATTTGGCAAGGTGAAGATGATGCTCGGGCTGTAACTTCCAGAATTTGGCATTGCAGGAAACAATTTAACAAAACGCACAAGGAACGCAGAGAGAACAGTGGTACAAGCTTTTCACTGTGTAATTACTTCAGTCTTTCTGCATAAAGTCTTAACCTTCCAGAGGATGCTGCTTCTTCCATAAGTATTGCTGACACAGCAGAAAACAACTGGGATTTTCTATAAATATAAAACTCAGACAATTAAATCATGTACAACACACACGTCATCATATTCATTTGCCATTTTCATGGTGGCTTGTCCTTTCTACATTTTATTATTCATTTATGATAGCTATTATATGCCTTTCAGAGTCTATCTGGCTCTCCTGAGGAATATTTATGACTATTATAGGGCTCTTATGAGAAGACCCAACGATAGTTATTGCGGAAACCCTGTGAAATGCTACATTAGTGCAGAGATATGCTGGTAGTAAAATACCTGAACTTGTTTCAAAGTATCCCTTGATGGAAATTAAAAGACAGGCTTCTTCTGGTGAGGTTCTGTATCTCGTCTAACCCTGTCACCTCAGAGAACTGAGTAGTTCTGATTGGGAGTTTAGTATTCAGCGATTGCAGCTGGTGCCTGAAAGCAAGAGACTTTGCAAAGGCTTCCAGCAGAAAAACAAGAAAAAGATGATTTTTAAAAGGTATTTGCTCCAGTAGTAACACAGTAGAAATAAAGATTGAAAGAATACAGGTGAAAATAGAAGGGCTAAAGGTGCACCTTCTGACACCGGGGCACACCTCCATTACGCGTCTTTACCCCTCTCCCTCCTTCCATTTCAAAGGGGAAGTGTGGTGTCTTGGTGTGAATCTCCACACTGCAGAACTGCACCACCCTCAGGGAAGGAGAAGCTCTAGAAGGAAGAGAAGGAAATTGTATGTGTGTGGCAGGAGAAGGGCATAGCTTGCACGAGCTTTTCTAATTAGTGAATCCTGCATCATCCCTGCATCAATAAATAACCATGAAGCATGAACTGTGCTGAATCATTTTTGGATAATCCATGGCCATTAAAATACTTCTGTGTTTTTAACCACATTTTGGCCTCTCTGTGTAAAGAACAATTACCCATTTTAAGTTTGGAGCTGTCCAGAAGATTTTCTGGTATACAAGTGGTGATTGTAAGAGAAAATATTCTGGGCTGCTAGGGAAATAATTATGGAGAACATCTTGGGGGGGGGGGGGATGAAAGAGGAGAATCTATCAGGCCAGGAGAATTAAAGACAGAAAAATATATAAAGATTAATAGAGTGAGGAAATTAAAATAAATATGAAAACAAATGTTTGATAATATATGTACACATAATATACATAAATCCTGCTAATTCCCTGCTATGCCTCGGTCCAAATGTTGATTTCATTTTAGATAGAACATAAATGCCTGTGATGTGTTCGTGTCCTGTGAATGCAAGAAATACATTCCCTTATGCAAGGGCATTATAACAGCTACTTAATACCTTTGTTCCAATGACAACTGTATTACAAGTTTCACAATATCCATATTATCTTTTCAGAACACCGTCAGAACTTGATTTTTCTTCAGTCCTAAAATATTGGCAAGTTGTTGACATTTTTTATTTGTTTATATTGCCTTGGGCTTTAGATTTTTTACCGAAGAAGAAAAAAAAAAAAAAGAAAGAAAGAAAGACTGTGCATTGTCATGGAATGTAGTTCAAAGCCATTTTGAACCAGTCCAGCATTTATCTTGTGTAGGGGGTGTTCTGGCTATTTAAAGGAAGCTAAGGAGATGTATTTGCAAAGACTAATCTTACAACAAGGAAGCCACCTCACAAGGTATCCACCAGTGGCTATTCCACAGGTATCTTCCTTAATCAAACGAGAGAAGCAGGTTCCACAAAGAAGATGTTTCAGCACAAGAGGATCTTAATCGTCACTGAAGGTATCCGCCTCCACTGAGGACGCCCAAGATTCTCCTTCATAGGTAAAAGTCAGTCTTTATGGTTAACCTTTCAAAGGCATATCACGCTTTATTACACTAAGGTCCATTTTAAATATTTCTTGGCATGGCATGTGTCAGTGTTTAGGGCTCTGCATTTCCATTTCTTTCTCCTCAGTGGTATCTTTTTCTCTACTTCCTCCTCCCAGTTGCATGCCTTCACTTTTATTCAAATTACTACTAAAAGTTCTCCTTTTCAAATTATGCCAGGGTGAGCCTCACACCACAGGAACAAAATAATATCGCCACTTTCCTGTACCCCTGACTGTAAGCTGCCTACAACAGGGATTGCTTTTTACTTCTGATACTTAAACAAAACTCAACACATTGCCCATACTTAGCCAACATCAGAGAAAAAAAGAGGTAATGACTGAGTAAATAAATTAATTGAAGTCAATAATGTCAGTTTACTCGAGTTGAGGATTTGGCCCTGAGTATTTATTAAGTGTGGGATTAAGTGTAAATAAATCATATTGCACTGTTGGAGTGTACGGTAATTGGTTTTTTTTTTTTTTGTTTTCTGAATTCCCTGTCTTTTGCTCTTCTGCTTTACTTTAATTAACAAACAGCATGAAGCTTTTCAAACCTGTCCTTGATGTTTATTGAGAAAGAGGGAGAGCAAATGCCAAACTTTAACCTACGATTCATTACAAATACTGAGATACCTTATAGGAGGTATCAGAAAATATATTCATTCACATTTAAATTAAGTGTTTCAAATAATGATTTAATAGAGAATTAATAAGCCAGTTATTGCAGGTTAATTAAATGCCACTTGATGATTAAAAACATATTATTTATTCAGATTAACAACTATTAGGCAGTAGTGTAGCCCCACACTCTGCTGTGACTTATTGCTTTAAAAGACTCTGTCAATGTATTTCTTGGTTTCAAACTCTCTCTCTCTTTTTTTTTTTTTATATTCTGTTGCTGTTTGCAACATCACCTTGAAAACATGAGATAATAACCCAAAAGTATTAGCACAAGATTTTTTTCCATTAACATATAATATTTGTGTATTTTTGTTATGAGTGTTTTTAAAAGTTTGGCTGTAATAATTGTAAAGAAAATACCACTGAAATATTACAAATGCTATGCATATGCGTAAGACAAAGAGAAAATTTGTGAAAAGTCTACACAGAATGTCATAAATTAAATATTGCGTGTATAAGCTTCCAAAGAACTCCTTAGATTTATGTTGTGGGCCATACCCTGACCTGATCATTTTAATTTCAGTGGAGCTTTACCCCCCTATATGATACCTACATTTGGATGTAATTTGTGCCTACTGTCTTGTGGTGGTCAGGAGTGAGTGCTGGAAGTGTTGGACAATTAAATTGCAGTACATTTTGTTTCTCATTTGCATTACAATCTTTTTGCTTTATCCACATTAACTTTTAAGAAAGCCTTTTTAACTGTGTGTTAATGTTCATGTTGTGCTGTTTCGATAGGTTATTTGTGATTCCTTGGAGGTGAAAGATTACTGCAGCAGAGCAAGCTTTTCAGCTTTTGCAGCAGTCCATAAATGAGCTTGATAGATACTGGGTAGCATCTCCCACATAGTCAGCTGTATTAGCACAGAATTTGCTTTATACTGTTCTAACATGGAACATACTCACTTACCTCCACTTAGTTTAAAAGATGATGTAAAGAGGAACCAATCAGAAGTTGAATTTACTCTTTTGTCTCAAAGAGCTTTACTCAAAGTGAGGCAGAAAGCACTAATCTATGAGCTAGTCTAGAACCATTGTGTAAAGACACATGGCCAAAGCATAAAACACAACAGCATTCTGTTTCTTTTCACTGCTGTATATTACATTGTCATTCCTATTCCACGGGGAAGGGGAAAAAAAAGTAAAAAAAAAAAAAACAAAAACATGATCAAAGGCATCTCAAGTTGATTGGAAAACACTGCTCCAGCATACACCACTATTATAACTTCTGAGAGGGCAAGGAAACAGAGAACCAAATCCCCTTCCAATCTTTTTCTCTAGAGTCAGTGATGGCTTGATGACCATCATCTATCTGATACTAGTAGGTTTATAAACAGTACTCTAACAGTACAGTAGTTGAGCCAGAAGTTATTTTACAGAAATAAAATCTTCTTAATCTGTCTCAAGTATTAAGAGAAAGAGGAGCTACAAAGAAAGCATCTTGAGAAAATAATCAGCTACTCTAGCTTACAGACTCACTGACTCTTAGATTCCAGGAAGAGATGGGTAATAGCTTTGTTTTCACAGCAGTTGGGTGTATAAGTGTTTTCTCCAAGGTTCAAGAAGACAAGTCTTTCCTAGGTGTAAGAGAAAAAAGGAAAAGTGTGAACTAACATGCTGAACAAGACAGAAGACTTTTTTTTGACAAAAAGGTCAGCAAGAATAAAGGAGGATGTGGTGTCACTTATTTTACTTTTCCTTCAGATGGCTCTAGCAGGCAGCTTCAGCAACTTCTCATGTCTCTGGAGTACTCACGAAAGTGATGTAAGACTGTGAGAGGATGCAAATGGTATGTGTCACTAGATGTCAGGATCTTCATGTTGTTTGGGTTCAACGGTTGAAGATATTTTAACGTAAAGCTATGTAGTTATTTAAATTATTTCCGCTTCTAGACATAAAAGACTGGATACTCTACCAGTGTCATTTGGTGCAGCTCCCTGTGCCTTCCATCTGTTGAGGATCTGGCTCACAGAATCTGCTTCAACTTTTCAAGACTCACTGTGAACTATAAATTGCAATAGGGTTTCCAGCAGCTCGGTGTACCTCAGAGCATCCTTTGCAAACCTCAGCTTGTCCTAGAACTACCGCAGCAGACATTAAAATGATGGAGCAATTAGTACACGTATCACTTGTAAAATGTTTCATGTCAATTTTATTAAAAAGCCAGTGGATAAGGATGGGGGTGGTGGTGGAAATGCAGGACAGAATTGTTCAAATAATTGAGGATTGCTTATCATACACTCCTTTTGTACCAGTTTGAATCCATACCATTAATGTTTGAAATCAATGCTGTTTGAAAGCTGTGAGATGATATAAAGATAAAAATAGCTTTCAGCTTTAAAGAAGCACACATTAAAACATATTAAATCACCCATACCTTTTATTAAAATAAACTGATTGAATTTTACTGATATTACTCACTTTTCTCTATTTATGTTGCCTTACCACTTTGCATTTCTCTCAGTACAAAGGATAATTATTAATCAGTGTAACTTCTATATTACTCCTTCCTATTTTCTTGTTTTCATACATTTAAAAGAGACTCCAATATATTCAGTGTTTCCAACACTGAAGCAAAATACTGAAATCTGAACAAAACAATCCATGTAGTTTTAGAATTATTATTATAATAATAACTGTGGATGTGTTACTGCTGGTTGATAAACAGAGAAACAATTTTACAAAAACTTCTAGAATTTCAAAGTTACCCCATTATGCTGTATTTACAGGGTGAAATTTTGTCTTTTTCCTTGCTTTCTTTAGCTCTCTTTTTTTTTCTTTTTTTTTTTGAAACTTAGTTTCTACAGCTTTCTCTCAAATTTTCTCAAATTGTGCTATAACAGAGCAAAACCAATCTGATTTTAGCTTTTAAGAATTCTCTTTTACTTAATACTATTTTGAAAAGTACTCAAATTAAAAAGAAAAAGGGGAAAAATGGGAAGGAACTACATGAGATACAGAACTAAAGAGTTCCAGTCACTGATAAATCTGACTTTTGGCCAACTGCTTCTTTAATGAACTCCTTAAAGGTGTTTTGTGACTGAAGTAAATACTTTAGGTAGTGAAGCAAAAGTTTTTGCTTCACATCAGTCAGTTCACTGCTCCGCCCTTTTGTGTTGAAAAGAAAGACTTGCACTATCCTAAATAATAGGAAGAGGGCTACATTGGTACATCTGAGGGGGAAGGTAATTCTCATGATATGGAAGAAACAGAACCATGGTGAAGTGTTGCAACCTTTTGCTTTAGTGGGTTCCTTCCGAATACGGAGCCACTCAAAAGGTGACCCTCCTCCTTGCCATGTACCTTCCACTCGAGTAGGAGTATATTGCAAATGATCCACTCACAGGTCACGTCAGGAGTGTGAGTGAGTCAGAAACTGGAATCAATGCTGTGTGTTGCAGCTGTGTGTAGTGTGTGGCCCTTCTCTATGTCGCTAAGTGGGCTTGCAGACTTCACTACGCAATAGCCGCACCTGAAATAGAAGAACCACATAGGTTAGGCGCAGATGGTCAGGGGCTGAGCATCTCATCTCAGGAATAATGAGAAGGGCAAAATATTCAAAAGTTCAAGGAGGTTAGTGTACAGGAGATAAATGGGCTTTAAGATCTACAGGAGTCAGGAATGTCAAGGGATCTCTAACTACAGGGATCCTGGAGGTTGGTGCAGTTTGTCTTCTTAAAAGAAGAACATAGAAACAGAGAATTAGGATATAGAAGAAGAGGTATGAGCAGCCATTAAATTCAGTTTGGGGGAAAAGTAGAAGGTGGAGGGATAACGTCTTTAGTATAATTTCTTTCCATTCCCTCACCATACAGAGATTTTGGTAAAGACTGCAGAAACTGGATATGAAGCTGAAAAATCTTGAGAGGCAAAGTTGTAAATGCTTTGGTCACAGTCTTTCCTTCTTATGTCAGCTTATTTTTGTAGAATGGAAACACCCTTTGAGATATTTGTCAAATGCGGTTGAAAGTGACCAAAAGTCTGAAAAGCTGGTGGAGCTGGGGCTGGAACGGACACACATACATATCCACACCCTGAGTGATACCATAAACCTTGTGTGTTAAGAAACAAAAAAAAGACAAAACAAAGACTGAA
This sequence comes from Apteryx mantelli, assembly GCF_036417845.1. Classification (NCBI taxonomy): domain Eukaryota; kingdom Metazoa; phylum Chordata; class Aves; order Apterygiformes; family Apterygidae; genus Apteryx; species Apteryx mantelli. The sequence continues at coordinate 38,869,180 of NC_089978.1, forward strand.
CTCCAGCCCCCCCCCCCAAATTAAATGTGATTTTTTTTTATATTCAGCAATAAAAGATGCTACAAAAGAGAAGTACAATAAAGTAAAAATATTTTTAAATTCTCAAAAGAAAAAAAAATTAAATTCACAATAAAAACATTTGCTTTTTCAAATGTTTCCATCAAAATGTGTTATCTACAAGTATATTTATTGGAAGACTCATTCTTTACAGGGGGAATTTTGTCTTTCATGACATTTTTGTCAGCTCTTGTAAAAGAATTTCTATTAATATTCTGATTAGCATATTTTTATGTAATCAATTTTTTTTAAGATTTTTGTTTAAGTTTTTGAGCTATTTGAGTAGTGTTATTTAAAACTGATTAATTAGGGAGGCTTAGATCTCCACGAACTGCATATCAGTATCAAATTGCTGTTTCACTGATTTTCAACCTAAAGATTTAAGATTGCTGCTGTCCTCCCATAATCTTTAAGGCAGATTGATAAAGTGTCCAATAGACCTTTTGTTCTGGAGTACAGCCCACAAACAGGTGGCACAACCAAACAAAAATATCCAAAAGAGGTAGCAGTTCAAAAAATGTTGTTCAAAATGGTACTGTATTGCTACAAAAAATGTTACCAGAAAAATACTTTGACTCAGAGCAACTGATATTTTTCAGATGAAGACAAGAACTCTGTGTTAAGCAAATTCTGTGACCAGACTGACATCTTCCACTATAAATCTGTCCTCTCTTGGTTCACTTCTACCATTTTCCTATTGAAAGAATTCCATTCTTGAGCTTAATTGAATCTCATGTCTGCAGCCTTGGCTGCTCTTCTGCTCTTTCAAGTCTTTTTCTCCCGGCTCTAATTTTCTCCCTGCATAAGTTTTCTCACAACACTCTGTGCCTTCTCCCTCCCAGTAGCACCTTCCTTTCTATAATTCTCCTCCTTCTCCTATCAGAGAAAGAGAAGTTTCCCAGCTGCTTTCCTCTAGGGTAGCAGTACCCTGAGGCGACCCCATCTTGCCCTCGCACTTGAACATTCTCATCTTCCTTGCAGTAACATTTCCATCCACAGAAGTGCAGTTACAGTAACACCAAATTATTATTATACATTGCAATGAACTCTTCTTTCAGGAAGAAAAAAAAAATCACTGTACCATAAATGTTGTGCTTCACTGCTTTCAAGATGAAACATTTTCATCCTTTAAAGCATTCTTATTTAAAGATTCTCTTTGATTTCTTTTCAGACTTAAAAAACTCAAAATAAATTAAAATTCTAAATTAAATCTTTTGTTTTAGGCTGAACAACAATGCTAAATTTATTCCCATATTATTTTTTAGTATATGTTTAAAATAGTAACAACTAATAGTTGTGGTTTGAATACAAAAGTTTACTTTCCACTCTTTTTCGCAATGGACAGGAACCTGCACACTCCTATAATGGATTTATGGGGGGAAGAAAGGAGGCAAAAAGGGGTCATTAACTGTTCCAATAGATTCCTCTTCGGTGGCCCAGAAAAGCATAATTTCCCAACATAGCTCCTGCCATACATTTGCTACTCTCACCTGCCAGATTGAAGGTGACAGAGAGGATCTGTGCTGCTGCCCTATGAACATCAATACTTCTAGTGCTATGGCAGGGACTGGGAAATTAATTAAAAGCCTCTCCCTGTTGGAAGGTTGTATGATCCAGTAGAGCCCTTAGCCTACATGGGAAAAGGGATAAGGAGCAGAATATGGGAAAGGCTCTAGTTAACATAGATCAGCCACAGGGGGTGGGGGGGAAGCCTCCCTCCCTCTGTTGGACGCCTATTGAGCTCTTCACATCAAAACTAAGTCTATGTTTTGCAGATTCTTCTGACTTAACATTTTATATATGGCTTTTTTCATATAAACACATAGCTAAGTTTGTTGTTCAGACTCACAATATCTTGTCGGCCATGGCAAAATCCTTTTCTTTGGCCTTGACTATTGCAGTCTTTCCCTTCGTATATCCAGGATGCAATTCCAAAGATAATTTCTGTGTCCTGTTGCTTTGACCACTAAGCCATTTTCTTCAAGTACTTTCATGGCTTGTCCCTTATCTGTCACATCAAACATAACATTCCACCTTTCAAAAAAGCACCTTCAACTTTCTCTCACATTACTCCCATGCTTGGAAGTCTTTCTTCTTAATATCTGTAAAACTTAATCCTCCTTCTTATAAGTCTTCCTTCTAGTTCTTCATATTCATGATATCCACGGCAAATTTGACACTGGTTAGACAACTCTGAATAGTGTCATGGTTTTCCTGTATTCCTCTCCTATATGTGTATTTTTTGTGTCCTTTGTCTTAGTTTTTGGTTTTAAGCTTTCAGAGAAACAATCTATCTACTCTGTTTGAACAGTACCTAGGAAAAAAGTTCCTCACAAGGGTTCCTAATTCATCAATATCGCAAAATAAAACTAACAATACTAACAAAGTTCAGCTTCAAGTCAGGATGGATGAGTTTCAGCAAGTGAGAAATTCTACAAAATATTTACTTTTAATACTGATTTTTAAATGGTACCTCAAGGAGCATATTACATTTTCTTGGAATAACTGCAGTGTTGTCAAGTTCTTGTCTAAGTTCCTTTCTATACAGTGATGAAGTTTTCATCATGCAAAACCTTTCTACTCAAATAATTGACCAGTTGTCCTCATCTCAAACTTCCTCTTCTGTTACATCGTCCCACACTCCTTGAAGGAACATGATAGCCTTCTACAATGAGATGACTGGCTTGGTGGATGAGGGCAGAGCAGTGGATTTTGTTTACCTTGACTTTAGTAAGGCTTTTGACACTATCTCCCATAACATTCTCATAGACAAATTAATAAAGTATGGACTAGATACGTGGTCGGTAAGGTGGACTGAAAACTGGCTGAACTGCTGGGCTCAGAGTTGTGATCAGTGGCTTGAAGTCCGGCTGGTTATCAGTTACTAGTAGTGTCCCCCAGGGGTTGATACTTGGCCCACTACTGTGTAACATCTTCATTAATTAGCTGGATGGTGGGACTGAATGCACCCTCAGCAAGTTTTCTGATGATACAAAACTGGACAGAGTGACTGATTCACCAGATGGTTGTGCTGCCTTTCAGAAGGACATGGACAGGCTGGAGAGATGGACAGAGAGGAACATCATGAAGTTCAACAAAGGGAAATGCCAAGTCCTGCACCTGGAAAAATATAACCCCATGCACCAGGTTACACTGGAGGGCCAACAAGCTGGAAAGCAGCTCAGCAGAGAAAGAACAGGGGGTCCTGGTGGATAACAAGCTGGACATGGACTAGTAATATGCCATTGTGGCAAAGAAGGCCATCAGCATCCTGGGCTGCATCAAGAGCATTGCCAGGAGGTCAAGGGAGGTGATCTTTCCCCTCTACTTAGCCCTGGTGAGGCCACATCTGGATGCTGGGTCCAGTTCTGGGCTCCCCAGTAGAGGGTCTCGCCTGTACATCTCTCCATGGACATTCTGGAGCATGCCCAGCAAAGGGCCATGAAGTGGATTAAGGGACTGGAGCATCTCTCACATGAAAAGCTGAGAGAGCTGGGACTGCTTAGCCTGAAGAAGAGAAGGGTCAGCGGGGGTTCTTCTAAATATTTATAAATATCTGACAGGAGGGTATAAAGAAGATGAGGTCAGACTCTTCTCAGTGATGAGAGGCAACAGTCACAAACTGAAACATAGGAAAATTCACCTGAACATGACAACAACACTTCTGCACTGTGAGGGGGTTAAACACTGGAACAGGTTTCCCAGAGAGGTTGTGGAGTCTCTGTCCTTGGAGATTTTCAAAACCTGACTGGACGTGGTCCTAAACGACTCTAGCTGACTGTGCTCTGAGCAGCAGGGTTGGACCAGATGGTCACTAGAGGTCACTTCCAGCCTCAACTATTTTGTGATTCTGTGATTCTGTGAAATGCAAAATATTTTAATGGCTCCATATAAATAAACACACTGCTGGTACATCATCACACTAATAACATCATTGGGTGCTTACAGCTCCTGTTAGCAGCAGAGGGACACAATGCCTATTAGCAACATAAAGGTTCAAATACAGAATGTCTTATACATCTCTGCTAAATATTGTTAAGGGAAAACAGGTTGCAGGAGAGCCTTGTTACCATGCAGCTATGCAGCCTGCACTAACACGCTGTCCTATTTATAAGAAATGTCTTCCTAAATTTTTCCTCTCCCTTTCAGTATTTATTGCATCCTGTTTCAGCTTTGTGGTGTTACAGTTATTACACACTTATTGTCCAAATGCTATCTTATAATCAATATAGCTATTCAGAAGTTCTTAGTGTTCTATTTAGTGTTTGCTTTAAATAATAATGATCTATTCTATATATATTTAATTTATGATCACAAATTTCTCTTTGCAAAATAATCACTAGCACACTCAGGGTTAGAAGAGAGTCCTTCATTTACCTCTTCCTTTTCCCCATCTCCTGCCTGAGAAAAACATTCATTAGGTAATGAGGCCATGTTCATTTTGGTTTTTTTTTTCTTCTTTTTTTCAAGTTCTTATAATTACTGAATGTTGGCCAATCTATTCACTTAATCTTTTCAGTGTGTTAACTGTTGCTTTATCTATTCTAACAAATGGAAGCTGATCTTGCGCTACTTGAATTTCATAAATTGATGCTGCCAGGAACTGCTTTGCAAGTGCTATTGAACTTTCACTGGATAAGATAACTTAGGTCTTTGTTAATTCCGTAGAATAATTAAGATTCCTTATAAGTGGAAACCTTGAACAGGTACATGGTGCTTAGAAGTACAAAAGCTGTACAAGAATCATTATCATACTAATGCAGCATATTGATACCATTGTAAAATAGAAATATGCCAGGTAGCAGAACAATTATAAACAATCTGAACTGTTTCAGCAAGATGCACTATGACCTCGGACTTCAGCAAATATTCTCCTGTTACTTATATGACATTTTCTTTCAGTGCAAACATTTCTCTGCGTATCCCACGTGTGTCCCACTTTTGCTACTTTCTTAGTACAACAAACACAACATAGTGTGTGAAAAAGAGCAGTCTTCTGATGAATGTCACAGGCACATTGCTTAGGTTGCTAGGGAACTTTTCCCTCTGATGAGCATGTTTTGATTATGTTTTATGTTTCCATTTGATTATTGCATCCAGTTGCTTTGTTTTTTTAAGGATTGAATACACTCCACCTTAATTTAGCCTTATTTTGGCTGCCCTTATCTAATGGTAACCACCTGAAACTCACCCATGTCCCACACAGTCATACAGCCTACCTATTTACTATGACTGTCTGACTATGCAAGTGCATATATTTATTAGGTACCTCCTTTAGCCTGAAAGTTTCCTCTATGGTTATTTGAGCAATTGCCTACATATGTGTGGAATGAGAGCCTATCTCCTAGCTACAGACCCACTGAGAATCAAGTTAAGTGTCCAAGATATATAATCTCTACCTAAGTCTCTGGAGGTGCCTGAAAAGTCATTATATCTAATATCTGTAAGTCATCATGACTAATATTAACTTCACTTGAGATGTAGTCAGTTGGTGATGCTATTTGCTTTTTGTGTAACGATTCAGTCATTTATGGTAGGAGGAAACAGAATTTAGGTTTCAGACCTACTTTCTCAGGGAACTGGGTGATCAGTTTCTGCTTTAACATCTAAACCAGTGTAGATTCACACCAGTGCCCCTGCTGCCTCTTTCTCTCAGTTTTCACTCGTGAGAAGGGGTTAATATTACTTTGTTTCCTTCATATCCTACTAGATTATACAACTCTGTGGCAAGGATCTTCTGTTACATGTATTCATAGCTCATAGCACTTCAAGCAGTAATATAATGCAAGCACAAAATAATGATAATGACATACTATTATTCATTTTTTTGTTGCAAATTCAGAGGAAACTCCTATGCACATACTACTAGTTATGCCACTTGAATGGGAGCAAAAGATAGAGTACGGTGAAAACATACTAAGAAATAACAAATAAGGAAAATCTTTACCCAGAAGTTGGACATATAATAGTTTGGGGGGGGGGGGTTGTTTTGTTTTGTTTTGTTTTGTGTTTTTTTTTCCAGTATGCTTAGTTGTCATAGGTTGCTTTGAAATCAAGCTAGAGACACACCAAATGGCTTTAGCCTAATGAATCATAGCTCAAGCTAATGTATACGAAAGTGCAAAGTCCTACATATAGTATATTCTTTCAAGTGGTACAAAATACTGTGAGGTAGATTGATCTGTTTCTTTTTGTTTGTCACATAAACAAAATCCAGAAGAAAATCTAAAATTTTCATTCAAAAGAGAGAGTATTTCCATGAAAATGGAAAACCAAAATGCAGTTATGGTATATCAATAAGGGGATGATTTTGTGTGTATGTTTAAATTTAATATATACATGTGTGTAGGGGAGACTAAGAAAACAAGGTAAATATAAATTTAGGTCATGGTATTTAAAAACAGAAATGGATTTTAAATACTTTAAAATGTTAGGACACTCATGCCTTGACTTCAGTCCTGAATTTCTGGTTCAATTCAAAAATAAAGTTAAAATCTCCCTGAAGTTTGGTTGTCTTCACATTTGAACTTCTAGTTGGTTAGTAAGCAGAGAGTTAATAGTGAATTAGTTTAATTCTTTAATTAGTAAAGAAATTAAATACCAAGACATAAGCACACACCTTATTGGGTATATAATTCCAAGTATCAGAAGTGGAGTAAAGTAGCATGAATTTGAAACTGAAAAGTAAAATGCATTTCTAATATTCCACGGCAAGGGCTTTTATTTAGACAGCAGCATGCAGCTTTCTAAATCAAGTGTCATGGAAACCTGTTTTGATGATTTCAGCTAGAATTCTGGAATGCAAAGGGTCAAAGTATCTAAGAGATTTTATAAATTTTCATACATGAATGAAAAAACCTTAGGGCTGATGCAAGCTAATGAACCAAGTTTTAATGTAATATGGTCAATCCATTTTGTACTGATTACAATCCAAGCAGCTGCATCCTGCCCGATCAGTTATACGTCTCAGAAGATTGCACTATTTGTAGTGGAAACATAGATAATAACAAACGGATTAAAATATTTGCACCGGGACAGGAAAAAAAAAAGGGGGGGGGAGGACAAGTCCTAGGAATATTAAGAAGAAATGAAATTAAGAAACCCCCTCATTTAACAGCTAAAATATACTAACAGATGTAATGTTTTCAAAGACTTTGTGAAACCAGATCTACATTCAGAACAATAATGTAGCTGTAAAAGCACTTTTCAAAATTTAGTGTGCTTTTATTTTTGATACATAAGACCTATAATATCAATAATAAATAGTACAGCATACTTTTTAAAAGTATATAGGCATGTGTATGGGAAAGCGTGGAAGAATGTCGAGGAGATAGGCGACGGAAGCTAGCCAGACCGTTCCGTGGGAAAAGGAGCATCAACAGGGCATGCTGACCAATAGCCATGTAGCTGGGCCCATGCCAGTGTGGTGTGCACCTGGGCTTTGACTCGAGATTAGCGATGAGCTCAGTGCGCCCACTGCGCATGTGTGTGGTACACAAAACCCACGTATAGTGCCCCCCCCGGTGTTCCTCGCCATGGACCGACGCTCAGCGGTGCCAGGGACTCTCCCGCTCCTTTATTGCCTCGATCGGGAAATCGCTGGGGAACCCCTGCTCAGACGCAGAGGTAATAAACGCTCAGCATTGACCTTAGTGTGCCTTGTGTTTGTGTATCTGTTCCTGCCGGGAGTCCAGGCGTCGCCCCCGCCAGACCCTTACAACATGGTATAATTCTGCTTCCAGTAGTCCAATCGTGGTTTTGTGGGGTTTTTTTAAGCCTTCTATTCAGTGTTTATACATCAAAATTCTACTGGCCTTCCTTTCAGAGTACGTAGCTTTACTCCTTTAGGGATGTTTTCTAAAAGCTAGCCATTTTGTGATATTTTATCCAATCCATTATCTATTCAAAGGAATAAGAAAGCAAGTCAGGGATTAATTCTCTCCATTGAAAATGTAAAGAAGTAGAGTGGAACCCTGAGAAGCTGATAAGTTAGAATGCTTTTAAATGATTTAAGCTGTGTCGTATGTTTGTCTCCACGCAAATCTCCCCCACTAGTATCGGTTGGAATTAGATTGATAACAGTACACATAACCCTTCAATTATGGGTTCCCTACAGTGCAGATAAGGTGATACCTTCTATCAAAATAGAAGTAGATTGTGTTAGAACTGCAAATAGTAGGAAAGCTTTAGACTCAGGGATCACTTTCTCTTAAGGAAACATAGAACGATAAACACAGAACCTGGGTTAATAAATTAAAGACTGATTTTACATTCCTGACTCAAAAAAATCTTTTATGTTCACTGAGACACCTCAAACACAAGTTCAAGACCAGGACCTCTTCTAGTCTATTCTTGTTGTGTACAGGTCTGCAGTGCTGCTGAACAGAAGCAGTCATTTAAGAAAAAAAGAAAAGAAAAGAAAGAAAATCAGTACATTATAGGGCCACCTGAGAAACTCCAGCAAGTTTTTTCTTTAGAACAGAATGCTCTGGCCAGGTCTGAGATAAAACCCAGCTAACTTCTAAATCTGTGGCTGTTCTGAAAGCAACCCTTGAAAGCTGTCAAGTGCATGCTTTTCAAATTCAAGTAAGAAAGCTCATTTTTATTACCACTTGACTGGGCCCTGGACTTTCTTTGCCTGCAGGACTCCTCAATAAAGAAGGCACCTTCTACATTATCTTTTATTTTATATGATACCCCCTGTTATTTTGTGGTTAAGTCCAGGCAGTAAAATCGGAGGGAATTAATGTAATTTTTAAATACATTCATTAAATTTGACAACTGCTCTTATACTAATACATGTCAACTGGCCTAACTGCTCACTGGTCAAGTCAACCTGTTTAGACATGGGACAATTTGCATGGTGTCCTGGTGAAGAGATCCCTTTCCCTCCAAAATAAATCAGCAAAATTTGCCTAATGTATATTAGAGAACTGAGGTCAAATCATCTGTTTTAGTTTATGCCAGTTGGTCTGGCTCCATAAAGTTTGCTTCCTCGTTCACTTACATCAGTTTAACATGGCTGTCACCCTTTGCATAGATCAGATATTAAAACAGCGTTAAACTTGCAGAGTAAAGAATCATGTATATAAATCCTCTGTCCTATTTCACTTGCTACTTTCATGAATTGTGCATGTTTAGTTTACTATTTTAATGTAGATAGTTTTAAGCTAAAAGTGCTCTTGGGAATGTTTTTTTTGTGAAAAGCTTATACTAAGTTCAGCTCCTGTAAGCTGGCCAATGTACAGGAAAGATTTATTATAAAACGTCATCTTCTGAAGACACAATCTTTTTCTGGCCTTGACTGTATGTGAATATAGATACATATTTGTTAGTCCAAAAAAAGGTGTCATAATAGCACTAGTTATTAAAAAGGTGGCACTAGCATGGGAACAGGTACTTCCTTATTTCTCTAGGAAAAGTATACAGATTTTCTTCTATCCTGTCCTACAGCCTTGGTCAACATTCTTGTGGAAGATAACATCCTGGGACCCTTTCTTCCTTTCTATTGTTAATTACCATTACATAGAAGTATTTGCTTACATATTAAGAATAGATTATAACACAGAAGAAATATGATCAAGGACAGAAATGAGAAGATTAAAGTTTTATCTTCATCTGTCAGAGATTTTTAAGAAGTGTGAGATTTTCAAATAATATTTCATATTAGTATATATTTTAACACATGCTTTTGGAAGACAGCTGTTGTCCTGCATTGTCACAGAGTGGTGCAGGCCATAACAAAATCAAAAGACTTAAACATATGCTTAAATTTCAGTATATTGAGACTGGGGCAAACCATTCCACAGTATCCATTGATAACATCAGGATTGGATCCAGCTTCAATGTGGTCAGCCCAACTGCACAACTGTAAGATTACTACCACATCACATCTCTGTGCACTGCCCAAGGACATGTTGATGGGCTGGCTACGGCCCCAGAATTACACCTTCACCTCAGCAAATCTGTCCTGAAGTGTCACTGAGAGTTGTACATCAATATGTCCTGCCCTCCCTAATGACCAGTCTGCTGCCCAGATCTTTACGATGATTTTGTTAAGCAATCATGGAGTGTTTTGTAAGCAGTATTGAACTTTTCTCTGGCTGAAATTGGTTTTTCCTTTGTTAATTCCATAGGAATTATTTATATAATTGCAATCCTTGAGCAGGTGCTTTAGATGAAGTTAGCAAATAAAGTTCTTGAGTCATTAGTCAGCTAAATGCAGCATAACAATACAAGTAAATGTAGAAATATACTGTGTAACTAACCAAGCATAAAATAATTTGGTTTGCATCTAGGAAACTATCCACCTGACAAAGTATTCTGGCTATACCTGCAGTGGACTGCTGATGACTTATTCACACTGTGAATAAGCTTCCCTGAGCCTACTAGGAAAAAACTGTAATGCTCATTGCTGTTCCAACCCAGATCTGGAAATGGCTGAAAAACATTCAATGATTATTAAAATGGTGTACTTCAGGCTACTACCCTGAAAGCTGTCTGAAAAACTACATGTAGCTATGCATTCAAAAGATTAAATAAAATAGTTGAATACTCCTGCACTCTTAAATTCCATTCTGCTCTCTCCCCCTTAATTCCAATATGTTGGAGACATAAACAGACTTTGCTCGTAAAAGAGGAATGGATAAAGAAAATTTGGATGGAATACAAAATATATTCAGACAGATTTCAGAGGAGAAAAATATAACTTAAAGTGAGATGATGAAGAGAGATGAACATTCTAAATCACAAGTTGAAACCAAATTTTTGTGCCAAGAAAAGTTGGTTTAATCTAGCAATCCAATTGTGATTTCTAGATATTTCAGAAATAAAAATACACTAAATCAGTATGGCTATAGCATAAGCTCTACATTTTCTCTTTAGTCTGTAAGGAAAAAAAATCATTGGTCATGAAAATAGACAAATTGGTAGAGATCAGCATCTAGAACCAGAAATATACATGCAGATGTTTTGCAGGAACTCATGCTAAATATGCATATGTGACTCCCCTGTAATTCACTACTACCACCTGGTGGAGTCAGAAGACAGTCTTCATTCCCATTGTTCACCAGCATCTGACCTGGGATGGTCAGCAAAAGATTTCAAACTGTAGCTGTTTAAGCAACAGTTTTGCAGTGCGGGCATCCAACTGATGCCACCAACCCACAAACCGTTTTTGAAAATAGCTTATTGAAAAAGCAAACAAGGCTAGACTTGACTTCCTTAACAAAAAAGCTTATTTCACTGCTTCATGATTTATACATACATCATTTATACATTTATACATCAAGCTGTAATAGTTTCCATCACACAAAAAGTAAACAAATCTTCACTAGGTGAGGTCAATGATGTTGTGGCAATGATGTGACATGAGGTAGCTCTAAGGGTATGTGGCCTGTGTGTGGATGTCTGCTTCATTAAGGTTATCTGATCAAGGGCCTTTTCAGTGCAAAAGAGACCATAACTAAATGGGCAAGTGAGAAACAGAGAAACAAACCTAGTAGACAAAAGGTAGCCCAGACAATGACAAAAAACAAAAGCTTCCAGTCACTAATTGATGGGCCATTAGGAAACCTCAGGCATAGCTTTGGAGAGGGCCAGCCTGGGCTTCCTAGCAGAAAAGGAAGCAGACATAATGATTTCAGATTGTTTGTGGGGGCCTGTGGGACTGTGCAAAACTTTGTAGGGAATAGGTGGGGAGGGGATTGGGGATGAGCAAGGAGGGGAATAGAGAGGAGAGGGGATAAAAAGGGCTGGTTGCCTGCAAGCAGCGGCTGGTCAGTATGCTTGTGTGACTGAGCCCTGTGCCTGATCACCGCAGTTCATCCTATATTGTTTTTAAATCCTTTCTCCATCTGGAGAAGCCATGAGGAGGAGGCTGTGTTGCGGGGAAGGGGCCTGGACACAGCAGGGATGTCAGCGGGACAGAGGGGCTGCTCTGTGTCTGAAGGGTTGTGATCACGCCTGTGCCGGTGTCCGAGGGCGAGGGCATGTGGTCACCAGCGACCAGCCGTCCCGACCGCCAGAGAGCCGGGGGGACGTGGCTGCAGAGAAACCCCCCCCCCCAGTCCCGGCCGCACTGCTCTGGGCTCCCACAGCCAGGCAGGAGGGATCCCTGGGTCCCAGAGCCCACTGGAGGCAGCGTCCTTACACCTCCCTTAACGATAACTCTAACCTTAGCTGAGAATTTTTAGAGCAAAATAACTCTTCTGTAGAAACTGCTGATTCATCAGAACTGAAACCTTAAGCAACTGAGTTATATCTGGGAGAAATCTCTCTAGTTCCCTCACAGTTATTCTTCCTAGCTTTTAGGTGACAAGAGTTTTCTGTAGCTGCAAGGCAATTTTACAATGTGGACTTCGGACAGATTCTTAAATCTTTTGCTATTCTGAAAAACACAGAGTGAGTCATGCAGAGAAGGGGAGAAATCTCTAGAAAATTCCCCCCAAACTCCAAAATAGTTTGGAATTAAGATAGTAAAAGAGAAGAAAGTGATACAGACTTCATTTTGACATTTTCAAAATGGAATGCTTCAAATCGGTAATGTTAAAAATTTTAACATTCTTAAAATAATATTTTCAACTTTTTGTTTCAGGATATCATTACTTTGTTTTAAAATTGCATCAGATAGAGAGAGAGGGGGGAAAAAAATAAAACTTCTAAATAACCCCAGAACAAAACCTTTTCTTCCAGGTCAAAAAAAAAAGGTTTACTTTTGACCAAAGTTTACCTTAGTGTTATTAGGTCTTTTCACCTATGTAAAAACATCACAAAATTATCTTTTTCGACCAAAACTGAGTATTTTCCAGACTTTTTTCTTCCAGTTTTCAAAATAAAATAATCTAGTGCTTGCTCAGTCTATTTACAGGTTTCATTACTCTTCAGAGAGAGAAAAAATTATATATATAATATATATATAAAATATCCTGTTTGAAGGGAAAATGTGCTAAAAGTTAAGTATATGTTGATGTATTTAGCTGATTTGGAGAATAAAGTTCAGATCTTATGCAAAGACATTGCCCACATTGAGAGCAGAGCAGAGCTATTTTGCGTTCTAAGGAGTCTGGGCTTTTGTCCCTCCTCTGAAGCTGTCCTGTGAAAAAGGTATTCGAACTGTGCACCCGTGCTTAGGACTAGGCTGTGTATTCTCCCATGCATCCAATTAATGCAATTAGTAAAGCAAACATTTTTTTCCTTTCTTTCTTTAATACTTGAATTAGGTATGAAGCTCTTCATGTTTCTTAAAGGATCCATATTTCAGTAAAGCTCTTTCTACTCATACTGTTGTTCACAGTTTGCTGTAAGTTTCTGGGCCTTGAATTCTCTTGTACTTCCTTTAGACTTCTTTCAAGTACCTAACAACATCAATAAGAGGGCTGTCTGTTGGCAATACTTCTCCAGGCTGCCACTTTAATGGCAAGCCTTCTTCCTTTCTCTCCATAGAGGAAGTCTTCTTGGAAGCATAGGAGGATGAGGATGATGCATAGCCTCAGTGCTCAGCTGGTGTTGTCCTGCTGGCCCTGGCATTCTCAGGTCTGAGCAAGAGGGATAGGAAGGCAGCAAAGAGCTAGATATCCTTTGCCTTTCTTTCGCATCCCTTTGCTTAGAAAACATGGCCAGAAATTTTCATAATTATTTGATGTATAAATAAATAACTTATGCCCTCTGCCATGAAAATCTATCTATTGAAATGGTTCACATTTTTTCTTTGTGGGCCAGGTCCGGTGTTTGCACACTGTAGCATTGTATAAATTATGCAGGGATAATGATTCAAGAACTCAGGAAGGACTTCAAAAAACTTACTGTCTTCAAGGCACACCTGTGCTTCTTTACTTATTAATATGCATTTCTTTGTTTCTGCATTTATATTTAGAACACTGGAAAGGGCAGGTTGGGAGAGGATAGTTTCTGAAGATGCTACCAAAGTTACAAAAAGAAGTGGAGAAAGGTTTTTAAAAAAACCAACAAAACCAAATCTTCAAACAAGGTAAAGCAATGCAAACCCAGATTTGAAAATGAAAGTCTCTTCAGCTACACTCTAGACTCAGCTAAACAGCTGTAAGTGCATCTTCCAAGGGAAAATGTGTTGCAAATGGGAGTGATGAGATTTCTGCATCCAAAATACTTTAAACCTGACATGCATTTTTACACATTTAGTAAATAGTGATTGTCATAATCTGTAAGGAGAGATTCCTGCTCCCATACTTGAGTGGTTAGCAACAACCTGGCAAACAGTTTATAGATGTTATTGACATGGAAGGTTAAAGTAGTCTTGCCTTAGAGCTTAGGAGCTTTGTTAGTTTTTGATAAGAGCTAAGTCTGTTCCCAGTGAGGAATTATGGAAATACAGGGTAGGAAGCGTTTGAAAAAAGGAACAGATTTCCTTTTGTACATATAAGCCTTCATCCTGCCCAAAGAACTGCAAGTGTTGCAAGTGCGAGGTAAAATGTGATGAACACAAGAGTCTGACTCTGCACTAATGAAACTGCCGAGCTGCTGAATTACTCCTGCCTAGGAATACTCTTCTGGGCACAGTAAAAATTATAAATGATAACGGCAGCAGAAGCAATACCTATAAGGGGAACTGTGAGCTATACACCATATTTGGCACGCCGAGGATGGCATATTACCATGCCTAGCTAAACATCCTGAGTTTCTACTTATAGCTCTGCTTACCTACTGGCTGCACGAGGAAGTAAGGAAGCAGTAACCCAGGGGATTTGAGCATGCAGGGTGCACAGAACGGTACGCAGGGCTTCATCTTGTCAACCCACTTCTCACCAAAATGGCACATACCAATGCATCACTCCTTGCAAAATGAAAGCAACTTCAGGAAAGGGTATAGTGGCATGAGATATTTGGATCTTCTTTTTCTACACATTGTTCAATGCCAGACAGCCAAGTGTACCATCCTTTGGCTCTCAAATGATCCTCAAATTTTATTCGCTATAAACCTTAGTTTCCTAAATTTCTCTTACCTTATAAATTGTAAACTTTTCATTAAAAAAACACCTCATATAACTTAAAAAAGCTCTAGCACATCTTCCCATTAGAAATGAGAAGACACATGCTAAGAGTCTTAAATGCCAGTTGAGGAACTACCAAGTACTGTCTTTCAAAACCTGTTGCCAAACACTAGAAATGCCTACATTTGCAGTAATGAACAGTTATGGCCCTAATTTATATCTCAGGTCTCTCAGTATTTGACAACTATTTTAAGTTAATTTTAACAATATTTTTCCTCTCTCTCTCTCTTTCACCATTTGAGCCTAATTCATTTGATTTTTTCAGATCAGGCCTGATAGGTTGGACCTCATAGAAATTACTAGTGGAAGATATTGTACTCCCTTCCTTCCTTTCCAATTTTTACATAGTAGTTGACTGGTTAGAGCATTCACCTGTGCCCCTGGAAGACCCTGTCCAAGTTGTCACTCTGCTGTAGGGAGCTGAACCTATATCACCAGAAGCATCTGTTAACCAATAGGCTATTTGATATTCAAAACAGGTCATCTGAAGTTTATCTGTTGAAAATGTCTGCTTTATATAAAATTTTTGCAATATTTACGGAACAAGGATTGGAATTTTGTTCTCTCTCACACTAACTTGCCAGTTACCACTCTATGACTAAATTCAGTATTTCTTATGGAACAGACAGTTCCTCCTGTTCAGCATGTCTTAATACATCAAGCCTATGGTCTTTATTAAGCATCCAGGCAACTAGGAGTCTGTTGATACAACACTGAAGGTGGAATTTATTTGACTAACTATAGACATCTAGGCTATCTTTATAGTCAGAGAGAAATAAACAAAAAACTTTTACTGCAAGATTCTTACCTTTAAATGAATACCTATATTTAGTCAGAAGAATTTCACCCTTAAAGAATCTATCTCTCTCCATGAATTGTAAAAAGTATCTAGACTGACCAGCTAAGCTGTAGGTGTCTTGTTTGCAGTTGTCTAAAGTTTGATGGGACAAATGCCACTGTTTTCAGTACCCATGTTTTTTTCTGGATCTAATGTTAGCACCTGTGTGGAAAGTTTTTCTGAATTGTTTGAACAACTATAAATATTAGCCAAACAAATTTTTTTTTGAACAACTATAAATATTAGCCAATTTTATTTATTTTATTTATTTATTTTTATTTATTTTTATTTATTAATTTTCCTTTACCAAGTGGGTGCAAGTTGCCTCATGATTTTTGTCTTACACAAACAGGAATCACTGACAGCCATTATTCCTGCCCTCAGCACGGTAGTGCTTGAAATGTAAGTTTTTCCCCAAAAATGCAAGGAGTGAGAGAGAGTATCTCCCTGTATTCCCCATGTGCAGTAATGAAATGTTCCTATCTGAGAGATGGAATACTTGAGAGAGAGAGATGCAGCATTTGAGAGCCGGAGTGTTATTGTCTTTTGAACACTATTTGGGAGCTATTTGTTGTTGGGACAGAGTAGTCTTCGTTGTTGTAGATTGCCATCATTAGTCTGCAGTCCTAGGACAAGGCTGGTGAGGTGCAACAAACTGTGTGTCTGAATACTCCTGGCAGCTTAGTAGTCTTCTAATCATCTTCTTATACTCTCAGACATTTACAGGGGAGACAGATAGACCAGGGAGCACTCAGGATACTACCCTTTAAGAGCAGTGTTGACATAGCCAGAAAGACATAGGCCCAAATCATCACACTATTGAAGTCAGAGATGTGCCTCTCTTTTTTTCCAGAAGAACATTAATAGCTTTCCACTAACTCCAATACCACAACACTAACTTATAGGCATGATTGGATCCTGTGGTTGCGTGCAGTCCTCCAAATATTCATTGACAGCAGTGTGAATATTTATGACAAATGATAATAAAAAAAATAATAAAGGAGAAACTAGAATTTGATATAATGTGTTTCCTCTGAATGTGTATTCAGTGCTTTTTTCCCCCTCCATTTTGATTTCTGAATTAAAAAAAAAAAGGTGAAAAAAGCAATTGTAACTGAATGTGGTTTTCCTTCTTTACCTACCTTCTCTTGCTTGACAGATGAACTAAGAGGAAAATACTACCTAAATGTGTTTGCTTCTTCACACATCTGAACTGCCAAAGAACTGATAAGTTAGCTATTTAAATGCAACTGATAGGGCTGTGTGCTTAAGTATAAAGCTTGATGACTTAACACAATTGTGAAATAGGGCTGGCTCAATGTCAAAATACTTTCAGCCAGATCTTCAGCTGGTGGAAATCAACAGCGCTGCACTGGGTTCAGTGGAGCAATGCCAGTTTTCACCAGCTGAAGCTCTAGTTCTTTATATTTACCTAAGGAGTCACTTTAATATGGTTGCTTTGTCATGCTCACCGGCATGTGCACTCATGCCTAATGTGGGCACTTCTGCATAAAGATGTGCTGCACCAGTCAATGAAATGTTTAAATGAACCACCTGCAGCCCATCACTAGTTAGCAACGCAGGTGGACAGGAAGAATCCCACAAGGAGGGCTGTCCAGCTTTTCCATCTCGCAATAAAACTGGTTCTAATATGTAGGATTCTGTGTAACTGGTGTTGAGCTATTGCTTACACACTCACTGCACAGTCAGTGCTTCCCATAATTCAAAATTGTAAACTGCTCTGGCGGTACTTGGAGCAGATGAAGGGTGCAATATAAAACCAAATTCTCTTCTATTCAGTTTGTGAAACTATGAGTTATACTTGGCAGTATGGGAGAAAATATTTTTGTATGGTTTCTGACTAACTCCTGTGAGCAGTTTTTGTGCTGTTTCAAAGTAATTTAGCTCTGGGGAGGGAACAGAAGCAATGATCATCCGTTCAGGATCAGAATTAATAGGGCCAGTATTGATCAGCCACAGCTCTTTACACAGAGCTCTGGCCAGAGTCAAATGTAACATTTCTTCACATCTGCCTTTGATTTTTCTCTAGAGACTTTCATCTAAAGATATGCCAGTTGCAGAATGCTAGTCATCTAATTCTACCCATAAGTAACAGCAAAGAAAAAAAAAATCCCTCAAATCAGGTAAGTAACTGAAATCACTCTGGCAGAAGAAAAACATCTGCTTACATTTAAAAGTCAAAAAGTGAAGTTCTGGTGCTTTCTGCCCAGAAAGAAATGCATACTCTTTGTTTGTCACCCTTTCTAAGAAGGACAAAATCAAGGTGGAAGATACAAGGTCCAAACTATCCATTATCATTAGTGCCACTGGAAATGTTTCATAATTACTAAAATGTTACTGAACAAACAATTTACTTATTTAGTTTTATTTTAGAAACAATCTTGTAGTAACTATTATAAGGCAATCTAGATATCTAAAAATGATCGAGCACGTGCAGTATTGGAATTAAAAAAACACTTAAAAACATATTCCCATTTCACAGAAGTCAATTTACATTTTGATGATTGTTTCATTGGAAGTAGTATAGGCTCTTGAGTAAACCATAGGGGAACATAGGAAAATTTCTAGGGCATATGGAGTAAGACTAGTAGTCTGTCTAGCCCAAAATCTTGTTTTAAAGTGTGGGAAATAGCAGATGCTTATGGAAGAGAATAACAAAAGGGTAATCTTGTAGTGAAATTACTCAGAAATCCTCTCCCAGTATCCAGGAACTTGAAAGTCAGGGAATGCTGACTTGAACCAGGGCTGGTCTCATGGACGTACTTAAAAGTATAGGGAAAGATGGATTAGACTGTACAGAGCTCGGGAGCTGTTAATCCTCTCTGACTTCAGCTGTTGTTCCTCTTTGATTTCAACTGCTAACTCAAACAACTGAAAAAAATATTGTGGCCTCATTTAAAATTCACTTTTAGTCTCCTGAAAGAGTCACTGCTCTTCAGAATAGTTTCCTCTGGAGTTATCAGTAGACCAAGATAGGAATAGCAGGGTTGTTAGCTTGCCTGGATAAGAAGGCACTGGTAGAGTTTGTTCAGAGAAAACTCAGCAGATTTCTGTTTGGTTAGCACTATATTCAATTGCATGGAAAGATAAGGGAAAACAGGCTCTATTCTCAGCTAAAGATGAAGAGCTTAGATATAAAATATAGATGGAAGGATTCAAAGGTATCTTGCTCATCTTTTTACTTTGCTGGGACTTTAGAAGGCAAGTCTGATACTCAAGAAAAAGATTAAGGGGCTGTCACACCACCTTCAAGGGGTTTACACAGCAGCCTGGGATCAGAAGTGTAAGTTGTGCAGTGAAACAGGCCCACAGCACCTGTCCTCCAGTCCAGATGTGCACCACCAATGGCAATTCTGCCTGGTGCACAATTCAGAGAATCATATTGGTGTTAGATATGGAGGCTTTACAACCACAATCCACTAACAGTTGAAAAAAAGTATATACCTTTGAGAATCTGGCCTTGGACATTCAATGTGAACAACTCTGTCAACCAGCAAAGAGATATAAATAAACATAATCAGTCTGCGAATGCTGAGTGACCTCAGATTAGTAACTAGTTACAGTAAGCAGTGTCAATAACTGCACAGAGATAAATCTGAGAAAAACAAATAATTACTGCAAGATCAGTTTAGAGGAGATAACTAAGTAACTATGACATGTCTATTTTACTTTTGCAAGGAAAGTAGCATTTGGATAATGGAAAGTAAAAGTTTTGGTACGTGTATGTTGTGTTGTATATGAGATATTGGTAAATATTATATGTATAATACTTTTGCAAAATATAGCAAGCAAATTCTACCTACTTTTACCTATGATTGCGCTACATGAAAGTTGTTAAGAAGTTTGAGTTAGATATGAGGCACTTTGATTCAATGCATGTCAGGGCAGTACTTCTTATTTCCATTTAATTTCAGGTGTTCAGCTGAGGTCAGAGTCCAGTCTCCCTGGGCTTACTCTATAATGAATGGACAGACAAGCCTACAGAATGCTCTGTCCTAGCTAAGAATGGGAATATAACTAACACTAAGCTATAAGATGCTTTGTGCATTCTTACAGACATGAATTTAAGTCAGTCAGAGTATGCAAGAGCCGAGTGTCAGCTTTAAAGATGTAAGCAGTGTCTTCATGTTAGACCAAGATATCTAAAGATATAGATGGATGTTTTAGAGGATCTGAGCACTGTATGTTATTTAAAACCTTATGTGAACTGAAGTTCTCATGCATCAGCAGATGCCCAAACATGCAGGAAAACTGCATGCTGCTGGCAGGGGGAGGAGGGAGAAATTGATCTTTTAGTAATTTTCTGGTTATCAAAATCAAACAATTCTAGGCAGAAAGAGTCATTTCCCCCCTGCTTTCTTCTGAGAAAGAGAGTGATTGTAATATCTTTAGCTCTATTATGGTTTGGTTCAGATTGAGAATTTTCTTAGTTGAATTCCAAATGTCTAGTGAAATACACCCAGGCCTACTAATAACAGTCACCAAGGATACACAGAGATTTAATGCAGTGTTTGCAGAGCTGGGAGTAAAGGCTGTCAGACTGAGCTAGTGGAGTTACAGTACTTCATTAGCTCATTTGGAAGAGTGGTGATTTTAGAGCAGAAGGTACCTAATTTGTATCTCAGCATCTAAACTCTAAACCTCACAAATCTTTCCCCCACACTACCATTTTTCTAGGTACAGTGAGAGGAAAAATAAAAAGGTAAATTATAAAATACAGTCTTTTTCATGAAGAATTTGGGGTATTTCTTTTTAAATATAACCTTCGCTTCATTCAAAAATGGTGCAAAAGAGCATTTACAATCAAATGAATATTTGTTATGTGTAAAAGGAAAATATTCATCTGCATATCCCTTGGAAAAGATGTATCTGTATATACAGGGAATCTGATTGGTTCTGTATTTTATTGGTGCTTAGCACTTATTGTAGCACTAAGGAAGATCAGTTGAATTCTTTCCACGATAGCATTAAGAAAAAGGAATAAAGAGAAAGCACTGCAATTTTGTGAAGTAATGTGTCTTTCTTTCACCAAGATTTACACATTTTATTTCCCCTTCCTTGCAAAATTCGTTTCTGGAAGATTTGTCAGTTTGCATTGTATTAGTCATTTGATGAAACCTGTGTGGCTACAAAGGGTAATTTGTTGCAATGAACTAATATAGCAGTGTATAACTCAGATGCTCTTTATACCAGAACAGGCATTTGCCACCTGAGCCTTCACAGGTGGTAAGTAGGTAGAAAAGCCTATGACAGGTTGTTTTATATAGCTTTACATTTTTATTTTTAATATTTTGCTTTTCAAAGGGCACAGGGAGGTGTAGAAGCAAACTAAAATACCAGTCTTGACAATCACAGGGCTGGGGCTGCCTGTTTTTTCCTTCCCTACCCTTCCCTTCCCTTCCCTTCCCTTCCCTTCCCTTCCCTTCCCTTCCCTTCCCTTCCTTTCCCTTTCCCTTTCCCTTTCCCTTTCCCTTTCCCTTTCCCTTTCCCTTTCCCTTTCCCTTTCCCTTTCCCTTTCCCTTCCCTTCCCTTCCCTTCCCTTCCCCTTCCCCTTCCCCTTCCCCTTCCCCTTCCCCTTTCCCTTTCCCTTCCCTTTCCCTTCCCTTCCCTTTTTTTCTTTTCCTCCTAACAGCACAAAACAAATTTTGTTTTATTGTGTCTGGTGCAGTGACAGAGTAGTGTCAGTATCAGGGAGTCATGACCAGGGTACCTTCAGCTGCTCCATCCTTCCCATGATCTTTTTAGTAATTTTATGGTAGGGCTGCATAGGAGGAAGAGACCCAGACACTGGTGGTTGCTGCAGAATCAGAGCTCACTGGGAGTGAACTGGTGAATAAGCATGCAGAAAGAAAAATAGAAGGGAGCTTCGAAGTCTCAATATAGGGTTTCCTGCCTAAGTTAGATATGTGGGAAACAGCTTGCTGACTGTTCCCACAGGTTCTAAGTTAAGTGCCCCAGCCACATGTAAAGATACAAGAATGAATGATATTTTTTCTGCAATGTAGGAGAGAAGATAGGAATAATAAATTAGTAACATATATAAAGTTTGTATTATATCCTTTCACATACTTCCACTAATTAATGGTGGGCAAAACTCCAAAAGTTTAGGCTAGATGCTTGCCTCAAGGTTATCCACCCTTTCCCCAAACCTTGGCCAGTCCTTTAACATTCCCTCATCTGTTCTCAAGTCCTGAACATTTCTTCCCTGCTTTGCAGTGTATGATCTCCTCAAAAAACATTGCAACTGAGAAATATTCCATTTCTGCCTTTACTTTCACAATGATATAGCTCCTAAAGTAAGTGGGTACAGAGTAAGTGGGACGGAGTTTAGAGAAAAAACCTGTGCTCATGTGATTTCAGGGTAACCAGCTGTGGATTTATGCACAAATATGCTCGCTACCCTGTTCTTCCTAGCATCACTCTACTCTGTTTCCTGTTTCCTCATCTATACAATAAAACTAGGAATCACACAGATTAAAAACTATTGCTTTCAAGTCTTGATATCCCATTCATTTCCTGTCAGCCTGCTGATATAACCCACCCAGAAGGCTCATTTCACTAAGAACTACACTAAGAAAATCTCTTTAACACTGGATTTGAATTTTTGTGGTAAACACTGGATTGGGTACCCTCTATTACAGGTCATCCATAAGGGAAAGTGCACTGTGGTTGTGTCATAGCAGATGTCTGGTGACAAATATCATTCAGCTCTGTGGCAATCTTCTTGTGTTAGCCTTCTTGAGACCACAGAAGAGATTAGAATTTAGCGCAAAACACTTTATCAATCTACTTTATACACAGACTTCCACATAAGTACTTCCAGAGGTTCCTTTATTCATCTGTCAGCAGCTTTTGAGTCGTTTTAAAAAGTAATGATGAGGGCTTGTCTCTCCCCTCCCCTTCTTATAATGACTTTAAGCAAAGTTTGAAAAGCTGTGATTTGGGTAAACAAATCAAGTTTTAAAATGAATAGCTAGAGCAGACATTTTAATTGTGATCTTGAAAAAGTTATTTGTACAAAGAATACAAAAATCTTCAGAGAAGCCTCTACCAACGGCTTCTTTGGGACCTTTCATAACAAGCCCCTGTATCTGCAGAAGTTAATTGAAAAGAGATTCCAGGACTTCACTCCTATCTTTTCATTAGGCACTACTAAACTTGGCATCCCTTGCTTGAGGGCCTACCTCCATTATTCATAGATCTGGTAATCTTGCAGAGATTGGATGGATGGATTTCCATAAGCATAACTCTTTCATTCCCACTCTCCCATTTTCAAGCTACATTATAGAATTTTATATTTCAGTAAGGACACTTAAATGTAAAGGGTCAGATCCTCAGCAAGGGAAAATGAAAGTCATTCTATATTGTATTCATAAACCTTACGATCAATGCTATTCGTCTTGTGTTTATTCTATGTATTGTAAGCACAAAGAAAAAAACCACAGTGTTATGAAACCAAAATGACCATGTTTTACAGTTGATATTGTTCAACGTGAAAAGCATCTCATGGAAGAAAGCTGTGGAAAATGAGGTCCTTCATATTTTCAAAGCTTTTTGGCTGGATTCTTAACCAGTGTAAATTGCTATGGTTTCTTTGATTTTAGTGCATTTTTTCCGGGTTCTTATCTTTTGAGCTCATCAGCTGCTACTTCTGAGATATTGAGTAGACAACACTTGCCTGATTTCAGAGGTACTTTTTATTGTAAACAACACATCTGGTTGTGTGCTGCCCCTCTCACTTAACAGAAAAAAAATGAGGCTTGCAGTTCTTTACAAATGATTAAAATATTACTAGTGAGCCTTAGGTAGCATGTCATATTTTTTATGAAAGCAAAAACCTACAGATAAGTAATACTGGTGGTGCTTGTATAACATCACAAAATTTCTTTTTTTCTTTTCTCTTTCAGTAATCCTCTTTATAGGCTTAAAGAAAAAAAGATAATATCAAGGTCTTTGGTGGCTCTAGGACATTGATTGCCAAACCAAACCATTCTTCCAAATATCAGTAAACTAGGAGCAGCAGACTGCTGTGAGCTATTTTTCAGCCAAAAGGATTAGATTTGTCTCTTAGACGGGTCTGACATCTAATATAGATTTCCAATGGGTTGAGTTTCGCCAGTCATAGTTGTGACATTGTGAGAAGACTTGCCGCTTTCTGAGGGTGGAGTATGTCCCCTGCTGGGGAACTGAAGCATGCACCTCAAGCCCTGTCAAAGCAATTCTTGCTTATTACCTGTTTTAAGAAACCTGCTGTTGGACTGTAAGGAGATACCCATGTGATCAAATCTTCTGGGACAATTTCCGTTACTGCTACACAGCACAGAAGCTTCTGGATTCAAATAATGAGGCAGGTATGGTTCTTTAGGGCCTCAAAAGAAGTAGGAGGAAAAAAAAGAAAAAGATGAAACCTCACATCCTAAGCAGTTATGTGGTTTTATCTTTGTTCCGGGGACATACTTGGAAGAGATATTGTCTCTGAGACTTGTGCTGTGGTTTGTACACAGAAGCAAAGAAGAAGGACTGTAAAATAATTAAGAGAAAGTAACAAGCAGCAGTTGTTAATGAAATTCAATTTTGATTTATTTCCATAAAAGTACCAACATTATTTATGTAAACAATACAGACTGCATCTGCTATTTAGCTTTGCGGGAGATTTTCCATATCACTGAGGTTTAGGGAATATCACTTAGGGAGAAAAGCAATTTTAAGGTTATCATGTGAGTGACAAAGACATTAATCTGACAAGATATGCTAAAGAAACCCAAGATGCAATTGTAAATTCTTTTTGGCTCTCTCACCCATAATTTCACAGAGCTCAGTATAATTAACACACTTCATGGGATTTAAGTAACATTTGTTGCTTCTCCATCAGAATGCAAATTTAAGAATGATATGGATCTGTACAGGAGACAGCAACAACTGTTCCCTAGGTAATAACTTGTGCACTGTTTCCCAGTGCAAAAAAAAAGAGAGAAAAAAGAGGTGACAGATAAAGCATTACTCAGGTTTTATTAGGGAGTTAACATATGTTTTATAGCTGCTACAAATGCAGAAACCAGCTATGTCATAAAATTAGAGAAAATTGAACAGTTTACTGACAGCTTGAAAATTTGAGGCATTTTCTTAAAAGCTATATGAAATAATGAAATCTGTAGACTGTGTGTGCATGCATGCATGTGTGTGTGTGTAAATGAGCGTGCAATCAGCTAACAAAAAGAAATCAGTAGGTCAGCAGCATCTGTTAATTCTTAACCAGCAAGAAAGCCTTATAACAAAAGAGATGCAGTAATTATAGGCATGCGTGTGTGTGCACGTGTGTTTACGGTACAGAAATACATTCAAGCATTCAAATCAAGAATCTTTTTTCTTTAGTATTAGGTCAGTGTTCAACAAAAGAACGGATTAAAAGACTGTTTACTTCCCCATCCTACATTCCACCTCAGAATACAAAAAAATAAACCAAGTCTTCAGATAGTCTTGATTACCTATGCTTTTCATTGGGAAACTGAAAAAATAAAAATAAATCCCATGCCACATACAACCTATTGGAAAAGAAAGAGCAAATTATGCAAATAATTAATTAGCCATTGCTACACTTCTCTAGAAATAATCATCTGAGATGGGAAAAAAAAACATTCTAGGTTTTGGACTTCTTTTACTTAATCACATTTGAGTACGAAGTGAATAATATACAAATGCATAATGCATGCAAAACATATAAGTTGAATAAATGAAGTGGGGCATATAGTACATATCAGTTTATTAATGCTTCAGGTTTTTCTTGATGTCCTTCAGGCGCATTATCAACTGCCTTAAGGATAATCAGATTTATCCTCATCTGCCATTCTGTTTTTTCTCCATAGATGAAATAAACAGATAAATAAACCTGTACAATGAAATTTTCCTTAGTGCATTTGGTATTGGCAGGACACTAATCTGAGAAAAATTCTAAGCTGTCAGCATCACAGATTGGGAGATACAACTAATTTATCCCATATGTCTCCTATTTTTATTCAAACATAGCTGAAGTATTTTCAATTTTTTAGGATGAAGTTAGTGTATTACTACTCCTTTATGTTTGTAGTTCAAAACAAATGATAAGAAAAACTGAATTGCTAAGCTGTTTAAAACCGCATACAAAATCAAATCAAAGTCCTATTATCATACAACATTAAAAAAAAAAAAAAAGCTGCAGATCCCAGAGTGCCATTGGTGCTTCTGATTTCTAAACTTTACCATACATTAATGTCTACAGAAAACTTGATATACCTCCTAGAAATAATAAGAAATGAACTTTAAAGGTTTTCGGAAAGATTTCTTGTTCATAGGCAGATGGAGGCACTCAGCTGAGCAGTGAAGCATCACCACTGACGTGAGCACAGAAATAAACAGGAGAGGCAGGCTGAAAGAAACTCAAGACATGGGCTTATCCCAGTGGGAGAGATATGACATATATGCACTGTAAATAAAAATGCTCTTTTCTCAGTCCAGCCTGATTTTCACGCAATCAAACTAAAAGGAAAACTTTCTAGTGCCTCTTTACTGATGTTCTATTTATGTCTGGGCAGGTTTTTCCCTTGTAGCCTTCTTCTGAGCTCCGTGATTCTCTGTTTCTGTGCCTCTCCCCGCCCCAGCCCAAATCTTCTCTATAAGTGAAATCATTAATGAATTCATTATACATACAGGATAGCTTATTGGGTGCAGCTAGGTTCATACAGCATATTCCCAGTGTAATACTAAATGCCTTGTCTCTGTTGATTTTCAAGCCAAGGGTTATATTATGCATCTATTTTGTGTATTAGTGGTAGGCTATATCATGTGAAATCATCTATTGCTAGGTACTAAGCTTAGATAATTCTGAGAAATGTAGTTTAATTGTGAGACGCTTATGAGATGATATCTCGGATTTAAAGCCTAGCCCTATCTTTATAACCTTCTAAAATCCATTTCTGAAGCTATGAGCAGCTGAATTTTCATTTGCCTGTTTGTATGGCTTTCTGACATTTGCTGCCCAATAACTGGTGCCATAAACAGTCCATTCTTAATCTTTGGAACTAAAACAGTGCTTTCTACATCCTTAGTTTAATGTGCTGTTTTGCCAAAAGAAAACTATGCTATCTCTTTTGAAGAGAGTAAAAAAATGGCAATAATCATGTTTATATGAAACAAATGTTGTGCAGCTAGGTATTTTGGTAGTTGAAGGAGTAAAATCTTCATGAAATATGCAATTTAAATGTTTTTAAATGTATGGTGCAATTTAAAATATAAGATGCTTTAAATTATTTTCTTTATAATAGATCTTTTCTAACAACTTTTTTTAACACATTTATCATGTCTTTTCTCAAATAGAACATTTTATTAAAATTCTCATTCTACAGCAACTGTACTTTTCTATTAGACAACTAATTATTTCAAACATATTTTATTTTATTTCCCTTAAAATGTTTGCCCACTATATTTCTGTATATGCCTGCCCTAGAATTTAAATGACACAACCATTATTTTAAAAAAAGTTACATATAAGGAGCTTTATCAAAATGAAACTCAGATTCCCTGCAAATATGATTTCTTTAATTTGTTTGTTTATACCAGAAAAAGCTAAGGCAAAGCACTGTGCCTTATTCTATGCATACAAATGAGTTCAAATCAGTGGATCTTGTACAAATGGAGAATTAAATTCTAGTATTAGCAGCCCCCAGCCCAAGGTCAACAGTCATTCTCGAAGAACACCCTAAAACAGTTTCCGAGCTGCACAAATATGCTGGCAGGCACGAACCTGCTGATTTCAACTGTTTTAGTTGAGTCCATGAGCAGAACTGATGTCTAAGCTATCCAGGACTCAGATTACACAGTATTTTAAAGGTCAGTATCACCACCTCTAACGACAGCCAGAAATTAATAGGAAGTTCAAGGGATTGAACCTATTTCTTCTCTCCAGCCCTGACAAGCAAATGTGTCGGTAAATTTTGTATCTACTCAGGCATCTCTGAGGCATCCTTCATTGCCGCAGCCCGTCTGTGACTCACAGAGGTATAGATGACTGTGGCAAGGTATACGTATGATTTAAATACTTGTCATATTCTCAAAATGCCGTTGCCAACTAAACAAAGTCTGCTCTATTTTTCCAGACGTTCTTAATCCCTTTTCAGGGGGCACCTCAGTGATATAAAGATTTAGGAAGGAGTTTCAAAAAGGAGTCGGAAAAGTGTTCAAAAAGGAACTTGGAAATACAAGTCATTTTTAAATTCTGCCTCTGCATATCCACTATTTTATATTAAACACTAGACAGTGTTACAGTAATAAGAAAATGCTATTACTGGTAGTAAAAAAGGGATCAGTGTTTTGCTAAGAACTCAGTTGCATCTGACCAGTTGCACCAGAACCTTCCCACAAGAAAGTTAGTGGCCTGAGGGCTGATTATCTTAGCTGGGACTTCTTTTTTATAGTGCTTAACTGTCTTGATCGGTTGTGTAGGAGGAGATCCTAGAACAGTGAAATTCCTACTATTTGGAAATTACATCCTTTATCAATAGGTCTTTCAGTGTTATGCAGCAATATACCAGAAGCTAACTCTGTGCAGACCATAGTTACAATATCTATGTTCCTGTCAGTCCTAAAAATCCAGTGGTGGGAATATTGCATTTTGGGCAATTTGCATGGTAGGATTTTTTCAGATTCAGGATTGCTCTAAATCCAAGTTTTGTGAATATGATACATGTTTTAATGCCCCTTGGAATGCTTTGGAGAATGCTTTCTGTTATTTTCTAGGCTTTTTTAAATTCCATCCAAGGCAATCAGTTTCATTGGTATAAATGAAAATATGACACTCTAATAAGTATAAATCAGTCAGAGAAGACTAACGCGTAAGTGACAAAGGCAAATTCCTTGCATGAAAAAATATGGATTTTCCTATTCAGGCAAAGCTGGCATCCTCACTGATAGAAGATGAGGCTATGGGAGCAGGGAGATCTAGGTAACTCAGAAACTCTTCTCCATTTTAATGTCTGGGCATTGGGTCTGCATGGTTCATAGCAAGGTTCATGTATTGTTCAGGTCCCTGAAGTGCTTTTGCCCGGCTTTGGGCCAACTGACCCCCAGGTCAGAGCTTTTTCAGTTCCTTTTTTCAAGGATTTCTTATCTTCAGAAAATGAAAGCTGCTTTGGACTTCCAGTCTGTAGAGACCAGCATGAAGAGTTGTAGCCTAAGAACCCACAGGAAGTTTCTCGCTACTTGTGAAATTTTCTCAGAAGTAAATAATAACTTATTAAAAATAAATATTAACATCCTATCATCACGTCATTTCCCACAGCCCTCCTTTGTAACATTCTTCTGGGAATGTTCTCTTCTAGTAGTGTGAATTTTTCTTGATTTATTGTCAAACCAGAACATCTTGGAAATAAGCTGGATACTGAAGAGTTCTGGTTTTGCTCAATATATTTAATTCCATAAAGTAAAATAAATAATAATAAAAAAACTATACCTAATGCATGACAAACTGCATCTGATTGGCTGTAGATATTTATGCCTAGCTGACATTATTTATTGTCTTAAACTTACATTTACTTTCTAATTTTGCTTATGTTACCTACAGCAACTAAAGTGTTAATATAGTTTTCATCAGGCAAGTAAGCTAAGGTAAGTAATTGTTTCTGCAATATTTTCTATTTAACTCTAGTTAAAACTTCATTTTTCCCTAGTTCATTGGGCTAAGAAATAGTAGTCATTGGCTTATTACCATGTAACATTTGTCAGAACCAACAGCAAGCCTGCTTATGCAGTTATTCTATACCTACAGGGCAGAAGTATGGTTTATCTATCTGAGCTGTGTGTGGCTTCATACTGATTATTGAATTGTTCCTGTAGCTCCTTCCTATACTTGTTCAATTAATGCTGTGAAACATGCAAGAACTGACATATATAATCTATATAGATAAAACAAATTTACAACATATAATATAAATTATATATATATATTTATATTTATATACTATATGAAGTCCAAATGAAAAGCTTTGCTATAGAAAAGTATATGCCTCAAACAAGGAACCTTGGTCAAATCCATACATAGCTTAAACCAAAATAACACCTCTGAGTTATTCAGTATAATATTGATTTATACTGCCTCAACAACTGACTCCACATATTGGAAGAAACAGAGTTTTTTAATATGCTGGTGTCACAGGAGCAGATGATCCAGGAAGAGTGGCTCTTCTGGATCAGATCAAAAGTCCAAACCTAGTTCTGTCATCCTTTCTTTAAGGCAAGTGGTGACTGCTTAAAGAAATAATAAAATATTAAAAATAATATAAAGAAAGAGAAAGTATAGTTTTTTGTAGCTTTGGGGATTCCTAAACTGGAGCTTGTAGTTTTTGACAGCCCTTGATGAGGTTTCCATTTATTTGTCTAATCAGTTTCTGGACCCATTGAAACTTTTGGCATCAAAATTATCCTGTGGCAGTGAGTAGTCTGTAAGGCAAGACTTTTCTCTACAAAATTCATTTTGATACTTCCCCATTTTATTATTTTTATCCATGTGTCTATGAGTTCTATTCTTCCAATCTACCTGTAAAGAATCAAACACATCATTTCTCAGTTTTCCACATCTACCTTGCCAAGTCTCTCTAAGGACACTAAAAAAAAAAGGCGTAAAATTTGTCAGCCTCTATTCTTCTCATATCAAAGCTGATTTAAGCAAGAGTACGAAATCTATGACCATATGACAAGTTCATATTTGAGTTACTTAAGAATCCCACTGCCATCTTGCTGTGGCAATTTGTTACTATTCATTTATCTATTTCTTCTAAAAATTCTTCTATTGACACTTTAATTTGAGATAGTTCTCAAGTTCATCTTCTGCAAAGAAAGTATCCACTGCGGGAATCACCCTAAAGTCTTCAGTGGTGAATGTTAATGTGAAGAACTCATTTACATTTTCTACTGTGTTCTTATCTCTTTTGAGCTCTCCTATTACACCTCAATAATCTGTCAGCTCTACAGGCTATCTGTAAGGCTTTCTGCTTCTGATGGTGGGATGGAAAAAAGGCTTATTAGTTTTCACACCTTTCACAAGCTGGTCCTCAAAATCTTTCTTTTGGTCTTAGTTCTGTTCTACATTGAACTTTCCAGAGTTTATGATCTGTAATTTCCTTACATGGGTATAGCTTCCGTTTTCTGAGGGTTAGTTTTTAATTCTAATAGCTTATTTACTCTGCTATTTATCAATACCAGATTTTTGTTAATTCTCTGAAAAAAAACCCATAACATTTATTTTCTATTCACCATGAACTTTACAAAATTTCCATGACACATTAAACATTTTATGCTGTCAGCTATCATTTATCCTTTTATTTTCTTGTTTTTCAATAATTTCTCATATTTACATGATCTCCTGTTTAAAATCAAACACTTTTTTCTTTTTTTTTCCTTTTAACTTCTATACGGAAGATGAATTTGTGTACTATAGTCATGATTTGAGAATAGCCCTTCAGTAGTAAAAATTTCAGTAAGTTCTTGTGCTCTGCTCAGAATTATATAAAAAATAGCTGTTCCAAGAGACAATCATTATAGTATCTAAAATTAGTTTTGAGAACATATCCCCAAATTACTTTTTACCAATCTTCATGGGAATAATTGAGTTCTTCATTATTACTGAGTTTTCTGCCATTGTAATCTCTCTCATCTCCCCTAGCATGTCCCAGTCAATATACCTATCCTGCTTAGGCGATTAATAATACAACTTTCCCACAATACACTTTCTATTTAGACATTAAATATTCAGATTTGAGAGAACATTTCCTGTTGATACAATTAACTTGTTTAGTTTGTTTGCCTTTAGCTACAACTATACCACTAAATAACCTTGGGCTTCAGGTCAACATATGCAGAGAGGGCTGTGACCACACTGCTTAAAGTTAGCCCTCTTTAGAACAGAATAGAAATGTTCACAAGGCTTATTACTTGTCCCAGGTCTCTTCTGGTCCCTACGTTGTGGCCTTAATTTTTTTTTTTATTTTTGTGCAGGTTTTCTTTTCAGTTCAAAGTGCCTGAACTACTGTGAAGACTGTTGCAATACATCAGAGTGGGTGCTTGAAGACAATATAGTGTGGATGGACACATCAGGAGTATTCTTGGAAGTGAATGTAATATCACACACTTGTATTTAGTTTAAATACAGAGGCTACTGGTTGTTTCACTTGAAAAAAAACAGCTGGGGAGTTTACAGTGTACGTGAAGATCAGACAGACTTCTCAGTGAACCTGGGAGCTAAGCTGTTTGACAGAACAGATATACATTTCTATAACTTAAGGTGTAGGAGCATCCATTTGCTGACACACTCTGGCCAATCACTCCTATCTAATTTGTGTCCTGGACTAACCCACACATTATCTTCACTTCCAACAAGTTTTTAATATGCCTCTTAATTCTAAACTGGAGAGCAGAACAAATATATGTATGTATGTGTGTGCGTGCGTGTGTGTGTGTGTGTGTGTGTATGTATATATGGAACTGACTAGTCTTTTTCAAGATGTTCTGACCAAATAGGACTCCATTTTTTGTGTGCGCTCTTCACTATTTCCAGCCTTTATCTTCTTTGTAAATAGGGGAAAAAATCAAACCCTCAAACCCACCAAACTTAAGCATTAAGAATTAAGCTAGTTTAATTCACTATAGGATAAATGTTCAGGTACTGATTTCAAAATTATCAGCCTTCTCTGCATACCTCTACCTGAGGTCATCACTCAGTTTGTCACAAATGATCACAGCTGAAACCCAGTGTCTTCAGATGTTAATCTAGTAGCGGGTTTAAAAGTGTTGTATGTTATTTGTGAAATGGCAGTCTCTTATGTACAGTTTGCCATACTGGTATTGGAATGTATTTCTCAGCATAAAGATGATCTTTGCAATGTGTCTAAGAATAGGGTTGTTCCAATGGGAAAATTCAGCTGCTCATTAACTGGAGTTTCTCCCAGAGTCATGAACTGGCACTTTCTTGATATGCAGAAGCATAAAAGACTTCTAGAAGCAGGTAAGTGTCAATTCTGACCTAGAAATCCTTATATTATTTTACCCCTTGTTACCTGAGAAACCAACTTTCTCCTGTAGTGTTTTACAACCATTAGAAAAGCCCAAGAGCTTGGGTTCAAACATGATAAGTTCACATGGTGGTAAGGCACTACTATACCTTTAACCAGTAGTGAGCAGGCATAAGGCATGAGACTTTAATGAAATAAAAACACATAGGCACAGAGAAAGTGACCATGTGATACCATCCTTATGGCAGCTTGAGATCACCTAAGTGAATGCAGCTAGTTTTGCAATGATGTATAATAAAGAGGCTGTATTGGAATCTGCAGAACAACTGTCATAAAAGCCCAGAACTGCTTCCCCCACACCTGACTTCTGCACATCTCCTCATTTACTGACTCTGTAACAAAGACACTTCACTTCTAAGACTGTGAAAATGTTTCTAAGTGAGTTATCATTAGAAGATTATGCTGTCATCTTCCTGTTACTAAAACTATATGATTGAGGACAGCGAGGAATCTTCCTGCACTCTCTTATATACCTGGTAAAAGATGGTGATGAAGACATATCACTGTAGAACTAAATAACTTAAAATAAAATTAATGACTAAAGTGAATAAAGATGGGAAGGTAAACGGTAAATGTACTAGAATGCACCTTAAAAAGTGAGACAATGTGTCACACAGAACTATATTAGAGGTACCTTGCTAGCAGCCTTATAGCTAAGACTATTTTATAAGATGATCTTAGACATAAATTCTGTTTTTCTCTAAAACTAGAGACTTCTTTTTGTATGAACTAACTCTGGACTAGTTTTTCAATATTATGCAATTCTGGTTTGATTCCTGCTTAGAATTTTAGTGGTTTTATCAGACAGAGACTTTTCCTTGTTAATATATACACCTATTGCTGTATTATGTCTCCTGAAATGGCCAGTGCTTTCATAAAATTTAGTGGTGAGAAGCATCAAAAGAAATCTTGTGCAACTTACAGGTTCACTTCAAAAATAGATTTCAGAACATGTTCAAATAAATATTTATCTTCTGTGAACCGCCAGGACAGTCTGTGGTAAAATGTCTTTTGCTTATCCATCTGACAGAAAAAACTGTGGCTTATGTAATGATTATCTCAGCTATGCTGGACAACATCAGTCAAAAGGAAATACCTTGGCAGAAGCAGATGCAATTCAACCATTGTTGCCAATTTTAACAGCATTTATCACTAACTTATCAAAACTATATGTGCACATGTATTTACTACCGACCTGAATAAACTTGAGCTTCCTTCCAGCATTTCAATTTTTGATATTTTTACTTTCTTTCCCGTCCCTTTTTCCCTGTTTCTAACTTACTGTTTCCATTATGCCTTTATTCTAACCCTCCCACCTTTTACTTCTTTTAGATTTTTCTGTCTTTTCTTTTCACCTGTTCTTCTTTCTTCATTGCTAGTCCTTCTTCTCTGTCATTCACTGAGCATTTAATCTTCTCCCATGCACTCTTTTCTGTCTCAGAATAACATCATCACTTAATCATTTGCACACAAGTACAAGTGCACATTTTTCCTCCTGTCTTTCCTGCTCGCCTCAAACATTGGCTATAATGAAAAAAAATGTGGTTAAAAAGACTGTGTCAAAGTTAAAATATCCCTTCCCTCTCACAACCCCTCTGCAAAATAATTGAAAGAATTAGGACCTTTAATTAGGACTCTTCCTCACAAAAAATTTGCAAAGATTGACTATAAGGAGAGCATAAAGGGATTAAACACCTATGTTAGATGTCTCGGATACCTGAAGCTAAGAGAGGCTAATCTGGCCTACAGATGTCAACTTTAACACTAAGTATCAGAAATACCCCCAAATCTGTTGTTAATTCAGAATATCAATGGGACTCTGATTCTCCATATTGTAAGAGAAGGATGATGATATTATTTCCTTAACCCAGCATTTCTGTTGAGACATTCTCTTCCTGAGGGACAAATTATGCTACCTTCATTTAGTATTTACTCAGGAAAGAAACCTTTTGAAATTACTACTGCTCCTCAGGGGGAAATTGCCATCTGGTGTAAAAAGACCCTTTACATCTGTGTAGCCCTTTGAATATGTATAGGACTAGTAAGGGCATTGTGTTGGTGGCCTTCCACAAATTTAGGGTCATTTGTTCTGTGCCTCTCTGTACTATATTCATAGGCAAAGTCTTTTCCAGTGATACTGTTCATGCCCATGGAGATCCTGGCATTCAGTGTAGTTGCATGTATATAATGGAAGACTAAAACTCTGGATACACCACTTTTTCTAACATTTATTCTAATTTTTCCCTGTTGATGATTTTGCCCATTAGTTTTTCTTTTATCTGTATTGATTAATAAGAATAATTGGCCTCTGTCCTCCTGATAATTCTTTATATTTTTCTAGATAATATTTGTCATGTCTCTTTTCTCTCTCTTTCTGTAAACTGAGAATGCCATTTTTTTCTTTACCTTTCCCTACAGAGTTTACTTTCTAAACCTCCTACCACTTGTTGTTGCTTCCTCTGATCTTTTCAATTCTCTTTTTTGTTTTTTTTCTTTTTTTAAAGCAGAACCCCAAACTGACTGCAATACTCCCTCTGAAGCCTGATCAATGTCAAGCAGAGCTGGCTAATTACCTTGCTTATTGTACATATAACACAGCTTCATAGTATTTGCAGTTTTGTGATATTATCAGATAGCTGATTTATATTTAGTAAATCATGGACCAGGCCTTTCTTTTTACTACTACTAAAGATTAAAATTTGATCGATGTAACTAAAGATTAAAATCAAACATTTCAGGCTTTTGGGACCAACCCCCATTTCTAGCAATATTCATTATACACTGTACACTCATTAGGTCAGAAAAACAAGTGGATCTGTACCATACAAGCTGCCCAAAAATGATGTTAGATCACAGAAAGCTCTTGAAGCATAAGAAGGATTAAGAAAGGCAGTTGATCCTGATCTGATTAGATCCTAGGATCTACTTTGATGTGTATATTAGCTTACTGCTCCACAAAAAGCCCTCTGAGTTTCTAATCTGACCCAAGTTTTGTATGTGAAATAATCTCAAATGGTGTGGAAGATTGCTAAGTGGGGAAGTGAACCATCTTGAGCAAACCAATGCAGGGAAAAACAACTTTCTGTCTTATGACACTGCTGACAGTACAAAGAGTGGATAAAGCTTTTGCAGTACTTGGTGTATATCTCATTTTTGTTTTGTTTTAAAAGCTTTGTGACATCGTTTATAGGTATCCAAGGAAATGTAACTTGTTCCAATTTTATGTCTTCTGCTTTTTTGATTAGCATGCTTTCCACTTTGTTTTCCAAACACACAGCGAAAATATTAAGTAAAATTGGACTCATGACCCAGAATGACCCAGAATTGGACTCCTGACTCTGTAGACCATACTTGATACTTTTTCCTAAACTGACATTGAACTATTAATAATTACTGTGTGGTGTTTTTGTTTTTTTTTTCTGTAGCAGTGTATTTATTTAGCAGTGATTGCATTTAATCAACATTTCTCTAGTTTCCCTGTGAGAATGTCATGTGGAACTGTATCAAATTCTTTATTAAAATCAAGACATGCTATGTCCACAGCATTTCCTTTATCCACTAAGCTTGTTATCCTATCAGTGAAAGAAATGAGGTTAGTTCAGCATGATTTGTTTTTGATGAGCCCATGATGCCTACTATTTACAAGTTATTTTCCTCCAGGTGCTTACAAATTATCTGCTTTATTAATTGTTCTAGCAATTTATCAAGTATTGAGTTTATACTTATCAGTCTGTAAGGTTTTATCAAATAATGAAAAGATAACCGCCCATCTTAAACATACTGTAAATAGGGTTTTATAAAAATGCTCTGCTATGTAATTCTTTATCTAGGTTAAGAGAGTCTTCTTTACTTTCAAAGTTAGGGGTGAGTTTAGACAAAAAGGCTATTTCCCCCCTTATGTATTATTGTAATAAAGTAACTTCTATCACAGAAAGGAATACTAATCTAAGTCTTATTGTAATACCCTGACCCCACCACACACTGTCCACATGTGGACCTGTGTTTGCATTTCATTCATTATTTCATTGCCCCACCCTTTTGCACAAGTCTGCTGGTGCACCTGAGCTATGACCTGCAGAACTGCTAACAGCAATCAGAGTATTCATCAGGGACATCACTGACATTTAAGATGGGACTAATCTGAACTGAATTCTGAACTAGTCACATTATTTAAGTGGGAACCCGGATAGTTCTAGGACATGACTTGTTTGATGTACAGTAGATGTCAACTTTAGTATGAAATTACTTGTGCCCTGAGTGCTCTACACCGACTACAGAGAGAACCAGAACGGCTTGGTCAATTGTGGACATTTACATTTGTTCTCTTTCAGAATTTCTAATCACTCTTTTCAAAGCTGAATGAACTTCTGTGTTGGGAGATTTCTCCTGTGCAACTCCACAGTGCCAGACAATCATATGTGAGACAGAGAGTTGCTTTGTAGCTGTGCTTTTCTCCTTCATTGATTCCAGAATACTGGGAACCCAGATGTGTAATGGATGCACTCCTTGTTGGCAGTCAGATGGAATGCTGTAGTTCCTATCAACAATCAAAAAGCCATTATTAAAGGCAACTGGGGTTATTTCTTTAATTCCACTGTTATCAACTGCTTGACGAGAGCCCCAGGTCCTGATTTAAGTAACGTTTAATTAGCACTGGTGCAACAAGGTAAAATATTTTTGAAGTAAATTAAATTGCATCTGTTGAAACTAATAGTGAGTTTGTCTTTGTCTAAGTTTTCTTAGTATAATTAGTCAAAGCTGTCTGTAACAGTCAGAATTACTGGTAATGTTTCTGTCCTACTAGTAAGATAGAAGAAGGCGAGTGAAGTTTTCGCTCCTCCTACTAGGTATTTAGCAAGATTTGGTTGCCAAAACATCACTCTCTCTTTATCCAAAGAATACCTTCTGAGACCCTTCATGATGAAGCCTTTCATCTTCAAGTTTCCACTTACAATACAATGTCAGTAATATTTCAGTCTCTGCTCTATTCAGTCCTATTCTGTCCTCTATTTCAGTTGCTATTATACAATTTTACTTTTTAATGATTGCAAAAAGTTTTAGAATTTTCAGTGAAAGTTATCTTTTAAGTATTACTGTGCATATATGTACTTCTACACATATACTCTCACAGAATTTAAGCATGTCCACTACACATCTAGACTTATATTTAATATCCACTGAGACAAGAGGATGTAGAACAAACAGGAGCTAACTGGTAAAATTACTCAACGGAGAACTTACATTCTTATGCACACTTACATTCTTATGCTTATATCACAAAACATGTATCCCATCTCTCCTTTTCAATAATAAAAATAAAATATTATGAATTTAAATCATGTAATAAACTGCTGAGTTTAATACACCCCACTCAGACTATTTTTAATATATAAAAGAATCCTGTAAAAATTCTTATTATTGCACCTTTACCGTAACCTACTTCTGTTAGAGAGAGAGTTTCATCTTGCTCTAATACTGACAGCTCACCCAGTATATGTTCTGTAAGCTTCTCTTGTAACTCTGGGGTGACTATGTCCATATTTATGTTGAGGAATGATTTGTAGAGTTTCTTTTTTTCCTTCTTCTTTGTTATTTTTCGTATTTTAAGACAGTTCAGGATCGCTATCTCCTTCAGTATGAAAACATGAAAAACTGATAAAATACGACCGAGGAAAAGTAGGGTTTTTTTACAAACTTAGTATGAAAATTATACCTCAAAATTTTTCATCAACAGAGGTGAAAGTAACCTCTTTTATGGCTTTCCTTCTCCCTTGTTTTGTCTTCTCCTTCTTGATTTGCTAGTGAGGACAAAAGGGAGGATAAGGCTATGGCAACGGCGCCAAAGAGCAGAATAGCATCCAGATACAAAGGTGTCATAAAGCTACCTTTGCTTTCCCTCATTTCCTTTGCCAAGACAATCTCCATCCAAGAGCTGAGTCTGGCTCATAGAATAACCTCCTTTTTTTCTTTTTTCTTGTATTTTTATTTTTATTTATTTATTTCCTGTAGCAAGTTGGTATTTGTTAGATTTCCTCTCCTTTCATAAATAAGCATTAATATTGCCAGTTACCTCTCATCATAAAAAGACTTCTAATCTCTTTCCCAAGAGACCTGATTCCCCTCTCTTTTTACCTCCTATCACAGGTGGTAACTTATATCACCACAAATAGGGAATAAAATGCTACCAAATCAAAATTAAGTTACTGGCAGAGTGCATCTATGACAGTTGGCATTGCCACTCTCCAGTGATGAAATGATTCTTTGGCAAGACTGCTTCCTCAAAAAGAAAGAAAAAAATAATTTAGTAAGAAACAAGTGATGGAAGAGGAAATAAAATGCTAAAAATAGAGAAAAATATTAATCTAATATGCAGAAACTAAGGATGATTTAAATTTTGTTTAGACTCAGCAAGGCTTCACTCCTCATTACCTACTTGAGGTCTACCATTAGAGATGTGATTTTTTTGTCAATCTGATGAGTGGTCTTATAACCTCAGTCAATTTACAGCTTCTCCTCACACTGATAGAAGTCTAGACGCTTAAAGTTCAGCAATGCATAAAATTTACCTATAGATGTTGATGCATCATAAATCCTTTTATGTATACATTTCTCTATTTCCATTTTGAGGATATAAGAAAGATATATAGACATATCTCTGCAGAGAAAAAAAATGCTGAGATGAAGACTTGTTTACTGCTGGACACAGAAGTAAATAATAATAATAAAAAAACCCAGTTTTTGGCTCTAGAAACCTTGGAATACTCTGGAATGGAGAGAAGGGTACATGCAGGTTGTCCAAGTAAGATTTTAATTGGCTTCCATGTCTTCTGATGATAGTGCGGTGAAACTTGTTTAAACTTGAGCTGTTGTTGATGTCAGTCTCTAAGATGAGAAGATTCATCTGGCCAAATACAGATATATACAGTGGGATCACCTCAAAAAGCCTTTACAGTCAATAGAGAAAACTGGAAAGTTTTGGGACGCAATTCATTTAATCATAAAATAGATGTCTAAAATAGGTCAGATGAATCACACCCTAAAAATGCCTTTTTTTCTCCACTGGAGTACAGGAGACCAGCTCAGTTGTAAATACCTAACACCCTCTGAGATCAATATAGTTTTAACAGAACTGAAAAAAAGTCATACCTACAGAAACTTCCAGTTGACTTATATTACCTTAAAATTCCTTAATTAATGCTTTTCCCAACTAAACAGAAAATACAGTTTGTTATATTTCCATTTTTTAAATGTTTTTAAAAAAACTTGTTTAAAGCAACACTAGGTAGCTGTGCTGGAAGTCCTACTCAAAAACAGGAAGTCCCCATGGCAATTTTTGGAGTATTAAAACTTCATTTTCACTGTGAAAAGCCTATCTGAGTATTTTTAATGCTATAATAAGTTTTCCCCACAGAAAATGAAGCTTTTAAGCCTTACTAAAACATTAATGGAGGTTTCTAGTCAGAGTGCTCAGGGCTACTGCAAACTTCTTTAGCTAAAAGAGTTTCATTCTCCATGGCCTTGTATCTTAAGCCTCACCCAGCATTACAGTGGAGTACCTTTACACTATTTAGGTAGTGTAATTATGTTTTATATATCTTTCAAGTCCACTTTTCACAGCAAAAAAATAAAGTGGTTTTAATGTAACTCAGACCCAAGCTTTTTGCTGTAATCACTTACTACTGTGTAAAGTTGGTATAAAGTATTATCAAGGCAAAATGTACCGTTCCGTAATTTCTTTAAATGTCTTTGAAAAACTACACAAGATGCCAGGCAGAAAAGAATGAGGTCCTAAGCCACTAAATTTGAATCTTGCTTCCCTTATATCTCTGATTTCAGCAGAGATATTCTTCCTTGCAGAAGTGTAACTGAGAGGAAATTCACACCTTTTAACACTAACTAGGAAAGCACCAGATCTGAGAAGGTGTTAACTAGAACAGCTGCATAGACAGCCTTCTAATTATGGCAGTTTAGATAAGCTAAGGAACTGGGCCAGGAAGATAAAAAGACCAGGAACATGGTTTCATTAGTCATCTTATTCTTATTATTATCCTACATTAGAATCTGTGTAGGTGAAGCTATGTTTTCAACAGTGTATATCAGGGTTTTCTACTTTTGGTCCATTACTGTGCAGTAGTCCTTGAGTTACTTCTCAGGTGTTGCAAGGAAATGACTGGGAAGAAAAAGTTCTTAAATCCTCTCCAGCAACTCCTGACATCTACTCATGTTCACCATGGTTATGACCAGTGGCACCTCTGTGTGCATACCTACAGTTTTTTTGGTGTGCTACCTCCTGAATCCTAGTCCTAGTCAGTCACATTGCCTATATGTTGATGTATCCTCAGGCTCTACTTTGGCACTTACCAACTGTCTCTCTTAATAGAGGGAAATTAAGCACAGAGGGCAAACTGGGTAGCATATGCCATGCCCCTAAGTGCCACATGACTCCAGCTGGCGTGCCCCAAAGGGTCCTTATGTTGCAACACTGCGGTGGCAAAGAGTGCACAGTAGTAGGCCTAGAAACTCTGGTGTTCACAGTGGTGCTGCTGTATGTGTAACTGTGACACCAGCAACAAGTGTGATCTAGTGGACAAACATAAAACTGGACTGACACAATGTTGAAACAGCCTTGGACTTCTTGGAGGCCCCTTTGTTTTTAAGAAGAAGAAGAAAAAAAAGATTTCTGTAGCTAGTACCACTATAACTTGCCAGCTAGATTTTCTGGGTAGAAGTCAGAAGGTGCAAGTTTAGTGTCTAGTTGAGTCATTATTTGTCTGATGCACCATCTAGGTTTCAAAACACTGAGTAACAGAGTAACATTGCCTTCAGAAATACTTTTATCACATTTCACTATGAGAATGACATGCTAGCATCATTAAAGGGGAAAAGAAAAACAGCAAGACAGTAGCTTGACACTAGGTCAAGTAGCTCTTTTTTTTTTTTGAACTCTTGCCATCTAAGTAATTTATCTTTCTGACCAAAAGATGTGAAGCTTTTTATGAAGACTGAGAAAAGCCATTAGGGAGTGAGCTACTGATCAGTAAAATGAAATAAATTCCTTAAAAAAGGACCTCTGTGTCGCTTTTCATATTATGAAGCTATGCAGACTACTCTAGAGCCCATTTTTCTCTCACTGCGGTAAACAGGAGAATTCACATTGACTTTGGGAGGCATAACTTTGTTTCAGCTTCTTTCTATTTTTTTTTCTGTTTAAACATAAAAGGATTCATCTCTTTGCATATCTGTTGTTTTCCAATGGGATAAGGCTTTATTATGGAAAGTTTTGAAATTAACTTCTTTTCTATGGTAATTCTATGAGACTGGTGATGAATATACATATCTGTATGCCTAACAACCATCTCTAATAAGACACATTTGATTCCTCGCTCCTTTACACCAAATGGTAAGGGTAAGAAAATTTGCTGAAGTAAACAACATCGTGCCAACATAAAACTGACATAACAGAGAATCGTAATCTCTGGGATGCACTTTAGTGGATAGCCACTTACTTCACTAAGGAACTGTAAAATGTTAATATTATGTTCTATGAGCCTTTTCTGCATATTTTGTACTGGTGTAAATGTCTAAAGAGGGTGAAGGGCACAGTAGAATGAGGACATGGAGATCTAACAAGCAGCTCCCATATGTTCACCCATTATTACACATTGTTTGCTGTTTACAACTTCTCACAGTTAACACAAAGTGCACAAGCCAGAGACTGTTCCTCACTCTTCCTCGCATAGTGAATAGGGGATCAGTGATTCTTATTGGTTAGTGGTCATGCCACTTATTGGTCATACCACTTTCTGATAAATATCTACTGAGCATTGCATCTGAAAATTACACAGTAAATCAGTTAAACTTTAGGGAATCTGGGGACAGACCTTTCAGCACAGAAGGGACCTCTGGAGGACATCTGAGCAGGCCAACCTCCTACTCAAAGCAGGTCCAACATTGATGTTAAATCAGGCTGGTCAGGGTCTTGCCCAGTTGAGCATTGAAAGAAGGGAGATTCCACACCTG
The DNA here is from genome assembly GCF_036417845.1 of Apteryx mantelli. Lineage (NCBI taxonomy): Eukaryota > Metazoa > Chordata > Aves > Apterygiformes > Apterygidae > Apteryx > Apteryx mantelli. Next base: position 38,912,235 of record NC_089978.1, read on the forward strand.
TCTGGGTAACCTGTTCTAGTGCTTAACCACCTTCACTGTCACAAATTTCCATTATATTCTGTCGGCTTGTCCCTTGCAGCAACTTCTGATTGTTGGCCTTTTGTTATGCTCCTCCACAAAAGACTCTCACTTTGACTTCTCTGTAGCCATCCTTTAGGTAAATAATACAGCAAGTAAAATCCCTTCCCCTACCCCCTGCCTGCATTTTCTGCTCCAGGCTCCCTCAGCTTCAAGTCACATATCATGTGCTCCAGTCCCCTAACCACCTTAGCACCCTTAGCTGGGCTCTGTCCATTTTGTCATTCTCTTACTAAGGCAAGATCAAAACTGGTCACAGTATTTCAGATATGGCCTCATTAGAGTTGGGAAGAGGGGAATAATCAATTCCTTCAAACTGTTGGCTATGCTAATACAACTCAGAATGTGGTTAGCCTTCATCACCACAAGGACACATTGCTGGCTCATGTTCAGACTGTTGTCTAGTGGATCCTAGATCCTTTATTGCAAAGCTGATAGATAATTATCCCGCAGCTTGTTCAGCTGCAAGGTGTTATTCTGTCACAAGTGCAGGAATTTGTATTTGCCTTTGCTGAACTTCATGAAGTTTCTGTCAGCCCATTTCTCCAGCTCATCACGATCCCTCTGAAGGCCTCCCTCTGAGGCCCTGCCCTCCAGGTCACTGGCTGCTCCCCCCAGTTTGGTATCTTGGGAGAATTCACTGAAATGCCTCCTTTTCTGTAGCACAGGTGCCACAGAAGATGATAGACAGTATCAACCCCATGACTGATCCCAGGGACACCACTCACAACTGGCTCCCAGTTAGACTTGGAACAGTTGACCACTACCCTTTGAGTACAGCTAGTTTTTCCCCTGCCTTGGAATCCATGCATCCAGTCTATACTTCCTTAGTTTGGCTACCAAGATGCAATAGCAAAACATGTCAAATGCTTTGCTAAAGCCAAGGTAAATGACATCCGCTGTTCTCTCCTCGTCAACAGAATCGAGCATTTTTTCATCAAGGCCAGACCAGTCAGGCATGATTTGCCCTTGATAAACACAAGCTGGCTGTTTCCAGCCTTCTTCTTGTACTTCATGTGCCTGGAATGGGTTCTAGGAGGATTTGGTCCATAACTTTCTCAGGGAATGATATTAGGCTGACCCACCTGTAGTCTTCTAAATCTTCCTAGTGCCCTTTTTGAAGATGGTTTTGACACATGCATTTTCCAGCTCATCAAGACTTCTGCTCAGTAGCCACAACTTTTCAAAGACAGCTTCCCAGTCAGCTTCCTCAGCACCCTTGAATACATCCTATCCATCCCCAAGGACTTGTGTATGCCCAGTTTACTTAAGAATCCCTAACCTGATTGTCTTCATTTGTTGTTATTATTTCTCTTCCCTAAACTGCTGCTGAGCACAGGAACCTGGGAGACCTGAGAGCAGCTCTTGCTAGCAGAAACTGAGGCAAAGTATCAAATATCTCAACTTTTTCCATTACCCTCATTATTAAGTTGCCCAATCCATGCAGCAGCAGGCCCACATTATCCTTGGTCTTCCTTTTCCTAGTGATGTACTTACAGAAACCCTCCTTACTGCCTTTCACAGACCCTTCACAATTTCAGCTGCAGCTGAACTTTGGCTTTCCCTAATTCCATGACTGCTTGCATGGGCAATCCTTCCATATTCCTCCCAGGCATCCTCTCCCTGCTTTTACATTAAATATGCTTCCTTTTTTGCATCTGAACACAGTCTAGAGTTCCCCATTCAGAAAAGCTGGCCTCTCGTCATACCTGCTTCATTTCCTAAACATCAGGATGTACTGTTCTTGTGTTTTGAGGAGGCTGACTATTCCAATGACCCTTACAGTTCTGAAAATGGGAATTTGAACTTGTGGAAAAGCCATCCAAAAAGGACAAGTCACAGAGCTGAAGACAGTTAAACACTATTCTTACTTCTGGGTAAAGTTGCAAGCCAATCTTATTAAAAAGCTAAGCTACAAAAACACAACAAGGTATTCATAAAATATAAAAGACAAAATTGAGTGTAACTCTGTTTGTGACCTAAATCAGGAAAAAATTCTTAGCCAGACTGTTTCAGGGATCTTTCTGCTTTTGAGTAATCTTACTTAGGAGCACCTAAATCCTCTTCTTTTTGTAGCTCTTGAACCATTTGAAACATCACTGTATCAAATTCATCTTTCTGATCCAGATCTCCAAGTCCTTTCTCTAGCCAATCTTTCTATTTCTTGGACCTTATCTCTGATTCTCTCTCACACATGCCACCACAGATATCAATCTCAATATCTCACATGCCAGCTTCTGCAGAATGTCACTTTTTTCAGTGGAATATGAGTTAAAGACCTTTTGAGTTCAAGACCTTCCTTTATTCAACCATTTTCTGCACCACTATAAGATATTAGCTAAGTAAGGATGCAATTTCTGTGCATTATTAAAAAAAACAAAAAACTTTGCTATGATGTTACATCAGATTTCTAGTACTGAGTAACCAAATTATGGTACTCCATCCTTTCTGTCACAACCTTTGCCACTTGTCTTGTTTATTTCTCAGGGAGTTGCATTTCAAATCTCTGTGCAAATCTCATTTTTATGGTGCTTTCCACAAAAAAGGTGGGGGGAAGAGGAAATTGAATGAAAGAGTGTGGCAGCACAAATATAATGACAAATAATGTGGCATCAGTGGAATTACTGGAAGTTTCCACCTTATTGGATCGTTAAGTTAATATTTGCTAAAGATTATTTTCTCACACTTCACTTTGGTGTTTCAGTGCCTGAAAAGCGGGCATCTGACCCAAGCGGGATGACTCAGGGTGACATTGTATTTTAGTCAACTTATCGTCTCGTAAAAATACCCAAATGAATAAAAATGGAGTGGTTAGGTAAACTTGAGTGTAAAAGGTGTTTTTTGTTGTTTGTTATTGTTGGTTTTTTTCAGTTCTTGATGAGATAGTCCTTTGAAAAAGCTCATCTAGTAGATTTAACATTTTTCAGTTTTAGAAACCCCGCTTTGTGAATAGGATTTCAAGGTAGGGGATGTGTGAGAAGACTATATGATGCATGCACCCCACAGAGTGATACTAAGGGCAGATCACCTTAGTATCTTTATATTGTTAAGAAATTAAAAAGTAAAAATGTCATTATGCATTCTATATCTGCTAGATGTAGCAGATGTATTAGTGTGTAATACAAACCACAACAAGACTGATAGTGGGTATCATCATCATGATCATTACCCTGATTTTAGGTACTTAATTCACTTAACAGAAGTGAAAGTATATTTATAAATGTTTGCCTGTGTATAACTAAATGACGACCTAGTGAATTGGTTCAGAAAGCATAAAAAGAAATGCACTTCCATATTGAGATCCAGATCTCAAAATAGCATTGGCAAGATAATTGATTAGCGACTTTACTATCTATATTTAGTACACAATAAAAACAAACACATAAAAATTCCCCTCTACCAAATATGACAGGAACTGTAACAAATGGAACATAATGCTTAGGAACTTCTACATAATCTCTTAGATATTTTACCTAAAACTGAAGACTTCAAAATGGGCTACCACAGGAGCACTGACAGAGTTTATGTGAAAGTTTAGGTTGCATTTTAGCTTCCTTTCGGTATGCAACAGCAGAGAGAGAAATAGAAGTACCTTTCCCCTTTAGCTAACAGTTTAAAGAATGCATTTGAGGAACAGAATGCCACAGTTCAGTAATCACCAACTGCAGAAAATAAGAAAACAGTAAAAACAGTGAAGGGGAGGGAAATGAAAAACATCATAATAATGGCATCTTCATTAGAAAATCTTGACAAAAGTAGTAAGATGTAAAGTTTTTCTCCCATTAAATATTGTTCATTGCATTAAAAATAATTTTAAAACTGTACTGCTCAAGACATTTCCTACATTTGATTGTTCATTGTCAGCCTTGTCTTATTACTTCTTATTTACTGCTGTTCATTTTGATCTTAAAATAATCCAACTGCAGTGTCTTGCACAAAATGATGGTCCTTGCAGGTTTCCTCTTTTACTTTTTATTTTTCTAGTGATTTTTAATTTGATGTTTTACTTTCTGTTTGTTCCCTAGGTTGACGACACACCATCAGTTATTTCCAGTTTTGTTTTTTAAACAAGAAATACATTGATTTCTCAATCCTTTAGGAAAATTATAGTCATAACCCAGGACAAAGTATCTCTATTCCAAGGGTTTCTAAGACACAACCATTTATGATGAATGAGTTTGGTTGTACATCCTAATAATAGATCATCTTTTTTCTCAAAACAATAGAAAAGATGAAATGTGTGAATAAAAGGTCCCATTTAAAAATCACAGTTCTATTTAAAGTAGGGCAGCAGTTCTATAGCATAATAAAGCCATTGTATGGTGTACCTTGGCTTCAAGACCAATTCTTTTGTTAACTTGTAGCCAGAGAGGCCAAATTCTTTCTTCACACACTCACATGCCTTTCCCACTGACGTAAGAAAATTCATGCGTGTTTCTGAGGGCTGAACTGGCCCAAATACATGATTCACTACAATTTTTTTTTTCAATAGTATAGCAGCATGGACCCAGAGTAAGATATTTTTGCAGGCTTTGAATAAATAATATTGAGGCCTTTCAGGTTACCTGTTTTTACTTTGGGAGAGTCTTCAGAGTTATTCCTATATCTCCTCATTGGAGAGGGAAATACTGATGATTATACAAAGGATTAGGGAAATTGCCTTAATATTAAACCATATCTTATTATTATACCTATTTTTTTCATCATTTGTAAAAACAAAATGATATATTTGTGTGTTTCACCTCATATATTTTCCTTTTCCTTCTCCTTTTTTTCCCACTGTACCAGCAGCTTCTAAAAAGAACTATCATGAGGGAAGTCTCAAAGTTATACTATAATGTTCCCTGTGACCAAAATTCACCTTGAATATAATGAATAAGTATCTGCTTACATGAACGATGGAATCTACCAAATCTGTTTGAGAGCCGAAACAAACCTTTTAGCATACCGATGTAAGTGGAACTGCCTTTTAGAACTTTGACACAAGACTTTTAACACAAGATAGATGACATTAGGATTTTCATTAGTCTCATTAGACCAATTAAACAGATACCTGTTACTTCTATCTGCACTTAAGCATCTATATTTTCCAAGTGTGCTGGTACCCTAGGTCAATCCTCTTTATCTTATCTAGGTTATCCTCATTGATATGGGACTTGTGGTCTGTTTTTGCCTTGTCTCTATCGGCTGCTGTTAATCTGTGGGTCCACAGTATTCCTTATAAACCTCATCACTTTGATCTATCTTTGCTCACAGTTTGAAAAAGACATTTTTTCAGCCATGACATATCCTACAGCAATACAGGCTCTTGTTTTCTGCCATTGCTTTGTATGATTATCAAATGGTTGGATTATTTGATGCTTTGATTTGGTTCTGATCAACTCCGTAAGAGACTTCATAATAGCTCAGCTTGATGCCTTCTGCTTATCATTCAAGTTTTCTGTTAAGTATGGCATGATAATTATGTATGTTAACTGTTATAAATTTGATGCAATATCATTTCTTATTCCTTATCTACTGCTTGCATTTGTTTATATTGGCCTCACAATGGTTTTATTGTACATCATTAATGCTTATCCACACTTCCCCAATCCAATATTGCTGCTCAGCAGCATGGCTGAGGTTGTAATGAAATTGGCTCCACAATTCAGCTACAATCAAATTGACCATTTCTCTGATAGCATAGTTGCAAGTGTGGTTGTTGAATTGCTGGCAGTGCTCTGCAAGCAGCTCAATGTTCTTGGATCTGCTCAAGTCACACTGTAAATATCCTCCTCTTCACAGGAAGTTTTCAGTCCCTGAATATATTGCTTTTTAGACGAATTTCTTCAAAGGCTTATGTGAAAGTATTGTCTATCTTTTTTTTTCCCCCCCATCTGCCTGTCTCCCCATAATAAGTTTGGCAAAATCTGGCAGAGGATTAAATATTCTCAGAGGTAAGCATTTTCCCACAAATTCCTTTAAAATGGGCTCCAAAACAGAATAGAGCTATTCACTAAGGGACACACTACAACACTAATTTTCGATCAGACTTGTTGGGTCTCTCCAATGAGCACGCATCTGTGGACCAGGCAGCACATGTTAGCAGTGAGAGACATGGGAGAGAGATAGGGAAAATGCTGTAAACTTCTAGAACTTTTAGGGAAAACACAGACCGAGTGAAAGAGGGTACTTTGAAACATGGAGAAGATTTTTTTTTTTTTTTTTTTTGGTCTACGCAGATACAGAGTAGGAAAGGAGAAACAAAACAAACTGTGGTGAAGACTTGGGAGGGATACAGGCTATTACAGTGAAAATATGTGGGGTACATAAGATAGAAAACAAGACTGTCAATTCCGTGGCTCACCGAATTAATTCCATTGGTCACTGTGTCTACCTGGGTAGCTGTAGTATTTGAACATACAATGGCTTCATTTTCACTGTTCTAAAAAAACCATATATATATATATATATATATATATATATACACACACACACATACCTGTATTACTGTCCACAACTTTTCTTTTTTTTTGCATAATTCATGCTGCTTTCTACTGTGGATCAAGCTTTCTGTTTTCTTGTGCTTTCTGTCTTGTTCTTCCTGATTCTCATTGGCAGCCTGTGTGCTTGTCTGCATTATTGTTCTTGTGTTATTCTTTTTTAGTTTAGATGCTCTTGTTATTTGCATGCTTTACTTAGTGCTAGATCTCCTGTCCCAGTGGTATCAGATGTCCCTACATTAATTCTGTCTTCAGAATACAGGTGGATTCTAGGGTTCTAAATCTGAAGTCTCAGTAGCTAATTTTGGGTTTTGTTTCCTCATTTTAATAATAATAATAATTAATAATAATAATAATCACTATCTCTTTCAAGTGATTTCAGGGAGAGAAATGCTCTTTAAATACCTTTATTAGCTGCTTCAGTGTTTCAGAGTTTTATCTTTACTCAATTCTTCCCTTTCCTCTTTACTTCCCATGGGAAGTTCTATGAAGAGTTTTAGTTCTTACATTCATTGCTTCTAGGCATAGGTGCAGTTTCTTGTCTGGAAAACCTACATTGTTATTGGTATGAGTCCCTAAAGACTCTATTTGCTCTTGTTTTTTCTGCTGTTTTTTCCATGAAGGGAAGGGTCTCACCAGCTTGACCACTGTCACCATGCTTCATCTACCAACTGCTGTGCTACAAAATGAAAAGCATCCATGCTTGTAAAAATAAACCATTTTGTTATTAAGGGATGTTGGTGTTATATTCTGCAATGACAGTCTAACCAATTCCATGAGACCTTTTAGGTTTCCCACAGGCTGGAGATTTGGACAGCTGAAAAGAATTCTCAATGTATAAATGGTCCCAGCCAAAAGCCATTGTGAAATATAATTTCCTTAATAAATTGATACAGATATTTTTCTGTCCATGCTCAAGTTCTGTTTTCTGTACTCCTTTACAAAATCATCTTGTATGATGCTTGCTGAGAAACTGTTATAAATGCTTATTAATAGAGACAAGAAATTTCTTACCAATACCATTTTTTCAGATATCCACATGCATCTGACCAACTCAATTTAACGTTTTTTTGTTTTCTTTCTCTTAGAAGAAGAGAAATTTGTTTTTTGTTTGTTTTTTTTGCTTCCAGTGTCTTCCATTTTTCCACACCCAAAGCTTGAGGTCACAAGTATTTAAGTTAATCAAACTGGAATGCACACTTGCACTGTGGATGAGCCAATCTCACAATGTGTTCCAGTTTATGTACGCTGAAGTGTTAAAAAAAGTCACTATAGCTGGGGAAGTTAAAAAAAATATATTCCATGAAAATGGTTGTATGCTCTTGAACTGTAATGATAATGTTACTGTTTAGTTCATACAATTCATGTACGTGTTGCATGCATAAGTTTGAATTCTCTCTGCTCAGCTCTGCTTCATAATACAGACATTTTTCTGAAAAACAAAAATAAAAAAAAGCAAACAAAGGAAACCTAAACAAAACCATCTAGCATGTCCTTTTTTATTTTGAACATGTCAAGGTCAGAAGAATTGTGTTTGTGAAAACAAACAATACATTTTTCATACAATAAAGAAGGTTAAGAGATGCCAAACAGTTTTTTTTTTTACATTAAGAGTGTAGAGAATCACAAGCTTTCACCATTCAGAGCTATCTTTTTGACTTCTATGCAGCAAAAACTGAACAGACAGTTTTCAAATTTATCTATTTTCAAATTGTTTAAGAATCCCCATCGTTTTGCCCCAAACTGACTTAAGTCTGTAAGATAGTTTTTATATTTCACCTGCAGTGTGAGCAGCAGAATTTTCACCTTTTCTGTCCTGCAGCATGAAAATAAGACAATTAACTTTGTTTACCTTGCAATTCTTTGCCATAATGAAGAGCCAGAAACATGAGCCCATCTTTGGAGAGGCTAGCTGTTCTCCAAAAAGAAAGGTAAGAAAGGTGAAATTAATATACAGTGTGTATATGACGAGTAATACATTCATTAGTTTTGTGTCTCCCCCTGTCAGCTTCATGGCAAAAGGTTTCTAAGGATTAGTAGTGGATTAGCCATGATGAAAGTTAGAACATTTTCAGCTGAAAAATCTAAATAGTCATACAAAGAATGGATTATCCTCCCGGTCTAGACAGGGGGATCTGGCTGATGATGGTATTCTTTAAAGGTCTAAGCATGCTCCATGAGGAAAATAAACATTGTGATGCAGTATATCAAAAAAATCAATAGAAGCGTTTAACCATGAAGATATTTCTACACTTTATCCCAGAAATGCTGAAGAAAGTACCAGTAATTCAGTGTCAGGGAAGTCAACAGTGTGAAAAATAACTATAGAAACTTTTTTTTCTTTTTTTTCTGCCAATGAACAAGAGCCTTCATTTTCTGACCCTGTGAAGTAAAATTGATGAAATCAGAGCATATTACGCACCACTGCATACTAGTAAATAACTAAACAACCATAGTTGTTCCACATTCCTTAAAAAATAAACTGAGTGGAGCCTGGTCCAGGATGTCACTGAAATTACCAACATTCTTATTGACTTTCAGGGGGTCAGCATTCGGCTATTTCTCAGTTCATGTACGTGCTTCAGAAAGATGTCAAGTTTTCCTACAGGATCACCACCTAAAAGATCACTGTCATGCTCCTACATCAGACTAAACTGTAAAGCTAACGAACAAAATCTTATTTCATTACAACTTGATATATCGCTATCACTGGTGAGTGTGTGTGCTACACAATGACTTGTTACCATGACTCTTCTGTTTGAAAGGGAAATGTTCTTTCCAGTTGCACAGATATGGGTTTAAGCCTTACAAATATAAAAGTTCTGGCCCAAAGTCACTTAGAAACTTGTGGCACATCTGAAAAGTAATCCTCTCCATCCCAGTCAGAGGTCAGTGTCTTAACAGTCCTTCTTTCCACTGTGTCTGAAAAGCCAGGATGGAAGTTTTCACAGTCATTGAGGCAACATAAAGACTGGCAAAGGAGCTCACTACAGACATAAAGCATCCGATTTGTCAATCGCTTTAAGTAATAGAATAAGCCTTTTTTAGACTGCCTACAAATGATACTGTTTTTTCTTTCAAATGGGACAGAATATTATATAAAGCTCACAGAGCTGTATTTTAGTTTGAATAGAAATAAATGTTGAGCACAGTCAAAAAACTATGTAACACTAATAATTTATTGCACTTTCAAAAGAAGTTTTTGCAAGGAACAACTATTTGGCAGATACCTGAAAGATTCTTTCCAGAAATTTAGTGACAGAACTGATTACTGTTATGTGATGTATCCCAAAGCTACTATTCAAACTACGTACAACAAAATGTTGGTCCAGGAATGTTCATCTGATCCACACTTCCAAAAATCTGCATTATTTCCATTTTTCCCATAGTGCTTTTGGAGACTAGAAAGAACTGCCTTTTAAGTGCTGTTTTACTAGAAACCTTCCTTCTCTAAGGAGAAATAAATGAAATGAAACAAAACAAAAGGAGAAGAGCAGAGCAGAGGAGAGCAGAGAAAAAAGCATAGAGAAAGAAAATAAAATGGAATAAGAGAAGAAAAGACAAGATCTTGAATAGGTCAATATTTTAAAGAACACTTTTTTTTTTCAAGATTCACAATGATTTCTTTGACAACATTATTTTTGCATTTGGAAAGAGACCAGTATATGCAAGAATGAAAAAACAAAAAAACAAAAAAAACTAATTTTACTTGAGGAATAATGCAAAAGTGTCCATTAGCTTTTTCCTTGAGTAAAGAGATTTAGTGAAAGACCAGGCTAAAAAAAAAAAAAAAAAAGCATCTAAAGGATCTAAAGGATCTAACTGTTCTGTAATATAGAGGATTAGCTGTCTAGTCTGAGCCATGGCCAGGCTCTTGACATGGAATTAGATACACCGAGATCACACTGTCTGCCTCTGCTTCAAGAGAAGGGAAACCCAAACACATGGGCTGAAAGAGAGAAAGCAACTGTGCACTTCTCTGAGATTCCCTGTCTGGACCAGGACAGCAAGATGCACAATGACGTGTCTCTATTGCGTAGTCAGGAGGTCTCTGAGGTTCTTTGGGAGTCTAAGTCAGGTCCAGCTTTTTAAGATAAAGATCTTTAGTGCATCTGACTAATAGTTTTGAAGACTTATGCCAAAATGGGCCAAAAACTTACATCTTTCTTTTTCCAGTAAGAGAGAGGACATAACCCAAACTGCCAAAGTTAGTCACAGGAACATCTAAAAATTAGGCTGATAGCTGAGGATGGGGAACTGAAATCACCTTGTTTAGGTACCTATGCATAAGGGAAGTATGAATATTTAACATGAATTTAGGAAGCCTAATCCTGGCCAAAGTTTGAATAAGTAAAACCATCCCTGCAAAATTTAGCCTGAACTCAAAATAATTCTTAATAAAAAAAAAAGATTTCCCTAATAAACCTCAACCTCAACAGGACCTTCTATCCCTGTAGACTGAAAGCATTTCACTTACTATATTCATTACACATTATTATAGAATAGTCTCTCCTTCTCTAAAGTTTTCTAATGTAAAAGTTTCCTTGACTTTTATGTGTGTTCTCTAGACTTTGTTTATCATTTCACCCAGACACTGCCACTGTCTCAGAAATCAAGGGGAAAAAAATACAAAAAAATAAAAAAAAATCAAAGAAAACAAAAGTAGAAATGTAAAGATGCAAAGCTAGCGAACACATAAAATTGTAGATTTCTAACTTTAAAAGCATGGAGGAGACTGAAAGAATTGTAATAAGGTTGGAAATTAAAAAGAGCAAAGCTGTGGGAGTGGAATCTCGCCATAAGACAAAAAAGAAAGAAAGAGAAAGCCAAACAAGAAATGTAAATTATCATAATGAAAACTAAAAGCCTCCCTTCATCTGTCTTAAAAATAGATACTAATGTTTTGCAGATTAACTTTGGTTTTGTAATTATGGACTTATGGAGAAATGAACGTTGGTGAACTAAAACGCTCACTTAGGGAGTGTAGCTAAATACATGGCACAGCAGAAACAGCTGTTGCTCATTATGCTTTTTTGATGATAAGTGGTGAGAAAGGTTGAGTAAAGGTGACCATTCAGCACTTTTTATTATGAGGTAATGGCTTCAATGATTTTAGCAAAATAATTAAAAACACCATCAGTCCTAGTCTCTCTAAAGATGCTTAATGTTATCTCCATTTCTCCCTGCTGTCCTGAAATGTATTCACATATGGAGCAATATTGGGGGGTAGGGTTAAAATGGAGCAAATGAGAATTAAAGAAGATTTTGTGCATTACATACACAGCCTTAATCCAAACTGGGTAATTCACTGCTCTTACACTACGTATTTAAATGGAAGCCATGAGTAATGGCTTGTTCTCATGAAAGGAGGTTATTCTCTCTGCTGCTGAAGAAGTGGCAAACTCTGTTCTCTGTTATGTTTTTGTCTAGAAAGCTTTTTTCTGTATGTTAGTCACAAAACATATATGAAATTTCACATTAATGTCCTCAACTTTATCTGTCTTTTATGCGATCTTATATACAAGGAAGACGTAATATGTCATCCTAATAACAAACAACCTAATATTTTGTACTAAACCCAACTGGTAAACATCGTTTGGGATGCTTGGAATAAATTTTTAAAAGGGAAAGCCTACATTAAAAGGGCTGATTTATTTACTTCAAGCTATTCAGTACCACAACCATTGATCAAATGACTGAAGAATGGCACAGAGCTCTATCCAGAATCGACACAGTCTGGGTTCAATGGTGGGTCAGTTATTTGCATTAAATGAACTGAACTAGTTCAGGAAGACTGCTACTTTTTTATTTTATTCCCCCCCCCCACGCACACACACAGAGCTAACTGAAATGCCTCACTCAGTTCCATACCCTAGATGAGCAGAAAGTGTTCAGTCTCCCTAAACTGCCAAGCAGATCCCCAAAACAGCCTTGAAACTTCAGTAAAAGATATATAACATTTACCTCACAAAAGTTATTGAGTTTTGGTCACTAGCACGTGTGGATTAATTTACCGGTTGAAAGCAAATAATCTCTTTTGATGATCAGTACGGAGAGGGAGGCAAATAATTTGGGTATACTAGATCTTCCTCTTCAGGTCTTTACTGGTACCTATGGATAGTGACTGTATAGGGAATATAGGCAGTTATTTTAGACCTATTGGATTGCATCTCTCCTTATCACCATGCTAGGGACACATTCCTCAAATACTGGTGAAGTGATTCCTGAAATCAATAGATTGGATTCCAGCCAGTACTGCTATGCAAATTGACAAATCTTAACTTTCTTGTTGTATTAAAATTTATGCATGATAAATCAATATATATAAATGTGCTTAGTGAGAAACAGTTATTCTAGACTCATTTTACAACTTACAACACTATTAGATTGTTTATTCCCCAAAGGTAAAGCATTCTATTATCTTGCTGTAGCCTGAAAGAAGGTAGGTAGGGTTTTCAAGTGAACAATATGGACTGAAAGTAGCTATTTTTCATATATAAATTTTATATTTTATAAATGTTTGAGGCAGTAGAGAAACTAGTCTTCTGGGGGGGGGGGGGGGGAAGTAATCATGACTGTGGGAGTGTAGCTAGACCAAAAGGCTTTATACTTGTGAATAACTAAGCAACTGCTATTTGAAAAGGTCACTGTGAAAGGGTTAGCATTTAATCAAAAGTAAGAACATAGTTTTACTTCCCACAAAGTTAATACTTACTAAGAAAATCAGATGTTCTTCCCTAGAGTTCTGCAGTTTGTTACACTCAAAACCTTGTTAAAGGCAAAAGGGAAGACATCATATATGCAGGCAAGAATTTATTGTTAGTATAATTAAAGCCTTAGCTGTCTAATCAAAATAACCACAAATGGTTATTATTGTTCCAATTGCAATGATACCAACAATTATAGTCCAGATTATCTAGTTATTTTATAGTCATACCTTAATAATCCAGTTAAATTGTTATACATAAAATTCTTAGTGCCTACCCCCTTTCTTTGGTAGCCCTCTCAGTGTTTCTCTGGGTCAACAGTGTCAGCCTTCGTCAACAAAAATGCAGACGATCACGAGTGGCCAGCACCTTGTATCCAGAATGCATCACCACTGATATTTGGGATCCCTTTTTCCCAGCCTTGGCATCTGCTTATTTTTACATGTTTTCTTAATGTTGGTATTCTTTTCATTGGCTCACCAATGAAGTTTGAAAACTGCACAATAGTCTCAGTTAATGATAAAGAACTAACATAAAGAGCTACTGTTTGTTATACAGCAACTGCCTGGGTTTGTCAAACCTTTACAATACATGGCATTTACGGAGCTAAGAGAGAACAAACTAAACAGTATTCAAGTAGTTACTTGACCACTAGACAATTGTTATAACAGCTAATAGAAGCTAAAACCAGCTTAGGCCAAGACAAGCCCAGATAACTGCTGAGACCCTGCAGTGTCAGGTCAATACAGCTCTCAAAGCCTTTTACTAGTGATGGCACAGGTTGTTTTTACTGGGCAACAAGCATATCCTCAAAAAGAAGAGAGAAAGAGAGAAAGAGAAAAAGAGAGAAAGAGAGAGAGAGAGAAAGCAAGCAAGCAAGCAAGCAAGCAAGCTATTGTTTTTCATGAAATACTTCCTATGCAGCCAAGAAAAGTTAATTTCAGTTATCAGTCCTGAAAGATTCTGTATTTTCCAACCATACATAAATCTTTTATCTCGTCCCTTTTTCACAAAAATCAAAGATTCAGCTGTCTCTGTGATTCAGTGGAACATTGGATAGGGCTCCATCTCATTTCAAACTCTTCCTACTTTCCCACTATTAAGTTCAGCACTGCAGGAGACAGAGAAAGTTTTGACTGTTCAGTCAAAATAAGTGAGGAAATCTAAAATGCCCAGCACTACTGTGTTTACGATATTGTATCCATAATTTTATGACTCGTACCAAGAAAGGGAAATATGGGAGAATGCTAGATATTGTAGCTGCTCAGTGATCAAAAGCCAAAATATTATTGAAACAACTTAAAACAATCAATTCATAACATAATTTATTTGTGCAGTGCCTCAGCTCCCATATTGCAGGTTCACAGGTATAAAAATATCTTGGAACAGACAAAAACATATTAAAAATAGAGAGTATATTTCCCCAGAAAGATGTGTATGGTTGCTTGTCTTCTCTGCCATATTCTAAGCTGTAAGAGGTAGCTGCAGCTTGGAAAACAGGTAACCTTAGTTCATACATACATATCAATCTGAGAAATTTAGTGAGCGTATGCAAAGGATCTGACAAGTTCAGTGGTAGCAGGGAATAGGTGGTGATGTGCATGCACAATAGCAGACATGAAGAAACATGGAAATTATTCTGGACTGAAGTTCTGAGGATCTCAACAACAGCAAAATACTTTTATATATGCAGGCCGTTTCTTACCTATATCAATGACAGTAACAGTACCAAGTGTAAGTGCCAGGTGAGAGAAAAAAGAAGAAACAAGAAGAAAAGAAGAAAAAAGAAGAACAAACAAAAAAATTCTGATTGATTTCTGATGTGTTTCTGATTCCAATGTGGTATTTAACCATTCTGTCTTATTATGTATAAAAATACCCATATCCTTTTTGTTTAAAGCAGTGGTACTTATCTTCATAACTTAGTGAAGTAATGAATTGTCTGGTGCAGGTGACTGAAGGGCTATGTGAAGTGAAATCACCTTGAATTGTTCTAAACTTACTTATCAATCCATTTTACATACTCTTACTTTAGTCATATATTTTGGGATAGATGGAATGGGTTTATCTTTATCCGCTATCATTCCAAATAAAATTGCCTCCTTACTTTTTTGGTTCTTCATTATCTAGAAGCTCAAATCTCAATTTAAAAAATCAAATACCTGAGAACGGTGCTAAGTATTTTAAACTCCAACTGAAATTTTTCTGTAAAGTTATAGCATGAGGACGGTAAACTGCGGTGTTATTTGCATCTCAGGAGAAGTATCCCACTGTACATTGATTTGGAAACCATGCAAGAACAGCTCTATAAACAACCATTTTAAAAACAAATCTGCTACTAGTGCAATTTCAGCTGGAGTAGAGACATGAAGTACTTTTAATGCTTAGATGTAGCTTGTAAGATATCAGAGAGCCTCATTTCCATAGCAGCCAAATTTTATGAAGCCCTAAGCCAATTATTTAATTAGCTAATTTGCTCAGTCACAAATAATTTGCACGTAGCTCTAAATGTCAGATTTGAAAACACTGGGGAGAGTTAGTCCTCGTGGAAAGTGTATTACTGACACTAGAATTCCCTTGCAAGGTTTCTTCAAGAAGTCTCAACAGGTTTGAGGGGTAAAGATCAGCTTCTTTTGCCCATTGGAGTGAGGAAAAAAGAGGAGAAAACAGTAGTATGAACCTTCAAGGATGACAGAGGATGAGTTTGGTTACATAAGTAATTTCTTAGAGAGATACTAGATCTCTCTAATATCCCATTTTAGCTGTCTTTGAATAAATTCTGGGCTTATGCATGTGCATGAGACAAATAGACTATCTACTTTTCCACCGATATTAAGAAAGGTCATTTTAGCCCTTTTGAAGAGAAAGAATGTTTATATTTTTCCTTAGCCCATCATGTCTGTCCATATCCTTTTTTGGATAGTTTATTCTGTCTCAACCACCAAATCTATTTTGTTTTCCAGAATTCACATCCCCACTGCTCATGAAACCTTTGAGACCGCATAGTGACATTTTTCAGATAGCTCTGCCTCCCTGTAACTTCATCCCTGCTTTTCCTGTGGCTCTTCCCATTTTCCAGGAGAGGGAGAAAACAGAAGCAAAAGACCTGAAAAACTCTCCTTCCTCTTTCCTCCCTCCTTGCCAATGTGCTGTAATAATGAGAGAAATGGTTAATTCAGTTGCCAGTTTGTTCAGCAGCCCTTTTGCCTACCTTCTGGATGAGAACAGTCAGTCTCAGGACTTGTTCTTCTAAGAGGCTAATTTTTCTTTTTTTCTTTTTTTCTTTTTTTTTCCCTCCCTCTAAAATCATATTGTTTGTGAGAGATTCCTGAGCGTTGGCAAAACTGGGATCATGGGGAGGTAAGCACAGTGAGGGAAGCTTTGGGAAGGACTCCCACAGGTTAGCATTATTCTTTCTCCCCTCTAACTGCTGTTCCCAACAGCTTCTTCAAAATATTTTTGCAGCAATTCCTGTCTCCCACTTAGCACAATCATTCCCTTGAATATCTTCTAATGACAATTCTTGTTTTCCTTAGCACTCCTATCACCCTTTTCCCCCTCAAACTACTCCTTTCTCCCCACAAATACTTTTGGTCTCCCCTACCAAGATTACAGTCATTGAGTTTTCAGGGAAAATAATCTTACTTGCAAGTAAGATAATAAAGATAAGGGTAAACCAAAGCTGCCAAAATTAATAGTTTCTTAAGTCACAGATTTCTAAGCCATCAACATGAATTTTGGAGGGTCTGAACCCTGATTTCTGAATGCTAAGTGATTGCACAGAGATAGCTACAGGTTGTTGTCCCTGGTGCTTTTTTTTCTTCTCTTAATGTGCTTCTGTGTGTGACCTGCTAGATTAACATGAACATCAGTGAAGTATGATTTGAAGTCTTCAGCCATGAAGGATTTCACGTACGAGGGAATGCTATGTTAAAAGTTATGTTTAAGCAAACTGTGTTGACTTCAATTTTGCATTTGAAAATGGTTGATAGAAACACAACACTGTGGAGAAAGCAAGAAAGGTTTTCCTGCTTATAGTTTCTGTATGTTCAAAATAATGCCATAATCCAGCTACATGCACACAAACACATAAACTAGACCATCTCAGTTAATGTGTCATGTAATGATTTATCTTGTAATTTTGTCTCTCACACACACGCACACACACTCGCACACAACCATACCTCTATTCTTTTTCAGCTCTTATCTCAGAAATATTTGGATTCTGCTTCACAAATACAGAAAACAGCCTGCTAAACTACTGTTATTAGCTCTGTTCTCTCTCTTATTATGTTTATCTCTTCCAGAGACAAAAGGAGAATTAAAACACCTCTGTTATATTGTTGAAAAGCTAATTAAAGAAAGTTAGAAATAATATCAACAAATAAAAGTGTATCATAAAGAAAACACTCAAGGCCAAACAAGCAGATGCCCAGCAATCCCTAATCTCTCTAGTTTTACACATAATTCATCTCTTATATAAATGCTAAAGGTAATATTGGCTCAGAGAACATAGATGTTTATCCCCAGGCCATCAGCAATAAAGCTGGCTTCATGTAGCATGATAAGTAAATGCAGATACATATTAAAGGTATTATTGGTTTGCTACCTTATTTCCTTCACATTATAGGCAAAAACTTCCATCTGTTGTTGTACAATATTAAGCTCCGCTGTTTAATCTCCTTATTGTTTAATTTTATTTTTTTCTTTGGTTTTTCAATGAGCAGTCTTCATTTTTTAATCATTTACTGTAACACTATTTTTCCAACATTGTCTACATCATTGTCCTGCAATTCCTTCATCTACGTATGTCTGGATCCAGCTGAAATATGGTAGGAAAAGAATGAGTCAAAATTAAACAAACCACAGGCTTTTCTCTGCTGCATTGGTGTTCTGTAGTTGGTGGAAGGCAAGATACTGGCCTCAGGAAGACATTAGCAATGTATATACTAATATTTCATAAGGAAGAATGGATTCTGCTGATATATTGCTTTGTCTTAATACCATGCAAATGCTCTATAGTCGAATTTAGTGGAAAACAAAACTAAAACATTTTCTTGCTGTATAAGGGACAGGACAACAGAACCTGAGCAATTTGGCTGCTTCCAAATTTCTGTGAATAGATGTAAATCCACTGATTATCTTTTGTTTTGTTTTGTTTTTTAATCCTGTGCAATGTTAAAAAATGGTTCAACTTCTAGTCATATAAAAGGAACCAAACACTTTCACTCTAACATCTGGGCACATTTTGTAAAAAATAAAAGTTTATTACTAATTCATCAATTTGAGGGAAAGGACCACAGTAACATCACTGTCAGCTGCATTCCAAGATTGAAAATTTGGATTTAAAATGACAGGTAGGTTTGAACGATCTTCCAGCCCAGGTTTGATAAAGAAGTTCAAAATGACACAAGCCTCATAGCAAGTTATGAGACACTGTAAAAACTCTTTTCTTCTACTATGATAGAACATGAACATTTTAAAAGTGCTATAGACTTAACAAAGGAGAATCATAAAGCTGGTGAACAAGTACCTAACCACAATATTGTCTTAATTATGGAGATTCATAAAATAGGGAGAGAAATACATAGTTAAGCTCTGTTTTCCATTGTTTGCCAGTGAATATGGAGGTTTTCCACTAAACTTACACTTACTCAGAATTTTCTTAACTGACCAGGATTTGGTGTAAAAATCATGGGGGTTATTATATTTATTTCTAAGCTGCAAGGAAGAAGACAGCACCTTTGGCTGAAGGAATATAAATTCTCTACTTAGACTGTATTTTTCATAACTTACTCTGATTTAGTATAAGATAATCAGTAAGTAAAGACATGACTGATTGGTAATAGGGCCCTTTGAGGATTATCCTTCTGTAATTTCAGTAGTAAGGATGTTTGTTTAAGCAGATGGAGCCTCATCATTTCGGCTGTCATAAATAAAATTGCATATTAGAATTTACAAAACTCAAGTGCTGAATCAGAGGAATATTGTTATTTTAGTGTTTGTGATATATTGAAATAAATGTTCATATCAGAATACCAGGGGAGAAGTTGTTTATATACCTCAGCAGCAGATACATTGCCGAGTTCTGAATTTTCTGAAATGTGTATGGCAGAAGTTCGTAACTTCTTGCTGTATTACAAAATCACAGACAACGATCTCTGAGCACTGTGAAATCAAATGACTTCTGCGGGGCAAGAGGGGCGGAGGGTGCCCATGCAAAATCACTGGGCTTCAATTTGAATTCTCACCCTGTGCTATGCAGTCAGATTAGATCATCATAGTTGTCCCCTCTGGCCTTGGAATCTATCAATTTATAAAACTAATCATTAAAAGAATCCAGTCTGACTAGCAGAATGGTAATATGTCCATGTGAATAGAGTGAGGTTAGCTAAAGGCCAAAGGACAGAGCCCGAGACTGGCACCCCAGTTAACATGCCAGAGGCAGCTCTTTGTGCTGCCATAAATCAATCACTTCCAGCAGAGGCATTTTCCTGAGATCACGTAAACATCCACAGGAGAGAGATGGGTGAATTGCCTAGGAAATCTGTTGGAATCCCATATTCATACAGACATTTTGAAAGGTGTAATCAAAAGGAAATTGTCCTACTGCAGGGGGTAGTGAATGTTAAAATGAAAGTGGTAATAATAAAGAGTCTCACAACCATGGAAAGCTGTCAGCCCTCTCCGACACAGAAAAGATGGCAAGTTTAAGGGACTTGTTCGCACATTTAGGTCAGCATTTTACTCTGCCTGAAACTGATTTGGACAAGTTTACTTTAGAGTGAAACTGGAATGCCATGTCTTAAAGGCGTGCATATTTTACTCATGCTAGTTTCCCTGAGGATATAATAAACACACTTTTTTGTATGTTTTCTTGTTTTCTTTTCAGGGGTGAAGACAACCCCTCAAAACATAGGATGACGAGGGAATGTGTATGAAGACGCTGGTCTGACAGCCTTGCTTCTTCTAAGGTCTTTTAATTAACTTCATAGAATGGGATTCATCTCATATACCTTCAGATATCTAAAAAGTATAGTCCATGCTGGTCATCTTGATTCCCTTTAAAGACCATGGAGAAAAAGAGGTGCCTGCAGATGGGAACACATACCCTTTTAAAGCAAAAATCTAAAATCACCCTCTGGAGATGTTAGTATCCTTCCATTGACTATATAAAAGGAGTCTGTGATTGCTATCTTAGATTTAGATGACTTGGTGATGCCTAAAATTAAATTAAAGGAATAACATCCATTGCTCCTTTGCAACTATTTATTTTCCCAAAAAACAAGGCAACCCTGAAGTATCAGTATAGTAACTGTTAGCCTATTTGACTGTTCTTTCTTCTGCTGAATGATACTACTTTGTTGCTATACATACTGTACGATAGCTTAATGTATTACCAGTCTGCATAAAATGATCCTAAAAACTCTCTGAATTCTTTGTTTTCTGCAAATACACAGAGATTCATGATGAGAATTTTGCTAAATATTTAAGAAAGTAGAAAAGGTTGCTTCCTTAAGGTTGCTTCCTTTGTCCAGTTCTTCTGGACAATTTTAGACTATTTACTACACAGTAAAAAACAGAGAACAATCTGTTTTTAAAATTAAGCGTCTCTACGATAACATAACAAACACAAGACCTTGTCTGTGCCGAATCGTAGTTGTATTGATGTCAATGGGATTACTGCCATTGACTTCAACTAGACTAAAATTTGGCATGTTGCTCTGTCAGACTATGTCAGATCAGAGAAAGATGTTCTGAATTAAACTGGACACCAGACAACACCTTGGATGGAAAATCCAGGTTTATCTTGGCTGTGTAAACAGTAGCAGGAAGGTCTTTCCTGACACACTGGGATTGTAAAAAATACTCCCTTTACTGCTCCTTTTGATTTCAGTGATAGTAGTGGGGTACTGCATGCCAGACATTGCACAGCTGAGCCTAAGTGAGGTCTGTGTATTCTCCAATCAAAAATATCTGGTGAACGTTTCTTACAGACTCATATGCTGCTGGGGAGCACCCTCTTTCTAACAGGAAAGCCAAGTCAAGGTTTTGCCCAGATTGAATTGGCCAGGCATCTCATTTGATTCAGCACATGTTCCTTTTGAGTGGAGCTGATCAGACAGCGTATACACGAAAAAGATGCCAAATCTAGGTGCCATTGATGTCATCATTAGCAGCACTCCCACTGATTCAATGGGACCAGGATTTGACCCAAAGCCAAAGGATAAGCAATTACGGGAAAGTAAGTAAAACAGTAGGAGGAGATTTTTTCCAAAACAGGCTTCCCACACACAGACAGAATTTTGACCAAAGAAACAGCAAAATAAGAGCTAGTATGTAGCTGAATGCCATTAACAAAGAGTTTGTGTTTTCATAGCTAATTGACTATAGCTTAATATTTAGTGTGGTTTTAGATATCTAATGGAGGGCACCCAAGTTTGAGAACTGAGATCACAGAATCACAGAATCACTGAGGTTGGAAGGGACCTCTGGAGATCATCTAGTCCATCTAGATATGGGTATAAAGCAGTCAAAAGGAAATATTAGAAATTTAGATACATAACAAGAGAGAGAAAACTGTATGCTGACTTTTTCCATCCAGATATAACAACTCAGTATATCATTAATAACAATCATGTCTGGTTTTGAGTTCAAAACAAACTATGATGTGTAGGTAGGTATGTGTAACCTCCTTCAGAAAGTTATTTTCAAGATAATGAAGTCATATGAACATAGATGTTTTTAAACTCCTATTTAATAGACAAAGAATAGACATAATGATCAGTACCTAGAGGCACAGCTATTAAAATGTATCAGAAGTTATGAAATGAAGACAAAACCAACAGATGCATGACAAAAATTCTAAAACTGAATCATAAAAATGTGAAGAGTGAGAGATTATGAATTATCAACTAATACTTCTTGCCAACTTGATAATAAAAACGTTTAATAAACTGTAAGCCAGTAAAGCTTTAAAAGGTGGAAGCTAAAATAAAAAAAAATAAATTTGCTCTCATCAGGTCAGTTTTATCAGCTGAATATTGGCTGCAAGTATTCTGAAAAAGATTGTGTCATGTAATCCTTCATACTCCAACCCTGCAGAACAGCATGGTTGCCTTAGGCTAGGATTCAGAGGAAAAAAGTTTTTGATAAGGATAATTGTTCTAGATCTTTACGTGCTACAGAAATGAAGATTCAGTTCTGTTACTTTGTTTGCTGGTATCTTCTACAGAGACTTCTTTGCAGTGGTGATAAGACAGTAGTCTGACCTGTTATCTGCAGCATAGCTTCTATTGTTCTTAGCCTTTACATCCAGAAGATCAAAAAACAAAGGTAAAAATTTCCATTCACAATTGTGTTACTTCATTCATATAAAGTGAGTAAAAGCTCATCTGATATCAGAAAATGAGCATCCATTTTTGCTTACTCTTTTTGCAGGCGTCGATGAGTATGTGGAATAGAGAAATGTGCCTGTGGGCTGCAGGGATTTGTTTTCTGTATGTCTGTACCACATCCCACTTGCTTTTTATTACCAGTGACCCTCCTCTTAGTATGTTTAATCTGATCAAGAGTCTTAGTTGTTGCCAATAACTTCACTTCTGGAGTACCTGTTTCCACCCTACTAAGTTGAAAATGGACCTCAAAGTCTGCAGTGAATGACTGTAATGCTTGTGTTGTAAAAATCCATGACTTCTTAACACCCCCAAGGTTTTGCTTACCAAAAATAAACCAGAGCAGTCTTTAAGCTGTTCTAATTTACAAGCCGGAGAGAGTAAAGTAGGAAGATGGAATTCATTATTTATTTCACCATATCCTAGCAGATCCTAAATAAATGCTAATTTCTTCAGACCAAAAAAAACACTGGACTGCTGTGTCCAGTTCACAGAACAAATTGAACTCATCAGATTGCACAAGCCAAACTTAACAATATGCAACTTGTAACATGCAAATAAAGCCTATAATGAAACTTGAGAAAATAAATGGAATGCAGGAAATCAAGGAACTTGTCCCTTTTCTTTGCTTGAAGAACAAAGCCACAATGACCTATCTGGGTGTGAAATAAATCCTATTTGGCTTGTTTGGATTTGCATGACAAAATTTGGCTGGGTGGTCATAGGATGTTTGCCAATAGTTCAGTCTCCTAATACTTGATTTATTACGCTTACAAATGAGTTTGAAGATACTACCATGGAAAACATAAAGTGTACATTATTCAAAAATGTAATGTAAGATTGTATGGTATGCCTCTGTGTTTTTACAAAAAGCTATAATCTACTAAAAAGATAAGGAACTGTATTCATCCCTGTATGATTGCTTTGCTTCTTTGCCTTCACTGGCTTTGGGCATAGGACAAATTTGGCCCAAGAGTTTCAGATATATTTTAAAATTGTAGGGTTTTTTTAAGACACTTCATTTCTGGGAAAGTAACTGGCATTTCAGCAACAGTATCAGCAAAGGAAAAAAATGCTGAAAGAGCATAGATCCCTTCTTTTTTCAAGAAGTGGCCACCTGAGGTCATGACTAAGGAACATTGGCATGAAATCTGTGTACGCACTGCTTGTTCTGTACCGATTCTGTAGAGAAAAAGGACTATTCTTTCCAGAATTGTCACTGTGCTAGATTGCATAACCAATGAATTTATATAGAATATTTTCCTGTAAGCTTCAAACTTTCATATATATGAAATACAGGCTAGGATGTTGTGGGGTTTTATCAGCATGCCGTATTATTAACTGATGATGAAGCCACAAAAGAATTACAGCATTCTGGGTAACCATTGCTAACAAAGGCATACTTATATCAGCATGTTCTGTCCATATGCCCACAGAATATCATTCTGAGAAATATTTTAGGGCATTAAGAAGATAACAATTGTTACTAACTTTTTCCTCTCCCATCCTCTCTAAAACTCTATACTTATTTATCTTGAGACAAAGCATGGGGAACCATAAAATTTAAAACATTTTCCTCAGCATAACTTCAAAAATATTGACAAAAGTAAAGGCTCAGAATAGCACCTGAAAGGTGGGAACCCTCTCAACTCAGTGGTATGAAGCTCCATTTTAAAGCCTTGATGGAAAACATGAAACCTTAAATTCATCATAATCTCCACCTCAGATTTAAATTGTACAGAGTAATTGCAAAATTGTAAAAAGTGTTCTGCATTTAAAGAAGCACATAAATATTTTGGGGAGGGCATTTAAAATACCCCAAATAATGTCACCTTTTGGAAACTACCGAGAGACTGAAGCATTATAGCTAACCCTAAGGGTGACAAACTGGAAGACAAGAGGCAAAGTGTGCCTAAAAATGGTGGAAACATGCAATAAACATTCTGAACTGCGTGATTTAGCATTTACGTTCTTATCATACCTGGGTATGATATATACATCTGCATACCATATAGAGGGGGACAAGCTGTAGCTCTCAAGAACCTAGGGCCCCTTTGAGAGATACAAGGAGAAAACACAGCCCTTGAGCAAATTGCCTAGAGGCATTATACCTTTGAAAGCAATTTCTTTAACATTCAGCAGCGTTATTGCTATGGAGTTTCAGGTCAACATATTACCATAAAATGCCAGATCAGCGAAAATCTCTTATAGACAAGTTTTTATACCAGCCTTCTGCACTTCAGCTACTGCAGAATGATTAATGTACAAAACAGATTAAAATAAAATACAAATAAAAACAAAGCTACGGGGTAACCTTTAAGAATCAACCATTCTGTATTGAACATAAAATAGTATCTTCACTCTCACTATCAATAAGTTTTGATTTTCAAGCTTCAGTGCAATTTGCTTTGAGCTTAGATTAACAAGTATTGTTATTCATAATGTTAGCATAACTAAAAGAATCCTGTTTGTCACTCCCCATGCCCTTGGTACACATTGAAACGAATGCACAAATTCATTTTCATGACAGTCTCAGCAAAATCTACCAGAAAAGTCAGTATTCTTCTTGCCAGTCCCTCAAAATCCAAACAAATAAACAACTCTCATTTTAGCTGAAAGTCATCATATGTTGGGATCTTTGTTTCATCTAGGAATCTGTTTATTCAGTTTTGCCTGTAAACCAAGTAATAGACATTGAAATTCTGGCATTTTGTCTGCTGCTAATTGCCAACAGAGCTCTATCCAGTAAAAGGAAAAAAAAAAAAAAGATTGGGGCAAACCCTCTGAGAAGGTGACTGCTCTGTACATTTCTAAAATCATGGAAAAAGAGAAAATTCTGTGGTATAAACATGTAGTGCAGATACTGACTCTGAGCTGAGGCCTTTCTCATAGGGGTAAAAGAGGAACCCTGTGCTGTCCTAGGTGCAAAACAACCTTCAAGCAGAAGAAACCAGAGAAAGGAATGAGATCAGTAGGACTTCCTCAGCTTTGGCACTAGAATATAAAGTAGACCTACACTTCCCTTCTTCCAGAATATGGATTTCCTTTCCTTTCTTTTGATCAGATGTGAGGTTTTGGGCTGGACCCTAGCTGTTTTTTTGAGTCTCATATTTCATAATCTAGTCTATTCTTTTTTTAATGGATATTATGCCACATTATGCCCTTTTCTGTTTCTTCTGGTTATTCCTTAATAATTCTTCCTTGAATCAACTTAAAATTTATTTTTTAACCTCAATTTCTGACATCCTTCAAATGGTTTACTGACCTTAATCAACTCACTGTTATTTACTATCGAATACCGTACACCCCAATCTACATCCAATGCAATACATAACACACATTTCTAGTATTTGTAAAGTGGGCAAAGGTCCATTGTCACGAAAGTGTTTGTACAAATCTATGTTCAGGCAAAATGACATGCTTAGAAGTATACTGATATGACTAAAAATAGAAAAAAAAATGGCTTATGTGTGTGTTCTGTAAGGCCTCACAATAAAAAATAAAT
This sequence comes from Apteryx mantelli, assembly GCF_036417845.1. Taxonomy (NCBI): domain Eukaryota; kingdom Metazoa; phylum Chordata; class Aves; order Apterygiformes; family Apterygidae; genus Apteryx; species Apteryx mantelli. The sequence goes on from NC_089978.1 coordinate 38,938,402, forward strand.
AAAAATAAAAATAAATAAATAAATAAAAACAAAAATCAGCCTCGAAATCCAGACCAGTATGGAAAAACACTTGGAATATTTGGACAGTATTAAAACCTAACTTTAAATGAGCCACTGTTAATATTTAATGACACTAACTGTAACAATAATGCTGCCTTTTGACTTACACAACACTGTGATATCACCATTATAATGACAAGTGGAAAACATGAAATGAAATCAAGCATTTCTGCAGCAGAGTTCATATTGAGTTCATTAGGAGAGACCACATCCTTCTAAAGATACAGGGCTGGAATCAGCAGTCATCTGGGGATCACAAGTATTTTGACTTGATATGAAAAAAGTTGGGAACAATTTAGTATTTTATATCTTGATGACTGGCCCCTAGCCACACTATTTATGAAGCTTGTAATCAGATTACTGAAAGATTACACTTTTACCTGCACTTCATCCCAACTAAATAGGTCTCAGATGCTCTGTTTTGAAATTCTGTTTCATAATCTTCAAAAGAAGTGGGCAGGGCTGGTTTTATTTATCCATTTTATTTTGGTATATTAGGTACTGTGCAGCAATTGCAAAATTTTTCCACTGGGCTTTATATGAATAGGGTGAAAATGTGACATGTCTGCTCATACGAAAGAGTGAAGCTGCTTTATGCAATTTTTTATGTAGAAGTGAATACTGTGATGGGCAAAAGGTAAGGGAGAGTTGCACTGAGATGTAGGTTGGAGTAAATCTGAGTAGAAAGCATACTAAAATGCTGCAAATATAAATTTTTGAAATTTGAAGCCCGTCTGTGTATTTATTTTAACAGTAAAGTGCAGCCTGTCATTTTTCTATCCCTTTCAATTATTATTCTTTTTATTGGTTCTCTTTTAGCCTAGTAACTTTACAATCCCTTTTAAACTCATCTTTAATAAGCATTTACAGTTGACTAGACTTGGCTTATAGTCTGTTTATTAGTTTCAGACTTCATCAGGGTTTAAGCAGTTCTACCCTCCTTTACTTATGTGCTATATAATGATGAAGCAGCAAATAAAAGACTGTGATGGCAAGGTTTCTTTTTTTTTTTTTTTTTTTAATTATGTGCATGAGTCACTTTACTTGTATGGATGACAAATGCCATCTTTAATTTGACTTGCACATCATTTAAACATTACTTAAAGCAACACATCGTTTATTAAGGGTTGTGTGAGGTCTCCTAAATGTTCAACAGTAAACCATACACTTCATCTAGGGTGAAATGTTGTCAAATCTTACCCAAGTAGCCAAAAATCTGAAGTGTTTTAATTTAGTGCCTATTAGGTACTTCAAGCAATGCAAATAAAATCAATTCTCCTTCTTTTCATTATCATAATGCAACAGGCGAGAGAATCATATACCTTCAGCTGAAAATCTATTCAGTTTTGATTGATAGCGAAAGAGGTTTTTCTTTCCTGCTCTCATCTCTCTCTTCTCCTCTCTACCACCACAAGAGTTAAAATGGCTATAATTAAATGTTTACTAGTTGCACAAATGATGAGTTTTTTCAATTTCTTCTTAATTCATTAATTTTCTTTCATAGATATGTACTTAGGATGTAAAAGTGAAAGGTCCAAAAGAATTTCTTGTTCAACATGCTGTATATTGCAAACTGTGATATTTTTACCACTTTGTTTATTCTCATAATTTGAATTTGACTAAAAGTATATCTTCCAAATGGTTGTGCAGTGTTGGTAGGATGAAACCGTCAAAGGATTTTCCCATTTTTTTCACATTTTAGTATAATGGTTTATCACTTCTACTGTTAAAATAAAATGCTGTCTAGTATCTACTTCGGATATGTCTTTGGATATGGCTTCAATCTCCTTTGTTTCTTCTATGACTCTATTCTAGATGGCACACAACTAGCACAATAACACAAATATATATGAATAATAATAGGTATGGGAACATTTTAGTACCTTCTCTTTTTTTCTCTCCATTGAGGTATTTATGCATTGTAGTCAAAACACCTCTCCGTTTTCTTTTTGATAAACTAAACAGATTGAAATTTTTCATAGTAAAGCATTTTTTCTGCTCTTGAGGTTTTGTTTTGTTTTGTTTTGTTTTGTTTTGTTTTGTTTTGTTTCCACAGACTCTCAAATCTTGACTGGTCCTTTCAAGAAGAACTTCAGCAGAACTTCACTCATTATCCTTAAAACTGCATGTGCCAAACAACACAGAAGGAGACACAATGTTGTCTTACTCCTACAATTTACACACCCAAACACCACATTGCTCTTTCAGCCACTGAGAGCTTGTGCTGAGTTGCTTCTGCTTCAGGATTCCTAAATCCTTTTCAGAGTAACAGCTTTCCCCGTTCAGTGGGAATGCATTCATAGTTTCTAAATAAACACACTTGCCATAACAAGATCATTAGTGAAAATGGAGTACTTTCAGACAAAATACACATTTTAGTGGACCCAGCCTAAAAAATTCTCCTGATAATTCTTTGATTCCATTACACTCGACATGATTTACTTCTTTGCTCATTTGTGTCATCCACACATTTTAGAATTAATTATGTATTTACTTTATCTGTAGAAAAGCCCATGAGCTTCAGAACCTGTAGAGTGCCACTTGCAACATCGTCCTTTAATGAATTTCCACTGACAGCCACTTTTAGCTTAATTTGTCTTCCACTGAGTTTGAGCTCTGCTGATACTGCACAGTGCCCGGTGGTGTCTTCTAGCTCTGGGATTGGTGACTTTCTGAAAACTGTGGTTCACTGCCTTTTTTGAAGTGCTTTGGGAAGTGCAGAGCTGCATTGTCCTCAACACACTCCTAACACACTGACATTTCAAATAAAGAAAAATTATAGTCAAATCACATACCCCCACTACCTCAGCCAGATATCTGCAGGGGTCTGAAGAATTCTTCATATCTCTACATGCAAGTGGTCAGATCTGTTCCAGGTGTATTTTACTTTTTTTCACTTTTCTCTGAAATAGAGACCCATATCAAGTGTTCTAAGTATGCCTAATCTTAGCCAAGGTCACTGAGCTCAATTTAAGAGTGTTGGATGAGATATAAAAGCCTGGGGGGATGGGGTGATAAATTAAATGATCGAATCATTCTTTCTGACCTCAAACTTTATGAGATTTTTCATGCGCCTGGTTTTGACTAGCATGGGGGGGGGGAGGGGAAGAGCAATTCATCTTTCTGGTTAAAAAAGGAAACAAGACAAACCCTTACCCCCCCCTTCTGTTTTTTACTTGTAGTCACCTAAATTTTCAATTTGTTTCCTCATCTTTCTATTCTCATGTCTGTGCTGTTCCTGTTTCACTTTTGGCAGCCAATTTGGGGCTGAATTTCTTGAGAGTATATAAAACTAACATTGTTATGTGGTTCTTCTGACAGATGAAGCAATCATGCAAAGCAAGATGAATGGGATGTCACTTTTCCCTATCATGGGATCTCCATTTAGTGACCCAGATGAGAACTGAGAGAACTTGTCACAGAGGCAAGGCAGATCAGATATGGCTTTAAATGGGACTCCAAATCTCATATAGTTTTGAAGCTACTGCTAGAACACAGAATTTGTCATAAAAGACTTGTCAGTTCAGAGTTCATTAAGGTAAAAGATGAGAGTGTTTTATCTGGACACTCTTGAGCCCTCCTATGGCAGGAGTATGTACTCGTTACAGCCCTTGAATGAAAAAGAAAAAAAAATGTGCTTTTGCAGTGTTTTCTTCCAGCTTTTCTTTGGATTGAATCTCTGTGGAATAGCTCCTCCTGGCATATAAGTATTTATTTTCCTTGTTTGTCTTTTTGGCTTCTTTGTTAAACTTGGAGGTGTGTTTGCGATGTCAATTCAAAGTCCCTTGAGACTTGGCTGAGACTTGAGGTGAGGTGTTAAACTTCACAAGGCTGAATTGGAACACTTAAGGTGAGAGACAGGGTTTTAATCACTTGCACTGTGGCTGCCACACTAGAAACTTGGTGACCTCAGCTGAGTTGTCTTTTACTCAAAGTCTAAAATCAATAGAAGTATTCATGACTGGAGAAATGACTTGTGTTTAACTTTGGCCCCACAATTGTGAAGCATCAAAAAGCTTATTTCTCAGATGTGCAGTTTACAAAATGTAACTCTGAAACTCTGAAATTCACTATTTTGAATTAGATATTTTGTAAATAATTCTGAACTGCAGCACCATCCTTGGCAAAACACTTAATTCTCCTGCTTCACATTCATACTTTCTTCACATCACAAAGATTTGATCTTGTACTAAGTTTAATGATGCACCTTGACATTTTTGGCAGAGAGTAAGAAATTATATTTTTTTAATAATTATTTAAAATAAGCTCTTGGGATTTGCGTGTATCCCCTACAGTCTTCCAGAAATTTTATATTAGCATGTTTTTGTAATGTTAACACTAATTGCATAAATTGATATAAAATGCATTTGTATATATGCTGGAAAACAAAGTAGTTCAAATTTACTAAGCAACAGTATTTGGTTTTTTGTTGTTGTTGTTGTTTTGTTAATAAAGCCCAGTTTAGCAACAGTCTTTGAGCTTTTCACAGTACAATGTAAAGCACATGTCAATATCAAAACTACTCCGAGAACTAGCTGGTTATGCTAAAAACATTGATTGAGCATATATGCACATTTCTTTATACATATATATATATATATATGTATATATATACCAAAAAAAAATCTTTTTGATTCTTTCACCTAGTCTGCATACACAAGTATTAATACTTTTAAAGCAGAAAGAGATGTAGCTGTGATTAAAAAGAATACCAGATACTTCCTGACAAGGATCCCAGTCCTGCAGTTGTATCTGATTTTATGACTTTAAAAGTGCTTTGAACGATAGTGTGATTGCCAGATCCTTCAGGCCTGTTACTATCTTTCTGTTGAACAGCAAAGAATGTCCTAAACATATGACAGTGGAGAAAAATGAAAAAGACCTTCTTAGGCACTTTCATGGCCTAATGTCAATTAACAGGATATACACCACTCATTATAAGCAGATCTGTGGAACTCACTGCTTTAGAAGACAAACTCTACTGAGTGGAGGGAAAGGAAGAAGCTGATACAGATGCAATGGAATGCAAATCTGATGTCAGAAAACAACTTCCCACAGCAAATTAATCCACACCCAGCAATATTTCTTCAAGTAACTATCATTAAAGAACACAGATTACAACATCTGATGATTTGAGTTTGATCCAGTATAATAAGATTAAAGGGCAAGTGAAAAGTACTCCACTTATGTACGAATCATCAGCTGCACAAATATAAGATGGGAAACAACTGGCCAAGCAGGGATGATCTGGGAATTATAGAGGATTGCTAACTGAGCATGAGTCAACTGTGTCATGTTGTTACAAAGAAAGCAAATATCAGACTGCGATGTACAAGCAGAGCATCCTCCGCAAAACATGTCCAGTAATCCTTCTGCTTACTCAGCACTGCTCGAGCCTTAGCTGAAATGCTGCGGCCAGCAGCATGGCCAGTGCTGCCAGGCAGAGGAGGCGGACCTGGAGAGGCAACTGCAGGAACTGAATTTTAGCTCTAATATAAGGAAAACAATTTGTAATGGTAAGGACAGAGAAGCATTAGAAGAAATTTCCTAACGATCTTGGAGAATTCCTCTCTTTGGAAGCATTTAACATCAGATTGAGGAAGCATCCGTCAGGAATGAGATACTGATAGTTGATCCTGCTTTAGACGGAGGGATGGGCTGGATGACCTCTCAGAGTGTTTTCTAGCAATATTTTCTAGGACTAATCTCTCCCCAAGTGCCCCCTTTTTCCTATACAGGTCAAGAAAAAGGCTATACAGTAATTCATTTAGATTTATAGTTAGGGACAAAAAAGGATTCTCTCTTCAGAACAGCTTTAGTAAGACTCTTGAATGTAAAATGTTTTATTTTACTCTGCAGGAAAGCAAGCTTTGTTCTTCCTTTGATCTGGAAAGAAGTACATTTTCTAAAATAAGGTTCATCATAAGGCAAACTATTTTTTTTTTCAAGCTGATTTAGTTTCTTTTAGTTTTTGTTTGTTTTTCATTTAATGTAAATTATTTTATCTCTGAAGAGCAGAAATCTGCTCAGAAGCCCCTGCTGTGCCTTTTAATGAACACCAAAAAAATTCACTTTCACAAAGTTAGTAGATGTTTCCTTTGATAATTCACAAAACCTATGTAAGTACAATCTTGTGGGAAGATTTTGTGTGATTGATGGAAGTGTTTATCTACTTCATGCAATTTACCAATCAATGGAAGCAGGACAAAGATCAAGGGGGGGGGGGGTCTGACCAGCTCTTCCTTGTAATTCCTCAGCCAAGCTTCATCTCTGTAGCAGCTGAAATTTATTGCAAAGTCAGTCTTTTTTTTGCTTACTTGTTTTCAGAAATTCCAATGGAAATTGATCATTTTAAAATATGACGCATTTTCTGTTTTGAGCAGACATCATCACTGATTCTTTTTTTTGATAATATTAAGTTCCTGCAAGTGATTTTGTTTTCCAAATCATGCCCTTGAACATTTTTTTTTGAAATGTTGTCCATAGAAAGGAGAAAATATGATTAAATACTCTTTTTTTTTTTTTTTTAGGCTACTGGAAAAAAATACTGGAGGAGTCGATTTTAAATGATCAACTCAGTCATGAAAGTCAATGGAGAAGGAACCTCAAGATCCCATTTCCCTACAGCCCCTTTTCAGGCCTGGTAGATGGCTTAGAAAGTTGTAAACATTAGTCAGAGAGAATCTAGACTTTAAATCAAAACTGGATGTCTTTCTAAAAGATATATTGTCCCTCAGACAGAAGATATGAACTTGATGCATGAATTAACGGTTCAGATTTTATGGCCGGTTACACAGGTGGTTGGAATAGATAATCATAATGGTCCCTTCCATCTGTACAGTAGTGGATGAAGCTCTGAATTCAGAGTGAGCACACTGAGAGGCACAAGAAAACTGAATAAAGCAAATAATCTTAACAACAATACAACTATAAAAACGGGGGGGGGAGAAAGAAATGCCCCTTAATACTTGATGTGCCTTTGTTCTCTTTCGGAAAGGGTTTAAAAAAAAAAAGAGAGAGAGAGAGAGAGAGAGAGACTTTCTATTTTCCCCCTTTTCAACCTAAGTTCTAATCAAGTAAAACAATAAAAAATAAATCTATGACTTTGGGAGGTAGCCTGGCAGCTCCTGCTTTCTTGCCCGTTGCTATGAGGGCTTGCATGTTGGCCAGCTCAATAGGATTTCTGAGCTAAAATAAGAACAAGCTGAAACTGGAAATCGTATTTTCTCTCTAAATGCTATGGACTCAGAAACAGGAACACAAGTAACAAATTTGCTGGTGATACATGAGTAAGAAAGAATTCAGGAGTGTTCCTGTCACTGCGCATTCGTTCTGCCATGCTAATGATCATGGTAAAAATTTGCTATAGTTATTAAAGTAGCAGATATAACTGGAGATCACGCAGGGAGCAGAAACACAGAGTAAGAAGTGGCCATTAAAGTCACAATTAGAAATATAACCCTACCTTTTAACAACAGAGGTGTTAACAACACAGCAGACTGCCCTCTCAACTTTCCACATTGCCGCTTAAAGAGTTCATTTAAAATAGCCCTCAGCTGGCATGCTTGAAATGTCAGCCTTTAGCAACGTGAGAACATAGCATATAGGACCGGAAAGCATTTAATGGCTATCTTTGTATTACTGGATCTGGGAATGCTTTTAAGTTAATGGCTGCAGATACACTGCAGCTCTTTCCCTCCCCTTCTGAGATGCCCCTTCTGCCCTGGTTGTCACGTAAAGAAAACCTGCAGGCCAGGCTGGAGGTACAGCTGGCTTTAAAAGGACCTCAAGGTCCTTATTGCAGTGCCTTCCAGCAGCCCGGGGATTATTTAGTTCTTATCCTTGCTATTGTAAGCACCTGTACTGCACAGTCCCATCCCAAATTTAGGAACCTACAGCTTAAAAATGTGTCCTCATTCACATATCTTCTCAAGATTCACACTGCAGTAGTGAAACTCTGGGAATTAGGAGCCTTTGCCAAAGTGTATTAATTGCAATTCATTGCTTTTTATTGTATTGAAATTTATTCTTCAGCTTAAATAGGTTTTGAGTTTGGGGGTTTATTTTTGTTTTTTAACCTAGTATATGCTGACAAAAACCACCTGATCTCTTTCTACTTCTGTTTTACTAGCCTAAAAGCAACAATTTTAGGCCTTTCCCATATAAAAGGTTTTCCGGTCCCTTGATCATATTCAGAACCAGTCCAGAATTCACATTCCTTGAACATGACCAGAATTGTGTATAATATTCTAGATAGATGCTGTGAGTGCCCTGTACAATAACATTAAAATGATACTGCCTCTGCTGCAACCCCCATTCCATAGTTTCAAGGATTGCACATGTCTTTTGGTTGAAGATAAAACAAGTGATGTTTGGATAGTAATATTTCTTTCTGTTTTTACTTTCCACTTGCTCTAATACCTTCTCCACACCTATTATGCATACTAAAAATGCTTTATTGGTGTGTTATGTGGCTGATAACATGATTGGCTATTTTTAGCAAGTAATAGGAAAAAGATAAAGAATAATAAAGAGATCAAACTGGTTGAAAATGTAAAATGATCATGTTTCAGTTGAAAAATGATGTTCTGGTGATGCAAAAAAGTTTGACAAGAATGTTTCAATTTCTATGAAATTTCTAAGGGAAGATATTCTAAATGGTTGAAGGTCAAAATAAGAGATTTTAATTTCAATAACAGTGAGCTAAAATAAAATACTCCATGGAGCTAAATGAGATTCAACTTAAAATATGAAGCTTCTGGTATTGATTTACACACTGCTCTGTGTATGTTAATGCTTATAATACTTATATGTAATATTTTAATGATAGCTAATATTTTTATATTGGAATTTTATTTTAAGACTTTTTATTGTCTATATTTATAGGATTTATAATAATAATAAAATAAATAAAATAATAAAAGCATGAATACTATAATTAAATAAAAATAGAACTATTTGTAAAATTTATATTTTGTATTTTTATTTTTTAATATAATTTAATAATTCATATTCTATTACAGTGGACTAATTAGTGTTATCTAAACAAAAGATTTTGTAAGGTTATTTCAGTGTTTCCAAACCAAAATATTTAAGCCCTTTGATTTCAAAAAAAAGCTTTAAGATGTTGACTTTTGTTCTGATGGGAAATGACAGTTATTCAAAATGTAGGAAGTTCTCTTGGGATGGTAATTTCTGTTTTCCTACCAGCTCTACTAATGACTAAATAACTATCTTATGGTTTGCTAAATTGCTTGTCACCCTGGTATCTAAGCACTTTCCAAGTAAAGTAGATATAAACTGTATGTATGAGTTAATAGTTATATAATCCGTGAATATGTTTGAAAAAATAGGGCTATTTGTCTTAAATTACAGCTTAATATGTTTTAAAATGTGGGATTCTATACTCAAGGAATTAAGTTATGGCTTAAATCAAGTGCTTCTAAGACTGTCTCCACTGTGCAAGAGAATTCACAGACAAACATTGTGGCACAGTATAAACTTTAGTCCTCCTGAATTAGCAATGGGCCTCAAGGAGGCCATCAGATCTCCAATTGGCTTATAACTTAGATGTGTGTTCAAGAAAATGAGAGGTGGGAAGATAAAGGAAGATGCTCCTTGATAAAGCTGCTTTTTCACCAAGTCCCCCTCCAAAGACCAGAGTCCTTCTTAGATTTTCTGTTACTTTCAACAAGGTTCAAACTGATGTCAAATGAATCAAAATCATAAATAGAAGGAGAAAAAGCTTCATAATGCTGTTTCTGTGTTTTTCACAAAGCCATATCCATCAGGTATGACATTTTGTGTCATTGCATAGTTGCATGAAGGCAAGCCAAATCCAGATCTAGAGGCTTCATAAAACAATGATCGATCACCCAAAACATTTGGGTTTGGCATTCAGATAAATCTGGACACACAATATGGGTAAAATAGCATGAGAAATGATTTTCTTGCATTATGTCTGTGCTCTGTGCTTTTCATGCGTGATGAGATTTGGATTTTTTCCAAACCATTTACTCAGACCTAGTTCTTTCTAACTGTGTACTTTTAATACTTCTGAAATGAGTTTTTCTTGTGATCTCATGGAGAAACTGAAACTGTAGTCAAAATGTAGACAATGCTGTTGGCAGAAAATTCTGTAATTGCAGATGGAAAACACTGCTGTGGGGAAACTCACATGATTAAGCCACTGATTAAAAATAAATTGTACTCTTAAAGTAAGCTACAGCTCACGTTAATATTATGTAGGGATAGCAAGCAGGAACATTATGAGATCACTTATCTTCAGATTTAGTTGACTGACAAACTGAATGTTTTATTTTTCAGCATATTTTCAACAGCAGAATTTATTTTTCCCGGTTTACCTGTTTTTTAGTTTCTTTCTTTTTTCCTCCATATGACAAAAACAAATATGAACATTTCTCTCAACAATATTATAATCATTTCCTTTTAGTATTAAAATCTCTAAATTTGGACCCATTCAAGTCTTTTGTAAAACTCAAAAAATGGAGTTTAAAAAAATACTATGAGGCATTATATGCTATTGTATCTTCACTGGTACCTTGAGAAGTTTCCTTTTGCTTTGATTGGAAAGCTGCTGTGAGGTTCCCCTGATGCCGCCTCTTCTCCAGACTGAACAAGTCCTGCTTCCTCAGCATCTCCTCACAGGCTAAGGGCTCCAGCTGCCACCATCGTGGCAGCCCTCCAGTTTATCACATCTTTCTTTTCATCCTCTCAGAAAAAAAGATTTCTACACAAGCCATATTGCCATAGAGCAAACATTTCATTTTTGAGTAACAATTCCTTTCTTCAAGGTTTGCAGTCAGCTTTAGTTTATGAATAAGTGTTAGCACAAAGAGACAGATAAATGCTTCAGAAAATGATTGCTCACACAAAAAGTGGACATTCCCACCAGGTTTAATAAAACCTCTTCAAAGGAGCCTTGGTGCATACCAGGAAATCAGTTATATTTCCCCTGTATGGTTCTTCTGGGGAACCATCCATGGAAATGAAGATCCACCAGATCATTGTTCCTTCTGTCTGATAAAGCAGAAGAGCAGGAACAACACTTTATAAAAAAAAACTTATGTCAAAATAATGCCACCTATGGGTGAACCTCTACTTTCTTAACTGGCTAGCTAAAAAGGTGGGCTAATTTTCCATGGTGCTGAGCATATGTGCTTTCACTGGATTGGAGGATGGTCAGTGTAAGGCACAATGCACATATTAAAAATCCAATTTAAAAAAGCAGGGCTTTAACTTCAAATATCTGAAATATAGCCAAGACTTTTTTCCTTAATAATGTAGTTAGTACACCAGAACAAATTTCTCTTAGGGCAATTTAGTATACTCCTGAAAAATAAATAGTAAATGCTGTCGAACATAAGATTGAGCTGCTTTCTTGTGTGAACCATCTTTATTATGTTTATAAATTTTACTAGTCTCAAAAGTGAATATATATATATATATATATAGTTCTGAAAATGCCAAAAAAATAACTTCTTGTTTTCACTTCTTTTCCGTGATTTTTTTCCTCTTTGTTCAGCTTTTCAAAACTTACATTCTTTACATGGGAATTCGTCTTACAGCAGGAGTCCAAGGGTAAGGTAGGAAAGCAATCCCAGTAGTCTACTATTGAAAAAGTAAAAAAAAATATAGACATATAAAACCATCCAAAGTAATCATTTTAACTATGTGAAATATTAGGTATGTGAAGCAAAATGTATTCCTGATTTATCATTCAGAATTACAAATTATTATTACTCTTAGTAATTATGTTGAAATATAAAATGATGTATGGTAGTGTATATTAATCTTGCTCTCCAAATTAATGGCTAATAAATAATTAATTTAGAAACAAGAAAATTCACAAAGCAAAAAAAATGCAGTAAATATTATTTATGCAGCAAGAAAATACAGGAAGAGGGAAATAGCAATGAACTATTAATTTTGCAGTAGCTGGACATCTCAAAAGAAAAGAAGATGGGGTTAAGGTGAAGCTAATTTCTTACACATTAAGAGACAAAAGTTTGTTTGTGTTTTTTTTGTTTTGTTTTGTTTTGTTTTGTTTTGCATTAGGTGTTGTAAATTCTTCATTCAGCAACAACAGAGAATTCTTCTTGGAGGGATGCATGTTGCCTCTCCATCTACTCCCTGCACTATTCATCAATTGTTTTTCCTCAGTTTTTTTGTATTCATCCCCTTCCTGCCTTCTCCAGAGCAAAATTTTCAACAATACCTGGCAGTCACAGACTTTCTGAGTTTGTTTTCTTCTCCACCTTACAAGCCTGTAATTGTTGTGTCCCAGAACACTTCACTCCTGTCCATCATAATGAAAGATGAGCTGCCACCAAATACTGCTCACCTAGTAATAAGCAGGAGCAAAGTATTTGGGGTTGTATTAGCAGTAGGACAGCCACCATCAGGATACAGACTCAAGAGTTTGCTAATGAAGATGACATATTGAAGAGACAGCTAGATAATGAGGATCATGAATAAGTAAATCCACAGAGAAAGCAGATAGAATCTGCAGTTGGATGAGCCAGAAGCATTGTGCAATAGGAAAAAAAGATAGTGATGTATTGCTATGGTATAGTTACCTGTGTACTTAGCCTCCATGCTGTAGAGCACAGTATTTTTAACTAGTGAAACATATTTTTGAATGAAAAGAAGAAACAGTACAATGGAAGAGACAATTCCGATACAGGATCTCGACTACTGTGAGAAATGTTGTTGAGATGTGAATGACATCAGTTGTACTCTGGAGGTGACTGCCCCTCCTTGCTGACTGTACATGGGGTCTAAACAATTAGTTTAGGTTACACTTCTTACTTAAAATGGCTGAAGTTATTGAGATCATTCCTTTCCAGAGAAGTTCTTAAAACATTTTGTGAAAAAGACATCACAGTGGCCAGATCAAATTGTAAACGACGGACAAACATATATAAAAGCTGCAAGTCAACTTCATCATGTGCAGACTGATAGAGGACAAATTCTTAAGTCTTTCCTTCCTCTTAACACCATTGTTTTAACTTTTATTTAGTACTGCCTATTAATTGTTCTTCAGCCAAATATTGATTTCAGATAAGTGCTGCGATTTCTGAGAAACACTGGGTTTTAGGTTTTATATAATGGTGGAACTGTGTCACCTGCATAACACTGGCACTTCAGCTCTTGTTAAGTCATTACCTCTCTCAGCAGCTTTACAGAGCACTCAAAAACACAGTTTTAGAGGGTTTTGAAGCTTTGGACCTGGAGATGGAAAAGTTTCCTCAAGAAAAGCCTAGTTACTCCTTAGACACTGAATTTGGTAAGAGAGGAAACAACGGAAAACATTTTCCTCCATAGTTTGTGATCCCTGTCTTTGTAGCATGCGTGATCTACAGCCTACTTCAGCTTCTGGGTGTGGCTGATATTTGGCAGCACCAAAGGCTACATATTTCTTTACTAGAAAGCCTACTAGTATTGAAAGGATGAAAGGATGCTGGAATAGAATAGAGTCACTAAGGCTCCACTAAAAATGTATTCCCCCTATTTGAGATGAGTAGGTTTATAAATTTTAGATAAAAATTAATGAATATATTAGGGAATCATGAGAACAGGATGGCTGGGACATAATTTTTAGGATAGGAGGAAAAAAAGTCTTTTTTTATTTTTTAAATCAAAAATTAGAAAAGAAGAAAAAGAAAAATCAAACAAAAGGTGATTAGTGACTGTGAGGAGGCAGTCTATCTTGTTTTGTACAAAAGTGGTAGGAATCAACTAGAAAGATATCCTGAAAGACATTGAGATTCCACACATGTAAGGATGAAGACAAATAATGTCTTTGTTGGCATTAGAATACTAGCTACTCCAGATTCTGTATTTATTTCTTCAGTTAAAGGAGACAAACTTAACACAGTCTGACAAATGCACTTGCCCACTTGCCAGTGATGAGAAGAAACTTTTCCTGGCCTGTTGAGACTTACATGTCAGTTTCTGCAAGATTTAAAAGTTTAATTAAAAAAACCCAAACAACTGCACACATGTACAGAAAGAAGTAATAGGAAATATCTTCTATTTTATGATTCTGAAGAAAATCCTTTAAGTGTTTCCAATGTTTCTCATGTCTCCAGACAGGATGAAACAATTAAAAATTAATTTCATTTCTACTCAGCATTTTTCTGATGCATACAGAAAAGGTCATAGATGATTTTTAGAGTATTTGTTCATTTTAGATGTGAAGACACTGAAGAGGACTCCACCCAACCTAATCAGCCTTCTGTGGCCATGTTGTTTCCAGATGTGACTTGGTAGGTCTTGATCACGTATGTCTTATTGGCTGTACCTGTTTGCGCTGTGATCTACTGTAAATTGTAGAAATGCTTTCTACTGGTTTTCTCTCTTTTTATCTTCCAAGGACTAAAACACTATCTTTGACGGCATATATTGCTGGAGTGTGATTTTGATTTGCTGAATTTATGAACAAAAGGAAAAAAGGATACAGGCACAGACAAAGACAATCAAGATGTAGAAAATGCCTTCTATTTGGCTGGAGTCATACTGAAGGTAGTGAGTGCAGTGGCTGAAAGAAAATGTGGGCTGGGAGTGCAGCCCACACCCACCACACTAGCAGAATCACAGTGCCTCCTCCTACCTCATGGCTGTAGGTAACAAGCTGAACTTTTAAGAATGAAAATAAGAGGAATAACATTTCAGGGACAGCCAAGAGGCTTTGACCATACCCAGATCACCAGACCTGGGAATGCTTCTAATTTCTCCATTCTCGAGTACTTTCCAGCTACATGTCAGCTCCACATTGGAGTTTCAGGCATTCACCAGGCTCCCCATACTTACCATCCCACTCTTATTGCCATAAAATTAAAATCTGGGCATGTGTGTCAGTTGATAGTTGTTAAACATTGCCAAAGGACTTTGACAAGTCCAGCAGGTGAACCCACAGGCCCGTCTAGTAGGGTGAACTTCTAGAAAAGAAGCAGCTCCATATGGTGTTGGACTAATTACAACCGTCTTGACTCTGTACTCCTTCTACCATCCACCTCCTGAATGCTTGATTATGCCTTAAGGAAACATTACTCTCTGGGTCATTTGTTAGTCTTAAGCAAAGCAAACTCCCTTATATCTTCCCCTTGGCCATACGGCTCTCTTCCCCTTTCTCTTTACAGGGTGACAAGACAACTTCATCTATTTTAAACCACCTTTTCCTGCCCATGTAAGCTGCCCCATTATTCTGACTAGCCTCACACTGAGATGTGCTGATCCCATTTACACAGTTCTGAGATAGGACCTGGTAAAGCTTGGTTTAGAGGAAGCATTTCCCAGTAATACCTGGAAACTGTTGAGAACAGTGACCTAACATCTGGCCTTCTCTTATATAGCTTCCAGTCATGTAACTCCACTACTTGATCCAAGACTGAGCCCATATGCTTTCAGGGAGCTGCCGGTCACACTGGTCCACACAAAATTGAACTGATGTGAAACAATCCCTTCTTATCTAGTAGAAGAGGATACAGGGAAGCATGTGACACATATGTATATCACTGTCTATTTTTTTTTCCCTAGAAATGAAATAAGAA
The DNA here is from genome assembly GCF_036417845.1 of Apteryx mantelli. Taxonomy (NCBI): domain Eukaryota; kingdom Metazoa; phylum Chordata; class Aves; order Apterygiformes; family Apterygidae; genus Apteryx; species Apteryx mantelli. The sequence goes on from NC_089978.1 coordinate 38,954,037, forward strand.
AACTAAAAAGAGATCAAAAGACATGAGAAAGTTTAAAAGAATCAGGAAAAAAAAAAGAAAGAAGAAGAAGAAATGGGACAAGTAATCCATAAAAAAACAATAAAATTGAAATAAGATTGGAACTAAATATTTTATTTTGGTTCCAAAGATTTGTAATTTGTCAAAAAATATAATCCTCTAAAACATTTCAGTTTTTATGAAAGTGCAATTTTGGTTGGAAAACTTATGTCAAAACTCTTTCAACCAGTTCTTGTAAAATCATAAGCACATAAAACCCCCAACTCTACTGTAGAAAAGTTAAAAGTAAGAAAATGGTAATTCACAGCTGAAAATCTCCATATGTTTTAATGTAGACTGCATAATCATGGACATGGCAAAGGCATAGAATAAATCCTTTCATTAAAACATAGGTTCCAGTAGCTTATTTTTTAGATGAATGACACAAATAAATTTCAAATTGAATGGTCTACAATCAGCATAGACAAACCAATGACAACATCTAAAAGTTTCCTATTATACTTAGCGGGACTCCAGCTGGGACATCTCTATACAAGTGCTTCATTAAATGATACAGTCATATGACGAGCAGAAGTAGACACTGAGTGGATACATTTGTTTCAGACCAAATATGAAACATGAAAAATTTAAATGAGAAATGGAAAGCAAAGCATGGAAGAAAATATAGAGGAATATATAAAAAGACCAAGAAAATTGGAAAGAACATGTAACTTTATCAATGCAGTCTCTGAAATAAAAAAAACAAATTATAATTTCTTGCACATTTAGGTTACTGAAGAGAAAAGCCTTAAGATCTGAGATGAACTGAAGAGCTACTGGTAATAGCTAGAGGACTTAAACAGTAAGAAATTCAGTCTAAAGAAATTGACTGTTACTTGAGTGTTTTACAAATGTGCTCTGAAAGAAAAATATATAAAAGGGGAAAAAAAAAGTTGCTATCGATATGGAGATGGTCTTCCTCACAGTATAGATACCCAACATCTGGGAAAACAATGGCTTATGTGGAAAAGGCATACCACTTTTATAAAGTGACAGAGACATAGAGTCATTATTACTAATAACTCTAAGCCATGAGACTATTTTTAACAAATATAAATGGCTGGGATCTCAAAGCACAGCAGTAAAAAAGGAATATGCAATGTGATTGAAAGCTGATGAACAAGGCAGCAGCAAAAAAAACCCAGATTTTTCTCCTCCATGCAAATAAATAGTTACATTCTCCTTCCTCCCTTCCCTTTTTTTAAGAGTTAGTACATAGCAAGATAAATCACATAAACAGATAAATAGATTCAGGAGCTTCAGTAGCTGTGAGAGCTAAGAGACTCACACTAAGGCATACCATATCAGATTTTATCCATATGGTGCAAAAAGTCCACTAGATGAGAAAGGCTTATCTGTAACTTCAAGAAAAGATAAAAACACACAAACAAATAATAAAAAAAAAGAATTCCAACAGTTGTTGAAGTGTTGGTTCAAGAAAATAATTGTCTTTTTCAAGGAGATGTTGAGCTAAAACACAGGACTGCACATAGATAAAATGGTATCGCCAGTATTACAGAAACATAGAAGAATACTGTATCTTGGTAGCTCACAGACAGAAGAAGAGCTACTGTAGCACAAGGAGAAGAACAAGGCAATATCAAAAAGGAAGCATTGGGATCTATTTATATTATATAGCACTACCAAGTATCAGTGGCAAATGCAAGATGCTGGTAGGCACTCATACTGTACAGAAAGTCTGATGCATAGCAAAAAAATTAGATATTCCATATAATTTAAATAGAACCAATGTTTCATTTTATAAATGTGACATTAAAAAGTTTTAATACTCTACAATGTGGAGAGAATCAAGATCCAAGGTTTATACAGAGAGTAATCAGTGAAATTTTGCAAGATAATAATTAAAGTAGTAGGGACTACATGAGATTTTGGATGCATGTGTGTGTAATATTCTACTTTAATAAAGAGGTATGGAAGCAAAAGTTTCAAAACAAAACAATATAAAATATATTTGAATTCCTAAACATTCAGATTGCAGCTGAGCTAAATAACGGGATAACTATTATTTGTCATCTAAAATTGCTGGTCCTTGGACCTGTATTTTCCTCATCTTGTCCTATGAAAGTTCATAAAGCTAGAGATTGAGAGAGACTAACCTCTGACAAGCAGCCATTTTTTTGACTTGGAAAGTTAAGGTGCTGAATTTATTTAGCATGATTGTCGCCAAATTGCACTTTTGAGAAATTTGACTGAATGAGACATCATTTCACGCGGACGAAATGTATGAGACAACAATTCAGAATTACAACTGAATGAATCTGCAGCTATGTCCTACCCTATTTTAACCCAGCAGCATAAACAGAAATTGTAGATCACTACCAGCTGCACATTTAGTGAGACAGCAACAGCTTTAAAAGCACAGAAAGCACAAATGTATTTCATATGCAGGTTGGATTTTTTCTAAGGTAGAGCTGTAAAATCCTGCAGCTTTAATTTGGAGTTGCATACATTTTCAAATGTACAACTGCGGAGCTCATTTTTAGTACAATTTTTGCAGGAGCCCAAGCCTTGACTTTGTTACAGCAAGCAAAACCAGAAAGATAGGGACTGAGATTACAAATTTAGGATTTAAAGATAGTGCTCAAACCTGAGAAGGACAAGAACTCAGCAGATTATTTGTCTAGACAATGACTATATAATGAAAGAAATAAACTTTGCAGAGTAGTGAACATAGCAGCAGCAGTGACCACTACAATTAAAATTAAAAAGCTCTGTATTTCAAAGCCTTAATTTCACAGTATTGATGCTGTCAATGTCTTTTCTGCTAGTTGTAAATTCTTTCCACTGCCTGTCTTAGGGGAGTTGGAGTCTCTGAGGGCTCTGTTCTTACCCACTGTGTTTTATCTCTTGGGTAGCGTATCTGCTTGCAGAGGTTTCCACAAGTATATCTTAAACAAACTCTTCCTGTCAGCTTTCAAAATCATATATCTCATCCTGGACAAATCACTAATCTCTCAAAACCTGTATGACTAAACCAGGCTCATAAACTTCCTTTTTAAACTGTCTAAAACTTTCTTTTCACATTTCTTGCTACCACACTCTGTCCAGAACCTCACGTCACCTTTGATTCTCCCACTCCCCTTCTCCTACAATTGTCATATCACAGCCAAATCCTTTCAAATCTTTCTCCACATTTTTAAAACCTTCTTCACGTATCTACCCACTCATATGTTTAAACTTTATTCTGAAATCTGTCAATCAAGGTAACTCCTCCACATCAGACCTAAGAAAACACTCTTTACAGGGTTCTTCTAACATTAATTTATATATAAATACTTTTGTATGTGTGTACATATACATACATGTACGCACATGGGAATATAAGTAAATGAGTACAAACAATATCAAGCAAAGAGTGGATGATGTTCCAGATGAGTAAATTTCATGTGATTGCTTAAAGAAGCCATGGACCTTTGCATCAACTGTAAATTTGACCACACATCTATCCCTATTACCTGCTTAATCCACATAATCCTAGAACTTCTGTTTTTCTTCATTCTTCTACCACCATTTATGTTTCTCTTCACTCTATTTAATAATTAAAGCCCCTTAGGATAGAGTCTAGGCCTTTTCAATAAAGCATCTAGAAAACTTGTAGCTATTACAGTCTAAAAGATTTGGCTGAACTTGAAGTCTCTATTTATTGGAAACCCTCTCTAATAAAAAGAAATAAGATAGCATAACAGAAAAAAGGTAGCACAGCTAGTCTCAAGCTAGCTCTTAAGGCAAAGTGAAACAAAGATCCTGGAAACTCCTTTGGAGCTGATATGATTCACTTAGAGTTGCTCATTCACTTCTAATCTCCGACTGTTGAACCTTTTCCACAACAACACTAAGTATATATATATATATTTTTTTTTCCTATAGGTGATTTTACAAACTGTCTGTAGGCTGTTTTATCAAATCTCAGTGGTCCAAAACTCCAACTTAATTTTTCTTATTTTCACCAAAAGTGATTTGCCTCCAATTTTCTTCAGAAAAAAATAAATAAAAAAAATTAACCTTCTATAACACAAATGCAAAAAAGATTTCAGGTGAATCAGCTAAATTAGACAGGAACTGTATATCTAAAACCAACTCATATGACAGCACTAGCTACAACCTTAATAGCACTCGGAGATAAACAGAAATTAAATATCACTAAACAGTATAATTATCCATTAAAAAAAAAATCTTTACAAATGGCTAAAATCCTCCCTTCCTCTTAAAAGACATGAAATTAATAATAACAGCTGGTTTGGATACAGCCCTATTGGTATTTGTACGATGTCCCATTATTGCGAATGGGGTCTGGCTTGCTGCCAGATTCTGACGTCGCCACAAGCTGTTTCAAGTACCAGCTACTATTGAAACTGTCAATCAAAATATGTTTCATCTATCACCACTGTTGTGTTTTATGAAGTATCAGAACGAGACGCTGCACTTGCATCTGCTCTAGCATGAGAGTCAGTATATCACCCAGGTGCTTAGGCACATCCTCCAGTGTGCAGTGCCTGTGGATACGCTAACATCAGGACTGTTCTTGGCCGGTGAACTTTCCACTGGGTAATTTGAAATCTTATCAAAAGCCCACTGAAGTCAAAGGAAATATTCCCATCAATCTCAGAGGGCTTTGATCTGGGCCATGGTGAGCATGTACTTTAGCAGTCTTTTAGTACTCTTGCAACATGCACAGCCAAATGAATACACCTAATCTTTTGAGTAAAAAACATGAAAGCAGGCACAGTCCAGCTGACTGGAGTCAAAAGATCAGAAAGGGACTTAGCAAGTGGAATTTGGCACCTGAAAGCCTTTTTAGATGCCCAGATTCAACCATCAGGCAACCAGGGTTGCTCAGAATTGTGTTTGCCTCATTGCTGATATCTTAAGTCTGTCAGTTCCAGTGTTTCTGCTGGTGAAGTCCCCAGGGCACTTCAGTTCCTGCTGTGACATAGAGCTGAGATATAGAGCTGTCTTCTGGTGCCAAGCTGCCTTTTGCCAGTTCACACCTAAAACCCACCAACATTAATGAGACAGGTGTTTCTCCACCGAGCACAGAGACTTGTTCTGATAAGCATGGTCATACTATAGCTAATCTCTCTCACTCTTTCCTGTGCAAGAGCCTAGTGGTCGGTGCATTTACTGAACATGCACAAGTAAAGATTGAAAGCTCCTCTCTGTAGGAGAATTTTTACATTAAGACCTTCCCACTGTCACTGTCTTAAGCTCTGTTGTTTAACTAGAGAGGGGTTTAAATCTGGGCTGCTCTTCTTTCAGGTTATTGCTCTAATTATTGGGTTATTGTGAGATGGGCAGAGGCAGCTATTCTCTGGCCATGCTTCATAGAAGATGCCCTGTTCATCTTCCGGAAATCCCAAGCAGGTTCTCCTCCCAGTGTAAAGCTATTTACTTGAGGGAATCCCCTCACCCACAAAAGAATTTCAGGAAACCGCTCTCAGATTGCTGATCTCTGTAAATCTCTTTCTTCTCAAAGAAGGAATTATGTGTATAGGAAGTTATGAATTTGGCAGCAAGATGTGAGAAAACACTGCAGCAAACATCAGTATTGGTAATGTTGAAGTTTCCCTGAAAATCAAAACCCCAGTTCTGCTGCTGTGCTCTGTATTTTGGGTGAAGGTATCATAGGTATTTGGGCCCCACCACACTTCAGATTTGTATTGTTACAAGGTAGCAGTTGTTAGAAACTTATAACTTTAAAGTGACCATATATACATAACATTTCTTGTGGTAGCAGGAACATTAAGGGCAAAAGATGTGGCACTAGGTTAGTGTTCAGTTGTTTGGGTTATTGAGTTTCAGAGTAGTGAGATAACACTGTGTTTTAGGAAGTTTCCTTGCAATATTTTTGTATTAAAAAAAAAAAAAGGAAAAGAAAAGAAATTAGAGAGCTACAGAGGTTACAGTGTGTCACCAACAGCAGACACAGAAGAGACAGTTGGTCTCCTAACTAGTGTGTTTAACACTGCTTTCAACAAAAATTGTTTCAGAATTGCTCTGATACCAGTCTTCTCTGGAAAGAGAAGTATGAATTCATGCCTCTGCCTGGAGTAAACTTTAATCTGTTTTAAAGAAATGACGTAGTAAAGAAAATCCAAATAAATACTAGGAATTTGCTGGTAAAGTACAATAGCACTTGTTTCCCTGCTGAAGCCTTTTTGCAAGGTAATACCCATAAGTTCAACAACTTAGTGGTGTTGCTCACGTATTGAAAGTGAAAACAAATTCATATTTTTTATCCCTATGCCTCTATAAACAGACTTTTTTTTCCTCTCTCTCTCTCTCTCTCTCTCTCTCTGTTATTTCCAGGACTGCATGTCCATAACTAGCTACTTGACTTTATACTTAGAAAGTCTAAAATATAGCCTGGCTTTCAGAACAAAAATCTGTGAAGGCTGTAGTTGTTCAACACTGAAAATCAAGCCAGTGGTGCATTATGTCTGAATGCTTATAATGTGCTAAGAAATGCACTCACTATAGTCACTTTTACAGAGTTGTCATAAAAATAGTTATAACTGTGGAGCAGAATAACTGATTGGTGTTTGTCTTGTAATCACAGGCAAGGCTTTAATTTCTGCAACAGGCAATTGCTCATATAATGTAATTAGTCATGGATACTAGCCCATAAGATTTCTGAACTTCTTTTCCCAGTCCTGTATTCAAACAGATGAAGAAGAAACAGTTCAAAGGAATCAAAGTGACTTAGGGGCTTGAAGGAGACACTTCAAAAGTGATTCATGCATATTGGGTTTTTAATGTCCCTAAAGTGACAGACAAGCATCATGCAAAACTGTTGGAAGTGCTCAGGCCCCTACTGGAAGCCTGAGATCACGGTAACTTTGGCTACTACATAATATTTGAAAATGGGTCTAGAGCTCCTAATTCGTTCTGCTGACTTTTAATGTACTACTTGTAGTCTTTTTCCTCCAAACTTAATGTAGTATCTGTGTGTGTGTGGGGGGGGGGGGGCTTTGAAGAGATCTCTGTTTGGGAAATAACTCTGACTTCAAAGATTTGTGAATGGAGAACATTTTGACAAGGGCTGTGCTTAGGAAGAAGAAAAAGCTTTGAAGAGGATCATACTTGGAGAAAAAAGCTTAAAAGAAGCCTGTGATTTGGAGAACAAGCTTTAAAATGATCTGTTATGGAGGGAGAGAGCTTTAATTGGATCTGCTTTCTTGGACCACTGTTTACTTTTCCATGTTTTTTTGAGGGGCTCTTTTGTCTTCAGGTTAGTTTGTTGGCTTGTTTTGTGCATATGTGTTTTTCTCATAGATCATGCACTGTGTGACATTTTAGAGACTTCTACATTTTTTTTTTTTTTTTTTTTTTTTTTTTTTGCAACTTGAATATTTGAAAATCTGTGGCAGAGTCACAAGCTTGGCAAAAGATGGTGGAGCTCTATCTTCAGGTCCTTTACCATGGAAACAGAGGGGTAAATAGCTGTGACAGTGCTGCCATGGTGAATAAGGTGGGAATATTTTGTGTCTCGCAAGTAAACCAGGCATTTTCTAGACTGGTAACACTATACTCACTTCATACCTGAAGGAATAATGTTTTATATGGACAAAAAGGTGGTCCTTGCAACGACAGCAGCAAATTTGTACAAAATAACGTGCACCACTGCAAAATCTGCAGATAAAATTCATGATTACATTTCATATTTTAATGCTATAGTTTTATGCACTCTAGGGGTTTGGGGTTGAAGGTTTTTGTTTGTTTTGTTTTTTATATTAATACTGTAACAATACAAGATGATGAAATATTTGCCTGAATGGCTAGCTGCACTCAGTCTGATATAGATTTTTTTTTTAATTTTTATTTACAATCAACAGTTTATCCACAATTCTTGTACTGCTTTGTAATTAGAAGTTGCTTAGATTTAGTTCTGATGATCTTAGAGCTGGATGTAATACGCTGTGATTTAGTAAGACTTTTGTCACTGTCTCCCAGAGGATTCTCATTTGGAAGCTGAGGGTGTATGGACTGAACAAAATGGTTCTTAGCTGGGCTGAAAATTGCTTGGACCATCAGGCCCAAAGGGTAGTAATCACTGACTTGACTTTCTGCTGGGGGCAGGCAACAAACACTACTATACTAACACTGGGGCTGTTGATCCTGAGACCGATATTGTTCAATATCTTTCTCAATGTCTTGGATAATGAGACACAGTGCACCCTCAGAAAATATGCCAGAGATACAAAATTGGGAATTTGATCCTCTGAGAAGTAGTGCTTTAATTCAGAGTAATGAAAAATTTGAGGACTGGACCAACAGAAACCTTGCAAGTTTCAACAAGAAATGCACAGTTCTGCACCTGGGACAAAATAACTTGTGCATCAATACAGGTTGGGAACCATCTGGATGATTATCATTCCTCCTGACGAGGACCACTGGATGCAAAGTTGAATATAAGGTTTGGCTCCGGAAGCAAAGAGGGTACTCTCATCACAAATCAACACTGGACAGCAATGAGTGCATCCAGAGATGTTATTGTCTGGATGACAGACAAAGGAGAAGAGATTGAGGGAGATGAGTTTGTTTAGTCTGATAAAGAAGGGAATAACCAGTAATGACAGCTTTGTGTACTTTAAGGGGAGTTACAAACACAATGGAGCCAAATTCTTCTCAATAGTGGTACATGAGGGAAAAAAGAGACAACAGACACAAAAGGTAGTTTGGGAGGATCAGATTGAATGTTTGAAAGAATTTCATCCATGCAGGTTAGTAGCACTAGTAAAGGTAACCCAGTAAGGCTGTGCAACCTCCATCCTAGGGGCTGTGCAAGACTTGCCCAGAGGCAGCCAAGGCTGACCTGCTCTAGTATAACGGTGGTCCTGCTGTGACCAGGCGGCTGGACTAGAGGACCTCCAGAACTCTGTCCCAACACTCATTTCTATGGTTGTATGATATCTTCAAGAAAATGCTCAGCTTTGTAGTATAATTTCCCTATATCTCTCTGATAGGATTACAAGGAGTCTAACAAACTTAACACATCAGTCATGCATACCTTTCTGTGGCCCTGCTGCCCAAACTTATGTTACTCCAGAGAAGTCTTATGTGATTGGATTTCCTCTCTGAATGCACTAAACCTCCTGAATGACGGCAATGAATAATCAGTGTTCCCAGCTTTGGCAATCCATATGAAGACTATGTATTTGGCAAGTGGGCCCAAATAATGAAGATCAGATCAGAGATTTAGACCCTCAGCCTTCCCAGTAGCTCAGATGTGTCTGCCACTATGCTACAGTCCGGATGGCTGTTAAGAGCTCTGGTTTTCCTTTTTACATCTATAACAGCACTGCAGAAAGACGGCAAATAAATTCAGATTTAGCAAAAGCTCTTTTTTCTGATCCCTTAATGTAATACTCCTAAAAAAAAAACTAAAAGGAAACATAAGAAGTCAGGTGTTATATGCATAACAGCTTTCCTCCCTCTGACACCCTCCCCCCCTCTGCTTCTTTTGGATCTTGGGTTTGCTCTGAGTCCTATAACCAGATATCCTTCCAGCCATCTTGCCTGGATCATGAAATTGTCTCACCCACTTGGAGAAGTATCTCTTTTAAAACCACTCTGACCCATTTCCTTATATTCTAAAGAAAAGGTCTGAACTCCATTTTTCCCTGCCACTGCTTCTATAAAGAGTGTCACCCTAAGTCAGACATACCACCATAAAAATTCCATTGTCCTAGCACAGAAAACTTTATTCCATAAACCTGAACTTCTGTTGCCCTGCTACAGCTGATCAGACATAATAGTTTATTCATTAGTTATGGAGTCTAATCCACAGTCACAAAAGAAAACAGGAATCATTTTATCCCCTAAGTGGTCATACTCTTTTCAATGTTAGACTGTGTTATTTACCCATTTGTCTATCTGGGATTGTGTCATTCTGCTAAAGTCCTTTGTGAAAGAAGGATATGTGTCTTTAAAAATTTCAATAATGGATCATACATTGGAGTATAAAGGCATCCTGGGGGAGCAAGTATTAGCATGTAGAATCATTTTTTTCTTAAGAAAAAGTGTTGCTTCTCATCCATAACTTTGGCAGCTAATTTTGCTGCCATCCACATCGCCAATTATTTTAGGCTATACCCATTCTCTACACAAATTAGTACCTTCAGCATCAGAGAAGACTATGACAACGACGCACCAAAGTGAATTCCAGGACTGAAATGGCTTCAGGGTCTTTTTCCAAGAAAGTAATCAATGGAAGACAGAGGTGCTCTGCAGCACTAACGGTTAAGTCATTGATGCAAGTGCCTGAACTATGTATGTAGGTATCTAACCTTAGAATTTTAAACCTTAAAATATATGTTTAATAAAGCACCACTTTAATCTAGTGTGGCTTCAAGTTTTGAAAAAAATATTCTTGCGCTCAAACACTGCTGCCTAAAAAATCAGAAATTCAGCAATGTTAGACTTAATGTTTTAAAGCTGATGAAGTGTATGAACTATCTGCACAGTAGTTCTGTACACCATTACACTGCACAAGTCCATTATATTGTAAAAAGGATGCCCTTTTAAAGGTGAATGCTGAGAAAGACTCTGACTCATTTAATAATCTGTTGAACTAAAACAATATAATCTGGGCATTGGGTTTGTATTTTGATCTTAGAAGTATAGGTTTCTCAAAATCAACAGATCTGCAAATGCATATCAGGGTTCCTGCATGCTTTTCTTTTTTGTCACCACAGATGGTGCAGTTCAGATCATTGAAACTTTGATTCAACTCTCTGAAAGTGATACAGTCAATATTGAATTCTGGCTAATTTACAAAGCACAGAAATGAGACTATTTTTAATGACAAATACAGAGATCCTTCTTAAGTAAAAGGTGAAAATGAGAAGCTAACAATTGCAAGCAGAAAGAATATTATAGTAATTGTGTAATCTATTCTTACATGCTAGAAATATCTCCTTACCTTCTGCCATAGATTCAGACAGCAAATGGTGAAATTTCCAGTTAAGTTATATCAAAATAGCATTGAAAATATAATTCAAGATTTTCTGGCCCCAAAAAACCCACAGTCCCCAAAACTAGACACTTTATAAAGGCAATCTTTGCAAAGGGAAGTTTCTAGTGTAAATATGAGAGGACATGAGCAGATGTGTAAAAAACAATGTTATATAAACCTATTACATCTCTGTTTGGCTACCACCTTGGGGCACAGTTGCATTTGCCTTTTTCTTGATTTTAATGTGAGCTTAATGAATCACCATTTCTTCATCACCAGTTCACATTGCTATTCCAACACTGATCCCTTAGCTATACTGCCACATATCTGTTTGTATGGACATGCTGTGAAGTAGCTTAAGGAACTGATCCATATTAAAAGAAACACTATTAAATATATTTGTATTTACATTTTATACTTGTATTTTAAATCCAAACCCTGAGCGTTTCACATGCTCAGCCCCGCAGCCATTTCTGCCAGCACAGCTAAGGGATTGGTACACCACATTTGATGAAATGTCAGGTATGGAGAAAGGTGGGGAAAGAAAAATATGTTAAGCCAGTTTTGCCTCTAGCCTGTCTAAAAATGAAAACCAAAATGTCAATTTACATCTCCGATTCTGACAGGACATTGTTCTGTTTTTCAAGGATATTTTACCAGGGTTTTACCTACCCATACATCAAAGAAAACCTCTTGAAAATTTATTAATGGTTCCCAAACAGTTCTGGGGAAAATATTAATATGTGGAATAAAGGTCTTTTATTAAACCATTAAAAAAGTTTTTTTTTTTCTTTTGAACTACAAGCTTATCCTTGTTAGAAGTTAGAAACAGAAGCCTGAAACAAAAAGGGAACCATACAGCTTGTTTGTAAAAGAAAAACTGAATGAAAACAGAATATCTTACAAGTAATATAGAATAAAGTAAATATTTTTGAATACTGTAGGTAACTTTTTAACAAAATATATTAATCATACAGATTTTCCCTTCTTATTACTGCTATATCTGTTCAAATATAGCCTTCAACAACATAACAGCTATACCTCAATATATTAGAATGTGTCTAGAAACATACCTGCCACCAAACTTCATACCTGATTTATACAGGGTGACAGTAAGAAGTGGTTAACTCATTTCCTCAGCATTTAGATATTTTGTATCTGAAAATAGATTTTGTATCTGAATCCTTTCAAAACACTTCAGAATCCCACTGAGCACAGAGATGTTTCTGCATTTCCACGACCAACTGCATTTCAGACTTTGGGTTAATAGCCAACATCTCTCCTCAGGTCCTAGTAATGCAAAAGTCTGTAGACCACATCCAAAACCATGGAGTTTTGGGGATTAACATCTGTAATATCTTTTCCTTGGCTCTCTGTGAGTCTTTCATTCTGTATGATACAACCCTTCCCCCAAAACCCAGCTTAGTCAGATATCTATGTAAACATTCACATCAATAAGCTAAACTCCTGTTTTCCATTTGAGCAAAAGTCCCAATTTAAAGCAAAACTTGTAAATCTGTTACTTTAAATTCCATAGGCCCTAGAGATGACAAGCATGCCTCTCCAGTAATACCCTGGCAGCATACAGTATATCAACATGGAGCATTTTGGACTGATCACAGAATCACAGAATGGTTGAGGCTGGAAGGGACCTCTGGAGATCATCTAGTCCAACCCCCCTGATCAAGCAGGGTCACCTAGAGCACGTTGCACAGGATTGCATCCAGGCGCGTTTTGAATATCTCCAGAGAAGGAGACTCCACAACCTCTCTGGGAAACCTGTTCCAGTGCTCTGTTACCCTCACAGTGAAAAAGTATTTCCTCATGTTCAGATGGAACTGTCTGTGCTTCAGTTTGTGCCCGTTGCCTCGCGTCCTGTCGCTGGGCACCACTGAAAAGAGTCTGGTCCCATCCTCTCGACACCCTCCCTTCAGATACTTGTACACGTTGATAAGATCCCCTCTCAGCCTTCTCTTCTCCAAGCTAAACAGGCCAAGCTCTCTCAGCCTTTCCTCATAAGAGAGATGCTCCAGTCCCCTAATCATCTTTGTAGCCCTTCGCTGGACTTGCTCCAGTAGTGCCGCATCCCTCTTGTACTGGGGAGCCCAGAACTGGACGCAGTACTCCAGATGTGGCCTCAGCAGGGCTGAGTAGAGGGGGAGAATCACCTCCCTCGAACTGCTGGCGACACTCTTCCTGATGCACCCCAGGATACCATTGGCCTTCTTGGCCACAAGGGCACATTGCTGCCTCATGCTTAACTTGGTGTCCACCAGCACTCCCAGGTCCTTCTCCGCAGAGCTGCTTTCCAGCAGCTCAACCCCCAACCTGTCCCGGTGCCAGGGGTTATTCCTCCCCAGGTGCAGGACCCTGCACTTGCCTTTGTTGAACTTCAGGAGGTTCCTCTCCGCCCACCTCTCCAGCCTGTCCAGGTCTCTCTGAATGGCAGCACAGCCCTCCGGTGTATCCGCCACTCCTCCCAGTTTTGTATCATCAGCAAACTTGCTGAGGGTGCACTCTGTCCCTTCATCCAGGTCATTGATGAAGAAGTTGAACAAGACTGGACCCAGGACTGACCCCTGGGGGACACCGCTAGCTACAGGCCTCCAACTAGACTCTGTGCCACTGAGCACAACTCTGAGCTCTGCCATTCAGCCAGTTCTCAGTCCACCTCACTGTCCACTCATCTAACCCACACTTCCTGAGCTTACCTACGAGGATGTTATGGGAGACAGTGTCGAAAGCCTTGCTGAAATCAAGGGAGACAACATCCACTGCTCTCCCCTCATCTACCCAGCCAGTCATTCCATCAGAGAAGGCTATCAGATTGGTTAGGCATGATTTCCCCTTGGTGAAGCCATGCTGACTACTCCTGATCACCTTCTTGTCCTCCACATGCTTGGAGATGGCCTCCAGGATGAGCTGCTCCATCACCTTTCCAGGGATGGAGGTGAGGCTGACTGGCTTGTAGTTCCCTGGGTCCTCCTTCTTGCCCTTTTTGAAGACTGGGGTGACATTGGCTTTCTTCCAGTCCTCAGGCACCTCTCCTGTTCTCCATGACCTTTCAAAGATGATGGAGAGTGGCTTAGCAATAACATCCACCAGCTCCCTCAGCACTCGTGGGTGCATCCCATCGGGGCCCATGGATTTGTGGGTGTCAAGTTTGCTTAAATGATCTCTAACCCACTCCTCCTCAACCAAGAGAAAGTCTTCCTTTCTCCAGACTTTCTCTGTGGTCTCCAGGGTCTGGGGTTCCTGAGGGCTGGCCTGAGCAGTAAAGACTGAAGCAAAGAAGGCATTCAGTAACTCTGCCTTCTCTGCATCCTTCGTCACCAGGGCACCCACCCCATTCAGCAAAGGGCCCACATTTTCCCTAGTCTTCCTCTTGCTACTGATGTATTTGAAGAAGCCCTTCTTGTTGTCCTTGACATCTCTTGCCAGAAAGAGATCCAGTAGGACTGATAGAAGTCCTGCTCCTGAAAGCCCCCTGCTATGCTGCATGCAGGATTCAGGCTGTACTGGGGCTCAGCTGAATAAAATTGCATTACCATTACGCTCTTCCCCACTTCATCATGTGTGTACGCACACCTTAGTCCTTTGCTGATTAGTCACAGGGACCATCAAGTTCTATTTCTGCATTAATATTCCTCTCTCACTAAACCATGATCTAAATATCCCAGATTTTCAAGGGGCTGAAGGGGAATGCACTGCCAAGTGGTTGCCCACAATGGAAACTTCTTAAACAACATCAGAAACCACAGCTAAGCATATCCAATATCTGCTTTACCAAGGCTAAAATACTTTGCTTCTTTAGGTGAAAAAGTCAAATTCTACAGTATGAAACATAGAGGTTATGAGAATGGGCAAATAATGTAGAAGTAATCAGGTGATAGGAGGCTGGAAGCTCATATATTAGTAATATCTTTGTCTATTTTTTTCCTTTTATTTTTCTATTTTTCTCCAATAGCCTTACTACTGCTTTTCACACTTTCTTGTTTTGTTTCACACTCTAAAACATCTGAATAAAAGAGGGATATGGTTCAATTATGTAATTGGCTACATTTTTTCTCTGCACAGTCCTTGGTATTTGTCTATATAATAATACTAAATATACTATTTAATAATTTGGAACCATGTACATCTGCAGTTGCCAAGACATTGACACAATGGTGCAAATATTAATTGCAAAAATGGAGACTTTTTTGCAGCAATATTAATTTGACTTATGAATATACTCTATAAACACAATTCCTCAGCTATGAGAAGGCAAGTACAAATCATAATATAACACAAGCAGGTAAAATATATAAATATATTATCCTTTTATATATATATATATATATACACATACACTTATACACTATATATATATCTTATACACTAAAGACTATCATAAAAGATCATATGAGTTACAAAGTAACTTATTTTAAATTTTAATGAAAATAATCTATTGCTGATCTTGACTGTCAGTCAAGGATAATTTCTATTTTAAGTATGTTTGCTTTAAAATTAAAATAGGGTCTTTGAGATCCTGCACTGTAAGACCCATGAAATCTGCTTTATTATTATTAGATTCCTACTTCCTGATAAGACAGTTTCACAACTATGGCGATTAGCTGGGACTCTAGAAATCTGCGTTCAATTTTCAGACCTTTCACAGGCTTCACATGTCATCTTCTCCAATTTATACACATATTGATTTGCCTCATGCGACTTTAAAGTTAGGAGACTCGCCTAAATTTTCTGTCTAGATTCCATTAATGATGGATATATCCCACCCTAATATTTTTGGAAAGTGCTTCTCTTCTTTTGTGTGATAAAAATATTTAGGGAGTCCAGCTTCCCAGCTTAGACACTTAAACTGAAGACCCAAAACTAGGCACAGTAAATACATTCCTCCAAAGATACTGTTTATTGAGGCATCCTAGATACTTACCTAGGCAAGTCATCTGAGTGTTTCACATCTAAAACGAGGTGAGAAGAATACAAATGATAATATCTTTGTGTCTCTGTTTCCCATTTGTTAATGTTTTTCTTCCAGCTATGTCTATTCTTCTCATTCATCATTATTACTTATGCATACTATATATGTGAATATTATTTATATGTGTATTCTTTGTGTTTGTATTATTTATATTATTGGTGATTGTTTGTATTATTTTTTGCTCAACACCATCTGTCTGTCAGTATCCATCTGCTGTCTCTTGTTTTAGGCTTAGACTGCAAGCTTTTGGAGCATGGATCATCCTTTTTCCTGACCCATTGCGAATTACTCCTGAGTACTGCAGTGCCTTGGAGGTCCAGTCTTGAAACTGAGCCCCATTGTAGAAGCTGGTCTAAAAACAAAGTATAAAACTACGATCCATACTCCAAGAAGACAGGATAACAAGTAAATACAGACAGACAGATGGCAGAGTACAAGAAGGCAATGAGACAAAATTAGTCAGCATGATAGACACTGTATTAGAACACCAACAGCCTTCTCATTTACCATGTCTTTTGCAGACACTAGGAGAAAAAAATAGTTGCATAGATATTACAGGAAGCTCCTCTCAGTGAGGGGCATGTCTCAGCACTAGCAAAAGGTGATCACTCAAAAAAATTCAGTGGGTGGAGTTGAAGGCTAAAATCATACACCAGCTGGAGATGGGAGATAAAAGCAAGCAAAAAATTATAGAAAATGGAATAGGTCATGGAGAGCCTCTAAAACAGAAACAAGTAACTTAATTTGATACCACAGAAGAGAAAGCACTAAGAAAAGAATGCAAAACTGAGCAGGGACCTGAGCAAAGCAATGAGACAGTAAAGCACTATTTGCAGCAAAATTTCAAGTGGCTGAGTGGGACAAAACAGCCAGGATCGCAGTCAGAGAGAAGGAAGATGTAGTCACTTAGGCACAAGACAGAGGGAACTGGAAGTGCTTTGGATATTTAGCTATGTTCTTAATACACATAAATTGTGACTGCTGAAATAGCAGACACAGACAAACATTAAGCAAAACATAATCTTCTTGAAAAACTATATCGTCAGTTATATTTAAGCATTGTTAACAGAAAACAAAATAATTCTTTGGGAAAAATTCTGCTCTGAGCTCAGGGCTTTGTTGCCGAAGTACACAGGGAGGCACACAGCCAGCGCGCTTCCACAACAGCCTCATGGCAATGTCCTGATTCTCTTTCACGGGCAGACCAAAAGAAAGTGTCAGTCTGAATTTCTCAGATTGTCTTAGCTGCCCCAGTGTCTTTGGTAATTTATAACATTTCCCATCATTGCCCTGCATTATTTAAATCTGTGAATCATTTTCACATAGAGCCAGACACTGACTAAGAAATTGGATAGAGACTTAGAAAAAATATAGCTACATTATATTTACCTGACACGTCTACTTTCCTTTCTACATATATTCATGACAGAGAACATAAGAGAACTAGTCCTGTGTCATAGATTCACTTCTTCATGGCTCCCTTGCTAACATTCAGCTGTCTGCCTGAATAACTGCATCTGCAAGGTGCAGTTACAATTGCCTTACTCTAACAGAGTTTAGAATAAGTTTACAGTACTTATGCATAGAGATGCTCATTAAACAAATATGAATGGCTACCCTCATCACGTTCCAACTGGCATCTCGTAATCCTGAATACACTTTCTCTTTTTTTTTTAATTCTGAAATATATATGGATTCCTAACGAGAAAAGCTAGCCAAGTGTATCCAAAAGGGATTAGACTGAGGAATATATGGTGTTTTGTATTTACAGTGCACAATAAAGTAAGATCCTGTAAATGTTTAAGAGCAGAAGACACAAGGTTAGTGACACAAATATATTGAACATGTCAGTACAAGATCTCTCTGAGTTGTACCTGTCTTTCCAAATTTGATGATATCAGGGGACACAGCTGCTCCAAGCATAATTCAGAATATAATTTTAAAATCTTGGAAATTTTAAGAAACCCCTGCTGCTCAGCTTCACATAGGTCTCTTGCTGTTCCCCTTACTAGACACTGTAAAAGGAACGAGTCCCTTCTTCAGGACTGTACCTCTGAAAGTCCACAGAAGAGATGCTCAATTACTTTGGTGCTTAGAACACAGATAAGAGTTGTCTTTCACACCTAGTCATCATTAAGTCAGCAGGAAAAGTGAGAATTCCTTCATTTCAGGCTTTTTTTAGGCCTATTAAAAGAAACACACAAAGGAAATCCTCAAATAGAAATTTTGTTATAGTGGAATTAAAGCAGAGAATATATGAAAAAAGGATAAGGTTTAAGGATTGCAAAAAAAAAAAAAAAAAGAAAGAAAAGAAAAGAAAAGAAAAGAAAAGAAAAATAAAATAAAATAAAATAGAATAGAATAAAATAAAATAAAATAAAACAAAATAAAATAAAACAAAATAAAATAAAATAAAATAATTAGGGCAAAATAAAATGACCCAAGAAAATGGAATTATAGTAAAACTTACAAGAAAGCTAAATATCTGGAAAGTTAAACAGGCTCCTCACCCAAACTAAGTTATCCTTGCCTCTGTAGATTTATCACTCTCTCACCTTCAGTAGAAAGAATCTTCACCAAAGAGCACAGATTATATGAATTGTTTAATTTTATATTTAAATAAAGGTATATATTTCTCTATATATCTAGTAAATTATGTGCTTCCTCAAGATACAGTGAGACAGCAACCTCCAGATCACTTTCCCCCTCAAGGATACCCATTATACAAGTGGTCTCCAGCCTGCTGGGACCTTCCGTGTGTTACACTGCTGACAGCTGCCATCGCTGTTGTCATGAGCTCCATTGTTAGCTCCACTGCTGAGAAGCTCAGTTCTCTGGACAACTTTCATAGCTGCTACCAAGGAGGGAGGCTATGCAGATGAAAAGGCTTTTGGGGTGCTCAGACACAGGCTTCACCCTCCTGAACAAGGGCATTCTCATCCCTTCCTCACCTCACTCCTGCTAAGAACAGACTACTTGCCCCAAAAGAGATGATCTGAAATGCTATATCAGATTAGTTACAGACTCTTTATCGTTTTTAACTTCACTTCTATTTCCTTCACATTTTTTCCATAAAAATGCCTATTGGACGATTGGACTTCAAGACTATCTCAGATCTCTGATCTACGTTCCTCTACTGCCTTATTCAGAAACTGCTCCTGAGGTGCAAAGCGGAGGTTTCAGATTTTCTCCATCAGGATAAGTAGGAGGTGGTTTTCATCTAGAAACCATAAGGGTTCCAAAACATCAGCAGATGAAAGTAGATATAATATAGGGCCTACAGGAGACCTACACATGGTTGGACTGGCAGCTGAAGTGCAATCAAGATACCTTGGAGTAACTCAAATGGAACTAGAAGCCTATCTTCAGCCAACTGAATTAAGCTGTAGACCAGGACTGAATTCAGCAAGGTTTCTACAGGTAGATATTTGCATGTGACATAGGTAAGCATCCTAAACTCCCATTATAATTCATTAAGAGAGAGGGATTCACCTTGACCATCAACCAAGGTCAGCGTCTTTATCTGTCATCACAGGGCATCAGGAGTTGAACCCCTACTTCTAGTGAGATGAATCCACATCCCAGGTCTCAGTTTCATCCCACCTAATTTTAAGAACCTGATTAATTCACTTAAGCACCAAAACAATATAAGAGAGGGATGAGGCATACATAGCCAGGAGTGGATGCAAGCAACATAGAAAACCAGTAGTTAAACTGGCTTGTGTATTGCCAAAATCTGGATAATGACTAGCACATGGAGTTAGCTGTAAATCTAATCCTCTGCCAGTCCGTAGGGCTCTCTTTTTCAGAGAAGTTTGTTGCTTCTTTGATGTCTTCTTCAACACAGCTGCAATTTGTTTGGCTTACGTTTACTTCTACTTTTATAAAGTAATCCAACAAACCCTATGATATACTAGGGAACCAGTTGGGCTACCTTGGTGACATGGAATTGCATGACATGGAGTCTTACGACCATTCTCATGCAGGATTTACTATTCCACAGAACCTTATTGCTCTAGGAGACTAACTTAATTGTCCTCATGAAATGCCTTTATCACACCAGGGGAAATACTATTAATTTAATTGAAGTTAGTCTGTTGAATGTAGACTAACACTTGTTGCAATATTTTATTTAGCATTTATCAAACTTGAATGAACTGATCTTATCATTTTATTTCCAATTGTTTTTATTTATAAAAACAGCAAGAAACTCACATGCAGAAACTGGAAGAAGACAGTGGGAGGGCAAGAACTAAAGCTCAGTTGTGGTATGTGGTGAAAGTTGAAATACAAGGCAATAGGGATTAAAAATCACTGGTAGCTCTTAGGGAGAAATTATGAAATTAGTAGGACAAAACCAAGTCTATTTTATTTGTTCTTTCCTCAACTAAAGAGACATTCTCTGGCAAGTAGAGGCATACTAAAAGGACACATGAAAAAGGACCAAATTGTACTAATGTATGTAAAAGCAGAGAACATACTTGTCTGTGTGTGTGTGTGCACACGCACATTTCTGCACACTTGTTTATATTTTATAGAAATATAATTGTATAGCATATAGTTACATCTAAGTACATTATTTATATTTATATATTTAAAGTTACATTATAAGCAGATATCTATTTATGTTCTATATAATTGTAAGATATTGTGATGTCTCTTGGCTGTGTATTTATAACATATAAAGTTTAGTTTGACAGCATCAATGGACCTCAATGTAGCCTTATTGGACCATCTACTACAAAAACAGAGAAGAACTCCTCTTGAAAGGCTTAGGATCTCAGCAGACGAAGAAAAATGGTAGCAAGTAGATAAGGATTTTTACAGGAAAAAAAAAATATATTGTGTGGCGTGTCCTTATTTACTTTTCACATGGTAACCCCTCCACCCACTCTCCTTTGTCTTGCTGCCTCACCAAGTTAGCTTCATAACCTTGATTTATGACAAGTTCCCTCCTTCTGGTTTATTACCAGCCATGAAGAAACACTGCCTCTCTTTGAACACAGGGAACTCTAAAAAATCCAAAAATAAATGACCTACTATATTTGCCTTACAGTACATTCCCAGTCCTTTCTACCCCCTAATGGTGGGAGAACTACTCTTGTGCCCCTTACAGGACTCCTATGTACAACAGCAGATCTTTATATCTATGTGCTTGGTCATATAGTATTATTATTCTGTACAAATGGCAAGCCTACAAACCAAATGATCCCAGTATGTTTTGCTATAAAATAGATTTATTAAATACAGACTATCCTCTTCTTTTCATTACCAGACATTTAGTCTGTGAAGCAATCCTTGAAGGGGAAGAGAAAACATATGGCAACTAATAATTTGCAAGAGCTGGATCTGCTTCGGTGAACAATAGCGTTACCTGAGATAGTCTTGAAGTCCAATAGTGAGCTCATAGGTCAGACAATACCAGACCTCCTTCAAATAAGAGAATGGCTTCTCTCAGGGACTTTGTATTTCTGTAAATGTCTGTGTGTCATCTTGCTCAAATAAGTAGAGAGAAGGCAGGAAAAATAGAGAAAGAGAGACCTGTGGAAAAATACGATAGAGGGAAAAGAAATCATTTAAATCTCTCTGGACCTAACTAATTATGAAGGGAAAAAGACTGATGTCTCCAGTTTAAGTAAATCATTAGTAATTTTCTGCACTAAGAGAAATAGCTGAGTTCACAGAGATGTGATAAAGATTTAAGATCATAAGTGCCTAAGTGCAATGAGATATATTGGGAAACCCTCTTAAAAGGCAAATGCAGTGACGAAAACTCCGTATTGAATTTAATAGACAATAAATGAGATTCCTCTGAGTTAATCTTTCACCTGTAGATTTCAGGGAAATGGCAAGGCTGTTTTCAGAAGACTCAAATAGGGAGGGATAAAAACTAGAAGAACCATAGTTTAAATTATTCTGTAAGATATAACATGCATATAATTAAATACTATAGAGGGTTCTAACTTTGCCATGCATGTACTGTATCTATGTAACAGGAAAGGTCAAGGGTCCCTTAACATTAAAACCAGGAAAAGATTAAGCAGACAGACTTGATGCGACCCGATAACGAAAATGCGTTGGATATACCTTTATTACTTCCAGATTTCTTTATTTATTTCATAAGTACATTGAGTAGAATTAAGACAATAAGAAAGCTACTGTCATTGTTAATAAATTAAACACAGAGAAAATGTAAACAGCACGAAGGAGAATTATGTTCCTCCCTACGCAGACAGGTATGTTGAATCCTAACTAGTTTCTATGATGTTTGAAGCATTTCCTGCAAACATTTGAACACCAACATGAATACTTCTGCTAACTAATTCTTTCTAAAAATGAACTATTTTCTGAAAGTGAATTTCATATCCTAGATCTCTCTGTGCTATTTACAATATTTTTCTGGATTGGTTATTTCCATTTTTCTATTTGGCTAGGCAACAGAATAATTCTACATGTTTTATGGAGTCTGTCACTAGAGTATTCTCATACCTAAATATTGCAGCAGTTTGCATGATCAAGTTTTAATCACTGAAAAAAAAAAAGGGGGGGGGAGCGATTCACACTGATTTGAATAGTGATTATATTTTAATTTCACAATCTGCTCTTGGACAACTTGGATGAGAAACAAACAACACCTTCCCCCCCCAAAAAAAAATCAACAAGTCCATTATCTGTACGGTTTCTTTTTTTGCACAGAAAACAGATAAACGGTCCTTCTCTCTAGTATGGACTTATGACAACAAGTATTTCTATCTCCAGATGGAAAGGACAGAATTTCAACAGCTTATATTTCCAGCATCTTGTCTTATAATTTTGTAGGCCCTGATTCAGGCATACACGTAAATTTAACTTTTAGCATCTGCCTTCATCTCATTAAGCACATGTTTAAGTCTTCTCTTGAAAAGAGATGCTTTCCGGAAATGAGATCTTGAGTGATGCTATTCTCTGCTTCTGACACTGAATTTAGTCAATAAGTCTTACAAGCTGCAATTTAGAAAAAAGTCTGTTAATTTCAAATTGGCTTAGTACATCTGGTGAATTTCCTCATTTTTATTTTTGTGGTTTTTTTAGAGATGAAAGGCATTGATGATATTTGTAATTTTATTTGTCACCTGCTTCCTTTCCCATTTGCCTTCTCTTCTGTTGTTCTTATGCTCTTTCTCTTCTCCTATTCTCACACAGTGTTTAAATGTTAGTGTTTTCTTTAGATTTTAAAAAAGTTTGAATATGAATTTAATGGGAACAGCTTTTTCTTTTTGTTTTTTGTTTTTTTTTCTGATGTTATATATTGAGAGATCTGCTGTTTTTTATTGTAATGGTTGGAATCATAACATCACCTGTTCTGCTGTAACCTTCTACAAGATGGAAAAGAGGAAGTATTATGGTAAACATATACCATTTGAAGCTGTTAAAAGATTTAATAAACTGGCATGATCGCACAGGTAACGCTAAGGACAAATACCTGTTCCAGCTCATATCTAAGTCAATGGCAGAATTGCAGCTGGTAAGACTTCATTGACTAAATTCACAATCAGATGTGCAGGTGTCTGCAATCCCCAAAGGGACCTTTGGTACTAAGAGGCGCCTCATTTGAGAGTGACAGAATTTGGGCAAATTATATATAACATGAAATTTGAAAAGCATTGCAGTGAATGGGGAAGAGTATAGGTGAGATACTTAAAGTATGCTTGATGTAAAAACCTGTGTAATTTATTTCTTAGAAGAAGAAGGCTATTAGGAGGAAAAAAAAAATTCCAACAGGCCAACCTATTACCAGTTCCACAGTTACTTCTGATACTGAGTGAGAGCCTAAAGCATGAGTGTGACACTGTGAGCAAATCTCTTAATCCTTGTTGATACAGAGCAACTTGAATCTTGGCAGCACCAGCAATCTCAGCAGTTTTCAGAAGCACTGCATGCTCCAGTGCTACCCTTCAAGGTACTAATTCCTCTTTTTGCCTACTCTCTTGAAGTCCTGTTGTGCAATGACAGTAGCATCATCTTGCTATACAGCAACTCACCTGTATGAAACTATAATATGTTAAAATAAATTTAATTCAAGCCCTGGAACTCTGTAAAATAGGTAAAACATCTTTACGATTAACTACAATAGTGGGAAAAGGATGTGAACCCAATTTCAGGATAGTCAGAATGACCTTGATTAAATGATAAAGGGCACATACAAATGGAGCTCTAATCCTTATTTCACAAATCACACTTCAGCACTCTTATTCATTTATTTACTTGCATTATCAATAATCTGGCTTAGCCTCTTATCACTCTGTTGCATTCACTTTCAAGTCTATTACTTTAAATTACCAGTCTCATCGGGCAATTTGGTGCCTTATATTGCACACATGCTTTATCAATGGAGTGTGAAGATGATGTCAGTCTAAAGCCAGACTCTCCTCCATATAATCTCTGCACCTGACAGTCTCAGGACACTCAGGTGAGCTATTGATCTCTGCAGAGCCTTTGCTCTGATGGAAGCATTTCTTGTAATATTTGGCATCCTCTGATTTTCTGGAAAGTTTAGTTTGAGGTCTGGCTATAATCCAGTATGGCTGCCTGAAATATAATGGACGAAGATCAAGTGATGATGCTAAGATTAGATTTGTGAGCTTCTTCAAATAGTGCTGATCCTGTGCTAATGTTGACATATTTGCTAAATCTGAAGAGGGTTGTTCCTGCATGGCTCTGTTCCTTGCATAGACTACAAGTGATCAAATGTATGTTTACCTTCAAAATGTTAATTCCTTCAAAAGGGGGAACTGAAAAGCTGCATCTTTTTATTCCTTCTGTAATATGCATACACGAGTGTGTAACGAGAGCCATTAAGGAAATGTGAGATACAAGACCTTCATTCTGCCAGAACAGACCCTTATCACCAATCTGGAAGGTGTCAGTTATTTATAACCTGTTCTTTATTACACCTATTAAACACTGTTCTGTTTGTGCAGTTTGAAAGAAATACAGTAACATATATCAGTGAATTATTTGATCATATTTTTTATTAAGGTTCCTTTTATAATTCATTTTATGAATGATTAATAAATACTTAACAGATGTGATGCATATGTGCATAGGATACAATTTATCTTCCGTCATGCATATAAAATATATATATAAAATAATTATCTTTTAGACCACCCAGCACTGTA
Organism: Apteryx mantelli; assembly: GCF_036417845.1. NCBI lineage: Eukaryota > Metazoa > Chordata > Aves > Apterygiformes > Apterygidae > Apteryx > Apteryx mantelli. The sequence continues at coordinate 38,979,214 of NC_089978.1, forward strand.
GTATTTGGTCATCTTCATGTATAATAACTAGCAATAGGAGGCTTTGGGGGCCTTCAGGAACTTGCTGGTGCATTGAAATTTCTGGGGTCAAAATCCTGCTAAGCTGCTGTACTTCTAAGTGGTATTTCATCCTGAGTGAGGAAAAAATATTTTTCCGCTTATGAAATGAATTTTATAATTCAGTGTCATCCTGTTGGATGTTGTAGCAAGGATTACTTATTGATTAAAACATCTCATGTCATTTAGTTACCACCCAGCTGCAAAGAAGTGGTAAACACACCTGCACGCACCAAAACAATTTAACTTGTACCTTGAATTTTTCATAACCAGCACCTCAGTACTGCACAACAGTAGTTAGCTCAATCTTTCCCATCTCCAATTTGCCTTTAAGCAACCATCACGTATCTTCCTAAGCACTTCCAGCCTCTTACTAATGACACCTTTTACAAAGCTTTAGTCCTTTACAGAACAAAAGCATCTACTCGGCATGGCTGATTCTCTGTTAGGCTTCCTCAAATTAAACTCAGCACTACCTAAACACAATTACAGTCTGAGCTCTTTGGCAAAAGGAATTGAAAAACTAAATCTAGATCTAGAAACTTAAGAGTGTTTCTGAGCCAAGTCAAATGCTCTGACAACATCCTGGGTTATATCAGCAACTGAGTGTGCACTAGCACCTTTAACTTTTCATTCCTACAACAAGGAAGCCTGTGTGCAAAGACCAGAGGGAAAACATAGTTTGCTTCCTAAAACTGACCCGAGGAAGTCCTTACTGATGCACTGTCTTAGTCCACAATTAAGGATATCTCCAGATCATGTTTTAGGGAATTTTCTGATAAGCAGAAGGTGTGACTTCAAGTGTCCCTCATGAATCATTTTTGGTTGACTCAGAATTTATTTCATTTTCCAGAGCTTACTTAATATGATTCCCAGTGTGTCACTTTTATTTTACGTTGGCAACCTTTTTTCTCATTTTATCCAGTAGTAATATGGAAAGTTAATTCTGAAATACTTCATAGGAAATTTTTCTCAAAATTTAGAGTAGATTTAACTCCTAGCTGGAATAATATTGGAAGAGTAAACTCACCTCTAGCCAAGATAAACTGTTGTAAAGTAATATTCTCTATTGCAGATCAGATCGTGAGTTCATTCAAACCAGTGATTGAATGCCTAACTAGTGCTAACTTACACAAATATATTAAGATGGTATAGCCTTAAAGCAATATAGAAGTGAATATAGTGCTAGGTCCGTGTTCACACAAAGACAAATATATATACATTGGAGAACTAAATAATTACCTGAGTTGTACAAATTAATTTCTTGTGTATCTTACTGTCTCATCTGCTCTACTCTTGATGTCCCATCAAACCCAGTTTTATTTCTGCATTCTTAATCATTAAACTGCTTCAAAATGATTCTTTTTTTTTCTTTTTTTTTTAATCAAATTGCCATAAAAATGTTTCCTCCTTCTCCTTACAGATTTGGCATTTCTCTCCCTAAGCAATTGGGCTTGAGGCCAAAACTGTAGAAGAATCAGTCCTGGATGAGTTACAAGTTTTTATGCACAAACATGCTGTGATTTTAAAGTCTATTATCACTTTTCTCTACAGAGTTAGAAATGGGAACTTCCTTTCTTGGAAATGAGAGATTCCCATTTTCCCACTAGGGTGCTCAGCCCCCACTTCAAGTCCTGAAAAGACATCAGAAAACAGATGTTTAAAACCATAATGTCTTTTTTATGAACAAAAATAGGTCTCATAGCATTTAAGTTTTCAAAAAAAAATCAAAACAACAAAACTTATTATAATTTACTCAAAAAAATTGGGTATTTTTCCACAACACCTAAATATTTTTATTCTGCAATCCCATCATGAAGTCTCACAACAGTCATATTCTACAGCCTCTGTCTCTTTATAAAATAAAATGTCTGTTTAGATTTGCTTTTTATAGTTTTTCCTTTTGGTGACAGAAATGAAGATTTCAGTACGGTCAGTACTGCAGCACATTCATTTTGCTGCTTGGCATCATGGGAGGGAAAATCTGACTGGATTTTTTTTACCACAAATAATAAAACCAGAATGAGGCCTCTGAAGTACAGCTCCTATGAGGCATCAACGTATTTCAGCAAAAAACATTTAGCTTTTTCACCAGAGTAGTTTGGTTTCTAGATATGACAGTTGGGATAGAAACTTTACATTTTTTGGTAGAAATTATATCTCTTTTTTGATAAATTTCAGTTAGCAGACAATTTAAATTTCCAGTAGGGGTGTGGATGGTAATCAGCAAAACTATTTTAACCAGTACTCATCATTATTCAGTTATTATTACTAGAGAGTTCAGTAATAACAATATGCCTGGGAAACGGGAGAAACCTCTAATCTCTTGAGTCATGATAAAGGACAGCTAGTTTTCCAGAACTGATTATAGCGTGCTATGAATGTGTCATTTATGTTTTCCTTTTGTTTTGCTATGAAAACATGATTTTCTATGGAAAACATATGTATGTTTATGTTGCTATAAAACAGACAGTATTTGCAGTATAGCTGACTTAATGTTGCTACAGAAAATAGACACTTTGCTTTTCCTAACTTTCTCAGCTAAGCTATACTACTTTACATTACATTAACATAGCTTTTCATGTTTAATATCCTTGAGGGGGAAGCTGAATGAAAAGAAGGAAAAATTGCCCATGCTTAATAATATTAACATTTAAGTTGTTGCACTAGACTTTGAAATTTGCACCTCATTAAAGCAAAGATTGCATTTGAGGGACAGATTGGGAGGAGGTAGGAATGGGAGAAGCAATGCACACACCTCATTGAAGTAAATGGGGTAAGACGGCTTAATTTTGGTCTTATGGGTCCATTTTTTTAATATTTGCTTAGTTTGTCTGTGCCAACAAGGCAAGTAAGAATAGGATGAACTTTGAAATGGAGCCTGAAAGCTCATTTAAAGTGAACAGTATTCAAGTGTCCTTCTTTACAGCATTAGTGTTTCTGAGCGGTGATGGTGTCCAGCATGGTTGAATTGGACATCAGTACTGCACATCAGTATTTTTATTTATAGTTTGAGGGTTCTATCTTGGTTCTGAGATTAATAAAATAAATTAGATATATTTTATATTTAACTGTAGTAACTTTAATTCTCTTTAGTAATTAATCTACATGATTTTATGGGGACTCCCTCCAAAAACCTCACAGCACTACATAATATTTCCATATTGTCTTCACAAAGAACTGTAGATAGTCAACACCTGATCATTTACAGTGAGAGATCTAAATATGGAGTCATAAACATAAAGCAGGCATAGAGAAATGGGCTTATTTTATTTGGTTTAGATACATACTTGATCAGCTTGCCTACAGATATACATCTGAGATGCCCTACAGTATCTGAAACATTTTCATGGGGCTATCAGTTGTGACGAAGAATATGTGAAAGAGCTTGCCCTCCAAAAGTGGCCAAAGATACCAGGTGGTGCTAGACACCTGTGTGTAAGCAACTGAATCAAGTCCTCAGTGTCTTCTTGTAAAGCCAGTTAAGTTGTTTGCAATGTCTGTCATTAACTCTCTGCTCCACTAAGGATTCGTGCTTACGCATACCTGAGGTGGGTATGGACTGATTGTTGGAGCGGTGGTGCTCATTCAAAGCGAAGTCTGAATAATGGATAGGCTGGCTGTACATCAAGGTGCATGTATAGGATTATCAAGACTTTCTCCATTCATTTAGTGCATACAGACTCCATTGGAATGGTTTGAATGGCTAATATGTTGACCTTTTATCTTATCTTACGCCATCAGTCAGTTCTCTAAAATGACCTGAGCCTTTGATTCCTTCCTAACTATACTACTAATTTATCTAACTGCTGCACCAGGAAAGGAACAGGCAAATGGAGAACCAGCTGGCGTATCCTATTACTATTCCAAACAGACAGAGTGCAGATAAATACTTAGCAGTTGATACTACTTCTAACCCTGAGACATGGTTCAAGGCCAAGTTTTCATGCACTAATTGTACTATTTCAGAAAAGCTTACCTCCTGGAAGCCACTTTCTGTTAGCTGGAGTGGCTAAATAAACACAGTCTGTATGATTTGGCTCCCCAGACTAAATTATCTCTTTTGGATGCCTTGGATACTCAACCAATCCAGCTTTTTAAAAGAAAATAAACATAACAGTATGGACTCTGTTTGGGCAGGGAAAGGGGTTCACTTTAGAATAAGAACTCTTGGAAAAACAAAACTGAAGGAGCCTTTGGTGCTGTGTGATCTTTATTTATATCTCCTGGCAGCTATTTGAGAATAACAGCTGTCAGGAGACTCTCCTCTCAGCATTATCACTGGGATGGTTGGAGGTGAAAAACAGTGGAAAACCTCTGGGGTCTTTACAGGTCTTCTAAATTGAAAATCCTGGGACATAACCCTGGGACTGAGCAAGGGATCTGTCCACACTGCTGGTAAGTAGAACTTGAGGGAAACTCTAGGCACTGGTCAATATTGACTATATTTTTGTTGGGAACAGCTCCAGCCACTTCAGAGCCAGCCCCACCAACACTTTTAGAGATAAGCAATGTGGATGGCAGCTACTTCATCCTTTGAGTCCACACTGGAGTTCACTTTACACAGCAGCATAGGTGCAGCCAACATGCTGATTAAAACAAGATGTGTAAAAGCATTCTGATAATGCACTTCTTATATTATTTTTTCAATTATCTCTTTTTGCAAATCACAAGGGATCGTCATCTCTCACTGAAGTGTAAGAACTCAAAGAATTAATATTATAATTATACAGCACATCTTTCACATGACCAGCATAAAGCATGGATCTTTCCTGTTCTCTCCCATGACCTTTTTGACGTTAGACACTCACTTAGATGTCAAATAGGAATGCATAAATTCTGGATTCAGATCCTTTGATTCTCCTGTAAATATGTCAGAATTTCATTTTAACTTTCTGGTATGTGACCCTTGGGTTACTGAATTATCTGTTCCCTCAGGGCTGGAATTAATACTGGAAGAAATGTGAAAATAAGCATTTTCTTTGAAAACACTCAATATTAGTAAAGCAAAGAAGTTATCTCAGTTATTAGAACACACAACAGATATTCATATTCCCTCATTTCCAGGAAAAAATCTCCTGAAAGACAATTCAGACACTCAAGTCACTGCTGTGGTTAAACTTAAATGACTCCTCTTCTTTTGTCTGAAATGATGGCCACATTTAAATTTTTGGAGAGAAATGAGCTCCCAGCTCAAGGGTTGATTTGAAAAGACTGAGATCCCTGCAGTTATATAAAAACTCTCTGGTACTAGCACAGATCAAACAACAGAAGAAAATGTATTATGAAAGGTGTTCTTAGTATACTTCCTTCATTGGCTTTCTAGTGACTGATCTTGCTGAATCAATACTTACTTCTGCAGGCAATCCTTTGCCATTTCTTACTGTCTTTGGACCAAATCCTACCTTCATTTTTATTTGTATGGCAATGCAAGGACAACAGATCTGCACATGTACAGACAAAAGAGAAATTTCATCCACCAGGAACTTTTTACATTAGTGAATGCCTGTAACATGACACTTTTTTAGCAGTGTTCTATTGATTGCCTTTAAGGAGAAGAGGAGAGAAAAAGGATTTGGGCCAATGACAAGAATCAGGTTTTCTTTCCTGTAATAAAGCAGGACAAGGCTAGAAACAAATGCTCAGTGGCTAGGACTAATAGGCAGGATATTGCATAGAAAAAAAGTTTGAATAACAAATGTAAAGAAACTAGCTGTCAGAGCCCAGTGTGCATTTCCCCTCTAGTTTAGTTAGTTAAGGGAAGGAGTTTAGTGGTGGCGTCCAAGGTCAGCTCCTTCGCTGATGAGCGCTGCTGTGAGGAAAGCTGGAAGCGAGGGCTCCCCCCTTTCCCTCGGGAGCCTCTTTCCAGCTGGGGCTGCACCACTGGCCCCCACCTGAGCCACATCGCGGCTGTGCAGCGGCTCCAGCTGTGCCCAGTCTCAGACCCCTGCTTGTCTGGCCCTGACCCGGACCTGCCGGCTTGGTTCCTGGCTTGGCCTTGGGCCAGTCTCCTCACTGCGGGTTTGCTGGGGGATCGCTTGGCTGTGTCTGACCCGATCACCATCTCTGGCCCAGATGCTGATCTGGACTTGCCTCTCCACAGCCGGCTCCTTGCTGGTGAGGTTTCTCTGAGGGATTACTATGCTATTTATTTTTTTTTACATTTAGCAAAAGTTAATATTAGCCCTGAACTTCCAATCTCTGTATATTCAAGCATCCTCCTCCTCAAGTCAGTGGAAGTCTTCAATGTGCAAGAAATATGAGATTAGACTCACTGTTTGGTTAGTTTTCTAATTATTCAAAAAACTCCCCAACTCATACTATATCACTATTGTAATCTCGGATGTGCCAACTGTTAATTTCTGAAAACAAATTGCCATTAGAAAAAATTGCATTCGGAAGAGATTACTGAGCACTTTGTTCTTTTAACAAATTTTGTCATGCTTGATGTATCTTTTCAGAATGATCTGCATTAGAATTATCAGGAAAAGCAATCCTCCTCCCCCAGCTGATCGCCATATAGGTGGTCCTTTCATTAATTTTTATTTGACACATTTTCCATTTTTCCATCATGTTCTTAATGTGTAAAGAGAGAGGCTTTTGCAGCTCAGAGAAAAGTTTCAATGACAAGTACAAAAGACTAACAAGAGGAAAAATCCTGCCTATAACAAGCCAAAGAAACCCCTTGTAGCATAATGCCCACAGTGATGTCAGCTTCAAAACATCTTCCATTCTGATGAGAGGAAAAAGCCAATTAGACAAGTTATCCCAAAGCGATGTCAAAAGCCTACAAATTACAGTAGCTATAAACCCCAATCCCAACAGGCTTCTACAAACATGTAAATTAATGCCATTGAAAAGCAATGTAATCAGGTCTCATTTATCATTATAATATCTTCTGATATTATAATATCTGCTGAGACCCAGTAGCGATCTATGTATATCATAGGCAGTTTATGTAAAGAGGTAATAACTGCTACTTGAACAGTTCCAAACAGCACCAGCTGTTTAAATTGCCCCTAAAGTAAGCCGGAAAACTGAAATTCAAGAAGTGACCTATTGCACTATTTGCTCAAGCTAAACTAAAATCAACTTCATTCCTTTACAAGGAGTGTAGAAGAGACTAAAGAGCAAGAAGTTTTGCTTTTCCAAAATTACAACAGGTTTTAAATCTCTTCTGCATCTAACTTAATTCAGAAAATACCTGAAAAACTCTCAGATAATGAGTTTTAAATATTTTTGAGGCCAAAGATAATAAATTAAAGATTACTCCACACTTCAGAATGGGCACAGTCCTGAATTATGCTAACAGCATTAACTCCAAATGCAGTCAGTAATTATGATCTTTCTGGACCATTAACTACCTATGACAGATAAAAAAGTAATGGTTGAATTTTCAGGGGATAGCAAACTCTAAGTGTTAGGGGCTGTCTAACAGTGAAACAACATCATCTTATTTCAACACTTTGTTGAAACAGCGATTGCAAGAAGATCCCGAACTACCTGAATAAATTCTAAAAGACTGAGCTGTTAGAGTCTTTACTGGATTTCTCTACTAATTCCCCTTTTCCCTGTGTAAAAGTTTCAGAAAAAACAGGCAATACTGTCTTCGTGCAAGTCTCTGTCAGTGAAGAGCACTGAGTAAAGCAGAGGAGAAATGAAAATTACTCATTTTAGCCCTCTCTCCAGTAGGCCTTGCTGGCTTACTGATAAACAAAGCAAAATCAATCTCATCTTTACCTTTAATGCATTCAGAAACTATTTTTCCTTAACCAGCATTTGGATCTGTAAGTTTTCTTTTGTGGAAATCTTTGGTAGCAAAGATATGGGGCTTATCTCTCAGGACTCTGTTAGATAAACTCTGACTGTAGTTCCTCCACCCTTCTTGGATGTTTCCACCCTGCTTGCATATGAACCTGTGCCTCTGTCTCTGCAGTTTGCAAATTGGCATGTTAGAGCAAAACCATTTTCAATCCTAAGTCAGACTTAAATGCAGGATCAGGAACTGAAACAGCTGATGTGCAAACACAAGGAGAGGGATAGGAGGGACAGTTAGGGTAATACCAGTGTTGGTAAATCCAGTTTTGCTAAAGCCATTTTGAGAGTATTGGTCAAAAGAGGATCATGATAATTCATGCATTATTCCAGGCTTAAGATACATATATTTATATATACATACATACACATATGTGTATATATATATATATATATGTATGATAGATATAGATTAGATGGAGATAGATAGATAGATAGATAGATAGATAGAAGAACAATGCCAATTTGATTTCTAAAAGCTGTATATTACAAATACAGAAATCTGTTCTGCTTTCTTTTAAAGACAGCTAGGACATTTGGGATTCACCTTATACTGCTGTTTTGGAACAAATGTGTTTGAAACTTTTCTTTCAGAGCTTTGTCTGGTCTGTCTTAATTCATCACAATTGATGCAACGTAAGCTGGGATCAAACTGGTGATTTCCTTTTTTTCCTATTCCAAATCCAAACTTTGCCTTGCAGACTTAGTATGCAGGATTTTATCTTACTGTAGCTTTCTTGGGATTATCTGATTGGTGCTTTAGGTCTTGGCACACATATCCTCTGAGAACAGTGAAGAGGTGGGACATATGCTTCCAAAAATACCTTACGAATAGACAGAACATGTTAACAGGTCATAATTACTCACAGCCAGAAATCTTTGCCTTTGGGGAAAATAGGCCTCCTGAATTTCCTTCAGCAACAAATATTGACAAGCTCTGCACCACACTGTGCTTTTCTGACACAGTTTTGTATAGAAGGTAGAGCAGAGCAACGTCAAATCAAGGGCAGCTTGGATAACATTGTGGTCCAGGAATGAAAATCTTTCATTAAGTTTCTGGTAAATGAGAGACAAGTGTAACGTGCATCATCTTCTGGACACCTCAGGCAGCCCCTGTCAGTGAACCTGGTGCTCTCTCCCATTCCTCCAAAACACAGGTCGTCAACGAAGCAGAAGTGCATACAACAAATGCCATTTATAGCACTTCTTGTATCTGACAAGCAGTTGGGGAAGGCTCCCAGCATTCCACTCTTTCCCCACCCTTTGCCACCCTCGCGTGCTCTCTCCATCCTCACATGCCTGACTAAGCTCTTTGAAAGGCACCATGCTGATCGGGGCTGTCATGCGGCTGCATGCAGAGAGGAAGGGAATGGAGGTGAGGGCATTGGGCCATCCGCTCTGGGGAGACAAATTGTTTTGGTTCTTGGTAGGCAAAGAGGGAAAACACACTGAAGCTTTTTGAAAGACATTTTCCCACGTTGAAAACTATGAATAGCTGTTCGTTTAGACTCAAAACATTTTTAGCAGTGCTGGACTAAGGCTTGCCTTCTCTGATGAGTCACAGGTATTTTTTAGTCTGGGTAAACTGGATATCACTGTTCCGTTAACTGAACTAGGCACCCAGAGGCTTACAGGATATTTTTGGATAAGTCACTTCATCTCTCTGTGTCTGTATTTCCTTATTTGCCTTGTCTACTCAGATTACAAATTTTAGATATACTCATATACACACATATCTGGAGTGCATTCAGTGCACTCATCAGAGGGTATTCCTCATTGACATTTCTACAAACTAGCCAAATACAAAGGATTCCTGGTATTTTATTTCCTAATTTTGTCCCCAGACTCAGGGGCTTAGGATATTATTCCAATTCCTTTTTGATGGCAGTGCTCATATGCTTTAATTGGTTTTCACATTCATTTTAATTGTTTTAAGCTGCTAAATGGTCTGAGTTAGAGGTTCAGCCCTAGCTTTCCTATTCCCAGGTGCCAGCATATAATCTCACTCCATACAGGTGAGGGTCTCTAAGTCAAAAAGAACTCTAGTCTTCCACCCACCTATATATCTGTCTATACAAAACCTTGCTAAAATTTACTACGTCGATCAGCCTGTGAATATTTCTAGCAGTATGTCAGCTGCTAGTAAAGCCACCTTGGTATGGATGAATTAAACCACTTTCTCTAATCTGGTATTTCATATTTTGCCTGTTGGGGCAACCTCTTGAGATACAATACATGGTTTTCATTTAGGCCCAAAGCTTTTGATTTTTTTTTCCCCTTAAAGCACATTAAAATCTTATTCAGTAACAGGATAGTTACAAATCACATATCAGAAATGCCTATTTTTTATTAATAAAGAAATAACAGCAAATTCTATGCAATTTGGAAGAACTTCATTCTTGAGTCATGTGTATAAGCATTCAGTAAGATGGGATATAAAATGTCTTTAAATATTTTATAATATTTGGCTGAAAATTCATCTGATCCTGGTGCCTGCCTTAAGCTCAAAGATGGGATTTCTTCCATTTCTGATATGAAAATGACTGCATGTAGACTCTGTACTTTCAGCCGAGTGTTTGTATGTGTGCATATTTGTGTGTGAGGGAGGCAGAGGCTGATAGAGAGAAGAGATTTAAAGACACAGTATATGTATGCATATATGTATGTACATATATATATACATACTCTAAGATGTACAATACTGTAGTGTTCTCATTCAGAATATGGTGTTCAGGAATTATTGGCTTGCATTGATAACTATTCATTCTTCTCAATCTGTGCCTCCCTATGTGAGACAGATGGTTTGATATTTTGTAGTGATATAGCAAGCACTCCCTTGTCCCAAGCCAAATCTGCCATCGGCAAATTCATTCTTGCTGTAAATTATAACTCAGTTGTTGAATTAAGAATGTGACGTTATAAAAGACCTTGTAGCGCGAAGCAATAATTTACTCATCTCTTTGATTGTATCCTACTAATTTTTGTTGTGTCCTTCAGACAGATGCCTTTCCCATACTGTGAGGTTAAGAGACATACTTCTCTCTGCTCCCATTTCTTCCTTGTCACTCAGTTGATTTACTCCTCCCTGGATTTATCTATTCTTTAGGCATGTTTGCTCAAGCCCACTGAGAGTAACAAACATCTTTCTGCCCTTGGAGTTAAGAAAAGAAGCTAAACTTTTACTTCACAAGAAAACGAAGAGAAATACAGGATTCTGCTAAGACATCCAAATGGTTCTAATATGTTATTCTTTACCTTTCAAAGACTATTGCTTAGTGCTATTCATAAAAATGAGTCATGTCTCTCTTTTAACAACAACCTTCAAACTAAAATAATATAATATATACAACATTTAAATGTTATCCTGCAGCTGCAGATGGGCTCAGACAGATACATGGCCATAGCTTGTGAGAAAGAAGGGGTTGTGGCTTTCTCTGTCTCTTTCCCCTCATTTACGTTCTCAAAAATAAATAGATGTGGGATTTACAAATGGTCAATCTGTTCATGATGCAACATTTCTTACTCATTCCTTGCCTTCCCCATTACCAATACAAATTCAAATTCTGCCATGGTCAGAATCAGGGATTCAGAAAAACAGAACTCAATATGTAAGGCAAGATGAGAAGGCAACATGTAAAGTAAAATACAAACTGCTTGCTGATAAACTGCTCACACAGTCAAAAATCATTTTGCAGTTTTAATGCTGGAATCTTCCCTATTTGTAGCAGCAGTTGTACCTGAGTATAAATGATATTTTACACTAATAGTAAAAACCTGTGATGAAATCCTACTTTCAAAGAACTCAGCAAGAATTTGTTCTTAGGGGATTATTACTCATGGTTCCTGATCAGAAGAAGATTAAAAGGTAATTTATGTGAGGAAAAACTTGCAAATAATTATAGCATTTCTATGGTATGTTCTCCAGAAATTCAAATGCCTCACATGAATGCCTGTGTTTATATACAATGGAATGGGTTTAGCCTGGATTTCATTTATACAATGAATAGAATATGAGTAAGAAGGAGAACATAGTTTTCAAACTCAAGCTTACCTAGTAGCAAACATCCTCACAACCACATTAGTATGATTTCATTGCAGCACCATATTAGTAGCTCACACAGATTTTTTTATTTCTGATATGATCTTCCGTCCTCTATCTGCTTTTCACAGTCACTAATTTCCAGTACCCTACCCAACAGGAGCAGCCTTCTCCCCATTTATTTACCAATAGTACAGAAGGGCAGAGATACAGGGGAGGGATCCCTGTGGTTATGTCTAAACTGTTAAATAAAAGATCGGGGGGTGATCTCAAGCCCCCATTGCTGTGTGTTCACAGTGCTCAATTGATTGGTTTTCCTCCAGTTCATTTTTGGACCGCTCCAACCAGTTCTCACTAAGATGATTTCTGGGCCCACCTTGGGAGGCAGTTCACATCAGATCCCACTCCAAAAAGCAGTGTGGATAAGGTTACACTGGTGTTGGTTGTTCTACCCTACTGTGTTAAACACTACCCAAAACACTGCACTCTCAAGCACCCATAAGCTATATCACAGGGCATGGAGTACTTATCCTAAGTTTCATGCTATAAAAAACACTACTGCAGTAAGCTGCAAGAAACTTACATATTACTGCAAAAAATTTGAAATCGTTGTGCCTCTGAGCCACAGGGATACCACAAGAGTCTCAGGGAATGCCAGTATCAAGTATGTTACCTGCACATGGCTAGTTTGCTCCAGAAAGACCTGTGGATATGTAGTTAGTCTGTGACACCTGACTTCAAAACCAAGGATCAATCTCTGGCTTTCTTTTCGGGGTAAGATAGGCATAATTGCATAATTATGTAGTAGAAGCGTATTCCTGCCCCATAACTATGATTCTGAGTGAAAAAGGGAAGAGAAGGTGCCCCACGGTGCCAACAACCTTTCCCACAGCTTTCACTCTCGAACATCTCCTACTTCACATCTCAAATTCTCATCTCTTCCTGGTCCAAAGTTCCCATCCCTCCAGTCCTTCTGTTCCAAACTCATAAAAGTTTACCTCAGATCTTCCTCAGAGCTAGGGTTTGGGGAGGAGGGGAAAATGTTCCTTTTTTCATGCACCGGCTGAATCATGCAGGAGACATGGAACCAAAAGAAAGGCGCAAATACGAATATGCCTTGCGTTTTAGCACTTAGGGAATTCAGTGAGCTGTCTGCTTAGTAACCAGTGGAAAGCTTGCCCTTTGGTTACAGGCTTGACTTTTTATATGTTCTGTTTGGAAACATCTCTCTCACAGCACAGTACTCAGCAACTGAGTGCTTATGGAACAGACAGGTTTAGGAGTACACTTAGTCTATAGACTCAGGAATGAAAGGTTTGTCTGAGTGATATGTGACCCCTGAGGCTTCCATTTCCCTGAAAGCTCTTTAACCCTAAATGCATAAACAAAACAGGGGGGAAAACACAGTCATAAGCACATGCACAGCACGGAGCGCTGTTCTACAACATTCACCTCATAGAGTAAGCAGCAGGACAGCAATACCATGGTGATGTGTTTAAGTCTTATGAAACCTTTACATCCCTTTTTTTTTTCCTAGGTTTTATTTCAGTTTTGGACTTAACAAACCTACTGGGAGTTTCATGAGACTTTTTGTTTCCCCTCAATTTAAACCGTTGATTTTTAAGGGAATTGTAATAAAAAAATTGCATTTCTAACTAAATGAAAGCCTATGCTATGCAAATAATGATGATTCTACCTTGAAAGGAATTCTGGCCCTGCTTCTAGGATTACCGATGGAATAAAATTAAAAATAAAAAAAAAAGCACACAAGTACCCACCAGATGAGAAATCACATTCTGTTAAGAGTCAAATAAATATGATACCTTGAAAGTTTAGGAATCTGAGTCTAGGCATACTAAAGGCTGAATAGCAAAATACTGTATTTCACTATTCTTCTATCGATAGTGCTGGACTACTGGACTCAAAGTAACATTTACCAGTCATCTTTTATATAAAAGCATTTAGCTTGCTACGATAATATGAAGCTACTCCTTTCTTTATTTGTAGTATTAGACTCGTTATCTATTAGCAAGAAAATGTTAGCTATTTAAAAAATATATATATTCAAATTCAATTGGAGTTTTATGATTCCATGTCATTCCAGATAATTATTGATTCAAAACCACATGCCTGAAGTGTGTTTTTCACAGTGTAGAGGACTATCTTTATGGAGGCTGAACAGCACTGTAATGCCATGGGCATGGAAAGGAAACCACCATACCAGAGACCTAAGACAGACCTGCAGCTGCAGCTCATAATCTGAATTAGACACAGATAATCAATGGAATTCTTTACAATGGGATAAGCAGTAACAGTCAAGGTGATAGACAGACAAAAGTATCTCTAAAGTGTGAGTTTCCTCACTTAGACACTATCACAGGATAGAGTGGATGACCATTTAAAACATTTCTGTCTTCCCATTGACAACCAAGGAAACCTAGATGACTATCTTAGACTCAATTTGACTTTTCAATGGCTAGGTAAATAAAATAAATCCCATTTTATTTTAAACAAACTGTTTGGGTTCCCTCTATGATCCAGAATCTAAATATTTCAGTGTGTTTGGAAGAGGAAGCATTAACAGTTCAATAGGACATTTTAGTTCAAATTTTACCTGCATTCCCAGGTCAGGCATGAAAAGAGCTAAGTAAAACACAGCATAGAAGGCATCATTTTACTTTCCTACCTTCTTCTCCATACATGTTCAGAATAAGTAACTGATATAATGTGCTGATGATAAACTGCCAAGATAGGCAGAGATAGACTATATTGAAGCTGTACAAAATGGCCTCCATCGTGCCTCATTTTGGAACATTATCTTCTCTTACATGAAGCCGTCCACCTAAAGTAAATGCTGACATACTCCATACATGGAGAGAGAGGTGTCTGAAGGCATCTCCTTAGAGGGAGATCCTGCTTGCCTTTTTTAAGGTGTTTCTTGCTTCAGGGAAGCAATCAGCCACACTCACAATCATTAGAGGAACATCAAACCGAATAGCCCTTGGCTTCTGAAATAGAAAATATTTAGCCCCAGCTTAATGAAAGAACATAAAATCATATGTTGAGTCCAAAGTAGATCATTTAGTTCAAACATACTTATCACTGACGAGCTCTGCCACTTTTGCTGAAGCATAATAATAAAAAACAAACCAATCCAAAGACCTTAGTGTCTGCCAGAGGTAGGCACACACAAAACATGCAAAATCTACTCATGATAAGGCTTCTCTGTAATGCTGCTGTGTCCATTGTAACAGTTGAAGACAAAATATTCCCATTTTCCTCTCAGACAGAAAAGGCTGCAGCTTCCCCTTCCCCCTCTGTCTTGAACATCACAGCCTCATGGCACATCATTTTCTCTGTGCATAGGCAATGTCCTGTCTCATTTGCTGCATTTAGTCTTCTGAAAAGCTCATGTGATTTTCAGCTGTGTCCAAGCATTTTCTGAAAGTGTCTAATTTTGTATCGATGGAAATGTAATTTCTTAGTTCGCTAATACAATCATTCACTTCATCCATTCCTTCTCTAATTTTAAAGATTATGTCTTCTTCTGATCTCATTATTATTACACCTGTCATTCAAAATGAGAGGAGGAGGAGGGAAAGGACTGGAATTTTGACTCCCTGATGAATTTCATCTGTGCTTATGGAAATCAGGGATGTGATATTCATTTTGGAGTATCACCACAGCAAAAACAGAAGCAATTCAAGAGCAATAAAAACCCAAATTTGGAAGGCCATTCTTCCAAATGGGAAAGGGGAGGATTTTTTTTTTTTTTTTTTTACAGGTACTACTATAGCGCCCAAGAAACACAGTCATAGAGGAAGCATAGGAAAAAACAATCCCCCCCCAAAAAAATGACACCCCCCCCCAGAAAAACAGAAAAACAGACACTTATTCCTATTTCTTGTTTCTTTCATACAACCACATATGATTTTCACTATCGGTTAGACCATTTTCGAATTGTTAGGTATTATATAGATCCCATCTATATCGTGGAATAAGATTTTAGACCAAATATAATACAGCTAACTCTCCAAACAATAAGAATTCACACCATAACAAGTCATGTCAAGACAGACAGATTTTAATTAGTTCTCAGTGCAAGGGGAATTCAGTAAACCTTTTTGTCTTTTCTATGTCTTCTGAGTTGTGAAATTCAATCCATAGCTGATCTTGGTTCTCACCATGGTATCTGAAGACCAAAAGCAGAGTCTGTCAATAACCAGTCCATTTGGTATCCTCCAGTGAGGAAAGAGCTTTGACTTCTGCAGTAAATTCATTCACTGAGAGATAAGTGATTTTTTTTTAGCTTTTCTTAGACTAGGATTTCTCTCTCATACACACACAGACACACACATAGAAAAAGAAAGACAAATTTAGCAACAAAATATATGGCACATATGTCCCAATAGCTATATGCTTAAAGCCCTGAGCATAACTCTTTTCTAATCGATTTCTTCTTTGAATGGGTAGTTACAAAACATTCAATATAAAACCTGGCTTTTTTTTTCTTTTTTTTTTTTTTTAAGAAATGTTACTAGAAGTCATCTGCTTAGCACTGAGAGAACTAAGGCCCAGCAAAACAGGAAGAATAGATACTTAATCTCCTATTTAGGAAAGACAGAAAGTCAATACTGGACCCAGCAATATAACGAATGTACAAGTACATGGTCATAATACTTATGATAACACAACGCTGAGTGGAGCTACAGAGATCTCTTCTGATCCCCATTCAGAGATTATAGGTCAATAATGCCATCAATCAATCATAGCTCTTTTGCCACCTGGGCCATAGAATTACTCAATGCCAAGTTTTACTGCTTAATTCTGAAAAAAATAGAGCAGTTACCTAAATAAAAGTGGTTTACAGTAAGAAACAAATGAAGCACAGTAAGGCTAAATCTTGAGATTTAGTGTGGAGAAACCTTAGAAAAGGATCACTACCATGAGGCTTACAGTAGTATATATAATGTGAGCTGCTATTTCCTTCTAATATGCATTGTGGGGTATCAATCTATGTCTTTGACTTGTAGCTGTTCCGTTTTGGGACAATGCATCCTATGCAGCCCTTTCCTTATGAATTTCCTTAGGGAGTCGTATATCAGTCTGTAGAAAAGTCTGTCCTGCGGACATAGCTATTGAGGCTACAAGTAGAATGAAGACTTGCAAAGAGCTGTTTCCCTCTTCATGAGCTGCCCAGGCCACTGAGAAGATATCTCATGAGCTATGACCACACTCCAGTTACGACAGGCAATTGCGTTACATGCAGACATGGCAGAGCTGGGCTTTGTTTAGCCAGGTTAGGTGCCAAAAAACACGAAAGGCTCAGCAGCATGGGGATAATGGTGGGCAAGACAACCACTGCAGTCCCATGCCATTGCAACTTCACTGTTGCTAATATCCAAGTCAAAATTACCTTGGAGCATGTCAAGACGTATACTGCAAACACATTTTTGCCTGCTGAATAAGCATACCTGTGTTCACATTTTGAGCACATTGGCTCAACAGTCTGAGGAAGTTCTTAGAAGAAGCAAATGTCAGGAAAAAACTATTTGGGAAAGTAAATGATATATCATGTATATATTAAAAATTCCTTTCATGTGTTACCAATACATTAAGATATTAAAGTTGAAAGGATGTTATTTAAACTGCTTGTTGATTTTCTGCCTTACTCTCAGCACAAAGAAAACAGACTACTCAGTTGCAGTTTTGTTTACAGGCACTTACTTGCGTTGAGACTGCAATCAGTCGCTAAGCTGTGACACATCTCCTTTTCTCTTGTTTTAGAATAACTTTTCATTTTTGTTATGTAAATAACTGCGAGGCAGACATAACAAGTACGTGGCTTTTGTAATCTCCTAGGTACACCAGTTGTAAAGTGCACTTCTCTAAACTTCCCAGTCTTCTTACATTAATGAGGAATGCTAGTGTGTTGCTTTATGTATAAGAGACCAACAAAAGATTTATGCTGTTGGACTAGGGAATGCACACTGGGGGCAGACTTAAATCAAACCTCCTTATTTCTCTTTGTAATATTTAAAAATGCTCTTCTATCTGGTTGGACAGCCTAACCACAGGAAATCATTAAACCAAATTACTGCTCTTCTGTATAGAAATCCTGATTAGAGCATCTTTGGTAAAAATAAAAAATAAAAAGCTGCTGTTCATTTGCATGACTGTTTCCACATACGACAACATTCATCTGGTTAGAAGTATAGGGCACTACTCCACAGAAAAGAGAAAACCCAAATATCTTGGTCAGCTCTCTAGCATGCCACAGTGGACAGCTGGAGAACAGCAAGGAAATTAGAAAAGCAGACATAAATATATAAACCCAGACTATTCCTTTAGGAAGTGATTCAGAAAAGTACATAAATCTGTACATGACATTTAGCATGTGTGTAAGTGTTATTGAATTTAATTAATGCATATGTATATTTACAGGCACATATTTAAAAGACATTCCTAAATAAAAATGTTTTCATCTAATGGGTGTTGCTACAGTCCTGAAGATTGAGGTATATAAATGAGGCAAGTGATATCTGATACAGCTGAGAAAAATCAGAGCATCTTTTAGCATAGAAGCCTCCTTCACTTCAGAAACAACTTTGAAAGCTTATTTGATTTTTCTAACTGTGTCTTGTTTTAATAAGAGATATTATCTCTCTACAAACTAGTCTGTAATGGGACTTCAGATTTCACTCTACTCTGAAAAGTGCCTGTATAAAAACAACATTCATACTCAGCAGATCTCTACCTTGTGCATACGCAATCATTTCTATCTAGAGGATGTTTATCCTTCAAGTACGAGTACATCTGGAGCTCCAGTTATTGTTTTTCCCCGATACCATTAAAAGAACATCGTACTTTGTAAAACAGATAAGAGTTTAACTGTGTACCCAAACTATAGTAAACTTTTAGTAAGATTCAACAGCAATTCTAGTAGTTCTGGGTTATTAAAACATCGATGGGAGTGTGAGCTCGTTTCTTCTCCCACTTGTCTACTGAACAAATTGCTAGTGATGTTCCACAACAGCAAATTCTACTCTCAGGATGATTTTTTTATTTTTTTTTTAATTCTAGTCTCAGGATAGTATTTTACACAGTAGTAGTGATAATTAGATAACTCAAATGAAAGAACAAAGTGTCATAAGGCTGCAGGGAAAGTATATCAGTTTTATGTAACCTTCATCTTATTATCATAAATTAAAGCAGTTGTGCCTTAAACAGTTAAACAACATTACACAAGTGGCTTTTGAGGAGCATTAACAAAAAACCTTGTTAAAATGAAAATAATGTTACTGTGGATAGATAATTGAAACAATTACAATGTCACAAACTTAGAAGTCCATTCAGTGAACTTTAGGAAGCTCTTAATCCCCCCCTTTTTTTTCCTTTCCTTCTTTTTTCCTTTTTTTTTCCCCCCTTGAAACTTGTGGGCAGTGTTTTATAATAAGCAGTCAATGGTTATTAATTCCATTATTATTCTGTGTAGCAGTTTCAATGCGGCTGGTATATGTAATTATAGAAAAAAGTGCTCATTCAGTTAGCTTTAAATAATATTATTTAAATGATTAACACAGAAATGGCTTTATTTACAGCTGTTCAACATCCATTCCATCAGTTATGCACCTCACATATATTATCAAATGGAGACAAAAAGAATTGCTTGTGGTATTTGCAAGCTTGTTATGTAGTCAGGTCTCACAGTGTCTTGTTACAAAATTAAGACTATAATCCTGTAGTTCTCAAATAGTGAAACTGACCC
Organism: Apteryx mantelli; assembly: GCF_036417845.1. Lineage (NCBI taxonomy): Eukaryota > Metazoa > Chordata > Aves > Apterygiformes > Apterygidae > Apteryx > Apteryx mantelli. The sequence goes on from NC_089978.1 coordinate 38,998,893, forward strand.
TTGTTATATCTTAATACTTTTCATTATATAAACTTTGTTCTCTTGATATGTAAAAGCACATGGAGTTTCACAAATTCTGCAAAAGGTTTGCAATAATCTTTTCTTTCTGATACCTATTTTTTTCCCTTCTCCCCTATCAAAATATAAAGTATGAGTTCAGAAAAGAAGTGTATGGTCTAGTGGCTATCTATAATTACTAACCTCAGAGAGCCAGAAACATATACCAACAAAACAACACTAGAAAAGCCGCTTTGACATTAAAGTAATATTTGTATAATAAAATAAGCATACATCCAAATGTGTATAATAGCACTGTACCTCCATCAGTCATAAATCAGGAAAGCAAATAATGAATGATTTAATGTTTCCACAGGAGACAAAACTCTCCACCTGCAATTAATTATAGGTATACTAGTGCCTGTCTCAGAAAGCCAGGTTGCATATTTATTTTTCCTATATTTTATCAATTGGGCTTTTCATTTGCAAAACCATGGGATGGCATGAAACCAGGTTCATTGTAAATTTGAATAGAATACTTTGGTGGTAGTGTGGTGTGTTTTCTTGTTTGTTTGTTTGTTTGTTTTTTCCCCCAGTTCTACGAAAGGCAAACTGAAGTGGATTTGGTTTCAAAAGGCTTTGGTGTTGCAGGCAAATGTGGTATTCTTAGTTAAGACATGCCTCTAGTCTTTGACTTTAAATTTGAGCCACTGTGACTGTGTCCATACAGCTAAATATAAGAGGGCCAGAGATCAATCACTGGCCACAAAGTGACTTGTATCAGGTCATGGCTCATGCTCCCTGGTGAAGGTCAGTTTTGGAGAGAAAGTTGGTTGCAATGGACCAAAGCAGAACCAGTGAAGGAGCTAACAGCTCAGCAGCGTGGATAACCAGGGGTGTAACACTGGGGTTTGCTTCCTGGCCTTCTCTTATTTGCAGATGTCCTCTGAGTCACGGAGTCAGAGAGTGGGCTAAAGAGGAGCTGAGGCCAGGCTTGTAAGCAGGAATGGAACCATATCCAGCTTCCTGACATTTTTCATCAGTTTTTCATTGTCAAAAAACAACAGCATTCCTGCAAACAAAGACAACAATCATAGGTTCTCTCTACTCCTTTGTACTCCCTTGTATCCCCCAAATTGTGGGATCTGTCTCTCTTACCCTGAGTGGTGCTTACAACTGGAACCCCATTTGGTCCTCAGGAAAAGGCTGAATCCTGAATGATAGGCGGCACCCACAGTCTTCTTCAGGCTTTACTTTCATCTTTGGTGCAACAAGGAATTTAGGCAATCATCTAATCACAGATTCGTGTAGGTTGGAGAGGACTTCCAGAGGTCTCCAGCCCAACCTCCTCTTCAAAGTCAGTCTGAATAGAACAGGCTGCTCTTGGCCATGTCCAGCCAAATTTTGAATATATTGAGGGATAGAGACTCCACAACCTCTCTGGGCAACCTGTCCCAGTGTTTGATGACCATCATGGCTTCCCCCCCCCCCCCCGTATTTATTTGGAATTCCTTGTGTTCCAACTTGTGACCATTGCCTCTTATCCTTCCACTTGTGAACCCCTAAGAAGAGGCTAGCCCCATCTTCTCTGTACCCTCCCATAACATATCTGTGAACAGAAATACAGTCCTCCCCTTGTATTCTCTCATTAAGGCTGAACAAACCCAGCTCCCTCAGGCTCTCCTCATATGCCGTGTGCTCCAGCCTCCTGACCTCCTTGGTATTCCTCCAAAAGACTTGTTTCAGGATATCAATTGTCTTTCCTGTGTTGGGAAGACCAGAATTGGACACAGTACTGCAGATGGGTTCTCACAAGTGCTGAATAAAGGGGAAGAATCAGTTTCCTTGACTTGTTGACTATACTCTTGCTAATACAGCCTAGTATGTAGTGGGCCTTCTTTGCTGCAAGTGTAGATAGTTGACACATATTCAACTTCCTGTTCACCAGAATGCCCACATCTTTTTCTGCAAAGATGCTTTCTATCTAGTCCAACCAAATATGAACTACTGTATTGGCTTATTCCACCCCAGACGCAAACTGGAATGGAATTTGCAAACAGATCTAAAAAGCAAACTGCATGTTCCCCTAAGATTTTGGGGCACATTAAGAGACTAAATTAGTTAGACTAGTTCCATTCATGGAAGCAATATATGCCAGAGACCATTCCATTTTTTCCATAGACTAGTAGCACTGGTCCCATGTAGTAGTGCAAAGTCAAAAAAATACCTCTCAGCATTTTAATTTCATTAGAACTAATACAGCATGTTTCACTAACAGGAACTCCATGCATATGCTGTGCCTGCTATAGTGTGGCACAGTACTCAAGAATAAAATCTCTGAAAGTATACCTGCTTGTACCTAAGATTGTTTCATTATGGAGTATTCTGATGCAATATGCAATGAAGTCAGTGTGGCCAGAATTGCGTTCTTTCAGGCCATGATCCACCTTACAGTTATAAATGATATTTAACTATATGGGAAAATCTAAGCATGTACACAAGTGTTTGCAGGACCAGTGTAGCAGGGAGCCCTGAGAGTGTGAGCAAAGGTTAATAGCAGAGGCTTTGGGAATACAGGCCCAGAATGACACATGCGTCAAGGGTAAAAAAAAAAAAAAAAAAAAAAAATCCAGAATGGTCAATTACAGCTAAAAGGGTACAGCTTTGATAGCAGGTAGAATCCGTTTTAGGGCATAACAAAGAGAACAAAGAACAAGCATGCAACATATGTAAAACATCCCATATTAGATGAAAACACAAAGTAGATAGGGGGAAAGTATACAAGACTGTCATAGCCCCTGCAAGAATAGGAACAAAGGATTTCCTGGTTCAGGATAATTGACACCACTGCCTGTGGGCAGCAGGCCCCCTTCCCTCTGGTAGAGAAAGACCACAGCTTTTATCTTCGCTGTTCACCACATTTTGCTTCTGCGATTCAGCAATCACACGCAAAGTGCTAGGTTTTATTTTATCATTGGTTAAGCACAACAAAATTTTAACGAGCAGTTTGCTTTTTTGCGTTTGTGTGTGTTTTCTGCCTCAACCTTCCCACACAAGAAGCTGGCTGATCCCTCAGGGGCTCATGGGGCAGAGTAAATTCAGGTGCCACAGGAGGCCACAGCAGTCTGTACACATATGGACTGCAGCGTACTGCAATATTCTATAGTGTGCTGCATGGTGGTCCATTGTACTATAGCAATGTACATTAAGAAATGATAATGATGCAATAGTAAGCCAATGAACAAATATCAGTCAAGAAGGCAACAACAATATCTTTCCTGCTCTTTCCAGCATTGACAGGGAATCTTAGCAACCTTTGGTCATGAATGAATTTGCTTTTAGTAACCTCTTAAAGAGTAGGTTTATTCCAAATATAGACTGATCCATAAAAGAGGCAGCTGAACAGAGAGACAGGACGGGTGAATTTAGGTGTCTAGATTTTGGCCCAGGTGATCTATCCTTGTTATTACAGAAAAATCTCTGGCACAGAAACTCCTGGAACATTCAAAAAAAACACATGGTGCCTAAAATGCACTGGAAGTGGGAGTGGAGTGAATCAAAATCTGAATGTCTTTAGGTACTTGAGAATTATAGGTGTCTTTTGGCCTGAGGAAAACAATAAAATAAAATACAATCTAATTATGCTATGAGAAAGCCCCAGGAGGGATCTTTTCTTGGCTGAGCTGAGCATCTCCTGAATTTAGGCTCTGCAAGTGAGATGTCCCCGTGCATTCAGCTTTAAGTGATTGGATTTGTTAAGCATACTCAGAGCACACCTAATTCACTTTGACAACATTGCATGCCACACAAAATATACCAGTTGCAGGACCTCTTTAGACAATATCTAGCACCAGTCTAAGGATATTGGCCTCAAACGTTATCATTGCCTCCACTGAGAATGAGAGGCTTGTCTAAAGGCAATTTAGGAAAAAAAAAAAATCTTAACTCTGACATTGCTTTGATTTGCCCTAAAGCAAAGATACCTCCTAAAGGAAGGTATCTTTCATCTTTGAGTATAGAAGGAGTTTAGGGTAACGAGGCTCTCTTTGCTGAAGTCGACCATTGTGGATAACACCTTAAAGTTCCTCTTAGATATGACTGTAAATCCATTAGACCTCCTTTCTAAAAGAAAGACTGGTAAGAACTTAGCTAACATTTTTATATGTGTAAATGTTGATTTAAAGTTGTTTTCCAGATTTCTGAGATCTTTTTGTTTCCTCTGAACATCCTTCCCCTGTTCCTCTCATTACTTTTAAATTGTAGTTGTTTTCTGAAGTTTTCCATAGTGCTTACTCATGACTGAGCTGGCTTTCAGCTTTCCCTTGCCATTGAAATGGCTAAATTGTGAGTTTATAATGTACGACTTTGATTTAGAATTTTTCTTTCTTAAATGGAGAGTAAAGCTTAAAGGAGAGCACAGCTGCAGGAAGTATTATTGAAACCCTGAGTACTTTGTCACTTTGAAATCATTCTCAAATTGCCGCACATATACATAATAAAATCTGATGCTATGCTTTCATATTTATTGTTTAACTGAGTTTTTAACATTATTCTCATTACTGATGTCATTACTGAGTAACAGAATTGCAGTAATCTGTAACTAACATGATAAACTCACCTGAGTACGATAAATAAAAACAAAGATAACCATATCTGTGAGTAAGAAGGGAAAACTGATAGGAACAGAAGTAGCTAGGAATGTGAGCCATGAAGGTGGGAGTGAGACAGGCTATTATTTGTATTTATTATCTAGCCCCCACATGCATTAGGCACTTAAGGGTGAGAGTGCTCAAGGTACGTGAGAAGAAAACAGATTAGCAGAGGACAGGAATATTTACAATGACTTCCTCATAGATTTTACTTTTGTCCTCTCCATCCCATCCTTACAGATAGGTAGGTTTTAGCACTGGTGCTAGTTTGGAGGGCTCTGTGATGGAAGAGTCAGGATTACCCTCATCCGTTGTTAAGCAACAGTTGTTAAGCAACAGTGCAGCCCTGCTGCAGAAATGTAGGATACCAGACATACTGTCTGTTATTAAATGGCTTCTTAACATTGGAAGGAGCATCAAGCTTGATTCTCTGTTCTGCTAGATTGGTATAATTCTAGTGAATCGTTACACTCATGGTACAGCAGTGAAGTTCACTGAGAGGACATTCAGGTCTTGAAACTATAGAAATGTAAAAAATACTGTGCAATAAACAAGTAAATAATGACTTTATCAAAGTCTATGCTATTTGGGGGGGGAAGTCTTTTCCCAATATAAAGGAATATTTCATTTGTCTCAGATTCGATAAAACCCCAAATATTTTAATAACTTGGGTGCCTCACACCTGATCTGATTTCAGGCTAGGAGACAAGAAAAATCAAGCTAATCATTTTGAAAATCATATTTAATAAAAAAGGATCCTACCCAAGCAGATGGGACATACTATAGCGTTTTTTTTAGTCTCCAGTGTCCAACCCTTTTTCTCCCGCTCTGGGAATTCTGGCTAATGATAGGCTATTATGGGGAAAATTCAGTAAACACTCTATATCAATTCACACTGCATATAAATAAGCCATTTCAATCCATAAATCAACTTATTCTAAATGATTGTGTATGCAGCATGCTGAAATATAGTTCACAGGGAAAATGAACTGCAGGATATTTTAGAACAACCTACTCAATACTGTTCAGGTTGTTCGAGATTAAAATTAAAACAATAAACTTCACTCTGGATGTGTCTTCATTACTAAAGCCCTGGATCATTTACTTTAACAATGTCAACCTGCTCTCACTATCACTTTCAATTTAATTAGAAAAGGAAGCAATATGCAAGAGCACACCTCATGGTGTTCCATTACCTTGGAGGGAAGTGTTATCAACTTCTAGAAATAAAAGACAGGCTTGCCATCTTCTCTCCATCCTTCCCTCTACGTTGTGTAAACGATACTATGGAATGAGGAGAGGGAAGCTCTGACAAGTCAGAAAAGTGTAGGAAAATGAAGGTCTTCAGAAGGGGGGGATGGAGGGAAAAGAGAAGTAAAAGAAGCTCAAGCAGCACCTGGCTCTGCCCCCTTTTGGTTCAGTGAGAGGTTTGATGTTGACATCAGTGGGAATGAAAGTGGGCCTCAGCCCATGTTGTTGTCTTTTCTGACTGAGGAAAGAAAGAGAGATAAGAGCCCTTTGTTGCCAAGACTGGCGGCTCAGTGGCATTGATACATGCTGTCTTTTCACCTGCCAGTGGTCTATGATCTACTCTGCAACAGCTGTACGTGGAGCCAGAAGTCATATCTTTGACAACAATATCTAGCTCTGGATTCTCTTTCTTCTAGCCAAATAGCTAGAGAAAGGGGTAGGTGAATTGCCAAAATTTTGTCTAGTCAACATACAGCTAGCTTAAAAGAAAAGACCCTCAGTTTCCAAAATATTTGTTATTATAAATTGTTTCCATTAAGAACAGCAAACCGTCTGTTCCACAATCACTCTCTCTCTACATAGACCAAGAAGCCTTACTCAGTTTATATTTCTTCCTTATTCACATAACACTTCTGCTGACTCTGAAGTGATCAAGGGAGAAAAACCTGAGTCAGGATTTGGCTGCAGATTAGGGAAGATGAGGCAACTACTTCCTAGTTTAATGGCTAAGAGCACAACAAAAAATCTCTATGCTTCCCTATTTAGAGAGCTAATTAGTACATTTACATAGCTGGTGTAGTTTTTGAGGATTTTTGTCTGTTTGCTTTTTTTTTCTTTAGCATTAAGCCATAATGAAAAAGGTGTACATATGCATATTTGTCTTAAACACTTGATAAATCTCAGAAAGGAGGGGTAGCAAATGTGCTTATCAGAAGTCTCTGTTGCACTTAAACATGCTAGTGGCAACAACAAACTTTACGGTTAAGTACCAGAGTGCTGTTACAGTTCTCTATTCTTATTTCCTGTGCTGGAGCTGGACATGAGAATGGCATAAAAGCTTCAACAGAATCTCTGTTCCAGCCAAAAATCTTTCAAGACAGAGGGACAGTGCAACTGTCATACTGGATTAGAATCAAGGTCTGTCTCGTTCAGTGGTCAGAACCAAAAGAAGGTCAGCAGTAAACAGATGTGAGATAATATAGCTATACATAGTCTCCTTTTGGACATTAAATTGGCAGAGAAATCTCAAATACAGACTAAGCAAGTTTTAGGTCATCTCTATTTCACAAGAGGTCAGTAAAGTTACTCTAGCCCAGCTAAGGATTTGGATGAGTAGGATATTTGCTACCTTAGTTCAACAATATCCTGTGGGAGGAAAAAAAAAAAAAATCAGACTCCCTCCAAAGCAAGAATTAATCAAAGTTTTATGAAAAGCTAAGGAAAAATCATGATCCAGGACCAAAAAAAAAAAAAAAAGAATAAAAAGGTATTGAACACTTGCCAAACCTGTGATCAGCCAACCCAAATCTGCACGCTTTCTTTTAAGCTGAAAAAGCACTGTCTGGATGGCCACACAATAAATAGACAAACTTAGTCTAAATTCACTTCTACCAGGCCCTGAAAGTTCCTTCAGCCTGTCTTTATGTTACCATTGGTCGCTGCTTCATACTGCTTCATAGACTCCATATGTACTTTAATGGAGCTTCATCTTCATTTTGCAGCTCTCTTGTGGATATCATCTTTAAGTCTTATACTTCCACAACCCAGCAGTAAAAAGAATCTCAAGAACGGTAGAAAAATATGGATCTTCTCATAATCACAAAAAATAGGAAAGCCACCCCCTACTACCATCACCTCTGTGAGACTGAACTGCTGAACACAATCCAAAAAAAAAAAAATTAGCAATGCAGATAAACCTACGCCACGAAGGTGAACTATCTGTGGAAGTTCCTGTATGAACCTCTGCAAATGTCCCCTGCTGCATTAATCACATTTATCCCACAACGTTTGTTCAGCTCCAGAATTAATTGTGCCAAAAAGGCTGACTGGGATAGGACCAGGAATGACCTCATTAGCATTTAACACCATCACCATAAAATGGAGAAGAAAATCAGAAACAGGAGGAGGAGAGATAAAAGGAATGAAGAATAAAGAGGAAAATGATTTTTTGGCATTGTGCTACTGGACTTTGATGGATCCCTATTGTCAAAAGAGTGTAATTTGTAAAGATCAATGGATTTAGTTAAACTCTAGTCTATGGTGTCCCATCTTCTAATTCATCTACACAGCAAATTCTTTTTTCTTTCATAAAAAAAGAAGTATAAGGTCATTCTCAGCCATATTCATTGGCACCTTTTTTTTGTTTGTGCAGCTCAAATGAAATGTAAAGCTCAAAAACTTAATGAGTACTTTAGCCAATATTTTTTTTGTCTATAAGCTGAAATATGTCTGATAATGACTGGAAAGAACTTGTTTCACTACTTCCAATAAGAATCCACATGTACCAGCAGATGTTGTTGAGGCCACTGCATACTCCAGGAAGCTCACAACATAATTACAAGTGTTCTCACACAGCTGGAGAAACGAGTATTTCTCCACCCCCTTGCTGCTGCTTCTTTCACCTACACCTACATACCCACTTTTTCAAATTATCAGAACTTGTGAGCTCTTTGCTTTGCAGCTGCTGAGTACGTAAGCCATCAGACAGTCGGTCCCTCAGGTCTCAGTGGCTCTCCCTCTCCCCTCTCGCTTGCACCTGGTGCTGCTAGGCAGTTGCACTTCAATGCTTACCAACCTCAGTTTTTCTGGTCCTTTCCTCATCTAATTCCCATCAATGAGCATAAATACTTATCACATTTTCTGCTAGCTGACTAAAGAAACTGCCACTGACAGATATTCCTCTGCACTTGCATGTGGTATACTCTCTTACCTCTGTGGATGAAAAAATTATCAGTTTCAGACAGCCTGGAAGGGACACTGAGCACACATGCAGTACAAGTGATCTTAAAGGAACTGCTGGGCATTGCATGAGAGACCTTAATATAGCCAAGGAATTCTCCATGATAGTAAAATTGTACATGTGCTTTCACAGCTCAAAGTGAACTTCTTTTTTTTTAATACGCCAATTTCTTTTCTAGTCACCAACGTCCAATGCTTATAAGAGATGATTCTTGGGAGTTCAGAACACACCCATACTAATTCCTGTTGCAACTTTCAAAAGATTTGAAATATTTTGACTTTGATTTCATGAAGTTACGACTCTTTTAAAAAGCACCCAAGCAGAGTGGACTTTAAATCAAAACCTGTGTATACAACACACATGTGTTGTATAGCTTTCCGCAGTCATGAAGAAGCAAAAGCAAACTCTGAGCTGGCTGGTTGTGTTAGCTAGAAAATCTGATATTTGCTTTTCCTTTCTCTTTTAATCAAGAATGGCAGTCTTTAATGAATTCTGCCTACAAATGGCAGTTTGGTGAGCCTTAGGGAACACCTTGCTTTAAATGTGTTTTCATCTGATGGAAATTAATTGACCCACATTCCTAAGCAGTTATTGCTTTACATTAGAATGTACATTCTCTGCAAAAAGTAAATTTTATATAATATGCTCCTTTTACCTTTATGTCATACTAACTTCACATGTTAAATTTACTTGTCTGCATCCTTGTTACCCTATTTGTTTCACTTTCCATGATTATTTTAATGCCAGCTATTGTCTGACTCTATTGAATCATTTTCTTTCCCGCAATTATATATATATATATATCCATATATTTTATATATTTTTATATATATATATATGGATATGTTTTCATGTGTGAGTCTAAAACATTTTGTATTGAAAACCAAATATAACTTTCATGTATTTTCATCACATTTTTGGTCAGATATAATTCAGCTCTCCTGTGACCTTCTCACAAACAAAATTAATTCATGGGAACTATTTTGTAACTAATGTCATTTTTGATCTTTGACTTTCATCTGCCCATTTTCTGTTTGCCTGCCCAACTATATGGACCAATCTGGCCTATACTTGCTGCACTAAGTACCCTCTTCTTGCAATGACTATTGCAAATATTCCTACCCATGTTGCAGCATTTGCAGAATTCTTCTTTCTACCTGTTCAGAAGAATAGGAAATACATCCATCGTACAGTCTCTGCTGGTTGACTCCTGCTTTCTGGACTTTATTTGAAAACATCATTTTTAAGGGCTTTCTCTAGTAGATCTGCTCCATTACAGATCATCTGCTACTAATCTTCTTTCTACTTCTTAGCACAATCACAATGTAGCTAGAGCTAGTCTGCCTTCCCCTAGTTCTACCAATTTGAAACATTTTCCTTTATCTCTCAGAACAATTGATTCTCCATCTCTCTTCAAGCCATGGCACAAATCCCTGGCTTATATTGGTGCAAAAGCCCTATTGACTCAATTTTCTTATCATTTTAATGCCTTTATTTAAACTGTATAGTTCTTCATACATCTGAAGAGTCTGTATGTTTTAAAGGCGTTGGAGACATAAACAATTCTCACTTTAAGATTAAAAAAAAGTGAGTTGATTCTAGGTTTTGCATACTGATTATGATTTATCCCATTAGAAAAATGCATTTAAAATTGACTCTCATTGGGTATATATTTTGCACTAATGCCACAGAGCAGAATAGCATAATGCATTGCAGCTTGAATTAGGTCCCCAGGGCTACAGCTTCAATAAATTGGCTGCTATCTATACAGTCACTATTTCTTTGTAAGTTTCTGAACAAAGGGATTAGTAAGACTTCTATCCAGCATCTCCACAATTATGTTTTAATTCTACAGCACTATTTGCAAGAGTAGCAGTTTTAGCCCTGGTGGATCGGCCAAATTCTGATTGAGTATTTGCATTTTGCATACCTATTTTGCCCCTGCAGTTCAATCTGATATGTTTTGGCTCATCACTTCCTGCCTTAATATGTTGTAACCCACTGCCAAGTATTGTTAAACAGCTGCTGTACTTCCCCAGAGAGGATTTCAGTAGTGTGTGACAAATTCTTACAGATATATTGAAATAAAAGGTGCTGCAATGGGTTGTACAGAGCTTCTGAGGACTCAGATGGGACTTTCATCTCCCCACTGCCTCACTTTCACAGCTTCTTAGGAATGAAAGAAGAAATTATCTGCACATTGGACTAGAATGGATCTGAGGGATCTAGGTGCCAAGGCAAATCCTTACATAACACAGGATAGTCCAAAATGCAAATAGCTGCAGAACCATTAATAGGTAAAGACTTGTAGGGACTTGTTTCTTACTGCTTCCAGAAAGACATTTGGTAGGTTGCTTTCTTGTTTTCTTTAAGCTGGAAGCTTCTGAAGATTTGTGATAGATGGACTGCAACTGAGGACTAACCACAGTATTATCTAAAGGTATAAAATAATGCTGTATCTTCAAGTATTTTATTACTGCATTTTAATATTAAAAAAAAAATCCTTGCAATATGAGAGACAAGGGATTATACCACTATCTAAAAAGGTGGACACGATAATTACACGCTGTATCAGGAAGTCCATACATGTATTTTCTATAGTGCCTATAGAACTGAATCTTATAATTGTGATTGTCTTAAATTTCAAAAGCTGATTAAGATCTTGCAAGTCCTTGCAGATTACATAGCAGAGGATGTAATGTCCAGCATAAATTTATGGTGAAGGTAATCTATCAGAAGAAAGGGTAATCGCCAGGATTGCAGCTCACAACTTCGTTTCTTTGTAGGACAGTGTTGAGACACTGTCCTTCCCCTAACCATACACTCAAACCCAAAGAAGTCAACATGATTTAAACTTAATCTGTGCTTATGCTAAATAATTGCCATAAATATTGCCCAACAGTATTAGGTTCAAATTCTTCATTGCTGGTTTCATAACTCATAAGAAAGAAGGTTGAAACACAGATGAAATGATGAACAATAGACATATTGGTTTGATAATGGTTTTAAGCACTGTTCTTGCTATCTTAACTGGGCACTAACCTCTTGTGCCATCTTCCGACAGAAGGTTTGAGTAACCCTTCTTTCAGTCCCTATAGCAGTCAGTATGATACTAGGCTTCTCTGTGTATCCTTTCTTGATCTTGCTTTTGCATTCACACACGCAATGTTGCGCATTTACATTGCAGAATGAAGCCTTAAATATTTGCTTTTCTCTCCACAGTTCAGGACTTAACAGCATACTGAGAGAAGACCATCCCCCATTCTCAATATCCCAATGAACTACCAATGGAAGTATCAGCCCCTTAATGAGGAATATGAGACAATGAGATGCATACAAGAAACATTAAAATAAAACCTTTTCTTTTTTATCCAGTGAAAAAGGATTTGTATAATCTAAAGGTTAAATGTAACTGAGGCAGATTGACACTGGCCCAATATAATAGCTGAAAGTATTAGTAATTAGTATTGTAGACAGGGGATACTTAATAGACTCTAAGCATTAAACTACTTTGAAAAATTAATGACTTAAAGAATATTATGCACTTTAAAAACTTTTTGAAAAAATATAGTTTAATGCATCATTAATTGAATGCTCTGAAAATACATATATTTTTTTCCGAAGGTAGACTTTACACTGTGCAAAATGAAATAATGGAAATGAGATCAATAATGCTTTTGACTACCTGGGACTTTATAAAATGTCCTTAACTTTGAAAATAATACAGGAAAGGGCACAAAAAGGGAACATTAGGAAGACACATGTCTTCACTAAAGATGTTTAAATGATATAGGCAACATTTACTGTATCCCACAGATTCTCAGTGTATTGCCTGCAAATGGGATTTGCTAGCTAGACGTCATGCGTGTGAAAGAAATTCTGTTATAGAAAAGGCAATCCCACCATCTCTATTCTGTTTGTAATGTCTAAGGCCATATGTTTAACAGTGTACACATTTTAGATCCACATCTGCTGCTGCCATCTCTCTTCTGTCCCTGTTTCCCACCAAGCCACAAAAAGCATTGCAAATGAGAACAAAGGACATTCTACTAATGGTGATTACGGGTCAGTAGTAAACTAACTCTATTTTTCTCCCTTCCTTCATGTTCCTAACTTTATCACCAGTGCTACCGCTACACTCCTACTAGTTTCAGAGCACTTCAATTTTATACATAAAAAGACACATTAGTATCTGCCTCTGTCAGGAAATTTTAAATTTAGAAATTTAAATATTTCCAGTAACTCTTAGCTTTCCTAAGATCCCTAAACCTAATTAATATGTCATAAACCAAATAGATGAGTCTCATATGAGGAGACAGTGAAGCAAAATAGTAGTGTTCCATAATGAAAATACATTTTTTGATCCTCAGTTCTAGTGAACAGCAAATCTATTTTTTTCCCTTTCTTAGCCTTTAACAGCAGTCAGACTAAAGGGATGGGAAGACATATGATCCTTCAGTAAACCTTCAAGTCTGTTAAAGAATATTTTAAATTAGCAAGTTCTATTGATTAAGTGAACCAATACCCCAATCTTCACGTAACAATTCAAATCTATTTTCTGTGATAGTACGTCTTCTTGACGTCTACTTACTGGGAATGTCATGAGTCTTGAGGAAATGAAGGTTTGTTAAAGGGCTCCTATTAATTCAGTCTGATTACCATAGAATCTTATAATCAGCCTCATATTTTGGTATGAATAACATGCAATTTCAGAGCCTGTGAAATAGCATTTCGTTTATACGTCTTTATCAACATCAATCCAAGCTGCAAGTTACTTATTAAACAGTACAATTTGGTTTAAATGCATCTTATAAAATGCGAATTTCTCGTTTCTGTATTCTAGCTAATTTGACTTTCAGACAAACTATCATTTGGAGAATTTGTAAATACTGGAAACATGGAAGAACTCTCATTGTGTACAGATTCTGCCATTATAAAATGGTCTGTGATTTATAAAGAGTTTGGAAGGTTGTTGTTTCCTTTCCCACATCATCTTGCATATCAGACTAGAGTGCTTTAATATATATCTTCTTTAGGATAATATATTAAAGCTACTGTACATCTTTAAGAGGCTGTTAGACACTGATTTCCCATAGACTGCAATCAGTGCTTTGAAATTGTAGTGTTTGTGACAGAATAAACTCCATTAACTTGTTTTATTAGTACTGTGTGCAGTCAGGAGGAGCATTGCTGCAGAACATGATGAAATGACTAACAGTCTTCATCAGTGCACAGCAGAATGTTTTCTCCTTACACAGAATATATAATTATTGCTCACATAAATAGGTAGATTTTTTTTTCATATTTCTCAGGTATTACTGGGAAATCTAAGGCTCTTATTCATGGGAGGAATAAAAAATAAATGAAGCTCTCCCCCTCCCTGCCCCGAATCCAATTTGCTACCATGCTACTGCTGTAATTTTTGTCTATGTTATAGACAATGATTAATCAAACAAACAAAGAAAAAAATTCTAATTCAGTTGGTTACTATAATGACAGAACAGTTCAACAAAGCCAAAGGAGCTTGAGAAAGGACAGATTTACTGACCAGCTGACTCCCAGAGGCACATTAGTCAAATTTTGACAGCTTGTACTCAAGGTGAGCTGTAAAGCAGAGTAAATGAAAGCTGAATGAATCCGATGGAACAAAGTATATTTTATCATATATGAGTTAATATATGACAGATATCACAGAATCACTGTATATTGCAGAAGCAGGTATCTTGTACTGCAGATGGCACAGCTGCCAGTACTTATCTGAAGAGAGAGGTATTCTCTTCCAGAATAACTCTTACAACATTAGCAACTTCAGAAATATAAATGACTTTTTCTCTTCTCCTCTGCCTCCGTTTTCTGCTGTCTTTTTGCTTTGCCCATTTAAGATGAAAGCCAGGTACTGAGCTGACTAGCTGCATGGGACTCCCAATATAAACTTCAAGCACATTACATTTTAGCCTAACAAAATATAGGAAACATGAAGCTGAGCAGTCACAAAGGAAATGATTGAAAGGAAGACTCAGTACAGATGTAGAATGATGAGAAGCAAGGAAAAAAAAATTAAAATCCAATCCAGTCTATTTTTTGCTAGCAAAAATGAGTTTATGATTCGCAGATTGAATATAACTAAGGAGAAAGGTATTTTTCATAACAATGATTTATAGATTCACCCTTCTACTGGATAAGAGTTCCTTTTATGTTGCAGCAGTGTCTGCTCTTGCTGTTATAGTTAAGGGACTGTCAGCATTTTCATTATATAAACCCCTATATTCAGGGGCTTGTAATTTGACCATAAAAATTCACTGCATGCTGAAACTTGAAATAAGATTTTAGTCTGAGCGTGACATTTTTAAAGAATTCTAATAAATAAATAAATAAATAAAAATCATTAGTCCAATTTTAAGCTAATGGGACTTGTATTTACTGGCTTCAGATTCAGGTTGTCTGTTGTACCTCACACATTGTATTCCTTTTAATATCACATTATGGGTCCTGGTGTTCTGTGTTAAGTGAATCAGCAATACCATGGGGCCATTTTTTGCTTTGTTATGCACACATATGTGCAAGTGAGTATTTCCACAACCACCCTCCAATTTATACATGGAACTGTATATTCCTAAGTAACAGTAAAAATTTCACTCATATTCAAAAAAAAAAAAAAAGGGAAAAAAGAAACACCCACACATGAGCATTGTGCATGCCCAGCAGCTACTTATTCTAATTTTGGTAGAAGTTTCATGCTGTGGATCTATAATATGCAAAAACATATTAATGCCAATGCTGTGAAGTTCAGAGTGGAGTACAAACTAAACTCACAAAGGTCAGAAATTAAGTGTTATGGCTGAAACTCTGTCCTTAAAGGACAGCAGCATCCATTTCACTCAGCACAATAATGTGAAAGTTCACAAGGTAAAGAACCTTGCTCACCAGGCGTAAGCTCAGAAAAGCATTTGAAAATCATGCTTTCAGAGCCACAGTGCTGGAAGAGGTCTTCTTGCTGGGAAAAGATATCTTTATGACACTAGCAAATGGAAAGAAGTATAATGTATTAGATGTTAACCTATGTTCCATCTCATTCAATAATTATTCTTCTGACAAGGAGAACACCTAATTTGGGAAGATCAAAAAAATGCAGATGAACAAACCTTTCTCCTGCACCTGAACTTTTCTGCCCTTCTTTTTTCCAATCCCAATGTCTTCCTCTGCCTTCCTCTGGAAAAAAAAAAAAAAAAAGAGAGAGATGTTCCCACCTACTTAAATCTTCCTTCAGCTCTTTTAAGTGTCCCAATGCGCCTTTTGTCAAACCTCTCACTTGTTTCTCACTGCTAATGCCAAAAACTGACCACCTCACTTCTTACTACCATTTTGATCCTTCTTGGTTCCATGAGTGAAATTTCCTTCCTACCAACTTCAGCCTAACAGGGCCTTCGAACATATTATCAGAAAGAGCACCAACATCATCTTCAGTCAATGTATTCTGGCTATTATAAACTATACTGAGCATCTATTTCAAATGACCTATTGCTGACAATTTTTCCTGTAATAGGGGGTCGTTTAGAAAAGACTGGCACAGTAATAGATACAGTACATTCTTACAATAAAAGTCAGCTGGTGTCGAATACTTCAGGTGTAGGACATTTAAGTAATTTTTATTGGTAAGAAACACTAGAAGTCTTTCTTGATTTAGAAATTAAATAATTGGTTGGACAATAATAGTTTAGAAGGGACATTCGGAGGTTTCTGGTGCAACCCTCTGCTCAAAGCATGGTTAATATTGTGTCAGCTTGCTCAGGCCAATATCCAGTTGAGTTTTAAATATCTCCAAGAATGGAGATTCCCCAGCCTTTCTGGGAATCCTGTTCTGGTCTTTGACCGTCCTCATTGTGAAAAGATTTTTTCTTTATATCCAAGGAAACTTGGATGCAACTTTTGCCTATTTCCTAGGCACTTCTAAGAAGAGTCTGGCTCCATCCTCTCTATGCTCTTCCGTTAGATACTTAAAGACAGCAATTGTTTTCCCATCCTTAGATTTTCCTTAAGGCCGAACAAAACCAGTTCTCTCAGCTTCACCTGGTATCTCATGTGCTCCAGCCCCTTAGCTACCTTGGTGTCCTGTGTTGGACTCTCTCTGGTTTGTTACTTTCTTCCTGGTACTGCAAAGACCGAATGTTTTCCTGTACTTCCTTGCACCATGAGGTCGGGTTTCTGACACCGACATCCTGACTCTGATTCCAGGAGCACAGGGCAGAGACACCAGGGCTAGCCCTTCACAGAGCTGGCCCTGTACCAGCAGAGCTATTGCACTCGAGTCCTCTGCCTCACTTCACCTATAATGTGCTCATGCTTCACTCACCAGCTGGTAACTACTGCCTTATTTAATAAAGAGTAGAGAAGAGTTCCAAACTGTGAAAGGAATAGGGCAACTGTTGCTGATTCATATAAGAAATATACAGAATCTCATCAGGTTTATTGTGTCAGCAAACACAATTTACTCAGTTTCCCTTCCCCCATACAAAACTCTGCTGCAGGTGTCTGGTATTAAATACACTGATAAGTAATGCACTTTTTTTATCTAAAGCATTTTGAGAAGTTCTACAAAAAATCAGAACAGCTTGCAGAGAAAACTATATCTTAGTTCCCCATATTAAAATTCACTAACCAAAATGAATGTCTTTCATGCTATTAAATGGATGACTGAATGCTTTAGTATCACTAGCTGATGCCTTGATGACATGCTATTTCATTTCCTACTAAGTACACACAAGGATTTCTCAGAAATAGGTCCTGACCGACCAGGGATGCCACATGAATGCACAGACGCAGTAATAGAGTTAATGGAGCACAGTCTGATTGCAGAGTAATTTCTAGAACTACATAGGTGGCGTAGAAGGAGTTTGTGAGATCTTTTTTTCAAAAGTCTGTCTTGCTTAGATGATGAATCACTACCTTTTGTATCAGCTGAAACTGGAAGATAGTTTCCATGGCCATCCTGCAGACTATACAATGCTATAGCTAGTTCAATGAATATAAGAACGTACTTAAACGTTTAAGTTAGTCATACCAAATGCTGGCATCAGTGTCCTCTTGTAGACTGGCACTGTATTTTCATGACTATCTTAATAACTCTTCTCTGTAACATAATAAATCTTTATTCAGAGTGCAAGTTCAAAATATATACAATTTCATACCTGACATATCCAAGGAAATGTTCTGCATTGCCTTATGTAGTATTTATTCCATGGCAGATCTCCTTAGATGAAATTATCCAGGGCTTTTTAAGCTCATCAGATTCAGGCATTGACCTACTCCAGTAGTGAAAACACTTCTTAAGTTGCAGACCTCATATAAAATTTCAGTGTTACCAGTTTCAGAAAGGTTAGGTTTGATAGCACCAGGAATGTAGAAGTTTGTGCTTATTGCATCCAGTATGTTGGGTCACATCCAGAAATGAATAACTGATGAATAATGAAGATAAATATTTTAGGAGAACACCTGCAGGTGAATAAGCTCACCGAGTTGCAGATCAGTGGTAAAACTGATGGGTCTAGTCTCCCATGTCCTAACTGTAGGACTATAGGACTATAGTCCTAACTATTGTACACAGTAATAGTTTAATTTGTCTGAAATAACTGAATGAAATCATTGTGATACTTGTAATCTTCCTCCATAATGAGGATGAGTCACAAATATGAAATCACTGCAATGACCTCCAGAGTATGTTGGTTATGCTATGGTGGATACCTTTTAGTTGCAGAAGTACTGAGTATACTACCAGAACAAAGTAACTTGCATGAATACATTCTGGGAAACAAGAATTTACATTTCACTTTGGATCTTCAGCTGATGAATATGGATAAAAGCTCATTGATTGCATCCGATTCTCATCAACTGAGGCTTTGACCCTCCATATTTGCTGCAAAGAAGATG
Organism: Apteryx mantelli; assembly: GCF_036417845.1. Classification (NCBI taxonomy): domain Eukaryota; kingdom Metazoa; phylum Chordata; class Aves; order Apterygiformes; family Apterygidae; genus Apteryx; species Apteryx mantelli. The sequence goes on from NC_089978.1 coordinate 39,017,673, forward strand.
TAATTTCCAATCCCTAAAAGAAAGAGCCCTTTGCCACAGATTCCAGCAATATGTATGTTAAACCAAAATGAAAGTCAAATACAACCTGAAATATATTCACATAGTATTTCAGGTACAATCTTGAAGGCTAATTTGAAACACCCATTAATTTCAGTTGATTTTCCATTCCACTGTTTCAGTCCACATCTACAGGAGAAGAAAATGTTATTTGGTGTGACACCTTTGTGCTCCAGGGAGTTTACACAATTATTAATCAGAGACTTGACACTGTTGCTCCTTCTTCTATTGAGTAATATTCTCCTTAATGAGTAATCCAATTATATTCACCAGGAGAATGTTAGTCACCTAAACTAAGGATAGAAAGAATTGGCTCTTATTACTTGAGTAAACTGCTTTGAGCCCTAGATATTACTAATGCAGCATAATTGCAGGCAAATGCAGCTGCCAGTAGTTGTTTGACCATGACTCATACAGCTATGGATAGCAAAGCTCTTTTTACTAAAACCAATTAAGGCTGGTATTAATATCTGTACTTATTTCTAGATATTTTGGTCTACAGTTATGATAGGAATTTTCCCAGAGTTGAAGTTTTACTGGTAAATGACCTTTATTCTTATATTCAGCTTACAAATTTGGTAAGACTTTATCTCATATGTGAAAATTCAATACAAAAAAAATGAAAGATATGTAAGCCCATGCACCATTTTGAGGCAGGCTCCCTATGCAACTTCCAGCAAACACTACATTTCTTCAGTGTTCAAAAGAAAATCCTTAAGGATAAAATATCTGTCAATGCAATTTTAATCTCAAATTACTTTACGTGTAAAGAAGCTTCCAGGCTTGGTCTTCTCCTCTTAGGATTCAATGTGTTTCCTTTAAATAGTCATATGGCATTTTTAACATAGGGCTAGATACACATATGGATTTGGGTACTTCATCTACAAGTTAGGTATAATGCAGATTCATAAAATCAAGTAAGCAGCCAGGTAATCCTATTGTAGATACCTGTATTTTCACTAGGATGGTTACTTACAGGGGTAAATTTCTCATACCACACACATCTAGATCCACCCCGCTCCCATCTGAAAGATACCTTTCCTACTGAGTGTCTTATTTACCACTTTTATACCTAAACCCTGCTGCCGTCACAGAATTTGTTAGACATACTCAGAGCATGCCTAATGTAGCAACAACATTGACCAACTTCATCCAGGTGGTTTTATACAGCCAGGGAACAGCCACCCTTTCAGGAAATAGCCTAGAGCTTGGAGCCCTTGCACAAAGAGTGAAAGGCAAGGATTTCAGTCCTTTTTAGCCAGAAAGAGTTCAAACCTACACTGTCCACTCTAGAAGAAAGTGCATAGCTGTTTGAAGAGGCTAAGCTGAAACAGTGGCATCTCTTCTCTGCTTCCTCTGACTCAAGAAACTATGCACATATTCAGGAGTACGAATTTCATGTGGCCAGAGAAGTGTGCAACAGAACACAAGGCAGAGAAGGGAACTGTATTCAGTAGCCTGTTGATGAGGGCACTCAACAGGGTCAGAAAAAAAGCCACATTCTGGTTCCCACTCCAAGGACTCCTTATGAATATGTTACAGGATATCTAGGTAAAACATATGCAAAATGCTAAGAGTGCAGTCAGTCCTTTTCTCACTTTAGGCAGTTCTGGCACAGGTGTCCTCTAGTTAGTACTTTCAAGTCAGTAAATCTTACGTTTCTTCCCACATGCTGTCACGGTTTCAACACAAGGGTAAGAAAGCGGCCCTGGTATTGCAAAACAGAACTGTGTTACTGTAAAGAAACCCAAATACCATTCTGGGATGTATAAAGAGGAGCGCGGCATGAAAGATATGTGTAGTATCCTTCAGCTTTATGAGGCAAGGCTCCAAATGGAGTACCATCTGGGGCACTGGAAGGCAGGAAAGAGAGAAACCAGTTGGAAAGAGAAAACAGAGCAAGAGCGATCAGAGAGCTGGAAAACACGTGACCTGTGATGAAAGACTGAGACTGTTTATTTTTGCAAAGAGAATACTGTGGGAGATCTGACAACCATCTTCAAATCTGAGAATAGGCCAAAAAAAGAGTGTCTTTAAATTGCAGCTTGGGAGATATAGGTTAGACTTTAGAGAAAGCTTTCTAAATGCAAGAACAGCTAAGCACTGGAATAGATTGACTAGGAGGTTGTAGAATCTTCCTCATGGAAGATTTTTAAGAGAAGATTAGACAAAAGTTTTAGGTGTAGTTGATTCCACCTGTGGAGATGGATGGTGGACTAGATGACTTGATGATGCTTCTTCCAGATCAATTTATATGATTTTGTTCAGACGTGATTCAATTTTGATTTGGGACTGAGTTAAAAAAGGCTGGGAGTTAAAAGGCTGTTCATTTTCTCATGAACAAACTTAGACCCAAATATGAAGGTGACTGTATCTACACCATGCAATCAATATTTGAAAGATTTTGCTATTTCTAACCTAGTATTTTGTTACTGGCATTAATAGACATAGAAAAAAAACAGGGTTTGTTTTGTTTTGTTTTGTTTTGCTCTTCTATAACATTCTCCTGTGTTTTGAAAAGAAAGAAGTATTCACACCTTGAGTGGTATGTGCACATTGTGTTGTAGAGGTTAAAATCTACAACTATTTTCTATGCCAAACCTGCAGAGATGTTTATGACCTCAGTTCCTAACACCATCAAATAAAGCAAACAAGTAATATTCATGCAATGGCAAACAAAATAAATGAGTCAGGTAATTATAAAAAGAACACTGACCTATTAAAAATTGGTCTGATCTTTAGGAATTTCCAGCATAGCAGTACTAATGCTATTAAAAATAGAAGAATCATGACAAGTATTCATTAGAATTTGCATATGTGAGTAAGAATGCACTTAATTACAAATTGCATTCTGCAAATTACTTAGAAGCTGTAAATCAAAGCAACAAAAAAGAAAGATTTAGGGAGTATGTGTTTTGAAGAATTTTCTAATGCAAATGTTCTTAACAAGAACAGATTGGAGATGCTGCAAGATCTTTCCAAAACAAATGATTTAAAAGAACAAATAAGGTTCAGAAATGCTAATGCACAACATACAAGCATTTACTGTAGGTAATGGAACATTATCTCAATTAGATTAGAATAGATTTTTATATGTAGAAGTACATGTGTTAAAATATTGTTTCACTTGAAGCCAAAATAGCATATGCGGATGTGGAAGCCAACTGGCAAACTGCAGGTGTAATAAATTTCATGGATTGTGTAATTTTCATGCAGATTTTTTTTTTCAGCCGCCATCAGCACTGCTGTTTAAATGTTTGTGCAAAGCAGCCCCTGCTCCGCGGTGCTGAATCAGCACTTTGGGGTGTTTCATCTCACTGCTAACCCAAATGGGCTGAAAGCATTCGTTCACTCCCATGCTGAAATCAAGTCTTAGAGGAGATGTGGAGGGCAGGCAGAAGAAGAGCAAGCGAAAGGAAGAAATGTGAATCAAGCAGATGGTGCAGTGCTAAATATACAGAATAGGAGACCAGGGTGGGTTTTGAGGAAAGAAGAAAGGAAAATGATCGGGGGTGGGAGGCAGGAGAGGCTCTGATTCAGCTGGCCAGCTTCAATTCCCTTCACTTCAGAAGAGCTGTTAACTACATCATGGAGAATGCATTTCCCAGATACAAGCCAAAGTACACAGAATATGTGGAAGAATGATCAGAGGCAATATATGAAGAGGTGAATGGAAAAACAGATCTCTGAGAATCTCTGAGAAACAGAGATTAAAAAAAAAAAAACAGACTGGAAGAAAAAAGAAAGGCTTTTCCTTGTTTGTTATTAAAGCAGAGAAAGGACAATGCCTAACAGAAGGAGAAATTTATCTCCATTTTCTTGATCATGTCCAGAGGAAAAGTCATTCTTCTACCACCATTTGCCATTCACTGCCTCAAAAATATCTATTTCTACATGGCAGGATTCTTGCATGGCAGCCCTGCTCTGAGATCCTGAGGCTTGAGAGTACTTAGGTTCCTCATTCTGTAGCTGCTGCACCCAGCAATGCTACAAAGCTTTGCTTGACTTCATGGACATTTATTGTTCACTACTGTCCTTATAGACAATTCTCTAACTATTGATTCTGCCCAGAATGAACCACTCGGTTTAAAACGTGTAGTTATCATCTTAAGGTAAATGCATAGGCATTTGCCTAAAGATAAGTAAATGGAACAATTTCTCTCTTATTCCTATGGAAATAGAATAGAATAGCAGAGAACGTGATTATTGCTACTTATTAATGAACATGTTCAATATCTCTCAATCCTTCTTCTGTGCAGTACATAAGTGGAGCAGAGTTCGTTGCCTGGTACTATTATACTTTTATTATTTATTATTATTACCAGCCATAAAACTAGATGTCCAGATTCCATTTTACTTGCAGAACTTTCAGAACTGATCTTCCAAGACAGATACATGGAACAAGAGCATTTGGATGAAGCCAGAAAAAATATTCGTTTAGCATTTTCACTGGGCTCTTTGGTTCTCTTGCTATAGAGCACACACAGCCTCGAGGGTGATCTTAAATGTTATCTCTTCAGCTGAGTGGTTTTTGGAGGTCTCACTGAATAGAAGGGTCACAACCCAGAGTCCATTCTTACCTGTTTTAATAAAAAATGACAATGAACTGTGAAATCCTCCATTGTCCCCTCAAGCAAAATGAAGGTGAATGTCACTTCTGTCTGTACAGACAAGTCTAATTGCAGTATTAGGGTCTAGAGCATGAAAATTCACTCCATTCAGGGTTTTAACTAAGGCTGTGGAAGCACTAGAGTTCAGTTTTGTGCGTTCCCACCTTTATTAAGTTCTATCAAAGCCACCAAGGAGTTTTTTGCTGTTGCAAGCTATGGATCATTCATGTTATTTACAGCTCAACTCTATAACAGGTCATTCAATCAATAATTTATTCCCACATTAAAAAAAAATATATATTTTTGCTCAGGGAAACACAGCTACCTTGTATAGTACATGATATATTGAATGATGGGACAGAGTGCTCCCTCAGTAAATTTGCAGATGGTACAAAATTGGGAGTTGTGGTTGATACACAAGAGGGTTGCGCTATTCAGAGGGACCTTGACAGTCTGAAGAAATGGGCAGAGAGGAACCTCATGAAGTTCAGCAAAGGGAAGTGCTGAGTCCTGCACCTGGGGAGGAATAACCCCATGCACCAGGACATGCTGGGACCTGATTGCCTGGAGAGCAGCTTTGAAGAAAAGGACCTGAGGGTACTGGTGGACAAGTTGAACATGGACCAGCAATGTGCCCCCACGGCAAAGAAGGCAAACAGCATCCTGGGCTGCATTAGGAAGAACATTGCCTGCAGATTGAGGGAGATGATCCTTCGTCTTTACTCAGCACTGATGAGGCCACATCTGGAGTGCTGGGTATAGTGTTGGGCTCCCCGGTATAAGACAGACATGACCATGCTGGAGTGGGTCCAGTGAAGGCCATGAAGATGATGAAGGGATGAAGCATCTGTCATACGAGGAGAGGCTGAGAGAGCTGGGACTGTTTAACCTGGAGAAGATAAGGCTGGGGGGAGGGATATTATCAATATGTATAAATACCTGATGAGGATGGGTGGGAGTAAAGAAGATGGAGCCAGACTTCTCAGTGGTGCTCCATGACAGGACAAGAAGCAATGTGCACAAATTGAAACACAGGAAATTACATGTGAATATAAGAAGAAAAATAAACAACAACTTCATAGTGAGTGTGGTTGAACACTGAAACAGGCTGCCCAGAGAGGTGGTGGAGTATCCATCTTTAGAGATATTCAAAACATGACCGGACACAGTCCTGAGCAACCTGCTCTGGCTGATCATGCCCTGAGCTGGGGGACTGGACTAGATGGTCTCCAAAGATGCCTTTCTACCTCTAGTATTCTGTGATTCTGTGTGAGATTAGGGCCTAATTCTGATGTTATGAAAGCAGATCATAGTAGATTTCTTTAAAATGGCTCCTTATCTTGAGATGTGCAGGTATGTTTAGTGCCCATTTTTTAAACTTGAGATATATGTATGTAGGTATGTAAGCTTTCTAACTCGCTTGGAAGTTTTAGTTTGATTTTAAAATTGCCACAAAATGAAGTCATATGAAATTCTAAGAACATTGAAAACAATTGAAAATATAACTGCAGGACTGAAATGAGATTACATTCCAACCTTTCCCTACCAAGGTTGTCTACCTCCCAGATAGCAATCTAGTCAACTTCCTTTCAGCTCTGCTTAATCTTGTGGACACCTGCACTTACCAGTCTTTACCTGCCTGACATCACTATACAAAGCTAGTCACTCACACTTCCCATCAAATGTCATTTACGGGCAAATGCACAGGTAGCTCCTGTATGATGGTTGCACCAACACCTCCTCAATCTAACAGTTCCATCTTTCTATGAAAATCTTCCAACCTTTAGGCTATGTGGTGTCAATACTTGAGACAAGTTAGAGGATTTTGAAAACCACCTTTTTGGAGAGAAGCCTGAATTCTGAATGCCCCCATATCTTGGGAGAAGTTACTACTCATACTGAATTCCTGCAAGAACTCTTAAGCAGAATCAGTCCTGAGCTGATGCCTCTCACAGAGGTGAGACAGCATTAGTTGGCAGCATCTCATCTCTGTGGCTTTCCCAATTGAGAACAGCCTGGCTTTTAACCTGCAGCTGATCTAATCTCAGCTGAAGCTCATATTGACTGGCAGCTTGCCTCTAAGAGGAACATTGGCTCTCAGACCCTGCTGAGCTTAGGACTGTGCTTCAAACACTGGGCATGCTGTAGGACTGAATACATCATTCCTTCAACTGAAAGTAGGCATTAGCAGCCAGGAAAGCGTATCTCACGGGACATGAATTAGAGCAGTCAAGAAGGGGCTTAATATGAGTTTTAGAGTTAGAACAAGTGGAAAGAGGAAAGCTCTAAAGCTGCAGACATTACTTCCAAGCCTGTTTTCTCACCTACAAACAGACTGATGTGAAAAGCACAAACATTTTGGGATGTTGTTTCTGTCTCCTTGAGGCAAGTATCAGACTTCTCCCTCCCTGCCTTTCTAATCCCAAGACTGACTTTCCAGGTTAAATCATGGCTCACTGCAATGGGAAGGCTGTGCAAGTTAAAGTGCCCAAATCCCTTTCCTCACTGTTTCTCTTAATATGCCAGTTATACACATTAACGCTCCTCTGGCATACATGAGAAAATACTTCAGGCTCCCTCTGGATGAACAGGAACTAGTACACAGGTTTTCTACCCTCTGGGACACTATGAAATAAGGGAGGTATATTGCAACCACACTGCAGGATTTTTTTTTTTAAGAGAGTTGCTAGAGAAAACATATTCAAAATCTGTACAAGCACATGAAGTCAGTTTTAATTAGGTGCAATTAAGAATTTGTTTCATAATTAGAGGTGGATAATGACATTTTCTTGTTGATATAAAGTCTGATAAAAGCCCCAAAATCTGGCAGCTAACTCACTGAATTGAATTCTTATTCAGCCTGAGATCAAAATTTTTACATGAAGCTGTTTACTTATAAAATATCCAACATTATCTTGAATGACAAAGGTCCAAACGCTAAAAATATTTTGCTTGGCCATAGCTTCACAAGCTATAAATGTCCAGCCTCTATAATCAAGAATTTAAATACATGAATATTGTCGAAAAAGAATAGACAGCTGCTCTCCTGCTCCGCTCAGTCTGATTTGCTAATCCAAAGGAAGGAAATTAAATCCAAAAAAGCATTTAAAAAAAATTGATCGGGTCTGTTGTTGAGCAGAAAGAAAATCAAGTACCAGCACATTGTTACTGGAGAAATCGTGTGTTAGAAGTAAATGAAAAAAGAGAAACCTTAATAAAGGCACTTGAAAAATGGACAACAAAGACTTCGCACCTCTTTTGCTTGATGATTCTTTAATGGCTGCAATCCTACAGGATCACAACCAGGAAATAGAGAAGAGTGTCAGTCTTTTGTCGACCAATTACCATGCAAGTGGTTAAAGAGATAAGATTACAGTAAGTGGGGACATTGTAATCCATTACTTATAAGAGTAATTTGGTCCTTATTTTCTTGGATCTTGATTCCACAGCAAAAAGGTAGCTAGCTTTTTCCTGTATTTTTTTTTTTTAACATACAAACTAGCCAGCAAAACTTCCCAAACCAGAGAATTGTAGGCAAGTTGCACCGAGAAACAAAACTCACCTTATTGGTGTTATACCTGCCCTCCCTTCTCAATATCATGTTATTTCCTATATTTCCATAATGACTATTAATAAACCCAGGTCCAACCTTGCAAAGAGTGTTATAGACAAATACTGGAAGATGTTCAGATGGACCTCTTTTAAGCCCGGTGATCAAAGTAGTTATTAAATATGTGATAAACTGTGGAGGCCTTAGATATGATTTTGGCAAAGGGTTTTAGAAAAGGCAGCTTTCAGTAAGAGTACTAGTATATATATATATATTTTTTAATCCATAGAGCTAAAGCCCCTATATAAAGTAAGGGCAGACTGCATAAATGTTAGGCCTATAAGGAAGAGTTTAGGTGCCTAAAACCTGCCATGTTCCCACCTACGCTAGTGAAGTCCAGAGGCTGTTTTGGCTCATCCAGAGGCAATGGAGATCCAAGGGACAAACATTCGTCTAACTTTAGACTTATGATGTTGCCTACATTAATTTCTTAGGTAGCATGAATTGTCTTTTGGACACACGTATTTCTTTCTATTTATTGTGATAAGCAAGGCAACTTTGGTCCTTCAGATAGATGCCTAAAGCTAGGTGTGATGAGCAGACCTAGATGCATACAGAATTTGATGAAGAAAGCCCCTTTAAAGAAAAGTAAGCCAGACTGAGTTCTGGCCCCCAACTCCACATCAATTCACTGTGAACTAAGCTAACACCTACGGTTTGATCCACTTTGAACTGCTCCAAGAATCTGTCTCCAAGACATGTCTGTTATGGAGTGGGCCAGCCTTAACAGCATGGATATGAGTCAGTCAGTGCTATCTGGCTTCGGAGCTGATAATTGGTGCCTGGTTCCACTTTATTCAGCACAATGGCTAAAACTCAGAGTATTTAAGAGTGTAATTATTGTCACATTTGAGACCTGTCTCTCTCTTTCTGTTGAGAATTCAGAGAACCTGGGGAATAGTTTTCCACCTTATCTGCTGTAGTTCAGCATCTAAACTTGTCAATATCGATATTACCCAGCCTTGAAAACACCCAGCCCTCAAGTCACTGAAACTCCTGAAGGCATCTCAATGTTAAGTTTTAGTTAAGATATCAGATAATAATTGTATCTAACCGTAACTGTTGTAGAGCACTTTGGAGGCACCAAACTTCAGACTAGAAGCAAGGTAAAAGCTTGAGCACACTCAGGTCTGTTCTACTAAAGAAAGTTTAACTCTAGGGCAGGGATCTCCCCACAGCTGCATTGGCAGCAGTGAGCTAACTTAAGTTTCAGTACTCCCATTTTACATATGTGGAAACAAAAATACACCAAGTTCAGCCAAAAAGAGGAGACAAAACAGAATGTAGAAACCTTCGGTCTCTCCCTTAATTCATGCTAAGTATTTCCTGAGGTATGGCTTAGTGACAGGTGAAGAAGAGGCACATCATTTTCATTTATGAGTGACTGTAATCAGAGGACACTGCAAATTGCCAAACATGCTGTTTACACATGGAGTGTTCCCATGTTGTTGTAGTCACTGTCAAACTCTGTTGCTTCTATTTCCTAATGAGGAAAATTAAAAGGGAAAAAAGGACATCAGATATCCAAGGACTGAAGGCTTCTCCTGATTGGTTCCAAAACCACACACCAACTTCTACTCCTTGGACAAAGCCGGGTGAAAAGAGAAGGAAGCCAAATGGTAGCTGTATGCAGCATTCACCGGGGGCCTGTTACAGATGAAAGCATATGTACCCAATGCAGACAGATATTTAATGTTATTCCTATGTGTTTAAAATTGAAAATATCACCTGGACATAGATCTTTTATTATCAGTCAGATTCTTCTGACAATTTTCAATTACATTTTTGAATTTTTATTATATGTTAATGGACTATATTAATTAAAGCAGACTGCAATGCATTAATAACGATTAATTCAACCTGGGGTACCTTAAACTGAGATTTTATGAGAGGTGAAATTCTCTGTGGATCTCTAATTTATATTCTGTAACACAGGGAACTGTACTTCTGCATATTTCTAGTTTGTATTCTCATCTAAGCCAACATGTAAGCATAAGGCCAAAAAGGGAAAGGTGATGAGAGACTAGGGTGAAAAATGGCAAAGTCCTGAGATGTTAAGAGAGGCAGTAGCTTTCATTGGTCTCAGTGGATTTACATGTGTAACCTCACCTGACAATATATACAGTTTTTAGAAAGCAGAATACAAAATCTAATAGAATGCACAATCAGTTATTGGTGAAGAGCATTAGCTCAGTAATAAACACACTCTGAATGTACCTACCCCCCGGGAAATAGCCTCTCATGCTGTTAGTCCTTTTGTCATTCATGAGTAATCCATATTTAACAGAAATCTTAAAACAGGAAATTAAAAAGTGAAGATGATAAATCTGTTTCACTTAGACAATAATCATATAACGCTGTGGCCAGTTAGTTTAATTTATAGACACCATTCCCCTGGGAAATCTTTGGTGCAAAAAAAAAAAGGTAGGGGAGGGAGTTGGGGAGTGAAAAGATGAAAATTGGTACAGGGCGTTTCTTTACCCACTGGAACGGTTAAATGAAAGAAAAATACTAATTAAGATTTCACTGCTGCAAAGCAGTATTTACAGTAGCTGGACTGGAGTTTTTTGGGGGCACACCTTCAGTTCCTTGTTGGGATCTCCAAACTGACCTGTGGAGCATTCAGATTTAATCTGTCACACCTTTTTCTTTTCCCTTAAAGAGAAAAACACATTTAGACTTCTGTGGCTACAAGAGATTACTAATCTCTAAGCATTTTTTCACTCTCCTGCCACCTTCCAACCTGTGACAATAATTATAATGGCTGACACATACCTGTATGACTCTTAAAATGGAATTAAAGCTGCTCTCCTTATCTATGAATGCAGCACTTATTTTCAGACTGTTTGGATAATATCCGTCTCTTTGTATCAGTTGCCGTTATATATCATATTTAAATGTCCTGCAAACACTCTAATAATTAACAATCACTAAGCTCTGATTTCCTTAAAAAAATGTATGGTATATCTCTGAGTGAGAAATACAGTATTTATTTTTAACAACAAAGATGCTAGGCATGAAGCAAAATTATCAGTTGTCTAAGAAAATTCTATGTTCTTGGTCTGCTTACTCTTTTCTTTAAGACTAACTCACTTTTAAATGGCTTGTACTAGCTATTCTGTCTAGTTTTGTATAAGACCTAGAAAATGGATTGCCATATGCCAGGTAAAAGAAAAATATTTCCACAGGTGCTGCTGCCCTAATAACACTTTATATACTCTGTATGTACATAGATTGCAAAACATATACTGAACTGAAGTTAATCAGCTGAGCTTTTCCTCTGACCTATTCATGAATACAGACAGTGCAAAGACTAAAAAAAAAGAGAAAGAAAAAAAAGTGAGTCATGAGAAGAAAGATAATAGTTTTTTCTCTTTACTTGGAAAGCATTTTTTATTTTTTTTTTAACCATTTGTAAATCGAGTTTTCAACCTTTTCCTGTCATGTTAGAAATGGCGATCCTAGATCTTCTCTGCCATGATCAAACAAGCTTTATGCAAAACAGACTGTCTGCAGAAAACTCAACTCTTTGGTGTCATACAATTGGCTAAAAAGAAATTAGATTCAAGTAGTAAATTCATAGGAAGTGATTTCTTCTTGAAGATATAATGAAATTTGAATTTTATATATATTTTACATGATTTAATTTGAGATTTTACACTATTAAAAAATACATTGCATTGTAGACTGGTCTAGATGTCTGATACAACAATCCTGCTGTTTTCTCCTAAAGTTATGAGTCCAGGTTTTAGACCAAATTCTCCCACCACTGAAAGGTTCATATGTTACTATTAATTCCATGGGCAATCCACAAACATCTGACAGCACAAAAAACATTACAGGTTCAGACACGTAAAATGTTGCATACTCCTGTGTGCATCTTAAAACTTCATTGAAATCAGTACCTGGTAGGGTCCAGACCTGGCTGAGAATATATATCAAAGAATTTGTCGTAAGTCTCTCAATTACTCGCCAATATAATGAATCGAGAGAAGGGATTTATGGAAATGCAAAACTAGAACTACACCACATAATTAGCATATACAGACGTTATACTATGTTGTTTCTGAATTTTACAAGAAGCTTTATAGCCATATTTTATTCTTTAGTTGGCTTCTTCTCAGCTTGTTAGAAAAGATGCTTGATATTTCCAAACCAGATAGCATTTCTTTAGTCAAGTCAATAGAAAAATATTTATCAACAAGTCTCAGTTTTCACCCTTCCTCCTCCCTCTCCCCCCTTTTTTTTTTCTGAGGCTGTTTCTCTACAAGGAAAATAAAAGCTTATGTGCAGGCACTTACTGAAAAATTCAAATCTACTGCTGCAAAGAGGCAAAAGATGTTATGGCTACTATAATTCACAAGGCAAACTTCATGGACAAGGGGGATCCACAATAAAATCAGGCTGGCTTTGAGGTCAATGCACAGATTTACACAAGGAAAATTATACAGACATAAGGAGGCATTCCTTTTTTACCATAAAATCGCCTGGGTAGAGTGAGATATCTGGAGAGATTTATGCAGAGCCATATCTCTAGCAAGATGAAAAGAGTGTGCCGTCCTCAGAATCAAAGCCAAGGAAAAAGAAAAAAAAAAAAACAGCAGAGAGGACAAAACACCCCATCATTCGTACAATTACTATGTACAGTAAACTGAAAGGAATTTCCAGAGCTTTCAGAGAGATCTGGAATATATATATATATTCTGAGGAATTAAAAAAAAAAATCTTAAGCTTATTTAAATCAAGTCCTAATTTTCTTGATTTCTTAAAAAAATATATATATAATAGGTTTAAAATCTTCTCACATACAATTTGTTGACATCATATTCCAGTAACTGATTATTAAGCAACACATAACATCAGGGATACAAGTCCTTATTTGAAGCTGCATTTTAGTTGAACGTTGTCATTTTGCCACAGCATTTTGAGACCAAGACTCCTTAAAAGCTTGCAGAGAAGCTTATCAGAGACCCTGATAACAGACTAGCTTTCACAGTGTAGTGCTGGGGCCTTGAGATTTCTTTTCATAAAAAGGAAAAACAGAAGTGCAAAGGCATAGGATAAAAGGCACCTCACCAAAACATTCATAATATCTTGATGTAGTTTTACAGATCTGTATTGTACCTTTCATTATATTTTATTTTGTAGTCTTCATTTTTTTTCTCCCCCTCGACCTGGTATTTGTTGACAGCATATATGACAACTGAATTTTTGAAAGACTGACCTTCCTTCATACCTCCATTTCAGTGGTCACAAGCAAATCTGCACTTGAAGATATTTGATGGCAACTATAAAGTAGATCATCTGAGCTGCAAATTCCCTGACTTGCACCAGCAATTCATTTACAAGCACAAAAATGCAAGTACAAATTTGGAAAAGCAAAAGGCTAGGACAGGTCTCAGTTTCTTAGAAAATATACTAGAAGGAAAAAATGTATCGTTGCTTTTGTATGGCACACATCAATGCTCATTGCTAGCATGTTTTAAAGCATTGCACTTTGAAAATAAGTCTTCGGGTGTATCAGAAATAACTTTGAGTATATCAAAAATAAACTACACAGAAGCAGAGCCAGGGAAGGAAAGGAAGGTTCCTGAATTAAACCCCTGTTTGCTTAAGTGTGTAATCAACACTTCTGCCAAATGAGGCTTTTGGGGATCTTTGGTAGGTATTCCTGATTTTCATTGTGTTTTGTTTTCTGTAGGTTATGTGCATGAAAATGCATAATTGTAGAATGATATAAGTACGGTAATTAAGTTTAGTGGATGAGATTCAGCTCAAGGTAGCAGGCTGGCAGAACCTTTTCTGCACCAGTTAATCCTCATGCTAGAGCAGTGACAGGAGACACTAATGGTGTGTCTGTGTAGGATTTGTCACATGCCTGTGCAGCCTGGCAAGGCTTCCTATGTGTCACATGTAGGTATGCATGAAAAATGGCAGTGGGTGGGGTGACAAGATTAGCACTTGGGCAAATGTAGCCATAGCACAAAGTAAACTAATTTCCAGACAGATGGCTAGAGCAGGAATTGTGGATGTCCCATTTAAACCGTGCTGTGATCAGAACAGTGCATGATCTCAGCTGAGAGAAAATTATTTATAGAACCCGTGAGCTGAGTTTCTCCACACACATAAGTGGCACATATATACAGTTGACAATTATATATAACCGGTAATGTACATATGCAGCTGATAGTCAAAGCCCCAAAGCCCAAAACTGCAGCTGTGCATTTTGCCCCTACCTGTGGAGATAGCCATTCTCATCCAACACTTCAGAAAACAGTGCCTTGTTTTACCTTTGGACAATGATATGAGAGAGTCTCAATATTTTTAAAGAGTACTTTTTTACAAATCTTGATTTATAGTTTTCTACTGACTGCTAATATGGATTAATTGTCAGTCTGCTCTACCTGGTGAGAGGGCACTGTGAAGACTGTAAAATCACACATAAATCCCACTGACTCAAAGGAAAAGGACAGAAAAGTTAGGATTAGGAATAGAATGCCATTCCATACTGGATAGCCAGAAGACAGGGACCAAGATAAGAAAGGAGGACAGCAGTCATTGTTTCCTCTCTGGACAAAAAGCTCTTCTGGGGCCTTTTTATTTTATTTTATTTTATTTTATTTTATTTTTTATTTTATTTTATTAAGGAACAATCCTTTGTCTAGTTGTTAAAGTGAATCCTTGAAGCTGCTGAGCTACTCCAGAAACCATTTTCCTTACTTAGGAATTGTTATTCAGCCTTTCTACATCCCAATTTCTATTCCTACTATTACAATGCTTTATGCACAAATTATAAAAACAGTTATTGATATACAAAGCAAAAATCCAAACAAAGTTGCACTGATAATACCTCTCTCATGATGCAAACTTCTAAACGCAGTAACTCTTTGTTGTATATTATCAACTGTGTTCTATATTGTCTTGCTAGAAACAGTTTGGCAATTTTAGAAAAGTCGTATCTATTTCCTTCTGAAAGCTCTTTTGAATAAACTTTTGTTATATTGGCCACTCTGGAATAGGTAGACACATTGAAATGGAAATTTTACCACGCTGGACAGCAATGGTCTTTTCTGTACTGCTGATTTTTCACTCATTCTTCTCATGTATATCAACATGCTGGTCAGTGATGAAAACTCACACATGTACTTTCTCACGTTTTTCTGAGTATGCTTGCTTAATTCTCTCATTTACAATACCACAATATTCTATAGATATGGATGAAAATACTATAGCTAGTCATAGCTACCATATCTTGATGCTAATATTTTAAAACAGTATGTTAGATGATAAACACACATTGCAGATTATGCAACTCTGGCTAGTTTTCCCTCTAGCAACTCAAAGTAAAATGGAATGATGTTTACAGATTGGAAACAGAGAATTATGACAGATATATTGCCATGAATCATGGCCAGGATAGTGCCATGAATTTGTAAGGTGTTCTTTTGCTTGTAAATCGTAATCTTGATTCAATCCAGACTGCAAAAGTGAAAAAAGAAAATCAATAAATTTTGTCTTTATTTCAATTTTTATGAATAACAGTGCTTTCCAATTGAAATTCAGACTTGGTCTGATATAAGACTTTTTTGAATATGGTCTATTTTGGCTGATAAGGACTTGTTCTATGTACTCTCTGGGGTAACCAAAAGCCAGAGACCAAGTGCAGTATGTTCAACATGGTTCATTAGTTTGGGCTTAATTTCACGTTCAGATGGTCATGGGGATTTTGCTCTTGCAGCGTGAGCAGAAATCATCATGCAGAACATCGTGTTTAGAGATGGTTTAGGGATACCGTGGGCATCAGCCACCATGTCCTGAAACAGGTCAGAACTCCCACAGAACTGACCATAAAGGTCCATTTAAGGTTTGAAACCATTGTTGTTATTAATCATTTCTTGTCAATGCTTAACAACTACTCAGTGATTCATGTGAGGTGATATTTCAGTGTTGGTCTCAGCTCCTACACAATCCAGTCATCTCAATTGTGTCACTAGTCAAAACAGGATTAATGGAAGAGTTTTTCAACAGAAAATTCCAGTTCATTGACAATGAAATATTTCTCACTATTCAACTATCACAATGAAAGACACCTCAGTCTTGAGTATATTTTCAGCAAGAAAAATGGAAAACTTTGATTTAGTCCTGGAAAAGAGGTAAATTTATTTTATGTCTAATTTTATAATGAATCAGCGTATTATTAGTACATGCAATTGGCTTTAAAATCAATACAGATAATTAGTTGGACATTATATACAGCATAATATCAAGCAAAATATTTCTAAGAGTATTTCAAATGTGCTAATGAGACTGGATGGCAAGGAATACTTTAGAATTTCAGTTTTGTGGGAATATAGAAAATCTAGTATCTTATTCTTTGAATTTAATAGCTCTCCCCCCCACCCCCCACCCCCAAATGTTAGAATTTATTATGAAACCAAAATCCCAGTTTCCAAGCAGCTCACTGAGGCTCAGGCACTCTCTTATCCCTAACGCTGGTCATTCCTGTGCACAGCTAAGCTTCTCTGGCAGAACACCTTGCACTCTCATTGCTGGGACTGCATTTGTAGTGCATATGTAGTGCATAAGAGGACTTAGTTTTCTAGTGTTAAAAATCTGGCACATTCCATGGGCATGAAATCACTTCTGAAAAAGGAGGAAGGAACATTTTCTCTTCCTATTATTCTATTATCTTACTCACTTAAAGATGCTGCTGAGGAATATTGAAAGCCTTTAGCAAAAATGAAGAACTATATCCTTGCATATTATATTTTATAAACCTACATTGTACAAAATGATTCCTTAACAATAAGAATGCAAGTTTTGTACTAAAGACTAAATATCTCCTCTTAAAGAAAGATGCAGGTGGCATGGGAAAGATTTACTTGAACCATATAATTTTTAGGAGTGGGAGTTGACATTGATGGAGATTAGTGAGAAGTGGCTTTACAGGCATATAAGCTTTAAAAGATATTTTCAATCTATATTATGCTAAACAATAGGCAAAGGGGAGAATTCCTTCACTTTAAATAGTGTATTTCTACCTGTTTTTCTTGGCTTGTGCCATCTTCTTGTTCAAAGAATAGTGACATATCACCTTACCCCTTCCAATGCTTCCCTTTAATGAGACTCTTGAATTCTGAGGATAAATGAACATCTGAAAGGGTTTTTTTTGTGTTTTTTTTTTTTTTAATTCCAAGAGTAGATTGAGTTCATGACCTTTCTCCTTCCAACCTTCAGTGTAATAAAACCCCATTTATTTCCTTTCATATGTATGTTTCCATTTACAGTATATATATATATAAAAAATATTTTTTATATATATATATTTAGAAAAAAGGCTATTGTATTGGGCTTCTAAAACAACAACATATGTGCCTCCATATGTAGATATATGATCTAAATGTACTTAAGGTATGATTTCACTGGCTGAGCTTTCTAACCCATTGCTATTCTGACTATTGTCATCTTTTTTTCCAATTCCTAAGTGATGTGAAATTTGCAACAGTAAAATACAAGCATGTGGTGAGCAACAAGAGAGCAGAACTAGGGTCAAATCATCAATTATTTTGAATTTCTGTTCCATACAAAAGGCATAACAAGCCAGTGGGCAATGATTAGAGCTCAGAAATGCTGAATGAGAGGCTAAGAATTTAAGAGGCATTAACTGATTCCATTGAATGTCCTTCTTTGCTAAGAATTTCTTAACTGCTTTTTTAACACAGTGAAAGAGTTTCAGAAGGAGAATAAGAGACTGTTCTTCTAGTTTGGCGATTTGGACAACGTTTTGTCCAAAAACTCTACCATTTTTAGAGATCTCTGAATCTTCTTCGGGCATTAAAATGAACTGAAACTGAGTCATTCTTCTCTTGGAATAGCGTTAAAGTCACAAAAACCTTATATAAATCACTCTAATCACTCTTTCATATAAAGGAAGGGTTTTTGTTTGTTTGTTTGTTTGTTTGTTTGCTACACATCTTTCTGTATTAGGTAAGATAGGTTATATTGCCTACAGAAGTCTTTCTTAAAAAAAAAAAAAAAAAAATTGGTTGGTCATCCAAAGGGATAGATATGTATCCCTGGCAGCTCCTGGGCAAGATATTTGTAAGACATAAAAATTATCCTTCCCTTCAATTCTTCCATTGGTTAATGTTAGACAAATTCAAAATTCAGAATTTTGATTTTTGTGAGGCCTAAATTTTTCCCCAGCTACTGGAAGTGCTTAACATAGGGTTCCAGATTCCCATTTGTGAGCCAGAGTAAGTGTTATGATGTTTGGAATTCCTGTAGTAAAATCTCCTATAAAAGATCTATCAGTTGTTCCAGGTCCCACTGGCTAGAGGTAGTAAAGCAAAATCTACTGCAAAGTCTCCCAAAAAATCCAGACTCAGAACACTAGCCCGTCTTTCTTCTTTGCCTTCCCATCACATGTTCTATGGAGTGAAAATCTAAAAAATACACAACTTTGAACTGAATTTTCAAAGCGGTAATAATCAAATTGAGGTAAAGCATGGTCAGCTGGTATTATTCATCTATGCTTTATCATTCTCTTCGAATGCAGAACCACTGCTACCCTAGCCTTGAAGGCAGCATCACTTCTGGTCCTGCCATATAAAGAAGAACAATGAGGGGCTATACACATCCATTACCCAGCTGATCTGTTGAATGTTTAAACTAATTATTAGCAGTCTTAAGAGAGAGAGAAAAAAACATGATTCCCCTTGTCTTTGCAGGGATGAATTGGAGCAGACAGATTGAATCTACTGCCAAGGTTAAACCCTTTATTTTCAATGACACCAATTATTTTGAGCACAAATGCTTTAATTATCTCAAGCAGGCAATTAATAAGTTGAATTCAAAAAATCAGGCACCACTATGAAACTGTCCAGCATTCAAATTCTTTTCTCCTGAAACATATAAACCATGAAACTTTCTAAAAGCCTTTTTAGTTTTCATTCTCACACCCAAAGAGCCAGAAGATTTGCTCTCTTTCACTCTGACCATCATCCAGTTTATTGCCAAAAGAGATAAGTTGACAAGGGGAAAAACTGAGCTCCCAGCTCCATAACAAAGCAACAGTATAAAGGTAAATGAGCTTGCTTGGCAGCTCTTCAAATCTGAATCATATGAGAGCTACTTCAGTAATGTGTTCCCTCTACCTTATAGGTGCATATTCAAGATTTTCCCCCACAAGATCAAACCTTCTGTGCATAACACCTTTTGCATTCCAGCTACCATGCTTCTACAGTAGATACTAAAGAATTTATGTGATAAGTGGTTCCTAAAAAAGATAGTAAGAGATCAAAGTTGGCAAAGTCATGGATCACAGTTAATGAAATTTGCTTATCATTTTACTGAGCTGTCTGTAGTCAATTTTGGTACTGATGCTTGGAAAAAGTAGGAACTTGATTTCAGCCAAGAGAAAGTAAGT
This sequence comes from Apteryx mantelli, assembly GCF_036417845.1. Taxonomy (NCBI): domain Eukaryota; kingdom Metazoa; phylum Chordata; class Aves; order Apterygiformes; family Apterygidae; genus Apteryx; species Apteryx mantelli. The sequence continues at coordinate 39,037,378 of NC_089978.1, forward strand.
TGGGAAAGAAGTAAGCCTCTGCCTAGGACAGTGGGCAAGTTTTCCTGCACCAGCAGAAGTCCCCATCCACCCCTCAGCAGTCTGCACTTCTGTGTTAGAGTCCTGCTTCTGACAACGTCGCATGCACTATTAGAGGGTGAAATGCTCTGTAATGTGCCTAGCCAATTAGGCAGTGTAGAACATGCAAACAGAAAATCTTTCCTGACACATAAGGTGATCAGTGGAAGTGCCATGGCAGGAAATGAGTTTGCCTTTATATATTAACTTGCATATGTACAAAGGTTTTAGAAGCCATAAAACTATACAGGATTGTTAAAGTTCAGCCTCCATAACTACCCTGATGGCCTGAGGCAGAGAATTCCATTGCTCACTTTGCCAGTGTAAAGACTAAATTCTCTTTATTGGTTCTAATTTGTTGGTATTAAGATGCAATACACGAAATAGCTCCAACCAGGATTAAACTGGAACTTGAAACTTACTACAAGCCCAAAGGCAGAGTTAGAGGACTACTTTTTTTCTTTATACCTGTCAGAGATTGTATCAACTCCTCATACTGGGTACATTTGTATCTCTGAAGCCATCCGCTAACGCAAAGGGGATAGTGAGAGGTTGGGATGTACTTGGTTCTGCTGGGAAAAATAACAGAATTTGATCCCTTTCCCAGCTGTGCCACTAACCTGCTAATCTTTAGATAAGTCACTTCAGACTCTCTACACCTTCTACTCTTCAGTCAGCCTTCTCTGTGTTTCAGGTTTGTTTGTTTGTTTTGTCTGTATAAGTGAACAATATCCTGCAACAGATCTGTAATCCCTCCTCAAAAGAAAGAATGACGCATTTTTGCAATTATAGTTCCTCCCTTCCCCCATGCTGATAGGATATGAACTTCCTTGAAACACAGAGGTTGATTCTAAAATATATGGTTTACAATTGCATAAAGTAACTAGTTCCAAACCCAGACACAATCACAATCTCTAAATTATTTCTGGTCTCCGTTTTTCTATTTTTTTCCATTGTGTTTTTCACTTGACTGAAGACCTTTTAACAATCGGTAACACTAGAGGGTATAGCTTAAGGTCAGTCATCTGATATGGCCCTGATAAAAGGAAACAAAAGGCAAAGAACCCCAAAGTACTGGTGAGATGTTAGAATGACCAAAGGCGAACTGAGGTGAATGACAGCCTTGTGCTGGAACCTTAATTTCTAAGAGCATATAGCAAAGCTCCTGTTGTAATAAAAAGGACAGAAGACTGGGATTCTGTTAGGTCTTAAACTGGCACAGGAATATCAGCTGGAAACAAGATGCAGCTTTGGAAACCTGTTACTTACAGGATCACATTGGTATTATGTTTTGACCCTTGGTGAGACAGTGACTTGTTTTTGTATATGAACGAGAAAAAAAAAAAAAGTATCAAAAGGTAGCCCATTCAGGATAAAAAATGTTTAAACAGAAAAAAAGAAAATCCTTGACAGAATAAGGATCAGGCAATCTAATTACCTTATATCCAAACACAGAGAAGGAAGTAGCAAGGAACACATTTTGCTCTTTCTGTTTTTTTATGCAGTGTATGAATCATCAGATGTGGCCCTGGGCTGTCCAGCTGCACCTCCCATGCGGGGCTATGTCATGAGAATGGCAGCAGGTTGCAGAAGAGCTACGGATGCAGTGAAATTCCGATCTTTGGCTGTGAGAGAACATGAGACCACAGGGACAGATGAGACTTGCTCCAGTGGATCATCCAAGGAATCACTCACGTTCCCAGTCCAGACCCTGCCTTTGGAGGCACTGTGACAAACTTGACTGCACGTCATAGTTACTTCTGTCTCCTACATATGCTGGAAGCCATACATTGTCTTTCTGTACTGCCATATATTCTATTCTTCTTCTTCCCTAGTGTATTTATAGGTGACTTGCAAAGAATGCAAGACACTGGTAGTTCAGAGGGAATATCCTGAAAACATTTCAAAAAAAGGAACAGCAGATCTATATTAATTAAATATAGTTTGTTTGTTTGTTTGTTTGTTTTAATTTATAATGGTAGTGTACTTATACGCTGTATCTTCTGTGTCTCGGCCATATGAAGCACCCTAGTTTATAACATGCCTGGGAAAAAAAAAAAAAATCCCTTCCCATTCATTTGTGATCCTGGGGCTTTAGAAGAACCACTTGTAAAAATCATGGAAGGCTATGCATGAACAAATCCCATTTGCAGCAATTACCATCAAGAACTGGGAGCTTGCTTTATGTTACTGTGTCATTCAAAGGAAAGAGCATCATAAATACATGTGTTTACCTGTCTTTCAAATGATGACCTTTTCAGTGAAAGGAAATAGCTTGTATAGAAGATAATTCATATTCTAACATAGTGTATCTCTCTCACTTATGATCATTCCTCATAAAACAAACTTTTTTTTTTTTTTACACAAATTCATTTTATTGTGAGCAGAGTTAAAGCTCAGGGAGCATGATTAATTGGGTAGACAAAGTCCTGCACTAGGTTATGGCTGTTTTGCTTTGTAAAAGCAACACTTCTGAATCATAAGGCCACCCTAACTGACAGATGGCTCTAAGATATAGGGTCAAATGTCCTGGGCACTTTTTAAGATGAAAACTTTGGCTTTGCCCTCCACCCATGAACAGGATGATTTGCATCAGCTGACCAGTTTGGGTTCTCAGCTGTTGTCCTGAGCCATCTTTGCTATCCTAAAGCCTGTATACTCACTATAGCATGGAAGTGCTGTCACAGTAAGAAAGGGTATTATAGAGAATTTGGTTGTAACAGTTCTTGAATAGTCATCTAATCCATCCATCTGTTCTGACATAGGATCCAATATACCTATATCATTCTTGACATATTTGTAACTCAACCCTTAAAGCTTCTGACAAAGACCTTCCTTGGTAATGTGTGTCACTACTACTCTGTTGTCACCGTTACAACACACTTCTTAAATCCTCTTTGCACTGTAAGATTATTACTTCTTGTATTGTTCATAGAAAAGCCTTTTACACAGTTGAAGATTATCATCAAGGATCTTCTCGGTTTTCTCTTTTTTGAACTAAGCTATCCCAGTGATTAAATATTCCTTCACAGGTTTACAGGTTTAGTATTCTAGACCTCACTGGTCTCAACAGTCCTGTCTCAAATTGGTCCATCTCTCTGTTCCCCCCCGCCCCCCTGCCCAGTGTCTGCAGCTGGTATAAAGTAAGATGGAAAGAAATATTGTGGGAAAGTCTTGTTTATGATCTGTAAGTTTTATGCTATAGCTTCTTCAAGATCATTTATGTCCATATATTTAATAAGCACATCTTCTATTAATGGACCCAGCATAAAGCCCTACAGAGCCCAGCACAGATGGTCCATTTCACTACTGAACACTGGAAAGCAACAACTTCTCATTCAACAAGATTTTCTAACCATTTTTCAGTCATATTACAGAAGTTTCCTCCAGATATATTCCTCAGCTTGCCTATGAGAATGCTATGAGAGATCCAGGTAATAGCAAAGCATAAATAGTTAAAACCACTTTACCCATCTAACCTTTACCAGGAGCACTAGTGAGCTGGTGAACCTTCTTTTGATTATTCATCTGTTAAAGCTTTCCCTGAAGGCAAGAAGTATTTGTTCCATTTGGTAAAAAATATATATATATATCTACTTCTTCTGTACCTAACAAAGACTAAAAACTTCAGGGCTTTGTTTTCTCTTTCTCTATATAATTGTGCTGGGTATTTGTAGGCTCATCATCTTTGATGTAATGTTACCAGTTTAGCTATTCTGACAAATGAGTGTGTAATAAAACATGTACTTTGTCCCGTATTTAACCATATGTATGAATTTACAAGAAATACCCAAGCTTTTGTTTGAATGTGAAACTATGTCAGCTTTAAATCATTAGGTAGTTTTTGTATTTCTGTCTTCAGTTGTCCTGTGAGATCTTGACTTAGATAACACACATCCTGGAAACACCACAATGTAAAAACTCCATCCGAAAGACAATAGGACAGAAAACCATCCTAAAGCAGCAGGACAGAAATCTAGCTAGAAGGCTTTGCAGGCCTATATCTACCTACTCTCCAAGAAAATGTTAAGTTTAGGAGGTAGAGACAGGTACCTGAAGGACACACAGTTCGTGGTGATGCAGTCATGCACATGCTATTAGATGGAATTAATGAGGAAGTTCTTAGTATATTCTTAGTAATTCTTACTATATTTTAGCTATTATAGCTAAATTTGCACTTTTTTTTCCTTGTGAAGCATGTCATAATGATTCTCCTGTGTTTTTCTGAAAGTGCGAATATGCAATGAGAAGATACAAGGTAGAAATCTAGTGCTTTGAGGGCAAACATCTTTGCCTCTGTGTTCACAGAGTAGGCTATTAAATAACTAAAGTGACTTGTAAGCCACAACACTTGCAGTGACACCTTGTATTTGAGCTGGTTACAGTAAGCCATCAGTTATTTCAGGAACAAATTGGAGATTATACAGCATTGTTGTGCAGAGTATATATAACGTAACTATCAGTCTGTGCAATAATCAGATTTCTTAAGTGTACTTCAACACTTACAATGACGTCTTACCAAGATTTTCATCAAAAGGCTTTAATAAGAATAAGCTATTGTTAATGCTGTGGCTCTTGACAACTTGAAAACACGGCTTTCTTGAATTGATTGTGCCTGTGAGAAACAAAATCAGAAAGGTTGAATTGCTGAATACCATTCCCTGCATTCTGACCTGAGATATAACTGTTTTGAGCATCTTTCACTTAACAAAGAAAGACCAATAAATTCTATATTTTTATAAGAATATTGTCCAGCCTTTTCACTATATAATTCTCCTGCATTTCAATTTTTTTTTTTATTTTTTTTTTTCAGAAAGATTAACTTTCAGATTACTAATCTGGAGTTTCTCCTCTGTCACTGAAGTTAGTACTCTTGCTCTCTCACCAAAATCAGCTGTGCTGGACTCTGCTTAATGGCATTGATCTGTGTATGTATTATGGAGCAAAGTTAGAAATTTACCCTCCTGTTCAAAGATACACTGTGCACACAGCTTACTACCTTTCACCATTATCTTAAGGACAGTTTTGGCAGCTAGTAATTTGGAAGGTGTAATTGTCCTAACAGCCATGAAATGACAAATTGTAGGCTACTGGCTATGACAAGTTCATCTCATTTTCTCTACTGGGCAGATATATTTCACATGTGATTTAAAAAGCTCAAACTAGAGAAGTCAGGAAAATACACATTTGAAAACTAGTCAGCTGTATCCCAGTACTTCTGCTTTTGTCACTTAGCTGTCCATAACTACCCAGTTTCCTAGGGTTGGTCTGGTATGTGAGCAATTATTAATGACTTTCTTTTTTCTTTTTCTCTTTCTCTTTTTTTTTTTAAGTAAGTCAGTTTCTTGACAAAACTCACACTGTCCATAATCATAGTAATATTTTTCTCTGTCATTGGACAAAATATATATAACATGTGCTACCACCCATATAACCCTAGTGAAGACTCCAAATTACAGCTTTCTGCACTTTTCCTTGGGAAATGATCTTCTCTCCATGAAATAAAATGCTTCTCTTGAAAAAGAAAGTCTGGAGACTGTTGCAGGTGACTACTTCTAGAGTAGTTTGATCTTTTTGTGACACTGTAAAAGAAACTGGAGCTTTGGATTTTCAGTAGAAGCCTCTCTGAATTGGAACAATGAATCAGTCACTGGTCTAAGGTTGCTGAGCCTTTTTTAAGTTTCAGCTTCTTCAAACATCTGTAAAGTTCTTGCTTTAGTTACATTGTAAGGGTGTCTAGACAGCATATCAGCAATTGCAGCACCTTGCTGTGCACATGCTCTGCCTGCAGATTGTACTACATCATGTGCAGAAGTGGTCTTTGACATCTCACCAGAACACCATATACATCTTTGCTATTTGTCAAGGATAAAAGTACCTTGCATTGTATAAAGTTGCAGCAATCTAATATGCACAAGTATTTTTTACAAGTTTTTCCTTAGCCTCTGGCAGCAAGTCATTTCTTCCGAATATGAGCATGCAAAGTCACAGCATCAGTTAATGTGTCAGCAGCGTATGCAACAGCATTGGAAAACCATCAATCCCGTACCTGCATTCTGCAAAGTAAATATAATGCATGATTTATTATGTCCGATTCCCAATTCTTTCTCCCTCACTTCTGAGCCACTATGCCTGACTCTGCATGTCTAGCTTTTTAATTCTAAATTTCTAATAGTCATGCTTCATTCTAAAGGTTGAAAGAGAATTTCAGTATTTAGGGCAAGAATGCAGGGTTCAGTACTATATGACAAATCTACATTTTGTCACATTGCTAGCCTAATTTAATTTTATTTGCTATCACCAGTCAAAGCAGCTTCTATAATGATGCAAAACTCAACACCCTGTGTTCTGTTAATGCTTTGCATTAGCAACTTTAAAAAAAAGAAAAAAAGAAAAAAAAAAGAAATGGTGGTTTGTTTGGTTTTTGGTCAGGGATTTGCTTATGACCATGAACCAAGAATACCTGATAATAACCTACTGTTATTCTAGGGGATGTGTGTGTTAACATTCAGCTGCCATTTCAGTGTTCTTTTTAAAGAAGTAAGTTTTATGTGTTAACACACGAATGTAGACTTAATACATTTCAGTCATGATCATACTATGATGAAACTCCATGGTTTCTTAAAAGATTATCTCCTTTCTCACTCTCTCTTCTTCTCCTGACTCTGCTTGGATTTAATATCTGACAAGTGATTGATTCCAAACAATTTGTATTGAAAATAATGAATTTTGTTATGCACTCTTTTCTGGTTTTGACAGATAAGAAGTTTATATAATTGTGTAATTCAAAGCTTTCTTTCCAGCAGAAAGACTAATTAAAGTACCAGTTACTCAACAGACTTTTTAACCAGGATACTACTGTTATAGATGCCATTATTTTATTAGTTTGTACTGAATATTCACAGAGATTGAAAGTCTTTTCTGATAGAAAAGCTTACTATCACCATGCAGAAAGAAGATCAAGGTTTGGGTTTTTTTGTTTTTGTTTTTTGTTTTTTTCATTTGTTTGTTTGTGACATGGATCTCATTCATCTCTGATGTCTCTAATTTTGATTCTGCTCTGGGCTGATGACATAAACCAAGCACAGATCTTCCCACGAAGAAAGATTGGTGAGAAAAACTCTAGAAGTCACTTAGGATGGTATTCATCTCACTTAACTGTAGACATCTACATCTGAGTTAATCACTGTATGCTCCCTTTATAGTCAAAGGAGAGAAATAAGCAGTTTTAGGATGCAATTCATCTGCCCTATTTCAGATAGCTACTTTAGGATAGAATCAATCACCCTCTCATGACTTCTTCTTTTCACCATTGACTATAGAAGTAGTGCACAGTGACTAGATCAGATCCTGCCATGAGGTATAATGGAGGAACTGGTTACACACCCATGGTTACACATCCTGAGTAAATATAGCCCTGCAAATCTATGGGAATAGTAAGTTTTGTCCTACTTTCATTTTAGCTTTCTCAGTCTACCCTTTTGGCAACAGAGAGTGGAATTCTTCTGACTAAATGTGAAAGTCTGTAGTAAGTCATTGTGCTGGCTTACACATCAGGAAATATAATTTTAATATTAATTCAGTTGCACATAGATTTACAAATGCAACTCTTTGGACAGGAGCCCTAGATGAGAATCAAGAGAAATGAATGAAACCAAAACTGTGCTTTTCTCACCATGCTCCTCCCCATCCATCATCAAAATCTGATCAATAGTGGCACAGCATGGCAGATGTCTCAGTTGCTGGGAGGTAACTCCTAGGAACTCTGACAGGGAAACAATGTGGAAGAGAGATGAAAAAGGCGTGCAGGCAATGGGAACCTCAGGACTGCTGTGTTTCCCCCACTGTGTCTTTTCTCTGTTGATCTGGCACTACAGAATTACCGAAACTATAAGGTGACAGTGTACCGATAAGGCTATAAAAGGGGATCAAAACCAACAGAAGACTCTTATTGTTTTGATATGCACTCATGGCTCTGATTTCGCATAAAAAGATGAAGGAACTGTATCTTTTAATTAAGTGGAGGGGGAAAAAAGGAATCAACAGATATCATTTGCATGAACAACATTCTGTATATAAACATCTCAGTTAAAATCCATTAATTATTGATTAAGAGAGTAGTAGACTCTTTTCACCCCTTGCATAGAAACAAAGAGCATTAGGGCTGATTTTAATGCTCCTGAATCAAAATCTCAGTAATGTCATAATAGTATCGAGGCTTAGACATGGAAGGGAAGGAAGGAAGGGGTTTCTAAATTGCAAGATGTGTGTATCTTTGCTGGCAAAGATTCTGCTCAAGAGCCCCATATGCCACTGGACCAGTATAACAGTTGAGTGACAGGACGCTCCAGAAGGCAGTTCAAATCCTAGATGGGCTGAAATACCTTCTGCAAGTGTGCATGAGTGTGCCTATATCTGCCAGGAGGTACCTGGCATACTCTGCCATCCTGTTCCACTGATCGTCCAGATCCGACACTCTTGGAATATACCATGGCTCCTCTTTGGGGTATAAGTTTGTGTTTTCTCTCCATGAAAATCTGTGCATGAATGTGTTCACAGTTTACAAACGGAAATGCCTACCAAAAAAAAAAAAAAGAAGAAGAAGAAGGTTGCAGACCGAAATTGGGTAATTTAGATATAGCTACAAACTCTTTTCAGAGAGTCTATGGCTTCTAGTTTTGTAAAAGTGCCAGTTAAGTGGGATGAACCCAAAACTTGTAAGTTGCGACTGTTGTGTCCAGGAGGTCTGTTTAGTTTCAAATACTTCTGATGGAGCCATCTTGTGCACTTGTGAAAAAGAAATACCAGGTTTTGAACCTGGTTCTTGTTATGGCTAACAACAGTAGACAGAAAAGTTACACAAGTTTGTAGTTTCATTGAGAGTGAAACCAGTGCCATTAATTGTCAGATGGTAGGAAGAGCTGCTATCTCATAGCCTCTAAGACATTATCCTATGTTTTGACCAGGAAGAATTTCAGCCAGCTTTTGGAAAATGATGAGTGATGTTACCTGTTTCAGAATGGTATTCTCAGTGTTTCACTGGCACAAAAATTCACATCCATGATTTACTGTGCAGTTTTGGAGTTCTAACTACAAGTGCTTATAGGAAAAAATGACACTTTATAAGGGGCATCGGTTTTTTTTGTGTCCGTTTTTCTGTTACCATCTCTATGCATAAAGATTTTGAAAAATATCTCCCTCATCCTCTTATCTGCCATAAAAAAGAGCCTGCTTTTGAAGAAAGTGAAACCAGGGCAGTAACCTAAACATAAGTCTTACCACTTTCAAGTATGGTGTATGTGTGCCAGGGGCGGGGAGAGAGACAGAGTTTTGACATAATTTTTAGAACAGAAGAATCACAAATAGGCTAGATTATGTGACTTAATATCTGTCTTCCACATTTTTTCCTATGGATATTTCTTCAGAGAGAACACACATCTCAGACATAATTGTATGACATACTGGAGCAGGCAGTCAGGAAGCATTTGAGTCTGTTGTAAATGTAATCCACTTTTTCGTAAAAGGTTTTAATGATAGACTGCAACAGCTTCACCTACCTGTGTTTTAAGGCTGCATAATTACGGATTTACCCAAGGGGCCAGAATAGCTCCACTTTAGCCCAAGAAGGGAATAATATATGCAGATATGTGTGTGTATGTGTGTGTGTATTTAGAAAATTATCTAATTGTTGAAACCCCAGAGACCTATGTGGATTCATAGGTAAATCTATTTTATACCCCACCATGAAAAAAATATTGCTTATATTATTATGTTTTCATTAAAGCGTGCAATTAAGTTAGACACAGAAATGGGCCAGATTCTTGGTCTCATTCTTTGTGCTGCTTTAGTGGCATAAATGGGCTATAAAGCCAATTTAACAAAACAGATGAAGATTCTCTTGAGTAGAGGGAATATGAAATGGAACTATGCCATTTCTCCTGCCATACTGATTGGATTATAGTGGTGTGATTCAGAAGGCTGCTGTGTTACCGTGAGCCTTCTGAACATAATGGCCCTTTGGAATTAGACTCACAAAATTAGGTCTGGAATCAGCCCCGGGATTGCAATACAATAACAGATCTTTTATGACATACCACCTGTGTCCAACATATATGGGCACAGCTGAGGAGCTGGACCAGTGCATTTAACAACTTATTTGCACTGCAATCTAATGTAAAAGCCAGCAATCACAAAGCCAAAATAACCAGGTACTCCTTGATTACGTCTGAATGGTATGTGAACACCCAGTTTGGGGCATATCTCCTAATAACATGTAGATATGATATTCGTTTGAGAGACATATGCTCATTGCCTTTATTCCTTGACCAAGGTAGCCTTTACAGGTCTGAATTGCTACGAAGTGGGATATATTCTGCGTGCCACTCAATCAGGCTTTTGATCTTTGCCTGACTGCAAGTATACAAGATGTGGGCAATTACAAGGGTTCATAGAAATTTGCATTTGGGGAAAGAAATGCAGATTGCAACTGTTTCTAATGTTTTTCGCAGCTTATGTGACAAGCCCCTCAGGAAACAGTGTTTTGGATGCTAACTCTCTTGTTACCATATTAATTGCCTTTGTCATGACAGTTTTGGCATCTGAAACTGGCTGGGAACATGCTGTGCTCCTCAAGAGACCAATCAAGGGCAGGGGAAATTGGTTTATTGGTTCCCAAAGCAGCCTGCACTAAAGGTGCTGCTATTCAAGCATAGTTTAGAGTCTTCTAGCTTGAATGGGGAGCCAAAGACGCTTCAGGCTAAGGAAAGCAGAGCTTTCGTTTAGAACAGTGAAGGGGAAACCGAGAAGTTTATTTCTGTGCCAGCATGACTTCTGCAGTTAGCTTTTGTGTGCAAATCTGTGTGTCACAGCACGGCACAGAGAGTGGGACCTAGAATCAAGGTTGCCAGAATCCAGCGAGGTCCCAGGCTTCCCATGAGAGATCCTGAGCACCTCAGGTTTTAAATGAACTTCAGCTAAGCTTGCTGATGTGCATGCTTTCAATCTAAATTCACAGAATCACAGAATCACAGAATCACTGAGGTTGGAAGGGACCTCTGGAGATCATCTAGTCCAACCCCCCTGCTCAAGCAGGGTCACCTAGAGCACATTGCACAGGATTGCATCCAGGCGGCTTTTGAATATCTCCAGAGAAGGAGACTCCACCACCTCTCGGGGCAACCTGTTCCAGTGCTCTGTCACCCTCACAGTGAAAAAGTTTTTCCTCATGTTCAGATGGAAGTGTCTGTGTTTCAGTTTGTGCCCGTTGCCTCGCGTCCTGTCGCTCGGCACCACTGAAAAGAGTCTGGCCCCATCCTCTCGACACCCTCCCTTCAGATACTTGTACACATTGATAAGATCTCCTCTCAGCCTTCTCTTCTCCAGGCTAAACAGGCCCAGCTCTCTCAGCCTTTCCTCATAAGAGAGATGCTCCAGTCCCCTAATCATCTTTGTAGCCCTTCGCTGGACTTGCTCCAGTAGTGCCACATCCCTCTTGTACTGGGGAGCCCAGAACTGGACGCAGTACTCCAGATGTGGCCTCACCAGGGCTGAGTAGAGGGGGAGAATCACCTCCCTCGACCTGTGATCAAAGAAAACACTGTCACAAGGACAGACTGCAAACAGGAGAAAAGGGATCAAGGGAAAAATATCAGGGGATAAAAAATTATGAATGTTATTTTAACTGATGATGGATTTATAATGTAAGAACAAGGAGATGTTAATTTCTGATTAATTTTTCTTTCTTTGAGAAGAGTGGCAAGCAGCTGCTTTGCTGGAAGTGATAGACTGTGGATGGTAATGGGATGGGTCAGGGTAGCAGGTGGTGGGGCAGCAAGGAGATACTGGAAGCAAAAGAACATAAGGGGAAGAAGATCACATACACATAAAAAAGCCAAAGGAAAGGCTACTAAAAACCAGCCAACCAACCAAACAAACATTATTTACTTCAGTTTTTGCCCAGTAACCTCAGATTCAGTAAAAGTGCAGTGATGCAGCAGAATTACGTTTACAATGTTAAATAAGGGGAGAGAATCCTTTTCAGGATGAACTGCAGCAGATATAGAGAAAGTGATACAAAGTGATACAGCCTGACCCTATTATCTTTCCCATGTCTCAGAAAGACAGGGAAGATATATTTTGATCTTTTTTACTGGCATATGCAAAATCTTTTTTTTGACACTTAGTGAAACTAGTGAAATGTTAGTGCTGTAGGGCCAGAACAGTAGGCTTATTACAGACAGTTTCTGTGGGGGGGGGGGGGGGGGGAGACTAAAAAACTGCAAAAAGGCAAGGAGGTGGATTGTTACTATCTTGGTGTGTGCAGAAAGGGGAAGAAACAGAAAGAAGTCTTTTTTCTTTTCCCTTCCCGTTAAATAATCCTTACGCCTAGCTGGTCAAAACAGATGGGAAGAAAGGGTATGAGTAGGCAGTGTCCCTATGCTCTTTGCACTTACCACCACAGCAGGCTCTGTTAGGAGACAGCCCATTCTAGCCGCTGAGCATCCCCTGTATCAGTGGTTCAGTTATCTCCCACGCAGTACTCAATCGCGCTGAAGCTCGTGCCTCTTTACATACACACACCAGAGGTCACGCAATGAATCTTTTGTGTTTTAAAGCTCCCAGCAGAAGCTATATGTGCTTCCACAATGTGGACAAATCTCAGAATAGCACAGAAATGTGCAGAAACATGATATAGAGCAATGTGCCACTGCTAAGATAATGCTATATTTTAGAAATGAACAAAAGGGTGACTTTTACGGAAGGGCTTAGTCCTAGCAAGCAATGGAAAGGGGTGAAACAGGGAATTATGCAAGACACTTCCTGTTCCCTGCTTCCCCTTATGTAAATGATGTATTTTTGCAGCAAAACAGAAGCTGTGAGTCAGGGAGATGCACGGGGATCAGTAGGATTTAAGCAAGAACATCAGTATGTCATGACAGATTGTGAATGGCATTACATCTATTATTCATTTCTTACTCATATCCAAGTCTACAGTTAAAGGAAGTGGTTTGACAGGCAAGACATGTACGTAAATTACCCATCAGATGATACAATCTACTACTGAAGGAACATTTCAAAAGCCCCAAAGTACAACAGAAAGCATAATACAGCCTGCTTACTAAGTACCTAATTGTCCAAACGCATGCTCTGAACTTTACAGCCCCTTTTATTTGCAATGTTCAAGAATTCTCAGGAACTCACAGAGTACTATATGAATTTTCAAAATATCCGGTATTTCTTCCAAGAATATCCCAGCAGTGGAGAAACTCTCCCGGCAACAATGTTCAGGGATTTGTCCGGAGAACAGCTACGTACATATCTACCCAGATCTAACTACTTGTAGATTACAATGTATTATGCTACAAAGATACCACTGTTTCTGCAGTAATTTTTGTTCAAGGCAATCTCAAATTATGTCTTTCCCAGGTAGTTATACTGATGAATTTAACTGCATTTTGTAACACTACTAGCAGTATGTGCTTTCCTCCTTTTTCCCAGTTGAAAAATAAATTTAGCATGAATTTTGCCTTGAACAGACATTCTAGGACTTTTATCATGTATAAATGCTCTTACTGGTTGCTACAGCATAGGAGAAAATAGTTTCTTACAGTTGTAAAGAAACTATTAGAAGAAACAGCTCTTTGTCATCCATGACTTGGCTCCTACCATGACTCAGTAAATATATGGTTTAGTTCTTCCTCTACCAAAGAGATCAAAAATGGCTTCCAATTCTCCTTGTGTATTTGTCTGCCTGCCACGGACAGCATTACTCAGGTGGGACTAAGCCTTTCATCTGAAGTTTCTGGTTTCATTGTTATCCAATCTGTGGGAATCTGTACATAGTATAAGACACATCAGTAAAAGTATAGAGAACAAGAATTCTTCATTTTTTTCTGTTGGGGCAAAAACACCTGCATCCCTTTGATATTTAGACCCATAGCAACAACAGTACCAAGGATAACGTTCTGCCGTCTAGCCCCCAATTAAATTTTTCATAGCCTCCCAGTTAATGAGTTTCTATCCTATGTTCTCTCAGCACCACTATGATGCAAATAATAATAATGAGAAAAACAACAGTAATCATTATCATCATCACAGAGAAGAGCTACTGTGGCATCTTTTTAATTTATCTTTTCCATTTAACTAAATGGCTTCCTTTCTAGCATGACAAAAAAGAGAAGAAATATTTTTGACGTATTCAACCAGGCGATCTTACTCAGTATTTAGTAGTACAGGATATGATACACCTTGTGTGACAGAACCGCATGTATTAATGCATACCCAGACTCCAGAAGGAAAGATAAGCAATCTATGAAAGGAAATGTTCCGTATCTAGTGAGGTAGATGGACTTCATCAGAAGTAGAAATCAGTTTACATAAGTGATTTAGTGCATAACATATCACTTAGTATATCTCACCACAAAACTATGAATTCAGAGTAAATTAATGAAATTTACACAAAGATTTCTTAGATAAAATCTATTTTCTCAAGGGATTGGGAAAGTCAGGAGAAACATTTTTCTTACATCTCTTTGCAAAATTCTCCATGTGTCATGTCTCACAAAAAGGTTGCTAACTGGCCAGTTCTTGATCTCCCTCTCCTTCAGATATCACTTCTTGTAATAATCGATTCTAAGTGAATAATGGACATATTTTGGCCTAGATGTAGATGATTTAACTTGTAGAAGTATTTTATTCCCATAAGATCCATGATTTTATTCCCTCCACAAGCTTATATGCACTTATTTTAATAACTGAATGACATTTCAGAAGAGAACATTCTTTTGAAACAGCCAATCAACGTTTCAGATTTTCATAAAAAAAAAGTTTTGTAAATAAATACCTTAGCCAAATAAATAAATAAATAAATGACTGCTCTGTATTTTTTCGGAGAAAAACACTCCGTCCAAAAAAATTCACTTTTATACAATACAGAAACTCCACATTTATGACCTGAGTTAGGGTGCCTCTAAGATATAGGATTTCTTCACAATTTAAATTTTTATTTAAACATGGGATACAAGAGGATCCACAGCACCTAACTTTACACTCTTTCAAGTTGAGTAAGAGGCACCGTATGTAGTCAGTGGAAATAAGCAGGCATCTCCAGAGGAGAATTCATGCCATCCTAAAATTGCTGTCCAAGACTTGTTGGATGAATCTTTCTCACACACATTCTCTCTCTGAACTGTAGATTACAGCATTAATGACTAGCTTAGACTTGATGCCTAACTTTTAGGCAGCTAAAGTTAGGTGAGATGGATCCTGTCTTCAGTCTGAAGGGAAGATAAAAGATTGCTTGAGGGGTTTCATAAAGAATTTTGTGGACAAAGAGAGAAAGGAATCTGTGGGAAGTGGATGAAGAATGTTTTCGAAATGCTGCATGTTGCAAATGCCAAGACTGGTCAAAAGTAAAAAAAAACCAGAATTATCCAGAACAACTCACTAAAGACAGCATAGTTTCATGGCATTTGCTAAGTTTTTTAAGTGTTAGTGAAATTGCCTAAAGAAACTTCTCAGACATTGCAAAAACCTGCCACAGAATCCAGTAGGAACAATATTTGGCAAAATTGGCAGGACATTTTCAGCAGCCCCTTCTCAGACTGTTTCTGAAACACTACAAAGAAAATAAGGAAAAATATTCTTTCTAATATGAACTTGTTGGGGAATAATGCCTTATATCTTATATTTAGAAAGTATAAGTAAGAAAAGACTCCCCAAATCAGACTGTTGCTGTTTTACACCTGCAATGCACAGGTTTAAATGTCTGCACAAAGGGTAAATCATGCACTACGTACACAGTGCTATCCAACTAGACTGGAAGAGGTCACAGACATTATAAGCCACAGTAGTAGCAGTCTCAGCTATACCATCCATTTTATTTGTCTGCTGAAGAAAACAATGTGCTGTACCAAGAGCACTTTGTCCTAAAGTGACTAATGCTGCTGCTGTAGTGTATTTGGAGGACAGCACGTTAGGCATAAAGAATCAGGATCCTCAGCAAGAAGCACAGCAAGAAATCAGAGAAGTATATTCTAACCATAGAGAAGAGACAGGAGAGATGAATAGGATACAAGAGCTGAATTCTTCTCTTTTGCCTCAGGAAATGAGATAGGCACATAACAGGCATGCTCTCTGCTAGTGACATTCTTTTTATTTACAGAAGAAATATTATGGTTTGGGGCACTGTTTTCGGTCCTGAAAGATTTTAATGCCCACTTTTCAGATGTAAATGATATGGTTAAGAAAAAAAAAAAACAGAAATGGAATATATTTTAATTATGCTTTTTGTCTTTTTTATATTCGTTCTTTGATTTCCTGCTGTGTTCTACCTGAGGATCTTGATTTGTTAGATTGCAGCAGCAGCAGCAGTTATCTCAAAGGGAGAGATTTCATAGAAGCATAGAATCACAGAACGAGAAAAATTAAGGTTGGGTTGGGACAGATCTCTGGAGGTCACCTAGTCCAACCTCCTGCTCACAGCAGGACCATCACTGTATTAGAGCAGGTCAACACTGGGCTAGTCTGGCCCGGTCTTGAACAGCTCCCAGGGTGGTGATTGCATAACCTCACTAGGTAACCTTTCACAGTGCTCCATAACCGCCCTAGGAGGAAGTTTTTTCAAACTTTTTTTCAAACATTTGAGAGTATTAACCTCCCAAAACACGTTTTGTGTCCATTGTCCCTTGTTTTACCATCCTCAGATTTTATAAGAGCAGTCCTGTATCCCAGTATCTTTAGCTATTAGAATTAGAGTTATGAGGATATCTTATTACAGTTTCATCCGTAAAACTAGAAGCAGATCCAGGTGAAGAACAGACTCAGGATGCTTCCCAATCCCTGATTTCTTGGCTCAGCAGTGAAAGATGGAAGACATTTCTTCTTCCATCAGACAAAATGAAGGTTGAACTACCTCAGTTACTATAAGTCCTTAATCCTTTTAGGACTTAATTCTGTTATAGGTCTCCATTTCTCTATTACAATAGACTTCGCACAAAAAACTTTTTTGGCTTGTTATGTTGTCTTGGTGGGCTGTTGTGCCATATATCCTCATAATCCATCCCATGCCTTGTTATGCATTCATTGCTTCAGCATAGAGTCTTTTTTACAAGAGCTCCATGCAATCTTTTTGTTCTTGATCAGCAGCAGGACTCAGTACTTATCATTTTTGCAACTGCTAATGGTTTAAAAGAGGTGTCAGACTAACCCTGAATGATGTAGGAAATATATTATGGGAAAACTTATTTTCCACAATTCAATGTTGTTAATTCATGGGAAGCTCAGTGATAATTGTGTGATCTCCTACGGTTTGAGCGATAGATGTCATGCCTGGATATCACCAGACAAACTTCAAGACTTCTGCATGCCACTTTATAGGTGAAACTGTACATAAAATTCTTCTCCTGCTGTGTCTTTAAAATATACTGCTTGCTCCCTTCGTCACAAGCATGGCTTTGCCCTGTGGGGTTTTGTTTTATTGCTCATTTGTTTCTTACTCTGCCTACTCATTTGTTTTCCTGGCTGTGGATCTTATCCTACTCATTTGTCTAAGTAAAATTGTCCTTGACTGTTTCTCATTCCTTCCTGCTCACCCCAATGAAATCCCCTTACCCTCTCTTCACCTCTGGTCACTTTGTACCATGGCATCTGTGCAATATTGTAGTACTCATTAATAAATTCCTTGAGTAGTTTAACAATGGAAGAAAATGGTTAAAATGTCTTTGTGAAGCAGTTTAGTAAAAAACCAACCAACCAGCCAAACAAACAAACAAAAACTTGTCTGGATTTTGATAAAAGAATGTACACATTTTTCTTGACTCAGAAAATAAGCAAGAGTTAATAAAAAGTAAATGGAAGCAGGTTTCAGTAGTTACAATGTACTTTGAAATGTGTATTTGTCTCTATATTTTAGTGAACTCTAGCATGCCTCTTCTAGATACTATTCATTGTGTTTCCTCACCTGAAAGCATAACAGTCCATGCAACTATCACCACTGGATTTTGATAAAATTAAGTGCTAACTATAATCTCCAAGTCAAAATCAAAGGCATGCATAGCTATACAAATGCGCCTTTTGGAGATAAAAATGACACAGATTGTATTACATTGCTTTCCCTTTGCTTTAGACATTTTTTCTCTCCAAAGAGAGTTCTAGGGTTTGTCATGCATTATCCAGCATATGCTAGGACAAGTGAAATGATCCCATAGCTGATTTCCGGAGAGATCTGCTAAAGTAGATTTCCTTAGCAGAGCCCTTGAGTCTCATCCAAGCCTAACACCAAACTTGAAGGATATATCCAATAAAAATCTATGTCAGGCATCAGTGAGTTTACATTTTGGGGGGCTAATGGCATTAGAACTCTCAGTTTGACTATAATAGATGATGGGGAGACTTTTGCCACTGACAAGGGTTAAACCTGAAACCCTCCCAATCTACTTGGCTATATCTGAATTCATGCATAAGGGAGAAGGACCAAACTCTCAAAAATGAGTATGCAACCTGGCTGTTTTTCAACTCATCTCGTGGTCTGAACCACATCTCTTTTCCTTTTTCCCTCCCTTGCTCCCTTCCAGCCCTGCACTTTGAGTTTCACACATGGGAAGCTGTGGCAAGTGAGTGCATTGCCACCAGCTCCTTGAATTGGCAGTTAGAGGACCAGAACCCACAGACGTGGGTGCAAAAGAAGTGGGAAAAAAAAAAAAAGTGGAAACCTGCCTTTCAGGTTGAGGCCTAGATTCTACTCTTAAGTCACCCTTGTAGGTCTCAAGCAGCGTCCTCTCTCAGGGTGGAGGCTGGAGCTCTGTACTCATAAAGGACTGATGTTACCAACAGTGATGTCCTACAATCCCAGTATTAGACACTCCAGAATCCTGTAAACAAATAATTGTTTCCTTAAAACCAAAGCATTTCACAGAAAAAACTCTATAACAGGCTATAATCTGTCTGTCTTTCCTTAAGGCTTATTATTTTCTATCATCTGGGGAAGGCCCCGATCACTTTGAAACTTATGTTTTCAACAAGCTGTTCTTGCCATGAAAAACTCAGCGACAATGTACCCTGTTCTCTCTGTCTCGCTCCATCTCAAGAGCCTTTTCAATTCTTTGTAACATTGAACTAAGCCAAAATACTGGGTTACTGTCTGCACTTACATATTGCTGATCCATAGCATAGGTAGCACCGAGGTTTTGCTGTTCAGCTTCCATCAAGAAGTGAAACTGATACAAATTGGATGCTTCTTTGGTGCGATTCAATTTATCTCCATGGAATGGGCGCAACATCTTGCTCTCCTAAATGAAGTAGAAGCAAACAGCAGCTGCCAGTTTCCTCACTCACAAAGCCTGCTGCCTGCTGGCTTTCCACATCTATTTCTGCCTTTGGCACATGCAGATCCAGTCACTGCCTATATCTATGAATCCTCAGGGAAAGCCTTCAGAGTCTCAAGCGCTTCCTTATGGCTTATTACACTCGGATGTGGTTTATATTGTTTCAGCTATATTACTCCAGAAAGAAATATGAATACTTCTTCCATTTAGAGATTGTCTACACATGGATCTATTAAGAAATAATTATTCATTAATAGTTCAGAAATGCATGAATAACTTATGAGTGCATTCCTATATCAAATGTAAGGAGTTGCTATATGGTAAATAAGAAAAAGGTACTCTTTAAAGTGAGTTCCCAGTGAGCTATCATGGAATACCTAGTCTAGCATAGATTAACTTTCTTTAATGGTTTCTTACTTACAGACGTGCTTGAAGCTGGGCACATCTCACATTACTTTACAGGCTAGCTGTGATATTTTTGGCTGTTTCAAATGAAGTGAAGCAGATACCTTCAGAGAGTGATTCACATTTTAGAGAAGAAGGCTTCTAAAAGTTGCACACCTCAGTTAGCCATGACGAATATGGACTCCAACAATGCTGGGAGAATAATAAAATCTTTATGATTTGACTCTTTGGACTGCAAAATTAAACATATGTATGTATGTATGTATGTATGTATGCACGCATGCATATTATCACAGAACTAAGAAAAAGGCAATAAATATTGAAAAGGATTTTTTTTTAAGTATATCTTTATAATATAAATTACAAAGTATGTGATAAATACTGTGTTGACTACTCATTAAACTGAATGTCACTTCAGATGAACTAAAAGAGAGGAAGTAGCAGACAGCACCAAAGTCAGAAAAATATGAATTACAGGAAAGGGCAATAAATCTGAAGACGTTATTGTTTGCTTGTTTTTAATATCCTCATGTAGAGATAACAATGAATACTTTTTTATGTTTTGTTTAAGGAAACAGTGGTGATTTCAGTGTGAAGTGATTCTATATTGCATTCAGATTGTGAAAGAACTGTTTTTTTGTTTTATGTATATATATATATAAAAGCATACACTGTGCTTACAATGCTGAAATTATAGCCCCAATCTGGAACTGCAATATCAACATTAAATAATTAGATTGGTAATAAATTTGTTCTTTCAGCAAAAACAGAGTGACTTATTGTCAAAAAAGACATGGGATTCTTAAATGGTGGATAGTAAATGGGAGAAAGGACCTCATCAAGGCAAGACTCAAGTCTCAGCTACACCACACTATGTCTCCTAAAGCTCAACAATAGAAGTTTATAGTCAATCTGCTATTTTATAGAGAGCTAGATAAAAAAAAAATGAAAGCAGCTATTAAAAAATAAACAGAGTAATCTGTGATGAGACATTATCAGATATTTCAGTCCAAGAACAAGTGCATTATTTAATAAGAGCAATTTGTTCATAAAAGTATTGTGTCGCTCTTTGTCCTAAAATGCTACTTGTGGAAATAAAACCATGTGCAAAAATAATACTGTCAGCAAATCAAAAGAAAAACATTTCTCAAAACTGCAATTACAGAAAAAGAAGTACAGACATTTTGCAGGTTTAAAGATAACTTTCTTTCTTTCTTCTTCCTTTTAAAGTCCTTGACCCAGAGGAACTGAACCAAGATCAGCTCAGAAGGACTTAGATGTTCCCTAAAAACCTTTAGATTTATCTGATGAAGCCACTTTACAAATTCCAGCACAAATCTAAAACAATTTAGTCAGCACAGGATAAATGCTTTTGGTGATAAGCTTTCATTAGGAAGTGTCTAGAGAGAATGAAATTAACTTTTTTATTAGGTCTATGGATTAATTAACCAGTGAACACCGATGGACTGCAGATTGAGGGTTTGGGTCCCCCCCCCCCACCGCCTATTTCAGTGAATATTTTCTTCATTTGATTCTTCTTGAGTTCTTTATTGTAAATGCTGATGAAGCATCCCCTAGGGTCTCAGTTCATCTTACCTAACTTTGAGAACTTCGATGAGATGCTGGCTTCAATGAGTCAATCTAATCTCTCTCTATAATCAAGGGGAAAGATAAATATCTCTAAAGGGTTTTTCAGCCTACATCACTGTTTGGAGATGCTTTTTTTTCTCCTAGATAGGGAACTTGAGGCAACTGCAATCTTATTTAGATACCTTACATAAGAGATTAAAGCTAGGTTGTATGTGTTCGGGCCTAAATATCCAAAATCTCTTTCTTTTCTCCCCCCCTCCCCTTTAACATTTATCTGGTTTCTCTTTCTTACTTTTTTACCTGAATTAAATTAAAGTTCTAATTACATGTTCACTCAGTCACTTCCTTGCAACTATATAGGTTATGGTATTCCAGCACTCAGTGGTAGACTTACATTTAATCATTATTTATGCAATACAAAACATGCCTACCTCACTACATTATTACCAATAAATAAATACTAACCTGGCCAACATTCTCAGTCATAGGCTGAAATATATATTAAAGTCATTAAAAAAGTATTACAGGATTAATGATCTTGGATTGAAGTCTAGACACCAATTGCTTTACAATAGCACTATCCTGTAATAGGGATTGAATACAAAGAGAAATAGAAGTAAGGAAAGGTAGGTGAAGTACAGTATGTTTAAAATGAATTATGAAGACATTCAGAAAGACCAACAAGGTTATACATAGCATTACAGTACAGAGCATTACATTGCAAATATTCATTATTTTAGATAGAAAGTGCAAAAAAATGGATTGCAATCATCATGTGCTTTGGACTCAAAGATTATTAAAATTACTGAAAAAGATTTTCTTTTATTTTAGAAGACCCATTAAGAAATAGCCCATCTTTCTTTTTACCAGAGAGAGACTGCATAAGCAAAATCAAAATATCAAAGCAGCTAACAACTATAAATTCTTCTACTGGCCACTTCCTATCCAAGCCAATGGACCATTTTTGTAAGAAACAAGCCTCTAGCAAAATCACAAGAGAAATTGAAGAATAAAACCATATAGTGTTTGAGAATTGAGAAGAATTTTCGGTTGTTGATCTTAGATAAAAGTCCAATATGGAATTAAATGGGACGTATATCTCAGGGGTTTTTTTGTTTGTTTTTTACTGCTGCCCATCACTATCACATCTGACTCCTGTCCATGTAAAATCCATAGCAATAACAAAATGATAAAGAAATTT
Organism: Apteryx mantelli; assembly: GCF_036417845.1. Taxonomy (NCBI): domain Eukaryota; kingdom Metazoa; phylum Chordata; class Aves; order Apterygiformes; family Apterygidae; genus Apteryx; species Apteryx mantelli. Next base: position 39,059,953 of record NC_089978.1, read on the forward strand.
AAAGATTATCAAGGAGGAAAAAAAAATCAACAAAATTTCGCCTAGCTTTTTTGTCAGTTTTTTCTATTTAGGGCAATATAATTTGTTACAAGTTTTGTTTGTTTGTTTGCTTGTTTGTTTGTTTGTTTGTTTCTACCAGTGATATTTTGGCACATAGATGTGTCAGCAAAACTGACATCATTCTCTTATACATGCTGTCCTGTGATGTGCTATTAAGATTCTTTAAAGATGAAAATAATCTGAGTTTATAAAAGACAACTTCTAGGGGCATAAAATAATGCTGGAAGGAAACAGAAGACCAGCAAGTTATACATCTACTAAATCAGTACACTGCTTCAACTACATACATTGTATCAACTATATAAAATAATCAATAGATAAATTTCCCCCAATTCCCCATGCTTACCAATTTATATTTTATTGTAATTCTCAAACTCTCAAATAGGTCTATTTAAAGAGATTGTATGTCTGCACAGTTTTGTTAAGATAATGGACCATCATACAAGTATACAACTGAGAGATTCAAGGCCTCAGAAATGATCTTCTTGAGCCTCCCCACTCTGCCACACTCTTTTCATGCAATCTCAGATAAACCAGCTAGAGTTGAATTCACCTCATCTAATTTCCAGCACCCAGTTTCGAGCTGATCAGCCATCCTCCCTTTACAATAGAAAGAAGTAAGCACCCTAAGGCAGTAGTTCATCCTATTCTAAAATAGGTGTTCATATCAAATAATACATATAAAAAAAGAAATATGGAAAAGATCTCTCTCTCAGTTAGTGATAGAAGGTACCTAGACAACTAACTTAATCCAGATATGTAGCTCTCATGTGAGACAGACCTCACCCATATAGAAAAGCATTTAAATAGTTACAGATGAGATTTCTACCTGCCTTTGAGACTCTTGTGTCTAGGTTCCTTTGAAATCCCCATAGATGCCTATCTGAATTGTTAGATGCCTAATTTCTTTTGTCTTATTGTCTTGACCTTCACATTACTTATTTAATTCCTGAAAAACACAGTGGGAATAATAGCACTTACCTATCTCAGAGGGATCTCTGTTGAGAAGCATTAAGTTTGTGAGGTGATTGGACTCTATGATAATGGGTATCATATAAGTATAAGGATTTTTATTGTTCTGTATTTGAAAACTAAATCATGCACAGTGGGAGCTTTTGAAGACTAGCAATAGCAGCAGCAACAATACCTTTCTTACTCCTTTTTTAAAAGCTGTTTCTGTAGTATAAATATGGAATGACTCTAGCAATTTCAATGGCATTATTACAGTAAACAAATTATAAACATGATTTTAATGTATAAATGCAGAACAAAGATCTTTTGTTATACAACACATAAATATATGTAATTAAAAAAAAAAAAGTGGACAGAACAATACTAGAATGATTTTAAAAGCCTGAGCTGTTTGAGACAGGTATATCAGTAACAATACCATTAGAGTTTTCAGAATGCACCACAAACCTGCAAAGTTTATTGTTTTACCACATGCTGCAGAGTTTATTATTTCAGGAGTGAAAACTACAAACATAATGAAATTGAATTGAATGTACAAAGCTGGATATGTACCTTAAGGGCATTTCAAATATTCACACACTGAGGAACCATAGAGAAAGAATATAAGGATAAAAGAAATGTAGCAAATAGAAGTTCTCCATCAGAAGACTGAAGAGAGTAGGACTGGGGGAGATATAACTGGTAAAATAACAGGATGTTTGAGGGGTTTCTTTGCATCTTCTTTACGTGCTCTTTCACTATCTAGGTGGATTTTAAAAGCATCATTTTCTTTTTACCAGAGAGAGGCTGCATAAGCAAGATCAAAATATCAAAGCAGTTTACAACAATAAATCCCTTCACTGGCCACTTCCCATCCAAGCCCACTTCAATATATGAAGTTTCCTTAAAAACAGATTTGCCAAAGGTTATGGATTTGGGGTTAAAGTATTTAAATGGAAATGCCTAGAAATTTTACAGCCGCTCAAGCTTAGTAGAGTGTACTCAGCTAACTAAGCCAGTCTCACAGTCCTGCCCAGACCAGTAGTTCAGCTGCTGTGAGGGTCTCTTTTACGATAGTGGTTAGTGCCAGCTGCTCCTAAGAAAGGTGCAAGCAATCATGCACTAGACAGTTCTCAGGTAATTTCTATCCATGTAAACCCTTATACTACCATTCAATAATTAAAGGTTGGTTTATATCTTAAAATGTAAGCCTGACAGCTCTTTTGTACCAAAAGACTATTTCTGTCATGGAAAATAAACCCTAGTTTATAAAATCTCAGAATTAGAGACTACATATCCTACTCACTAATGGCTACTCAGAAATGTGCTTTCCTAGTCTTGTGGGGGGTGGGTAACACTGCTGTGAAAATGGAAATTAGTTTTATCCCTCTTACAATCTAACCATAAGTCCACAAAGCCAAAATCTTAGAGAAAATACCTGCTAAGTCATGACTGAAACAGCATCATCCTAGTAAGGTCTTGTACTACAAATCTACAAGAAAGCTACAGCTAATTTGTACTAGCTAACACCTACTTTAAGGAGAAGGGTACAGTGTTAATTTGGAGAGCTTGAGGATCTCAGTGTGCAGTGCCTCAGGCTTGATCAGTCTGGTTCTGGGCCAGGGGAGGAAGAGGAGGAGTATTTGTTCTCTTGGGAGGGGCATGTTCTAGGGTTTGTGGTGATCTATAAGCTATACGTTTCCAAAAAGTACTAAAACTGCTAGAGGCTGCATTGCAGAGCTGCTGAATGTGGGTCACATTCTATCTACAAGTAATATTTTGGACACCCTACAAGTTAAATATTTATTTTGTTATAGTAAGTTTCTTACCATTTTTGTTTCTAAGGGCTCTTTTGATGGTATTAATGCCATAAGCAGAACTGAATATCTGCAGAATTATAGCAAGTTTTTCTATAACATTTCACTTGAATCTTACTCATCCCTGAATAGTTTAAAAGGTCTTTCATCTCTGCAATTTTAAGTAGTATTTTCCACAGTAACAGAGGGATGCCAGATTTCTGCTAGTCAGTTTGCAGACTGTTTTAATGCTCTATAATTTTGTAATGCTCTCCCCTCAGGCAGTCCAACAGTGATGCAAAAGCCCTGTTCCAATACCTGATATTAGTTGTCCAAGACAATGGTTTGATTCTTGGCTTTCTTCTTTCTTCCACTTAGCTCCTTGAAGATAAAGGGAGTTTGTGCTTGTGGTGTCAGGGGATCATGAGCTTTTAAGAGAAGCTATTTTTTGCTGCTTTATTTAGGAAGCTTCTCCTAATAATAAAAAAAAGTAAGTCCTCTCAAAACGGACAGAGAATCATCAAAGATGAGACTAACTATTGTGACAATTGCAGCTGCTGTACAAGTGGATGCTGCCTACAAAACATCTCTCATGGACAAAAATGTCTGGAATAAACTTGTTTTTGCAGTATGTATGTAAAACAACTATTACAGTTGTTTTACAGTTTCTTTGCTCAACTTTGGCAACATTAACTGAAGTTCTGCAGACAGATAAGAGTATCATCAAGGTATCAAAAGACCTGGAATGAGTTTGTTGCTTCCCACTGACTATATCAACACCATTGACATTTTCGTTATTCTCCAAAGAAACAAGAGACTAGAAAATTTATTAGCCTATTTATGGACAATTTTTTATTGGATAATCAAGTATATAATACCTATAATACCAAGGAAGTGCCCATATCGAGTGATCTGTATTTAATATGATGAGATAGAAAGGTGTGTTTTTCTCATTCTGTTCTGGGTCTCCAACAGCATAGCAATTCTTTGGGTTGCTGACTGTTTTATTTTTCTCCCTGTTTAGAAAATTTTACCAAAGAACATGGCAGACAGATTCCAGTTCTTTCTGCAGGTATTGCTAACTGGTCAGGCAAAAGTTAGATCAACCCTGGAACAGCATAGGTGCAAAAGAATGGTGATGTGTCCTCATATCTGCAACTGAAATGTATGTTCAGGCTTGAAACCATGCTAATGCAGCCCTGTGGCCTCAGACTGTAGATGGTTCACATCTAGTCAGCTTGGAGTGTGAGCAGAGGAGTGTGAGACAATTGTCTAGTGCAGGAATACCTTAAGTGAGATGACCGGATTTATGGTCAGACAGATGACTCAGAGACAGAGAGCAATAAAGAAGCTTCCAGTATGGAAACTGAGTCAAAAAGCCCCGAACCAAGAATTAAACTTGACTTAGACTTACTAAAGACACTATCAGAAAAGCTCTTTCTGGCTAGTCTAGATTTTAACAACTGCTTGAATGTTGTAGATTGCACCCAGCATTAATACAAATGGGAATGTTACGCTACTACGGAAACAAGCTGAATCCGTTGTGTTCAGTATCTCATGGGCATTAAGAAGAAGTCCATTGTATTCCTGAATGAAAAGGTTAATACTAGTATATAAAAGTGTCCTATAATAGAGTGAGAATGCCATGCTCTTGAGTCCAGCTAGAGAACTTAACACATTCAGAAGAGCAAACAGCTAAGATTACTGTAACAACATTGGAGAAAGGCACAACAGTAAGAATATTAAAAATTGACAAAAGGTCAGGCTCTTCCATCCAAGTCAGGAGGAGAAACCTGACCTAGTGGCAGTCAGCCATTCATTGTCCACCTGGGAGGGAACCAAGAGTGGAGAAACAACTTATGATTCTAAATACACACAAATTATCGCAGGCATCTTCAACACTGCTATGCTTGACAGGCTGTTATTTTACTGTATGGGCAACTGGATTGACAGCTGGAAGCCTGGCATGCATAAAAGGTTAAAAGGCAACAGCAGAAACAGCCAGTTTGGGAATTGGAAAATAGAGGATTCACTCTGAAGAATAGATAAAATATTTTGCTTACCGTCAGAAGGTAGGATACTTCTGTTTTCAGTGGTAGCTATGTCTTAACAAAATAAATGTGAGAATGACTTTAAACGACAGGACCAAGAATCCATTGCAACCAGTCCAATCTTTCAAGCATATGTGGAAGGACAAGGCACAATCACAGCACACAGGATTATAATAATGCTGTGTCCTGTGCTCCATATCATCTCAGTTCTATCTCCATCCCTTCTGACTCCTTTGTGAGCAGGACCCCATGGTCCAGAACAATCTGTGTCCTCAAAATGTTTCCTCCCGCTTTTATCCTGTCAATAAATATGACTGTGAATGATCACTTAATGGAGATCCATGTTCAATTCAGAAAATGTCATCTAAGTCTTTTTGCTCTAGGGATCTGATTATTTTCTTAGATCTTGCTTCATCCTGCCTCAAGCACCATTGTTTTATCTGTTTTGCAGTGTATTCGATTCCCAGCTCAGTGAGCCTCTGCAACACCTGAGGACAGACTTTAGTGTTTTTCGTCATGGAGGCAAGCTCCCTTGGACTGTATTATTATTCAGATCCTCAAGAAGGGCTATCCTGCCAGCCTTAAGCCTTTGCTTGCTTAAGATTCTTTCCTGAAATCAACAAAGCAGGAAGCATGGTGTTGAGAGGAGGTGTCAGAGAAATTCTGCAATAATTACCCAGGTAGATGCTGGCATTGCATCCTTACTGCAATGCATCCTTATTATGAAATCTATTAAGAGACTTTTTATATAGCCAAAGAATTCCACACAAGGCTTGTATATGGGCTATGGCATAGCAATGAAATAGATCTACAATGCATACACCTTGTCTTATACAATTTGGGAAATAAGTATAAGCCACACCGATGCAGCCAGATATTATCCGAGGAATTACTCATTAGTACTACCACCAGACACTTACCATCAAGAATGGAATTTGCAGTCAACTGTAACAGTTTTAGCTGACAGCAATGCTGTTAAAGCTTGTATAAAAGGAATTTTTTTTTCCTGGCAAATGAAAGATGCACAGCATAATATACACATAATGATTTATTACTTACTAGTTAAAACATGCGATCTTAAGTGTCCCATTGAGTTTACTGTGTCATGCTCTGCTAGAAATCAAGTGCGGTACTTGAGGCAATATGATTAGCTCAGTCCTGTGTGTGCATCTGTGTGTGCATCTGTAGATGTTTTAATATTTCTATCACATACATGCATGTATTAGGTTTTTCTTCAGAAAATTACTGACCACAATTTCAACTGATGGCCTCATTCAGTGCTATGTATAGTCATAACCTTCCCTGGACTGATGAAAGGTTAGACAATTTGTTCTTAAATGATTACCTAAATGGAGAAAAGATTTTAAGAACAGCAATTGTGATCTGCCTTCAGTACTATGAGCTTTTTTTTTCTTTTTTTTTAAGCCACTTGTTTCACTGATTTAAGTTCTGACTTTGAAAAGGCCAAGTAGCAGGGGAAAAAAAAAGAGAAAACCTTAGGCCCTATTCCTAAGGGATACTTATTATCATTATTGACCTGTTCATGGAGAAGTAGCAGCCAGAGGTGGAATTGCACACAGTGTTCCCTGGCATTCTTTTACTTTGACTACAAGGACTTCTCTCCAGTTATCAATGTTTAGACCTAGCAGAGCTTTGACTTTCATGTTTCCTTTACAATACAGGTCAAACAATCAATGCAGCAATACTGTTCCTCTTCAAACACTTCAGTTCTGTAGGGTACCTGTTATCACAATCATATCTCCTTTAATTTTTAAATCAGCTTTGGATTTGTTCCAGGGTCCCCTTTAGTAAATTGATTTTTAGCAGTAAGTGGCTTACATTGTCCGTGTTTCTTCAAAAACTGTCCTGCTTTGGCAACTTCAAAAAGTTGTAGAAGAAAAAAACAGCATACTCTGCATCCCTATCTGTAGAGATTGAGCAACATCTAATATTTATTCTTGTGGGTGGTTTTAACTCTCTCTTACTGTCATATCCTTTATCATATACCTTTTCCTTCCAATTAAGTGTACTGTACAGCTTCCTTCCTAGTAGCATTTTGTTATCAACTATATCAGAACTGTCTTAATTCTCATGCTATTTTTTTCTAGCTGCCTGTATTATCATCAGTGTCACTTGCATTATCATCACCCTTTCATTTCTCTACTTGGCTACTTACACTTTGATCCCTTAGTTGGCTTTTTAAGTTTTCATCCTCTGATGTTTTGTCTCTGTTCTGTATGAAACATAATCCCTTTTGAGCACTGTTCCTCCTACATTTATTACTCCACCATATATCTCCTGTTTTCAAACAGTTGTTGTCATTTTTCCTTTGTAATTGCTATCTTCCTTAGTAATTCAGTCTCCTTCCTAACCATAACCTATTTTGAGTAAAACACAAAAATTTATGATGAATATACTAAGGATGACTGGCTTTATTACTTGACTGGATACCAAATCAGACATATTAGTAATCTTCACACTTAATACTTAGCAGTGGCATAGTAGAATATTGTCAAAGTAGTATAGAAACACTAGACCAAGTTAATCCTTGATATAATTCTTGAAGTAAATGGAATTATGCCATTAATTATGTGGCTCATTAACTAATTAATCATCCTGGTGACTTGGCATTATAAGTAAGTATAAAAGTTAAGGTAACCTGCCCAAGTGTTTTGCCCAACAAACACTGGATCGGTAGCAGAACTAGAAAGAGAAATCAGGAGTTCTTGGATGCAGGCCCAAAACTAAATCCAATGGACCATATGGCCTGTATTTCTGAATACCAGTGGATACTAAATAAGAATCTCAATAGAAAATGCTCTGAGGCTTTCATGAGTTCATGCTTTGTCAGTAAGAGTTGGAGCTGAGACACACCTCAGCTGTGAACAGCTCTCCTGTATGCTAAAATACTTTTCTAACATCTACAACATGCAAAAAAAGCCCAGTATTAATGCTAAATTAATTAACGCCATAACAATGCCATCATGATATTTGAAAGGATGGGCAGCAGGAGAGGAAATTATAAAAGCTTAGAAAATTGCAAAAGTTCAAATATGAAGAGTTGCCAGCCAACACCAAGCTCTCCTCCACCAAAAATACATCTTTGGCATGTGTGACAGTGATTTTTCTTGACGTTGGTATTTTGCTTCCTCCTTTCCAGACAGTGATGCAGACACTGGGACTCATTTTAGAAGAACACAAGTTTTCCCTTTCAGCAAGCTATAGGAACAGAGATTTGAGATGGACTATCACTTTGCTTTTCTTTCCATCAAGAAAAAACTTGACGATAATGGCAGAGAGAGGACCCCACCCACTGCAGTCTGCAAAAAGTGATTCCAAAATACTTTCCACTAAATTGTTCAGTGGTATTTGCCAGAGATAAGGTGAGGACAAGGGGCACCTGTGGTTTCCTTTCCTATAGTCTAGGATAGCCTAATGCTATTCGTGGGTCATTCTTTGAATGACTGACAATGAATTTTAAATTCCTATTGAGCTAAAATCTTGACATTTAGTGCATTCATTCTTTATGAGATGTTGAAGGAAAAAAAAAATCTCCCAATTGAATTTTGACTTTTCCATTGCAGGTTGCTAAAAGGTCATTGGTGCTTTTTATCAGCTGCAACCATTGTCAAATCTTTGTATCAGAGGGTAACAGTTAACAAGAGGAAGGTTTTATATGACCCATGGGGAGTAAGGAGTCACACTATCTCTAAATTTCAAGGTCATAATCATTTTTGGACAGCAGGATGTAAGATCTCTCATTTATAAAAATGAAGGTTATTTGAAGTTATAATCATCATATTTCAGGCCCCAGCAATGTATATTTGGCTCATCCATACAAACATTCACATTAAGTTCAAAGTTATCCATTGATGACGCAGAGATAATGTGGGGATTCTTCTCTGCATGGGCCGATATTAGAGTACCAATTTCATAACAAATATGAACAATAGTAATACCAAATATGATACCAAAGGTAAATCACTGAGTGATGCTGAATGTTTCACTGCATTGTAAATTGCAGTTTCCCAAAGCAACTGTGTCACAAAAAGGAAAAATACTGAAAAATACTGAAAAATACTGTTCTTGAGTACTGGAGCTCCCCAAGAGCAAGCAGTAGTGCATACTAATCCTAATAATCACAGTAGGAAGGAGCAGTGTCATAACATATGTATTTTATGGAATCACAGGATCACAGAATGGTTGAGCTTGGAAGCCACCTCTGGAGATCATCTAGTCCAGCCTCCCTGTTCAGGGCACAGTCAACTACAGCAGGTTGTCCAGGAACATGTCCAGGCAGGTTTTGAATATCTCCAAGGATGGAGACTCCATAATCTCTCTGGGCAACCTACTCCAATGTTTCACCACCCTCACAGTGAAGAAGATTTTTTCTTACGTTCAGAAGGAACTTCCTGTATTTCAGTTTGTCCCTATTGCTTCCTGTCCCAGATACCTGGATACCCGGATACTGGATACCACTGAGAAGAGTGTGGCTTGGTCTTTGTTACACCTCACCATCATATATTTGTACACACTGATAAGATACCCCTGGAGCCTTCTCTTCTCCAGGCTAAACAGCTGTCTCAGCCTCTCCTCATATAAGAGATGCTCCAAGCCCTTAATGGTCTTCATGACCCTGCACTGGACTTGCTCCAGTATGTCCATGTCTCCCTTGTACTAGGAAGCCCAGGACTGGACCCACCACTCCAGATGGGTCAGATCTTCACCCAAGGTCTGACTGCAGTTGCTGCCCCAAATTGACTCACTCTTGTCACTGCAGTTACTGGCACCTCACCCTTACAGCACTCACAAATGGAGTGAGATTACCTGGAAAGATAGTTAAGAAAGTATTTAATAAGAAGACAGGATAGACTACAGTGATCAGAAGCAGGGCTTGGTCACACAAGCATACTGACCAGCCACTGCTTACACACAACCAGCCCTTTTTGTACTCCCTCCTCTCTATTCCTGTCCTTGTTCCTCCCCAATCCCCTTCCCAAGTACTCCTTAATAAGTTTTGTGTAGTCCCACAGGCCATCCTCAAAATTCCAAAATCCTCACGTGGTTCTTGAAAATTAACCAGGTGTCCTGGATTCCTCTTCTGTCTGGGCCCATGACCTATGGGATTCTTCCAAGCCCATCTCTGAACGGGCCAAAGTCTACTCTCCTGAAGTCAGAGGTTGTTAACCTGTTCTTTGTCTTGTTACCTCCTCTTCAGGATCCTGAACTCCACCATCTCATGGTAACCAAGACTGCCTCTGACTTTCACAGCCCCAACCAGTTCTTCCTTGTTTGTAAGCATCAGGTCCAGCAGAGTGTCTCCCCTCATCAGCTCCTCAGCCACCTGTGTCAGGAAGTTATCATCAATGCACTCCAGAAACCTGACGGATTGCTTTTGCCTTGCTTTGTTGCCCTCCCTTTCCACCCAGCAGAAATCAGGTCCCCCATGAGGACTAGAGCCTGCAAACATGAAGCTTCTTCCAGTCGTCTGAAGAAGGCCTCAGCCACTTCTTTCTGACCAGGCATTCTGTGGCAGACACCACTAGTCCTAACCCCAAAACTCTCAACCTGCTCCTCATGTGTGCTTAGGCAGAGCTCTGTGCATTCCTGCTGCTCTCTTACATAAATGCTGTCATGTAGGCACTCCCTTATCTATGTGCATACTCCTGAAGTGGTCCCCTTTCAGCCCTTTTTGTTGATAATGTTGTCCCTCCTGATCACATTACCCCACATACTTTTTGCCTGCCCTGTTGACCATTTCTTCAATTGGTTGTTGACTGTCTTCTCCCTCCCCTGTGATTCTCAGGTTAAAGCTCTTCTTACTAGATTGGCCAGTCTGTTAGCAAAGATACTTTTGCCCCACTTGTTCAGGGAGATCACATCTCTTGCTAGCAGTCCTTGATCCTCAGAAATGGTTTAATGGTCATAAAAGCCAAATCCCTTTTGTCAGCACCAATAGCGCAACCAGTTGTTGATATGCAGTATCCATCCACTCCTCACTGCCAGGATGGAGGAGAAAACCACCAGGACTCCCAGACCCTTCACCCTTGCGCCCAGAGCCATGCAGTCACACTTGATATGCTCCAGGTCTTCCTGGCAGTATCATTGGTGCCCAAGAGTAAGAGCTGCAAGGGGGGATAGTCTGAGAGCCAGACAATTCTCAGCAGCCTCTCCACAATGTCCCCAGTCTGAGTCTCCGATGAGCAGCAAACCTCCTTAGACAATGGGTCAGGACAGCAGATGGGGGCTTCCACCGTTGCAGCAGGGAGTTTCCCGCTGCTACCACTTGCTGCCTCCCCCTGGTGCTGCTGTGGGGCTCAGGCTCAGCTGGCTCAGATGCTTAATTGGACACAGCTCCTGGCCTCTCATCTGCTACCAGGGCACTGAACCTATTCTGCAGTTCTTCAGGTGGAGCATTTTAAAATGGATCCCTAAATGAGAAGAACTAGATAGACTACATGCAACATAAACATCCAATTGAAAATATCTGGGGAATGTAAGCAGAAAGAATATAATTATCCACACTGATGGCTTGTCTACACATAGATATTTCCTGGCATAGTTATACTGGACTAATTATTCTGCCATGGTTCTACTGGTCTTAGCTCCCATGTGGACACCCTGTATGCCAAAACCGTTATATTGTCCCAGAATAATTATGCTAGAATAATTATTCCAAATAAATGACTATTATTTTGAAACAGAATGTCCATACTGATCTTAAACCAATACAGATATAGCAGAATAATTATAGATATGCCAGGAAATATCTATTTGTAGAAAACCCTCTAGTAATATTAAAATTGCTATTAGTTGCAACAATTTAACACAGTTTTACTTTTTTCCATGAGGAAGTGAGGATCTGATTCTGTGGTATGTCAGAAGTAAAAATCATCACTCTAGTATAACCAGGATCATTTTATATGATTGTCTGTCTGTGTCCTGAAACACTATTCTTTCAGCATAGCTGGTTTTACAGATTGTTCCCTATGCTCTTCTGTGTGATTACAAACTGTATTTTCTACAGAATCATGCAAAATTTCAGAGCTCAACAAGCAGTAAATGACCATGATTAATGCAGCTTATCCTGTGACAGCTTTTGGGACCACAGCCTATGAGAGATGTCAAGGTTATTGCTCTGAAATTATTTTCCTCCATGTTACATGTTCTTATTCCTTCATCTGTTGTCCTCCTTCTATTCTCTTTCTTTCATCCAATTGCAGTACAATTGCTGAAGCATTTATTTTATATGGTACATTAATTATAAACAACCATCTTAACATTTCCAGGCATCTTAAAGTAACTGACCAAAGAGGACACACACACAAAGAGGACACTGACCAAAGGTCAATAACCTCATGTTATTGTTGTAGATTTTTCTTTTGTTATGAAATAATGTAAACAAGATTTTCAGACCCTGAGATCTTAAGAAAAGCCTTTTACTGGCTTTATTCAATAGCTCAACAAATGACAAACCATTTGGTATTCTTTGGGTACCTGTGCAGGTATATGCCAATTTAATATAAATGGTTTCCTCTTGTGATTTCAGATAACCTGATAAAGGGCACTGACTGCCTTAGATACTTTACTAGGGTAACCTTTTAGGTTCTCTAGAATTCTTGGATATCTTTGGCTTTTCTTGATACAGAAACATTTGAAACCTGTTCAAGAGTAATAACCACAGCCACATCTTTTGTTCTTTCAAGGATACCTCTAGGTTTTACACAGTGCATTTTTCTTGTTGATAAATGGAAGCACTCTATTCTGGGGATTAAAGACAGAATACACTCTCTGGTTTTTAAAAGTTCTTTGCTGATACAGGCATTTAGCAGCAGAGCTAACAGCTTGATTCTTCAGAAAGATTCAGGCAAACTCTCTCCCTCTTTGCAGGGGGGCATCTGTTGCTCGATGAAGTGAGAGCAGCAACAGTTTATTCTGATCTCATCATTAACAATGAAACCAGTAACCCACTTCTGCAAATTAGCACACTGAAAAGGAGTCTGAGGAGAAAAGTGGCTGAATTACTTCCTTGAGCTTCAAAGGTAAAGAGCATTTTGAGCTGCCTAATATTGGTGCAGTGCAGTATAAAAAAATTATAACAGACATCCCAACAGAAATAAAGATCAGTAGATCTTGTTAAAAATGTATTTTTGAGTAACAAAGGAAGACAAATGCCTAATTTGCCTGATGATCCCTTAGAATAGTAAAAATCAGGTAATCAGAGACATATTGTATTTGAAAAATACGGTCAATGTATTCTGTGCTTGAATGTACAATGTTAAAAACTCTTTAGATATATATTAAAAACATAAGATGGAATAAAAAAAGAACAGTGAAAAGAAAAAAAAAAAGGCGTTCAAATATATACATTGGAGATTACCCAACTATGGAACAGATCTGCTTATTTCAATAAAAGATGGTAAGCTGCAGGCTGTTTGTAACTATCCCAAATTAAATTAATTAGTGAACAGTATCTGAGGGTGAAAATTTTGTGGCATAGTTCTAAATCCGATATCATTTTCTAAAAATCATTTCTGCTGAGTTCCATAAACTTCAAAAACTGTTCAGTCCTAAATGACAGAGTTCTAATAATTCTGGATACAAACAGGAGAATGCATCCAACCTAACTTCAGTCGTTCAAAAGTCAGATTCCTAATCTAAGCCAAATGCTTGGGTTTCCTATACAGCCAATGGAGAGAGACAGGATTTCCAAAGGACAAATGTTTCTGTGCATCTTTGGCACATATCTTGATGAATTCCCTGCTGGAGATGCCAGAGGAAAATAGCTTGTACTAGGCATCTAACTTTTAGGTAGCCAAGTTATATCTGAAGTGCGTCGTAATCTAAGGCCACATGTGTTTGTTTTTGGCCCTGAGAAATTAAAACATTTTGTTGTTGAACTCTTTTAAATCATTCTTATGTAATGCTTTCTGCAGATCAATCAGCAGTGTCACACAGGCTTATGGTTTTTAATGGATAGCATAAAGCTGCTTCAACTTCTGATTACAAACACTGAAGCAGGCCGTAGGTAGTCCTATCAATATGTACTCTGTATGAGGCAGAAAAGCAGAAGAACTGTAAACAACAGTGTCTCACTCTCTTCCCCCTCTTCACTTTTCCATTAACATCAGGATCAAGCCCAGCAGTTCAAACAAAAAGGCTTGTGATTTGCTTTTTTAAAGAGAAACAATAATTTTAGAAAGAAATATATCATATTATTGATTTTCTTCAAAATTCTTAAGCAGTTTGCTGTTTGTGATTTCTTGTTTTCCAGTTTATTATACAGTTCAAGCATACTCTGTTTTGACTCAGTGTTTTCTGAAAGCATCTCTATTCTGCTAATAGTTCTGGAGAAATTTTTAGTTCCAATATCCTGAGTGGATATTAGAAAATACACTTCATCTACCAATTCCCATGTTTGCTTAGATAAGATATTTTAAGATTTTAGACATATACTGAATAAGACTGAAAACATATTTTCCTTAATAAATTTTCAAGTATCGGATGTTTCCCGATATCTGAAAATCCACATTCCTCATTTGTCTCCTTTAACCTGTGATAGGTTAAAGCCTTTTCACTGGTGTTTGGTTACCCTATCCGAATTGGTATTTTTTTCACTTTCTTTAAAACATCACTTACTAAAGATAGCACAATGACCTTAACCATGAAGTTTAAATTCTGTTTCTGTATAAGTATGCAGTGATGATCACTGATATTTACTAACCCAGCTCTAGTTACTCTTCAGCATGATCCTACTCTATAGTCAGCTTTATGGAAGACTTTGTTGGACTTATACTTTCTTTTCCTAGGTGGGAAGCTAAAATTAGTTCCTTTTCTAATATCAGATCTGTATCCTGTGAATGGGATCCCTTTCTGCCCTACTTTAAAATTTAAAATTTAAAATATTAAAAAATGCTTCATGAGTCCATCCAAGCTTACATCCCAGAACAGAAGTTAAACAATTCCTATCTTGTGACCTAGAAGATTATTGTTCTTTCTTATTATCAAAGCACTTATCATCACAACATGTCAGTGTTTCATATCTCTAATCCATCTCTTAGTGAGATGGAGATGTTTTAAAATCTCTTGTATGGTAATATCCAAAACTGAGTCTTTCTATTGCTGTTCCCTGTTTTCCAAAGAGAGGAACAAGGCAGCCAGATTCAAGATGATTCTTTTTATTAAATATCTAAATGGTCTTTTTCTCTCATTCCACCCTCAAATATAAATATATTCATACTTATAAATATATAAATATATATGTAATTCATCTCCCTGAGGTTCATCAGTTCTTGTCTCTGTCCTCACGATGGACTGTCACGTTCATTAGGGCAGCTGATATTTAACCCCCTAGCTGATATTTAACCCCCTACCTTTATTTGTCAGGCATCCTGCTGTCAGTGTGATGAAATGTGTAATTTCAACCTCGACCAAGCAGTTTATGGTCTTCTACTTTCAGAGCCAAGCAGAGGATTTTTAGAAAGAGCGTGACCTTCTAGCCCTATAATCAGGCCACTCAGCCGGGTGATGGAGGACATGCATTCTGATTCCTGATCTCACAAGTGTTTGTGGTTTTACAGACATTGGATAAATGACTTCGGAATGGTTTCAAGTTTGCTAGGTAAAGCAAAGCAAATCTTATCCAAGTCTAGCAAACTATTCAAGCTGCTTCAAATTAATGGCAAAATCCTATTTTCGCTTGAAGAAATTATAAGTACTTCTCCTAGAAACACACAACTGTAACGAACTGCCCAAGCCATTTGGCTCTGCTCCACACACTATGCTAGACAACAACAACATATACTCTGCTTTATAATATGACCAAGTGTTTACACCTCCAGAACTCATTCAGATGCATAAGAAAACCTCTTGCAATATACTGGAGAAGGAAAGACAAAACCAATACATTTTATTTACATTCACAGGAATGATCTCTGGTATACAACATATGACCTACTATAACGCTAAACCTTTGAGAAACACATAACATCTGAACCCTAATTAGCAGCTTTATAAGTGGATCTTTGATCAAAGGTGGCATTTCTTGTGGTTACAATACTTAAAAATAAGAGTGTACTAAAAAACTTCTACACATTTCAAGAAGGCAAAAGCTTGCATGTCATGCATTAGAATATGGATCAGAATCATGCAGCATTCATTTGCTAAATAGCGCCTACAGAGTATAGCAGAAAATAACTAGATAACATAGGCTTTATTGTGTTCAAGTGAATTCCATATTTCCTAATAAAGTCAAGTAAATCGTTCTATTCCTTTTTATATTTTCACATAAATATGCACCTGCCAAAAATGGGGTTATTATGTAAATTAAAATTTCCACTGGGAATTAGAAATTTGTTCGGTACTGTACAACCTATACAGTGTTGATAACCTCTGTTTCTACCACATAGCAATGGTGGGAGCGAAATTTCCTCAGAGAATTAAAACATCTCTTCATTATTTTATTTATATTCACATTTCCATTAGATTAAATGATAAATTGAAAAAGAAGGAACAACAACAACAAAATTAATAGGTAGAGACTGATTATCTTTGGATCCATCACAATAAATGGAAATATTACTGAAAAAAAGATGTTATAAACCCCACAGAAGTGTATGCTCTCCTACAAAAAAAAAATGTAAAAATGTTTTCAAAACAAAGTTAAACTGGATTAATACAACCTTTCTAACAAGATAGAGTGCCAAGGATACACAGAAAGGGATGCTAACTAGGTTGCTTCTATTGTTTGATCTTATTAGTTTTTGACTTTTCAGTTATTTGCATTTTGTTTAGTTTTTACAACATGGTTATATATTATAAAAGGATCACTAACTAAATCTGATTTCAAGGCAGGACACAGTAAGCAGTAGGGAAAAGGACCAACAGGCATAGTGAGGGTTCCTAGAATAGTGGGCCCCAAAACAACAGGAACTGGGCACAAATGAATTAAAGATGCTTCGTCCCCCCACTTCCCTTCTGCTTGTTCTACTTCACATGGAATGAATTAGGAGTGTCCACATGAACAGTTACTGCATCTTAGTAGATATAACACAGCCAAAGGTGGTAACTTCTTCAATCAGACAGATCACATCTGTCTATGCCCTAAGTCATTTATAGATGTGATTTTTTTTTCAAGCTTTTCATAGATAAGTGCTCCTGCCATTCTGGTGTTTGTATAAATTAAAACTTCTGAGCTTCATGAAAAAGCAAGGAACTGAAGAGAAAGGGCATATTTAAATAGGCTGTTAAATGAAAATGTAAAAATGAAAGCTCCTTATTAGTATTATTTTTTATTAAAAAAAACTTTTTAAATTTTAACAGATTTAGATAGAAAAATATGAAAATAAAGCTAGGATGTGCAACACCTTATGCAGATATTTGAAATAGCATTTATCTCAGACAACTTCAGATGCCTACAATGTAGATGTCTACATCTGTTTTGGTCAGCTTAGTGACTCTCATAATAATAGTCAAAGGAAATAAGTAAGTGCTTCATATCATCTTAATTTAGATACCTGAAATAGGTCAGAAGAATCATTGCATAAATTGTTATCTCAGTGATTATAATATGGCCAGCTCAGATGTCAATGTCAAAGGTTTATATATCTGAAATTAGATATATGAAATGAAGTAAATTCTGCACTGGACATGTCCCTTAGTCTAGGGAGAAGGGCTTAACTGTGGCAACCTCCAACTCTTATATTCTTTTTAATAGTGCTCTCTGCTTTGGTGCATACAAAAACAAAAACAAAAACAAAACTTTTTCTATAACATTCAAGCTGCTGATATTACTACATGTCAACATGTCCACAAAGGCTCCTTAGTGAACCTCATCCTTTGTCTTATGCTTGGGCTGCAAGGCCTTTAGGACAGGAGTCCTCTTTGCATCAGGCTTAGCATGGTACAAAACAAGAGCTGGACTCCTACTCTTTCTGCTAATGGTGTAATACCTTGATACATTCTAGCCAAAAAAGCCAAAACAACAACAGTGAGGGAGGAAGCTTACAGTACTAACACTTCAGGAAGGCCAGGCAAAGAGTTTGCCTGTAGTCAAAGAAGCACATACACAAGCATGTACATCAAGGGACTTACTTTTGAAAACCTCACTTATTATGCAATTTATTTTCCTTATCACTTATTGTAGTCAAGTAGCATTGATGCTTGAGTCCTTCCCATTCAAAGGACTACATCTAGTTCAACTCTTCCCCATAAACCCATAGTCCACTCTATCTGTAGTGTTCAAGTTAAGTAAGGCAATTCTAATTAAACAGAATCACAACCAGTACGAGATTTTTCCACCCCTAAGCCTCCATCTCCATGACCAGTAACAATATAAAAAGAGTAGTCCAACCTAGTAGATAATAGAGCAGATTCACACAACTGTTTAGTTTTCAGAAAGAGATTGGAGGAGGCATTTAACAAAAAAAAGGGAGGGCGGAAGCACTGTCTGTACTATATGGAATCTAAGATCAGCGCCTGTAAGAAAGACTTCCAGAACGGAGCTCTAATACTCTGTATTAAGTATATATAAGTACTGTACATAGAAAAACTAGAAGTCAGTTGACAATTAAAAATGGGCTGCAGATATATTTGCAGAATACTCAGCAAAGCAGAAAGCACACAGCATTTTTGTTATAAATGTAGTGTAAGAGTTTCATTCAACTTCTGAAAGCAACACCAAAGGAAGAAAACCACTACTTAGAATTCTCACAAGGAGATATGATATACAGGATAGAAAGTAGGATATTTTTATCCTGACAAAGGTAGATGTTAGAAAAAAGCACACTAATTTTCAGTCAAATAGCTGCATTTCTAAGAAAAGTATCCTGCTGAAATCCCATATAAAAATCTGATCAAAGGAAATCATTTGAATGTATCAAAAAGAGTGGCCACATAAAGAGGTTGTTTGCTGCCTAACAAAGCTGAATTAGTTGTACTAGAGGAAGCTGACATGATAGTGCAGTGGAATTAAAGAAACATGAGAATCATGAGGGAGACCCTAAGGATAGAAGGAACAGTCTTTACTATTTCCTTAGAGAAAACACCAGTCTATACTACAAAGCTCTAAATCTTCTCTTAAGTTTTTCAAATATCTAAGGTATTCAGGTGTAGAAGTCTTGCTAGCACCAATCTCTATCTAAAAAGTACATATTGAAAAGCTGTTATATACACAATGCCAGTAGTAGTGCTGAGGAAAAGATTCATTTTTACAGAAGTCATAGACCTGTAGGGAATTGGCTTTCAGACATTTAAATTAGTCACCTAAGCTCCCTCTGAAGTAAATGGAGAGAGACAGACACTTCCATCAGGCAATTCGTTCTAACCCAAGTTAGCTGTCTAAGGTGGTTTGGATAAACTACCTTATGATGGTGTCTTTCTCTCTTTACTTCAGAGGGCAGCTGGATGGCTTCAACTAGTGATTTAAATTAGGCAAAGCGAATTTTACCAATGTTTTATACAACTGCTTTACACTGAATAAGTATATACATTTGGTCTGTTTTTTAGAGCTGTGTGATTGACCTGGACATTGACCCAGACATGACCCATTTTTGAAGATGCCTCCCTGATCCTGGAGGCATCTTCAAATTCTCATTAAAAACAAGGAGAGCCAGAAGCCCACAGCAAAAGACAAAATTTGGACTAAGATGCAAAGTACTCACTTGTCTTGGTGACAAGGTAAGTCCTTACAGCTTGGATGTATCTCTGCAAAGGACCACTGGTCACAGTTCTTTTCAGTGAAACCTGGTCCACAAGTCTTAAAAGTAATGAACTCCCCCACTGCTATGGGGCATCTACAACTATATCTAATCAGGCCAGGGATTCCACTTACAGTGCCATGATGTCTTTGGAGAAAAAAAACAACACACTTCTTCCATATGCAAAAGAGATTTCATGGAGAGGGCAACTGAAAAAATGCAGATAACATGCACTGTATAAGCACTTATAAAATTTTAAACTAAGAGTTGTAGGAAGAATTGAGTGTCTCTCAACCCAAGTGATGAGGATGAATGAAGAAAGAATATTTTTGCAAGCAGACAAACAAACAACAAAATGCTTTAGTGATGTGGATGAGAGGTAACAAAGATTGTATGCTGATATTAATTCATAGGTAACTGTGTCTTCTTTTCACTATCAAAAGTAAGATTTCCATTGCAATGGGAAAATGGCAAAGCCCTTCTTTACAATTGCGTAATGCTGTTAGGCCAGGAAAAATTTTTACATAGAGCAACAACTGGAATATAAACATCATACTGGGGAAGGGGCATAACTGTGTTTCCTGCTCTGACTTTTAAAGTCAGAAAATTACAGTTGTTGCAGATTTTAAAGCAAATTCCCTTCTTTTGTAGTGGAGCAATTAATCAATTCAAGAGAGCTACACTGGTGTATCTGAGGAAACACTTTGCCTGGACCAGCCTGTGGTGCTGTCCATTGAAAAACATCTACAGCGATCAGAATGTCTGTTTATTACATACCCCATCATGCCTGTGATACTGCATATTATTGGGAAAATAAAATAATTTTTAGATTTTGTGCATAAATCTTCATCCCAATCTCTTTATGTCACTTTACCGGTAGACTCAAAGACTTCTGATTTTCCAAATACTGGTAGTCCTGTTAGAATGTGAATTCACTGTCATAAACATTGAGCTATTGATCAACAATTCTTAGAAACTTTTTAAAAGCAGATATTTCAGTTAGAGGAATTCCCCTGTTTTAACATTACCTTCAGACAGTGAAGTAGAAAGTGGCTTTAAAGATTACTTTCCTCTTTTGAAGTTACACTATCATCTTTAATGCTATACAGAAAGATGTAAGAGGAAGGGATGGGACCTCTATAACATGAAATCGTGTGAGGCTGAATGGGTGTGCAGGAAAAGATGCTAGGAAGAAAAGATGATTGGAAGACCGTGGATAGTATGTGCTATGTTTACTGGTTCTAGCAGCTAATTATTAGGCATGCCAACATGGACCTCAACTCAACTCTGTGCATAGAAGAGCGATCCCTTCCAGCCCAAGACTCAAATCTAACCAAATGGGCCCTGAGAGAGCCACAGTAGATGTAACCCAAGGGTCTTTCCATAATCTGGCCACCGCCCTCACTCCAGCCTGTTCAGTGTCTGCATGCTTCAGATCTAAACCTCAGGGCTGGAGGGGGAGCCAGCCTGACCTTAAACAGGCAGTACCTTGGGTTATATCTAACATGAACTAAATAAAAGAAGGGAAAGCAGTGTTATTTGACCCCAAGGTCAAGTAGCATGGACTGTCTTAAATCCATGCTTCTGGGCTAGTGCATTCTGCAATTCGTCTTGCAAATATGCCTATGCAGAAGCCCTCAGTAAGGATTTTTCTGGGTATCACCAAGCTCATAGAGATGGGCATATGCCAGCTCAGGCTGAGTATGAAAAGTGATGCATAGGCAACAGTTAAAGTTATTTATGAGGTAGTTGTCTTTTTTTTTTTCCTGTTTTTCAACATGTGAAAACTAAATATTCTTGTTAGTATTATCTTGAAAATTAATAACCTAAACTATTCTCACTTTTCTCTTAAACCTCCCTTGCATTATATACTTGCATGTACATACACACACAGATGCATACATGTGTACCATAAAATTACTTTTGAGAGTACCATCAGCAAAAAAGCATTAGAGGTCTCATTGATGTTGACAATCAGGGATCTGCTGCCTAACACACGGACTATGGTGAAAACGACCAAAACTCAGTATCCTTCCCATACCTAACCCTAACACTGACATTGGACACAGAAGCCTAAATCCAAACCTTAATTGTAATCTCATCAATCCCTGTCAGACTTAAATCCAGCTGCTTCTGCTACACCTAACCATGCTCTGATAACCTGCTACGGACTTGTTTCTAGCTATAATCTGTCAACTATTTCTTAAAAGCAAGTTTCCAGCTTGAAACTCAGCTCCAAATATAGCCACATAGCCTTGTTATAAGAATTTGCTTCCTAAAATTTAACTTCTAGTTCAGTCTTTGCCTTTGCCTTATTCCTAGCTCAGCAGCTTAGTGACCTCTATTACTCCTAGTCCTAAATGAGACAACCCGTCCTAAACTTAAACCAGTCTTAAATATATTCTAGTATCACTCCTGAGACATTTGCCTTAGCAGAAGGTTTCAAAAAAATTACAAATGGTAATCCCATATTTTTCAGAAAACAAAGGATGACAATTTATTATTCTAAGATTATCACAAGTCTTTAATAACAGTGTAATTGCTTCACTTTATATGGGATCCATGTTTTCAGACTACATATGTTGCTTCACCCATGTATTGCTTCCTATCAACATATAATATAATGGACAGTGTAGAGGATGCAACAGTCTGTTTGGTATAATAATACTGTGAAGGCCTGTAAGTGCAATGGTTCTTCCACCAAAGATTTGAGGAAACTTGGGAAACTATTTAACAAAAGCAGAACTAATGCTAATAGAAGTAATATCTACACTTTAGTTTACACCAAAAGTAAAAAAAAAAAAAAAAAAAGATTTTTATCTCTTCTCAACTGATTTTGTTATCCTGTTAAGTTAGATCAAACTGCTTATCTTGACAAGGATTGATTGCCAATTAAATATCACATAAGCTAATAAAATGATGCCTTGAAGTTTATCCAGACAGCTTTATTAAAAACAATAATCTCTGACATAAACACCACTTGGAAGAATTGTATTGCTGAAATATTTCAGAGCTACACTAAGTTTTAATGATATCTTTCCAAAGCAGGAAATCTCAGTAGATATGTGGTGAAACTTAAGGTGACCTTGTAAATAGCCTATATAAAACATTTTATAAAACTGTGGTTTCCTGACGTTCTACTTTTTCCACCATTTGTTGTCAGGTTACATCCAGTGAAATGAAACTATATGAACAGCCATCCTTCAAATATTAAGTTCCATCATTTTTCCTGCCTCCCAGGGCATGAAATAGCTACCCACCACCTGCTGTTCACAGGTTTTTTTGTCAGGTTGCAAGCCAGAATTGATATGTACTGACTTTTACTGCGCCCCAAACTTTATTATATCTGTGCAGTACTTAGGATAGACACTACTGCCCTATGCTGATCTGCAAGAAATCCATGGAGTTAAATGAACACAAAAATATTTCTAGACTAGACTGTTTGTGTTTAAAATTTACCATATGTCATGCAAGGACTTTTAATGAAAATTGTGTATCTGGGGCAACTTACAGAACAGCCAGGAGCAAATTCATGAAGCATCTGCAGCTGAAATTATTTTGGGTTCATTGATTCAATGTTTTTCATAAAATAATTGTATGTGGCTGTTTAGACTTACGAACACACTTCTGTTTTCCAAAACTGATGATAGCTAGAAAGGAGAACTTATTCAAGGAGCTTTCTGATAGCCAATATCTTCCAAAAGCACATTGTGTATGCACTTATCCATGTGCATTTCCTTCTTCTTTTTTTTTTTCCCAGAAGCAATTGAAATAACAATATTAGTTGTTTACTTATTTGTTTTGAACACACAAGCTGGAAGTAAGTAAAAAATTCATGGGAAGATTCAACCCAGATAAGCAAGGGAGAAAGCTTGCAGGCTGTGTTTTTCTCATTGTTGTTCACTTGATAGAAAGAAACTAAATTCCTTGACCTTGGGTAGGCTATCATAAAATGTAATAAAAATTCTTTAGTCTGAGAATAAAATGTTCTAAATAGGTTAGCAAGCTAGGTTTACTCCATTTCTACGATGTATCATGTTCTGAAACAGGTCATATTCTCCCAAAACAAGTGAAAAGAAAAACTGTTTTCTTGTAGAAAAAAAATAAAGGTTAAGAACTAGTGTCAAGCTAATCATAATGCATGCTGCTATTTCTTACAAACACTGAAGAAAACCTAACAGGTTTCACAAGAAAGGACTTAGCTAAAAATCAGGAAGTTTTGCAGAAACTGAAGAAAATACCCTAAAATATATTTATATTTTAAGAAATCCACAGTGTTGATATTGTTTGTATTGTTGTTTTTTACACACACACACACACACACACACACACACATATATATACACACACATATATATTTAATGATATTTGCTCCACTACTGCTGCCATGGCCAGTGGTGGTGGTGGTTGCACCCAGAAGCTGGACCTCTGTCTCTTTTTGTCCTTCACATTCCTGTTTCTACTGACTTTTTCATCCTTCTTACAAGTCTCTCTTCATTGATATGACTATCAAAAGAGTCCTGTAAGTATCGATTTCTCTGGGAGAGCAGAGAAATCTGGTGGATCACTCAGACTTGCAATAACATACTCTGAAGGTATTATATACTGTAGTTGGGGAAACACAGCAGGGAAACTTGATGGTATATCTTCATCCTTTTCATAAAAAACAAACAAACAAACAAACAGAGTAAATGGCTAAGCTCTGTAGGCAATACTGATTTAAACTAGCTGGCATCAAGCTCAAAATATAATTGGAAGCAAAAAACTCTGTAGTTACTTGACATTTCTTTTTCAAAAACAGTTTAGAAGATTTATCCACCTGATGTTATAGCTGAATAAAATAATCAGCAGAGAAAGAGATGTCTATAGTTTGATTAAATTTTAGTCCAGAATTGAATTAAAATGAAGAAACATTTAGCAGTATAAGTTAGTTATTTTTCTTACTAAACAGCACAAAACCTTATTGGCCACACAGCAAAGTGATTATGACTAGATAGAATGCAACTTCTCATGGTTTCCTTGCATACAGTTTTCAGCCTTTGTTTAAAATATTCTTAAATATTCAATAAATAGCTTCTTCACTGCAGGAAGGTGATGAATATTCTTTGTATCCAAGAACACCTTTAAAATCAACAGCACACCTCTGAGGTCTGTGGGAATTAATGTTATTCTGCAGAGTTTAAATAACAAATTGTATATCAATTCATATTTCTGAAATATAGCTGAAGTGAGAAATAAATTTGCATAATCCACAGTAAATGGTTATATGTTTTACTAAACATAGGTTTTGTGTGACCTCATTGAGCAATATTTCTTCCTTTTCAATATTTTAGTTGTTTTTCTTCTGTCTATTTCCATGTCATGCAGTGCGCTCCCCCACCTCCCCGCCAAATTCAAATCATTAATGAATTTATTTAAAATCTATTATGGTTTCATTGACTTAACTATTGATCTGAAAAAAAAAAACCCAAAACCAAAAAACAAACAAAAAAACATAAAATGCCATTGATGCAATAAGAGCAACTGTTTTCTCAGGCTGAAACTGATTGAAAGCATCCCCTATATAAAAATGAAATGCATTTCTGTGGATGCATTGACGCTTCACCATCTGTCCAACATCTCAGATTTACTCTCCCAGATAACTTCATATTTCACCCTGCAGTCCCTAAAGAAACATCACTTTAAACAGGGCCACATGGAAAAATGCACTTCAATAACATCTGAAGGTCTTGCATTTAGCTGCAAGGGCCTCTAATCTAAATGAGTGATGTGCCTATAGAGTAAGCTCCATTTAGAGTTATGGAAATAGGGAGGAGCAAACGTAAGGGAAAGCATGTTAAAAAAAGAGAGAGAGAGAGAAAGGAATTAAAAAAAAAAAAGGAGTTGGAAAAGGGGGAGAAAAAAAGAAGAAAAAAAAAATAACAACAGCTCCAGAATGATGGCAGTAGAAGACACAGGGATTTACAGATAAAGCCAGAAGATGCTGGCAGCCATCTATCAGTCTGCCTTGATGAAACAGGTATTGGAAATTAACTCAGGAACCCTATGAATTACATTCAATCCATGCTCTGGGCTAAGCACTTGTCAATTTTAGCTGCTATTGCAACCTATTACTTACAGACTACATGGTTGGCAAGCTAATGACACTGGGGAGTATTAAAGAATAGCAGAATAAACTGTATACAGTGATGCTTGTCACAGACTGAGCATATCTTCCCATACGCCATGTGAAAACTGAAAGCCCAAATTCTTGGTTCTTCACTGAGCACTTAACCTTTTATCACATTATTTCATATAGGAAAAAAGTACATACCTGAAAAATTAATCAGTGATCCTCCTGTTCACAGAAAGCTTTTACCAAGATTTTCTGAGCATTGTGAAAGAGTGCTTTGATTAAACTTTTCTTGAACTTTCTTGCCCCTCACCACAGGATAATTCACACTGAAACAAAGCTCTTGAAAATGACTTTTTTTTTTGAGGATGCTGATAAAAGATTAGACAAATATGCCCTCACTATAAAATTTCCGCCTCTGATACATACAATGTACTTCTTTGCTGTGGATTGGGTCTTCCCACCTGACTAACACTTGATTACTTAGCTTTCAAAAGGAACCTTCCAGGGAAGGTTAATTTAATTTTATGTCTTCAAATACATACATTAACAGCTGTGCACTGAATTGCTAGAAATGCATTTTATTAGAAATGTATTCACCCAATATACTGGAACTTCTTTATTGTATTTTTCAGTTGATAAGCTTGTCTAACAGTGAAATATTTTAATAAGCAAGCACTTTCAGAGTAAATGTCAGCCAGTGTGATTCTGTGACTAACAGCTGCTGCTGCTGCTGCTGTTGGTGGAGAGAGAGAGTCACAGAGACAGAGAGAAGTAGAAGTACTGAAAAAAACAGTGAAGGCCAAATTAGAACAAATTTTTGTCAAGTAAAAAGGGCAGCTTTTTGTCTGATGGAAGAGATTTAATTAGAAAAGTCACAGAAGGAAGCTGTCTCAAAAGTACCGGTTCCATTTTCTTCAGATAAGCTAATGAACCTCATTGAACTTTGCAAAGAATTGCTGAACCAATATACAAGGGGAAGAAAAAAATCCAGAAAATGTGCTGCAGCACCCCTTCAAAATGAACTAACCAACCATCAACATGACTCTTGATCCCAGGAAATGAATAGTGTGACATATTTACTTACTGATTTTTCTTCCATTTGACTGAGCAATGGATAAATAAATGATTACAGAAAGAAATTATTTTTGTACACTGTTTCTCTTTTGAAGCAGACTATAAATTAAAATTTTATATCACATGTTGTATGTGCTAAGTCACCTACATGGTACATTATCTACCCAGTTTGTTGTCTAATTCTATCAAGGTTTTTTTTTCCCCTAACAGCAACCATAACAGAAACCTATTAAGGAACCTAATATTTTTCATTAGACAAGGGCATCTTGAATGCATTAAAGATCACGGTAAACAAATTTCTTTTAACAATGACACTTCAATAAAAAACCCTGCCCAGAAGAAGATGATTATGTAGAAATTCAGGGGAACTCACGAATTTTGTTTAAAAAAGAGGCCTTTAAATGTTTTGAATTGTTTTATGCTTCATTGGTATTCTTCATGTGCTTTTCTCCTTGTTTAGCTTTTCACAGTATATCCATGTTGGGCACAAAGCTGCAGACATGGTAGTCAAGTGTATGGAACATATGGAATGCAACCGTAAAGAGTCTCTACTCCCTTTCCTACCAATTAACCAAAGCTATCTTTCTATTATAGGATAGACAAATATGAAAAACGCATATTGCAAAAACAACCAACCAAATAAAAAGCGGTAATATAAGTTAGGACTTACAGAAATAACTAAACAGAAGATTCATAGCAGACGGATTTTCAAAGCAGAAAAGGTAGGTCTTTAAGAAGTAATATAGTGCTTGAGAAGCATGTTTTCTTTCTGCACATCTTTGTTCTAAAGTTTTGGAATTAGGTGTTTATGTGATTCCCAAAGGTGTCATCAAAGTCCATGGAAATTTTTAGGTGTATGGGATGTCATTTTCAAAGGACAGCAAAGTAACGCTAGAGCTAGCATTTTTAAAGTACATAAAAGCCAGGGAGTTGCTAAAAGATTGTACCTCTTGCTACATCTGAAACTATGCACGTACATATAAGTATTCTTCAGAAGAGATTTTGGGTAGAAGCAGTTCAACCTCCTCTATACTATATAATCTTTTTAAATCAAAATACTGATTTTCTGCAGGCATACATGTGTGTAACAGTTCTGGTTGCATCTAGAGAGGCCAGATATACAGCAGAGACAATATACATGCTAGCAATGAGATGTGTCATTTCACCACATTGCCAAAAGACTTTTTAAGGCTTTTATTGACGTGGTGGATCCCTGAAGGACTTTAAATGTGCAGTTCATATAGATTACATAGATAGTTCCTGGTTCATATGGAAATGAAAAAAAAAAAAGGTTGGAAGCATAGTAGTATTGTATAATCCCACAGTGTCATTAGGTCCTGTCAACAATAACTCAAGCTGATGGAGGTCAAAGCAACAGAGATATGAAGCAATACCAATGCCAAAATTTAAATTACTTTCTACTGCTTGAAGAAAGTAGGTTTTGGGGTTTTTTTTTTTCTTCTCATTAGGGAGGATGGTGCTGTGTGCTGGTCCAAAATGCCATTGTGCAATATTCAAGATGCTGGCAAAGGTGATAGTACGCTGTTGCTGGGTCAGTGTACTTGATCATTGCTTTTGCCTGCAAATAGAAAGCTACAGGCAACAAGTTGCTGAGGTCACTTCTCCTACATGCTGACTTTGTGAGGTTTGGGCCTGTCTACACAAGCAGGTACACTTCTAATACATATATTGATTTTTTTTTAATTAATATTATTTATAATTGTTATTTGCTTCTCTGTTCAGAATGGTTAGAAATATGTAACATGTTCTGGCCTTAATATTTCTCAGGGCTTCTTGATCCTCGGTCTGTGCTAGGTGTCCAGACTCTCATAACAGTAAGAAAGCAGTTTGTATAGACTAGGATGGCTGAGGATTTTGTTTGGTTTGAGGATCAGCTCCTCGTTCATTCAGGTAATCTCTTCTTGTTAGGAAAGCTTAGAACCCTTGATGTTTTCTATTGCATTGCCCAAGACTGCTTAGCCTGTTCATAACACAGAATAGCAATATCCCAAGTGAAGGTTCTTCAGTTGTGATGGTGGTGGAAAAGATTATTTATTCCTTCTATGGTGATGATGTAAGAATTCCCAATGCTGTTACCTCATTTCAGTACACAGATGCTTAAAGCAAACGTTGCTGACCTCCCTCCTCGGATGAAAAGGGAGGAAGAGGTCTAGTGCAGTATGGCAATATGGGAATAACAGCATCCCAGCCTTGCGGGTGCTTGTGTTTTTGCTTTCTGCGAAAAACTGAGGAATCATTAAGCTTTCCACCCACCACTGTTGTTCTGTAGAGATGGAAGGCAAATAACAATCTTAGGCTGGATGAAATGATAATCTGATTAAGTGTTATCTCTAGTGTTCTGTGCTGTAAGTCAAGACACATTCTTGTGTGCATGGTACCACAAAAGAATCGGTTTCCACAGAGATAACACTTGGAGGATGTGTTATCTGTAGGCAGACTGCAGTCTCTGATAATGAGTCTGGGGGAGTCATCGCCATACTGGGCGGCTGGTTGATGAGTTCCTCCAGAAAACCTGATAAGGCACTTTCTGCAAAGTGTCTGTATGCATGTAAATGGACGATTTTAGCTGAATGAAACTCGGTTCAAAACACTGAGATTAATAGAAATCTTAATTAGTCTACCAAGGGCTGGCTCATGCATTACAATGTCAACTAGCTCAGACTTTTCCTGCATTTACTGTTTTCCTGT
The DNA here is from genome assembly GCF_036417845.1 of Apteryx mantelli. Classification (NCBI taxonomy): domain Eukaryota; kingdom Metazoa; phylum Chordata; class Aves; order Apterygiformes; family Apterygidae; genus Apteryx; species Apteryx mantelli. Next base: position 39,089,405 of record NC_089978.1, read on the forward strand.
GTGATACTATTGTTCATGTAGTACCATGGTCTACATTAAAAAGTTAACATTAATTGTGTTTTGCTGTACTACTGAATTCAGACAACATAATACTTTCTATTTCAAAAAAAGAGGCAACAACATAATATCTCAGATTTCCTTTTGGAGAAAATAAATAAATAAATAAATGTTTCTGCTTTCTTTGCCACCTCAAAAGCACTTCTCAGGTCTCATCTCTGCCTGAACACACCGGATTTGCCCTGCCTGTGCACCTGGATGTGACAGGACTACGGTGCATACAAGGTCCCTCCTCCTTCCAGCCTAGTTTCTGTGGGGAGGGAAGCGGGCTAGACAGGCCTGGAGGTCCTTGGTCTGGGAAAGCGAAAGACCACAAGTGCAGAGCAAACCACTGCTTCATATTTTAGATATAGGTTGCATATGCAGCTTCAAAGATGGATAAATGATATCACTACCTCTATTGCAAAATCCTGTTAATTGAATGTAAAACACTCAGTCATATTTACCCTAAAGACTGCATAAGCATTACTTGGATCTAAACAGGATTCCTAATTGTTCAATTGTTTCTGGTTCAAGATTAGCCTTTTTAAAGTTTGCTTTGAATATGTATTTATGCTAATAGTGCTAGACTACCCTTTTGACAGATTTTCAATGGCAGAAAAGACCATAATCTTGCTATTTAAATTTAATTTGTAATTCATTGTTTTCATGAAGTGTGTGAAAAATGTATTTTGTTTTCTGTATAGTCAACTATTTTGTTTTGATTTGGGTGAGGGAAATTATTAGCCTTATGACTGGATCACCAATTTTGATTGCATGAACTTCTCATCACTGCAAGTTTGTTTTGTTTGCCCTGGACAGAAAATATTTGTGTTGACCACCTGTGATCAGTTGCAAAAAGTTTAAGTACTTCTTGATCTTTTCAATTATTTACAGTTCTATTTGGTTCAACTTATTTAAACCAGTATGTCACCTTCTTTTCATTTTGTATGCATGGTCGCAGCTTACAATAAGCCTTCAGTGGTTCTTTATGCCTCTGTGAAATACACCTATAATTTTCCCTTTACTCTTATAAAAAATGGAAGTCAGACTAGAAGAATATTGTGTGTGATAAATTGATATATTTTTCATTACTAAGGAATGTGAACTATTTTCTCTACTATATATTTAGCTGGTTTTGGCTTTGAACTTTTGCACTTCAATCAAAGTGCAATTTTGAACAAAACTGTTTCTTAACTTTTATGGGAAGCTCAGCTAGAGTTCCTTTTTCACTGGAACTAAACTGCAGGAGAAAAATGTATCAGCAGAGAAGACCTCACTGTCAGACACCAATCAAAATATCTATCATAATTAAGTAACCAAGGCTAAGAACATATGCATATATGTTGCCAGAAAATGATTGCATGTTTGTGTAACAAAAGCAGTAGCTGCAAGTAAATACTTAAAGTACCACTGTCATTATATGTATTCCTTTCCCTTAAACTTTTCCTCTGATTGCAGCCACCAGTGAGAAAACAACAGGAACACTAGCAGAGACAAAATGCCTACTGGCTGCTATTATTGTTGCTCAAGCGAGGGACATCTGCTCGTCACAGCAAAAATGTCAGTTACTCTTCTAAATATAAAGCCAGAAAAGTACATAAAAGACTCATATTCATAGAGCTATTTCTTGGTTTGATTAAACTAGAAAGTTTAAATAATCCTGAGGTAATATTTGATTCCTACTGTGTTCTACAGTTTATTTCAAATGTATGCATAATGCTGTTTGCCATGTTATTGTTTTGCCTGGAACTATCTTCTGACTTTTCCACTGACTGACATTTTTTCTTATTATTATGATCGCATTTCCCGTGTTGAAAAAGGTGACATTTGGCATTGAGATGATTATTCTAAAGACTACACATTAGAAATTTTGTGAATGGCACACTAATTCTGTTTCTCCATAAATCCACACTACAAGCCTCCAAAGCTAATCTCACAGTGTTACACAATTTACAGGAGAACAGCAGGCTATTGTCAGGTTTCCTGTTTTAAGAGAGATTATTTTGCCTTCTTTATACTGCAATACCAATGCTATGAAATGACCTACCTATTTTTTATTGTCCAGCTCCTGGAGTGCAGAAGTTATAGGCAGAGTGTGGAACTTGTGTGTCCAGTTCAGGGATTTTTTTCCACCTTACTTCCTGTGGAATAACAGAAGAGTGTGTGCAGTTGGGCTATAAACTGTCCCATTATTCATCATTTCTTACACCCTCTAGAATTAAGGCTTTTGCAAAGATGAATTCATAAGGTTTCAACAAGTGGAAGAGACACTAAAATGGGATTCTGCAGAACATGATACTCTGCATTGCTCTCACACTGTGGGATAGGGGGAAGGAGATGGGAGGGAGAATTGGGATAGCAAGGTCTGGCTTTCTCCAGATTCATCTGACAAGCTTCTTCCCTTCCCTACACCAGCTCTGAGCATTGGGGTTCTGGCATAGATACAATTTAAGTCAGAAGATATGTTTCTGTGAATTAGGCTAACATAACAAATGTAAAGGAAAGGAGTAACTGAAGAACTGATAATCATTTGTAAGTAGATGATAGTATAAGATAGTCATTTGATCTGTCAAACAAACTTCATGATAACCCCATCCTTTGTGAAAAGGAGAAAAACTAAAATAAAGCAATCATTTAATACACTTCTTAGGATCTTAGAAAATCAGCAACTAAATGTAACTAAAAAGCATGTATCACCAACTTGCATATCTTTTTTATTTATTTTAGAGCATTGCAGATGCACTCAGAAGACAAGTCATCAGTCAACAATGACAGTTAACATGAAAATGTATAAGAATAAATTGGGTTTTAATTTTTCTTGACTAAGTATAGACATCTATCATAACTAATGCACTTCTAATAGCACAGCATTTTTTTTTCCATGAAATAATCTCATCTATTTTGTTATGTGTCTTAAACCTAATTAGAAAGCAACAGTCCTAGCAGTTATAAGAAGAAAGGCAATATTTCTTTTGACCAATGTAGGTGAAATCTACTGCAATTAAAGTTATGGCAAAGTTTATGCAAGAACAGAGAGATCATATCTTTGCTAAATAGGCTGTGAAGTCCTCCTACTTTTGGTGTCTAATTACTGGTGTCATGCTTGTAATAGCGGCATCTGTGCACACTCAACACTCTAATGGGCAGCTCCTACAGGACTAATGAATTTTAATTGATGGTGTTTAGCGTGGCTTTTGGTTTCTGCCTCTTGTAGAGTAGGCTATGCCCTTCTGCTCTTCTGTCCCAACTGAGCTGCATCTCTGTTGGGGAGCTCATAGATACAGATGGTCAACAAAAGGTGAAGAATGCCAGAACTCTCTGGGCTTCAGTCTCTTTTCAGTAAAGATAAAGCTTGAATTGCTAATGAGCTTCCTTTTTTCCACCCAAGCTGTTTACACTGTGGGCTTAATTTTAATCTCTTTTAGTAAGATGACACATTCCTTTTCAATTCAAAACATACTTTCTCGGTTGACAAATCAGGAGGCCTTCTTTCCAGCCTCCTGATAGGTAGTTTTAAATGTAGCGTCCTTTGTCTGAGGAAAAACAAAAACACCTCATGGTGACACTTAATCTTTTTTCCCCACTCCCAGAGCTTTTTGTGAGAAAGTGAAAGAAGTACCAGGCGTAGAAGAATAGAAAGAATTATCACAGGTACCTTGGGCAAACAGAAATGATGCATCTCCCCAGAAGCGCTGTTGCCTCTCTAAATGTTAGTTTTTCTGTAAGTATTCTTTATTCTCAGATCGAATGTTCATCCTTCACATTGATGCTCCTTTCAGCTGTGCTTCCAGGAAGATGCAATGTAAGGCAAAAGTTATTTAGGTGAAGTACCATTATAGTATCTTAATAACCCTTGAATCTCTCTTGCTTCATATGCAAGACTATTTTAAAAGGGATGGGGGGTGGGAAAATCATTTGAACAAGCAATAAGAGTGACAGTCTTATTATTCAAAAATTCCTACTTCAGAACCATAAATCTCTAAGTCACATGCTATAATCAAAATCTGGTTTATATGTAAATAAAAAACTTCTTCCCCCCCTCACTGGCGAATTAACAGAGCTGCTTGTTACTAGTTTTAAGACAATTACCTGTCTGGTCTCCTGTGACCTACCCACCTAAAGAGAATAATCAAAAGGTATAATGAGAATGTGTTGTTTGTGAGTGATATCTCTGACTTGCTGTCTTGTTTCACTAAAAAAACAAACACACAAAAAAATACCAGTGCCCCTCTCTTTTAAGCAGTAGTCTTTTTTTTTTAGAGACAAAAACCTGAGAAACAATTTTTTATCTCAAAAAGCCATGTTATTGTCCATCCCCATCCATTAATTATATTAACGAGATATCATGATGAATTAAGGCTTTCAATAGTCATCATTTAGTATTTATCAGATGGAAAGAAGAATGAAAAAGTTAAACATGTCATTTGCTGGGGTGAATACTGAAATAAGCAGTATTTGTGTTTCTTTCCAAAACTCATTTGTTGAAGCTTCATGCTGCCCACATCCTCCACTGCTTTGTCTGCATGCAGCCATGGTTATGGCACATAAGGATGAATTCCTGGCTTTCAAGGCCTTCTGTGTACACACTACACACCAAATTTCATCAGAGCTGGTTGATTTGTGTGGGTGTGGTAATGCCAGAGAAATGGAAGAACCTTGGTTTATCTCAAATACTTATTTTATTAACTAAAATTAATAAAATGATAATAATTAAAACAATAAATCAGCAAAGCCCCCCCAAAAAAACAAAACTCCTTAACAACAAAAACAAATAATAACACAGCACATGCACACACATCTCACTCACGCATGACCCTTTCCAGTTACATCCTATCTACAGCCTATGCCATGGTTTCCCCAGGGAAGTCAAGCTTTCATGCACCAATCCCAAAAGGAGCTGGGAGAGGGCACCCATGCTGGCTCAGTCACTGACAAGGATGGTCATGCCAACCATGGTCTATTCTTCTGTACAGCAGTCGGGCCTACTGGTAACTAGTTCTTAGGGCATCTTCAAAAGGTCTTCCCTAAAGTTTGCTTTACCTTGCAGGGCTTATGTCACTAGTCTTCTTGCTCTGAGCATTAGGTGTGTCATCAAATCAAATATTAATTGTACTGGTTTCACTCAGCAGTTACCTTTTCATCTACTGGTTGCTTCCTCATGATACTTCTGGGCTCAGTTGTTTGTTGCTTCATGTTATTTTGGGGTGATTATAATCACTTATCTCCAGCCAGACATTGCTTCCTTCCACCAATCGCTCTTAGTTCCCCTTTCTTACAACCGATAATGACAAAAATTACTATATATACATTTTTATTTGGCAATATTATGTCACCAACAGATGGCCATGCAAGGTTATCCACACCATCTCCATTTTATCGCCACAAAAGTGCGACTTCTTTACAACCTATTCCTTGAGATGAGGGTTGATTTTTAGTCTGAACCTCAGTTCAGCAAGGAATAACTAACTTGTTTGAAGAGACACATATGCCTAATTACTTTAGTGAACCAGCCTGCCTATGAACAAAAAAGGTTCCTCCAGACTCCTAACCTTCAATCTAAAAATTTATGGGAAGACCTTGATGGGTATGAGTGGGATGCAACATGCAGAAGAGGCCAGCTGTAAGAAATCCACTGCAAAACCAAAACCTGCGTTTGGCTCAAGCATGGAAATTTAAAACCAGCGTCTCCCAAGTTGTGGTTCTGTCCGACTTTTCACAGATGAAGTGCAAGATTCTCCTCACCTAACTTTGGCTATCTGTAAGTTAAATCTGATTTAAGCTAGATATGTAGGTTTTCTCCACAGGTAGAGTGGAAGTTTTTCTACCTACTTTAGATACCTATGTATGCAAAAGTATTGCAGGAAAAGTATAGTCCAACAAGTTTTCATTAACAAATTTATCCCTGCCAAGACAGAGATAAAGACTGATTCATACCAGTTTTGACCTACAGGAAGAAGACATGTCAAAATGCAAATGCTAAATGCACATACTCAGTTGCTTATTAACTTGTACCTTTTCATATGTGACTCCATTACTGAGCAATGAGGCCAATGCCTATCAAACCTTAAGTACACATGCAGTCATCCACTGTGACTCCAAGACACAATACTGTAATATACTGCTCTAGAGTGTTTGACAAAAAGAAATTCATAAAATTGGTCACTAAAATACTGTTTTTTATTTTGTATTCCAGCCTCCATAGCTAAAACGTTAAAATATTTTCTGTAAAACAGACAGTATTTGGTAATAAGAACATATCAGTTAAAAGCAATACAGTTAAACATTAAGGATATTAAGAAACACAAATCTATCGATCTCAGCTTGCAAGCAGAACAATAGGGAGCCTTTAAGAAAGATAATTTCAGTGGTTACATTTACAAACAACACGTCCTAATAATTTAGTCTAGGTTTGGTGGGTGACAAGTACTGTGTAAAAGCTGAAAAAAGGGTTCATACATATTTATTCAAGTTTCAAAATAAATTAATTTTCCATTGTGTTCGTGCATATATCTGGCCATATGTGGTAATACTTTCTGGCTGCACTGGCTTGCTCTACAGAAGTAAGAAAGCAATAAAACCAATTTAAGTAGCTTGTGATGCCAAGTTTACCCCTTCATTGAGCTGATCCGATCGCTCCTGTAGCACCAAGTCTCCAGGTCATAACTATAAATGAGGACAATGAAATTGAATATCTACTTATATTCTTGTAAGTAAGGTCCCCAGAAGGAATAGGCGCAACACAAGGAGTTAAAGGAACATTGCAGAGCATTCAGAAGATGTGAAATTTTGATATGCAAATCTCTAAAAACATGATTGAAAGATACATTTTTATTGAATCATGACCATTATGTTTTTGCTCTAAACAATGAACATCAAACACTGAGTGCTTAGAATAAGCCTCTCACTTCAAACTAAGATTTCTATTTCAGGAATTATCTGTGCAGAATTTCATACGAAACAACCTATTAAAAATTGCTCTCAGTAAGCCTGCTTTAAGGTTTTCTTTGCCCAAGAGAGTTGGTAACAATACGTGAGGATCACGGCTGAGGTGATCAGATCTTTCTATTACCAAACTCTAGTTATTGCATTTGTAGGAATGGCAGTCCATTCATCAAGTGAGTTACAATGCCAATAAGTGGGAGGTGAAAAAAGTTACAAAGATGGAGTCAATGAAAGCAGCACAAAGAAGCAAACAAGAGCAGCAAAACACTCTCCAATACAGCTCACTGCTGAAAAATAAGGTAGATGGGAGGTTTCATGGAACCATACCAAGCAAATCAGCTCTAAAGGGACAGATTTCTGACGGAATTACGTATATCAGCTTCATATGGGGAAATATTCTGGTTTATAGTAAGAATATAATAAGCAGAAAAGCATCTTTTGATTGTTGGTTTTATTTAAGTTTGAAGATGCTACAAATATTTCTATATGACATAAAAAGTATGACCGTCAGATCACTATACGTTGTAGTTGCATACACACACATGCACACATACACAAATATATAAAACATGACATATGTCAATAAAGTTATTGATACCAGCGAAATCTGGGAAGCCTGTCAAACTTGCCCAGAAGTCCTGTGTTCACCAAGAACAAAATATGAGGACAGAATGCAAATCTTCAGGAGGGATTTCCCCAGCCTCCCCTACATGTTCTACCAGTAGAAGGCAGCCTTTCTTTAACCTAGGAGATAATCAAGAGATATTCCAGCTACCAGTGAAACCAATCTCTATCAAATTAGAGCACCTTGGCAGTCTTTCCACCATCTAATACTGCCTGCTATTTAGGCCTCTTGAAAAGGGGACTGTATGCTGTAAATAGCTTCTTGGCAGATCTCCACTCAAGGCCCAGTGCCAAGGGTTTACCCAGGGCTTTCTGTAAGCCTGGACCCATAGGTTCACCTGCCATCGTGAGACCAGAATTTTGAAAAGCTCTTCTATTATTTAGGGCAACAGATTAATTTGTTTTAAATGTTAAAAACAAACAAGCATAATGAAATCCACTGCAATGGCAACTCCATGCATATTGATCACCCTTTGCATAGATGCACTTTGATATGTTGTAAAATCTTGCTAATATAGTATAATAAATAAAATGTTGGGGGGGGGAGGGTTAAGTGCATTATATTAGATCAGTATATTCTGTAGCAAAGATATGAAATAGCTCAGGGCAGTTGCTTCCTAAAGGATCATTAACTAGCTTCCATGTGGTAGTTCAGTGATCAATAGATGGGTCAATTCCCAGAGCTTCATTTTAGCTCTCAGTAATAAGATATTATCTAATTCACATCCTATCCACTATCAGTGAAAATGGAGAGCAGATCTCAGCTGATGTGAACTAGCATAGCTCCATTGCCTCCAATGGAAACCTTGTTGGGGGTCAGACCACAATCAAGGTGCCTACTTTCCAACTTCTCTTGGTAAGATGAAGTTCTAAGGACGCTAAGGAAAGCCTGTAGAACATAGCTGCTCTGCAAGCTCATAGAAATAATTTTGTCAAATAGGTTGAGCTCTAATCATCAATCAGTCAAATACATGGAGGTTTTTGGTATGAAAAACTTAGGGAAATGAAAACTTTACATATCTACTCTTCTTCTCTTTCTCATCTGTTGTTTCTGCACATTCCAGTCCTGGGGATCTGTCTTTTCTCTTCCCACATCAGTTGTTCCCTGGCTGGAAAAACAGCTTCTGAAGGTAAGTATTAGAAACAGTTTCATTTACCAACTCCTTTGACACATTGAAGCTCTAACACATCATGCATGTGAAATACCATATCTGCAAAGAAACTCAAAAAAAAAAAAAAAAAGTTGAAATTCTGTACTCAACTTGTCAAATGCAATTTCCACCTACCTGCACCTAGATTTGGCAGTAATGCTACTGAATGAGGAGATAATGAACTGTGTATCATGGCTTAAAATTACCATGAAGAAGATTTCTTCTAGAGTAAACATAGACTACTTTTTATTCTGTAAAAACCCTCAAGCCAGACTGTGCAATGTGCACAGATGCTCAGTGTCAGAGCAGAGAGTAAAGTATCCTTCTTCAAGCTCTAGCAGCCCACAGGAGTAGGCACTGACTCCCTTTCTGCTCTGCTTAATCTGTGAGTCACACAAAGTAGTCAGAGCCCTGGTTTTACTCCCCAAAACACCATCCAGGACTGCCAAACCACCTTAAGGCAGGAAAGGATGAGGTAAGGGTTTGTATCACTGGTACAAAGCAGTATAGTAAGTCATCATTCCTGCACCACCTAGCTGGTAGCAGGGCAGGAGCGGTGCCATCCCCATGCTGCTCACTGAAGGGTGCGGAATGGCAGTGTCCCTCCTGAAGAGCAGGACACAGGGACACGGCAGGCTGAGCTCTGTAGACCAATGGCAACTAAAACAGTTAACGTCAAATTTGTTTGCAAGGCTTGGCACAGTGGCTCTATGCAACCAATATTTTGCACTAAGCTCCTTTGGACTTGATACATTGATTTTAATGGAGTAAATCCAAAGCATATTGGCGTAACCAAGTAGAGCATCACAATTCCGTAGTGCTGAGGCTGACATCGGAGTCATTAATGTCATTTCTAGCATCCTATTTTATTTTCAAAAATTAGTTTTTCTCAGGAGCTGAATAAGCACATTAATTCTGAAAACCTGTTGCAAGAATATGCTGTTTAAAAGTCTAACAATTGGTACAGACAGTTAGCAAAATAGACACAGTTCAAAAGACTGTGTGTTTTGTTTTTCTTGTTTTTGTTTTTTATTTTTCTTCACAGCATAAACTACAGAAACTATGTGTCAGGGTCTGAGCACAGAGCATCAGCAATACTTAAAGGTAGATCCTTCAGGGAAAACAGCAGCTACCCCCCACAAACCCACAGAGGAAGACAGACAGAATATGTCTTTTTGACAATCAAAGCTCTAACAGGAAGAAGGCACAGACAAAAGCTGGTGAGATATGGCTATTAGAAAGCCGGCAAAAAACTCACGCTTGCACAGTTACAAGGTAGTAATGCTGTGAATGAGATTAAATCAATAAAGAGAACAGAGAGAGAACAAGAATAGACTGCATTTCTTTCTGCCTCTGTTCCTGCCGGTGTATATAATGCAGAAGCTTGGTCATTTCATGTGTTCATCCACATCTCGCCAAATTACATTTGTTAAAATAAATAAATAAATAAATAAATAAATAAATAAATGCCAGATAGGGATGCATTTAATCCATTTTTGCCACAGCAACTTTATTTAGAAAGCTGTTTACCTTTCTGAAAAGCCTCATTACCCATAAAAACAAAGAATGAAGTTGATTAATGTGCTCTAAGTGTGATGTTCAAATTGTAATTTTCATATACGTAAATGGATGCTTCTGCCGTACTTTGTTTGATAATTTACAGAGTTAGCACCGTCCAAACCACTAATCAGTTTCTTTTTGTGAAGACAGCTGCAGAAGATCCTTTTAGAATGCTAATTTTCATTAGTGCCTTCACTCACCAAGAACGAGGGCCTTTCTTACAGATAACCTCATCACTGTAAACCAAGCTTCAGGAAATTTGGTTCACTTGCAATTCACTTGTTTCGGGAGTTTTCTGTTTGTTTGGGGGTTTTTTTCAGCGGGGTAGTCTGAAGAGAAGAAGAAAGAACAGCAAAAAATCCCAAGTGGATGGATTTAAAAGAGGAGAATGCCTATAAATCAAGACCAAGGTAGTTTATCTTTTTCCTTTTTTTTTTTGATATTATCTTCTGTTTAGCTGGCAGAAAAAAAAAGAAGCTGCACGAAGGTAGCATTTCTCTAGGTACAGTCTGGATATTTTGTAGGATGGTGGCATTAATACAGATTAGCTTTAACACACCACTTTACTAGTCATTTTGTTCTAAAGCTCCTTTAATGCAAAAAATAGTGCTGTAACCACATGCACTGTAGCAGGAAGCAGAAAAGACAAACAGATTAATGCACTGGGTAACCATGTATGAAAAAACAGGTTTAAATAAGTAGTAGTATTATCATGCTATGCTATGTTTTACAGAATTGCCTCAGTTTCTCTCAGCAGTGCTAAAGCTGGCTCAGTGGCAGCATTAGTTTCTGTTAATTTGGAATTTTCATGCTCCAATGCCAGTATTAATGTTTCATGCCAGTGTAAATAGTAAGTAACCAATCAAATGGTCTAAATATATTAATGTTCTGCCTTTGCGCATAGGTATGAGAAGATTAGACTAATTCTGCAGTACAAAGAAAACAGTCTCATGGAAGCACTGAAAGTACATTTACTGTTGCAAGGAAGAATGATTTTTCTTGAAATATTTTGCACAGAACCAGAACAAAATTAGAGGTAGTCCCCTAGCTTTAATACTGCAAACAGCAGTAATGAAACAGCCTAACAGCTTCCATAACAAATTCAAGTTTAAAGGTGTTAAATAAACTCTGAGCAGTTTCAAAAATCAGTCTGAGAATGGCTGAAACATGTCCAGGAGCCCCTGCAATACCTCCATAATGATTATGGTTCTGAATCTACATTTCAAAATGGAAAATGTCCTCTGTTGCCTTTCCCCCAGAATATATGCTCACACCCATAAACTCCATCTCGAGTCCCTTCCATTAAATCCACCCATTTCTTCCACTTATTCTGTATTCTGCCTCCTCTTCTCCTCTGCCTCCTGATCGCTCCTGCCGCATGCAGATGCCTGCACACCCTGATCCAAGCCCCTGAAACGATACTTAGGGTCAAGCAGGCAGATCTGGTGTCCCTCTTGTGGAGAAGGAGTCACACTGATGAGACTGTGTAAGCAGAACAGAATTTTCCAAAAAGCGAAAGGATATCCCACAGTTAGACACCTTGAATATTACATTTACTGCAAGGAATAACTTAGCATTTGTAGCCTCTTTGTCTCTCTTGCTCTAACTTCTATAATTCAGTGACTCTATGGGATGTGTTTATAAGCAGTTTCATAACATGATAGTACAGTTATGGAAGCTATGCCTTCCTAAGAGCTGTGCTGGGGGAAAAAAGATGACAGTGTACTGTTGAAATGAGCAGATATATACTAAAATAACTGACAGAGAAGTCAAGAAAGGAGGATTCTGCAAAAATTAGGGGCATGTGAGGTGCAATAAATGTAACTGACAAACTGAGAAAGGTGTAAGAGCATGACTTAGGCTGACTATTAAACTATAAAAGTAGTATACTGCTTATGTAAAACTGCTTATTTAAGAGAAATGAACTGCCAAAGTAACTACCTCTTTAGGTGCATGAGAATGTCAGTCTTCAGCTCAGATACATGGAAACAAGACTGTGTTATATAGTGTGCGTTATCTGTGATAAATACAGCAGATCAGGATGAGTGAAAGAAGAGGAAATAGAAAATGCTCTTGGGCCATAAATGATTATCAGAGTCAGGGTGCCAAAGGCAACAGTGTTATTGGAGGCAGGGAGGCAGAGTGCAAGTAAAGAAATTAAGGAGCAGTGCCACTGCTAAGGAAACACAGCTATGGAGGTGCTATAAAAAGCTGCTTTGCTGATTTCTGTCTATTTTCTTTGTATTTCAGACATATAAACAGTTGGGATTGCTATATCATCACTGTATAATCCTGTTGCTGCTACTTTTGATTGTGAGATCAGACAAGGCTTTAGAAAAAATAAATAAATTAACAACCCCCCAAAAGGGAAAAAAGTAGGCAGTTAACAAACAGTGAGAGATAATGAGGATCATGGCAAAAATGTCCTCATTTGGCTTTAGAGGGACTTCGACAGCCATTTGGCACCCACAGAAATAATTTCTCACATGCTGACAAGCCAAACACGGCCCCTGATACATGAACTGGATTCAATGTTCTCTATAACATCTGCAGAGTAGGGTTGCCGATACCTTATGTTTCATACGTTTACTGCACATAACCCATAAAAGCATAAACATGACCTATGAAGTGCCTTAGTAGCAGAGACATATTTTAACTGAATATTCTGAAAATCTAGACTATTTGGAATAACGATTATATTAATTTGTTAATTTATATCTGTTCTCAACAAAAAACGTTTTGAGTGTATAAACAAAACATTAATGAATTGACATAAGTATGAAAAACAAAATAGGTGACGTGCCAAAATGAAGTTGTCTAGTAGAATCAAGCAAAAATGTCTATATGTACTGGTACATAATGTTTTTTTGTGGAGGAGTTCTTTTTCTTCCAGTTCTCCCACCCCAGTTCTGTTTGAAATACTGCTCACCAAAAACGAAAAAGTTAAGTGTAAGTTATAATTTCACCTAAGGTAATCACTAAGTGAAGTGTCATCTTTTCACCAAAAAGATCCATAGGTGTCCTGGAATAGAGGAAAGATGGGATCTTAGCAGCTTTTCGTTAGAGTGATAACCAAATCCAGCAAAACAGAATCTAGTGTTAAAAGTCCCTTTTGATATCTAGGATGTAATTCTATTTCTATTAAAGGTCACTTTGAGTGCATATGTTTGCCTTTTACCCTTGAATGTTATTCATATGAGAGACAATCTAAGGGAAAAATGATTTCCTTTAACAATTTTGCATTCATGTAGCACTTTGAAGTGACTATAGTATTACAGTATATGCTGATGTACAGTCCAAAATTACATAGAATCGTAGTACTATTTCAAGAACTTTTATTAATGAAACCGTAGGAATAAAACGTAGAAGGAGAAGCTATTACACCTTGATCCAGGTGCCCATATTCGTAGAACTACAGGATACTTTTGGTTGTAAGAGACCTTCGGGCATCATTTAGCACAGACAAGTTCAAAGTTAGAGCAGGTTGCTCACTGTCCGTTGAGATTTGAACCTCTCCAAGGAAGGAGATTCTTTGGGAAACCTCTTCCAGTCCTTAACCACCATAATTAAGAATATTTTTTGCTTGTTTAAATCTAGTTGGAATTTCCCTTGCTGCAACTTGCACCCACCACCTCTTGTCTTTTCTCTATACACCTCTGTGAAGTGGCCCTATTACAAGCACTCATCAGGCAGTTGTGGACAACAATGAGATCGCCCTTAGCCTTCTTTTCTTAAGGTTGAACAAACCCAACTCTCTCGGCCTGCTACGTCACATGCTCCAGCCCCCTGACCATCACAGCAGCCCTCCCCTGGACTTGGTCTACTTTGTCAGTGTCTTTCTTGTCCTGGGAAGCCCAGTGCAGGATGCAGTAAGCATCATGTGGTTGCACAAGTGCCAAACAGAGAGGAGTACCCCCTTCCCTCAGCCTGCTGGCTATGCTCTTCCTAACACAGCCCAGCCTGCCCTTAGCCTTCGTCACCCTGGAGCACACTGCTGACTCATGTTCAGGTTGTTGTCCTCTAGGATCATGGTAAAGCCACTTTCCATCTGGTCAGCCCCCAGGCTGTGAAGGTGCATGGGGTTATTCTAACCCTGGGTGCAGGACTTTGCATTTTCCCTGTTGAACTGCATGAGGTTTCTATCAGCCCATCCCTCCATCCTCCCAAGATCCTCCTGAACTGCAGCCTTGCCATCCAGCTGCTCCCCAGCACCATTTCTGAGAGTGCACTTTGTCTCACTGTTCAGGTCATTAATGAAAACATTACGTAATTTTGGCTCCAGTATTTAGCCTTAGGTATGCCAATCATAACTAGTCATTACCGAACTTTGAAACACTGTTCCACAACCCTTTGAGCCAGATGAAGTCTCCAGAATTTGAAAAAGAGGAGAAGTTAGTGACTGTGGTTTTCATTACAGAATTATATTTGCAAAGGGGACACTACTGGCACTTAGGAAGGACTAGGATGAACTGACAAAACAGACATGGGTGGGAAAGAGTAGCTCTGGGGAGAAACAACATATGTTATTTAACTTTAAATCTTTTAGAAAAACATGATTGGGAGAAAACTTGAAACCTTACAGACTCCCAGATAGTTAAGGCAAACCCTTCTCCCCCAAAAGACCCAATTGGTTTCTTCAAATAAGACAACTAAGTCTGTGGATACAGTTCCGAAGAGTTTAATAGTCTGACCTCAAAAGAACAGAGCAAATTTTCCCACCTCTTAGTCTGCTTTTGATCAATAATCTCCTTCCTTTCTTTCTCCTGAGACTGATGTAACCTTCCCACCTTTTATGGTGTCTATACTCAGTTTCACTGTAGTCACTCCAGCTCACATCCACTCCCCCTTTCATCTATTCATCCTCTCTCCATAAATATAAATCAAGATGCTACCTGGTTCAATGAAACAAAGTAGACTTCTGCAGCAGACGGAAATCTACCTGTATACCTCATCATAAAGTGTCTAATGACCCTCTTTATGCCACTAAAGATAGCTACAGAAGAGGAGGAAGATATATTTTTTTCACATTTACACTTACAGGACAGGAAAATTAGCTTGATTTCTAGCATAAAAGATTTAAAATGAGCAAATATGTGCCTAAGAAGGACAGGAAATGCTACCTACATTTTGAGCTTCATGCTTAAAGATTTTTAAACAGGAAGGTGGCTAAGAGGGTCTCTTGTGCATGTGTGAACTGCCCATGGTGAGTAACCAACCACATCATGATCCACTGTTAAGCCACTTTGTTTCCTGGCCTGAGAAACTTCAAAATAGCCTGAAAGATAAAGTGTGTCATAGCTCCATTCTTACAGGTTATACAGACAGAACCAGAGAGAGCCACAGGATAGGTTTTGCAGAAAAATTTAACATGCAGCAGGTATACCAGACATGTCTGGACCACAATGATCATATCATTTTTTCAGTCCTTACTGAATTGTGCCATTATTGATGGAAATTTGGGATCCTTCATATAGAAATTCTGTATGCTTTGCTGATCATCTGAGCTCTTTCAAATGATGCAGTATCTTCAAAGGTTGATGATCTGTTTCCTCCAAAATTTGTGCTCGGTAAACAGCACATTTGTTCCCCAATATCAAGGGGAAGGGAAAAGAGAACATAAAGGGGAAGACTGCCCCATTTGTCCTCATTGGCTAGAGTGTGGGAAGGGTTTAGGAACCCAATTTAAACCTGGCTTGCCACAGATTTCTTTTGCCAACTTACGGGGAACATGTAGCTTTCAAATGCTTGTCTAGAGTCAAACTCTCAGGAGAACCACATGTGATTCCAGCTTGTTCATTTAGAGAATGGAAAGAAGAGCCTGTGTGAGGTCTGGGCTTATTCACGGAGCCTGTTGGTGTGGTCTGATGGGATGGCCATGAGTCAAAAGCAGGGGGGTCTGAGTTGAGGGGCCACAAAGGGCGGTTCTTGCACTGTTAAATGTTCCTGTTGAAACATGCAGGACACTGGACTATGTGACCCCCTGAGGTCCTGTCCAACCTGAATTATCCTATGATCCTACACTATGGTTGAAACTTATCACTCCCAAAACATTGAATCTTCCATTTTACAGATGTGAGTCAGATCTGAAAATTATACTACACTTGATCTGTCAAAGAGAGTGTAAACAGAGCCTTAAGCTGTATATCAGCCCTACATTCATAATTATTCTATGAATCTTTAACCAGAATGAGCTTTGGTCAAGCATTTGCTACATGCTGTTAAAAGTGATTTTCTTTTTATCTGACATGTTGAAATACTCCATTCCAACTATTTACAAAGTTCTTCTGCTCACTGTATTGCATACCCAGATCCTGCAGCTCTACTTGTATTTATGTCTGTGAGCATTATGCACAGGAAGATCTTGTAAGACTGATTGCCTGCTCATCCACAAAGATGTAGCAATGAATTTGCATGAACAGGTAAGGAAGCCTCCGTAAAAAACATCCAAGTAAATTACCAGGAATATAATTTAGTGCACAATATTAATAGAGTACAGTTCTAAAACAGGATCTGAAAAAGAATCCAGATGGGAAATTTAGGGAGGCAGAATGTAATTATCCAAATTGGAATTTCATCAGGATACCAGGGCTGGCAATGCTGTTCTTCTGGAAAGAGCAGTGGAATCTCTAATGACCAAAAATGGTGTAAACACTGTTTTTTTTCAGCATCTGTCATGCAAGTGTTCTCTCACGTTTTCCTGGGGAATTGGCCCAATGGTGACTCAGAGGAAGCAGTGCTTGAGCCACCTATTAAATTACCATTGAAACTGGATGAAATACCATGAAAAGAAATACAGGATAGTTAATTAGAAGCAAAACAGCCACAGCTCTTTCAATTCATTTTTCTTAAGCTGTGTTCTTAAGGAATACAAGGAATGCTGTCAGCAAGCATGGTCATGGAGAGTTCAAGACTCCTACATGTTCTGCACGAACATTCACACTATATTTGCAAGTCATTTCTTATAAGAATTTGAGGCATCCAAATAAGGAATAGAAACAACTCTATGTAATTTATATAATCATAAACTGCCAGTAATCAAATCTTACTCAAGGCTGAAGTCTGTTGACATAAATTGATCAAACAGTTCTGAACAACCAGATTTCTAAAAATCAAAGTCTACTTGTGGGTAATTTACAAGTAGGAAAAGGGCATGCTTTGTTGATAAATGATTCATTATAAGTAGCCTACTTAGTACAGATCATTCACTCAATTAATAAACAGCACAGATGACAATCTAATATTTTAAACCTCCTTTTATATTCACTCTTGTAGACTTCTAGATTTTATTTCAAAGTTTCAGGAGTCTTTCTAACTATGTTATTGAAAAGGTGGCAAGCATTAAAAATGCTCCTTGCGTTCCCAAACCTAATTCCTCCACCATCTCCAGCAACCCACACAGTTCTTTCCTACTAAAAAAAAGCTGATGAAGTAGCCAGAGAATAAAAGCAAGTTCCAAAGCCAAGGATGCAAACACCCTTCCTCTGGGTCCTTTGTATTTAATCCCTGGGATCTTGGTTTGAGTATATTATCTGATTAGAACTGATACACTATGACAGAGCAGAAGATTGCCTTGGACGTATTTTATTTCATTGCTTTCAAGGCTTGAGTCTTCAGGCACTGAAGGCTATGGAAACACTTCCTTTGACATCAGCAAAGGCTATATAAGGCCATGGTGCTTTATCAGTTAGAAGCTAGATTTAAACTTACATCTAAAAATACAGTAGAGCCAATACTTTTTTTGCAAGGGACACCACTTACTGAGAGAACAGCTGTGTACTCCAGCAGATCAAGTTTGAGCAGTTTTAAGAAGCCACCCCATGCAGAGCCCATTACAGTAATCCAATTTTGATGGATGAAATCCAAGCATACATGCTCTCCTGGAGACTGTGTGCCCTGAAAATATTTAAATACAATGAAAGAATTACAGTATTAAACAAATTTCCTTTTTGATATTCAGTAGGCATTGAAACAGGAAACGCCTAAGTGCATGGCAGAGCGTTTATACTTTAAGTGGTACAGTGTATATGCATAAGCAATTCACCACCAATGAGATATAACAAAGTTATTCTTAATAGTCACTCTGAGTGCTTTGCCTTCACAAAGTACTGGCCTTTTTCTTCCTTACAATCAGCATTTATGGATGGCATGTCACTCTGTGACCACTACTGTACCACTTCTACTCTCTACATGTACCACTTACACAAAAGGCCAATGAAGTTTGTTCTTTCTGGAATGCCATTTCAAGTAACTGAGCAATTATATGAAACATTCTCCATACAGCAAAGCAAATCTTATTATCAGCTTTGCACTCAGAAATGGCTGTCTCATGTTAATGACTTCCAGGTGCTTTCCAGAAGATTTTTCATTTCAAGAAAATAGTAGTGGAACAATATACAAGAAGTTAGCAAGAGGAGTTTACTCTTCCTAAAGACTAGAATTTCTTCTTCCTTTCCTGAGGCACAAGCAGTCAGAAATGATCTCAAAGATTTTCAAGAATGGTCAGTGATTTCTACTGACCTTTGCTCTTTAAGAGATAGGAGCATCCTATCCTATCCTATCCTATCCTATCCTTTAAAAGGAGCATCAAAAATATATGTATATATATTTTCCACTGATCTTTCCCCATATATGTCAATTGCCATCTTAGTACATTCATGGAGCCAGGTTTTGCCAACCATTCATTTTGTATAATTCTACTGAAAAGGATATCACAGATTATACCTAAACTAGTAAATCTCAGAATTAAATCCAAAGCCCCTGGTCCTCCAGCAGTGTTTCAGTCTCATGTTGATGAGAGACCCAATTGTTTCACCAGGGAATCATCACTATTTCCCCTTTGACCCTTGGTTTCTTCGTTAAGGAAGCCTGACTGGAAGAACGTTCCAGCTTAGACCCTGTCCTGAAGATCAGAGGAGCAAGATTTGAGAGTGGGGAGTTTTGATAATGTATCTGTAGTGTTTCTATGAGTTATATTTTGCAGGAATGACAGAAATACAATACCAGGAATGGGGGTATTTTAAATCTTGGTGAGAAAACTAGAAGATGAGGGAAATAAGCTTTAAAAAAAAAAAAAAAAAATCTGGGGTTGTTACGTGTTTTTTATACTATTAATCCTGTACATGTCTTGAAACAATCTGGAGATGTCCTTCTGGTATTTTCAGTTCATAATCTTAAACAATTTAGGATCACACATTTCTTGCTTTGCAGAATTGTTGTGTGTGATCTTACTCACAAATTGTAAGGTGCAGAACATCAAGCATTAACACAGTAAAAAAAAAAGAATTAGCATATAATACTGTAAGAGAAAGAAGAAAAGCAAAGGCAAGACTTTATAAATCTGCTATTTACAATGGATCGACAAACAATAGTGTCTCAGAAAGTCCTACTGAAATAAAAAGTCTTATTTCTAGCTCAGAGTTCCACCACTGAAGAAGGTGTACACACTGTAGCAGGTACTATGGTCTCTGACATGAAAAGCTCATAATCAGATTTTTTTTCATGCCATGTAAATAATAATGACAGGGGGGTTTTTTGTTTTTTTTTTTTTTTTTTTTTGTATGTACATGTTTGGAAGATTCTATTTATTTTGTAATACTACATAATTTTTTAATAAATTGACTTTTTAAAGAGAAACCTACTGAGATGTATCTTACTCCCTTAAAATTCTCAGGTAATATTGCTCTCACTGATAGCCATCAATAAATACAATTCTCCAATTGAAGCAAGTGAACTTGAAAGATATTCAGAAATGAAAACATTGTCTGCCTTTTACATGGGTTAGTACTATGAGAACTAATGATGAGAGAATATCCCCCCCCTCAAAAAAAAACCCTAATAATTTTAGAACAGCTTTTTAAGTGTGTTTCTTTTTATCTGTCTTCATGATTCTACTGTGTTTTCTAGAATAAACCTTCTAACAATGCAGTTTCCTGAGAAGAATGCTCACTTAAAAATGAATAATAGGCCAGAAATATGTCCAGTAGTTCTTGTAGTGTAAGTTCATGTGAAAACACAATGCCAAAAGTTGTATTTATCTTTCTTGACTGCATACGCATAGCTTAAACTCTATGATCAATTAAAATTGCCTAGATTATATCAGCTGTGCTGCTTGAGAATAAACTAAAACACAATCTGGAATCATTATTCAGTGAGGACATTTATAGAAGAAAATCACAGTGTGTTTTTCTCACAAACTGAAGAAGATATGATATTCATCAAACACAATTCAAAATTAATGTATAAATTATTCACAAGGTAGTAATGATTGATGTTTACTGCATCTATTCTCGCAGTAACCATGAAATCTTAGTTCTTTAGAAACTCCTATAAAATTTCTTGCCCTCCAAACCAACCTCTCCCCTCAAGCCTGTGTCCTGACCAAAACAGATTTTTTACCCCAAATGGAAGTCAGAGATTTCAAGAAGTCTGTTGGGGATTATGATGTGACATCCATTGTAGGTAAATGACATCAAACACAAAAATGATAGGCATGATCTCCAATTAATGATAGTTTTATAAACTCCAAGAACATTATAAGCCAAACATCTTTATTAATGTGACTATAATAGGCTTAAAAATAAGCTTCTCATATCACTGTGAGCCTCTGCTGATGTCAGTGGACATTGCTTAAGAGAAGGCTGGCACAAGAGATCAGGTACTTGAAACCAGCCATAATAAAGGTGTATGAATATAATTTTTTAAATGAGCCTAGGTGACTCAACAACCCAGCTTCTTAAGCTGGGAACTTCTAAAAATTGTATAAATATTTAGGAGTTTGAGTATATTCAAAGCATACCATTGGACTGTGGTTTATGTTTATGAGTCATGAATAAATGGTTCTTACATAATTAGGAACTTTTGAAAACATTGACCTACATTACTAGTTGAAAGGGCATCTTATGCCATTACTGTAGGGATGATAAGAGCATGGGAGAAATTTGGAAGTATGACAGAACTTTTCACACATCAGAAAGAGCGATACCAGGTTCCATTATCATTTTTCTCATCCCATTAAAATTTAAGATTTAGGATCAGTTTCTTATCTGATGAGATTCACCATAATGTTGAATATTCAACCCAACATATAGCCACAACAGTGTGGCTACGTTGTGAGTTCAGTGGGAGATCATTCTAAACACATGACTTTTCTGGCTGCTGTTGTAAATAAACCCCTCATTATGATGACATAGTATAAACATCTAATAAATAACAATATATTTAGATGATAAATATTCAGCAAAAACTTACCTTATGAGATAAAGGAAAAGCTTATACTATTCTCCAGAGCTGACTAGTACCCCTGCAAGCAACACCACCTCATACAGCTGTAATCAAGTGATTATGAAGCCCTTACCAGCATCTGATCACTCTCAGAGAAGGCATGAGAATTAATGGTTAGAACGCTGATCCAATATGTCTTTTTCACCTAATTGTTCAAAAATATAACTCCCTTTGCCTTTTGTCTTAACTACAAGAGCAATCCATGCAAATCCATACTAAATATAAAGATTAGAGCACTGAATTCATTGAGTCCTGATAACAAAACACTACATGATTAAGTTGCATTATTAATTAGCTATGAAAAGCTCTTTAATGAAGTGTTTGGGGTTTTTTTCCCCTATTGAATATTTTTATTGTATGAAGTGGGGTGGAGGTCATATGGAGAGAGTGCTAACAGTTTCAATAAAGGAAGTATAACCTACATCCCTATTCATCATATCATGAAAATGATATTTCATTTTGTGTTGTAAGAAGATCCATAAAAAGAACCATAGCAAAGAGCAAAGAGAATAACAGAAACTGCCCTCATTTAGTAGCCCATACCTCTACCATCGAAGTCACAAGGGAAAGTAATTAAATTTAAAAGAAACCACCCATGATTTGAAGCTGCCCTCATTTTAAGTATGCAAGGGCAAGGAATTCACTGTACAGTTCAACTTCAATTATTCAGCGTCCCACGATAATCAGATAAAAGTGTTTGTACCATGTTAGAAGTAACAGTTTTTGGGAAACATACACAATATATCAAAACTTATTCAACAGAAGGAAGTACGATTAGAGAAGCTTTGATGGTCAACACAGCTGAGTTGGGCAGAAAATTTCGTGAACGGTGTATCACAATAGATTGAATTTTGAAAATGAAGATATGGGTTAAAATTGGTGGTTTTGTTCAAGCATTTATAGGACATTCACTTCTGCGTAACAATAGATAGCACCAGTCTGTTTTCCCAAAGTGTCTCAGAGGAGTGTCTCAGAGAGTGCAGAGGTTAATATCAGTGTGATGTGATGTGATGTGATGTGCAGCGTTGCCCAGTAGGAAGAAAATAAGTAGGAGGAACATTAGGCTGACTTGCCTTCCTTTGGACAGCTTATAGTTTCTGCCCCTTGAGACCATGATAGTTATTATGTGATGACCCCATTTTTATCTCAGCATTAGGGAGTTTCTCAAGCCTCTTTTGTTCTCTGGCTTAACAATGATCTGGTCCATACTTTTCAATATTTTCTGTGGCATTCATTCACAAGCTCACTAGAGTGTGTTGTCCTGCATGGCTGTTAGCTTCCTGGTCATCCACCAACCTAGCCTTTTTAAACCAACTTCCATCATAAATACCACATCCCAAACCGAATGTAGTACTGAACAAGCAAAAATTAATGGTCATTATGTTTTACAAACAGAAGAAAATCTACAAATGACTCATCTCAAATTCTGGGAAAGTTCCGCTTGTGCAGAATAAGGGTACCTACTGTAGACAATTAACCTTACTATTTCAAAGTAAAACACTGATCTGCACAAAATCCAACCTTGCACAGCTTGGTCAGCATAAGAGAATAGGTTTAATTTTAGTAAAGAAAATCAGTTAAAGATTACTACATAGCTAATAAATCAACAAATGCAGTTTGCCTGAGAATTTTCAAAAAGATTTGACAGAAATTATATGAAATATTGACAATATGAAATATTGACATGATGTAATACAAAGTTGCCACCTTCTGAAAGTTTCTTCTCAAAAGAGCTGACAGTTATCACATCATTTAACTCTAAATGGTATCCTTGAAAGCTCTTTTAATATCAAGATACAGAAAATTGTCCAAGAAATCTGTAATAAAACAGAAAATGTAGGTGAAGAAACAAAAGATGCATTATGACAGACCTGCATAAGTGCAATCAATATTAAATGTTCTTTCTGTTCATGTATGAAGCAATTTAGGAAGAAAATGTAAAAATAACAACACAGAGTATATTTATCATGTTCATACATATTTGAAACATCTGCTTATACAAAGACCATGAGTAACACTGGATAATAATGTAAGAAAATAAAAGACAGGATATAAAACTATAAGGAGTGTAGAAAAGAATATAATACAAATTATCTACATATGCAGCAATATCATATGATTTATAAACAGTCCAAAAAAAGTATAAAGCCACAGGAGAAGAGTGATATGCAATGCATTGAAATACTAAATAATTGTTGACTAGATATATGAGGAAAAAACAGATCTGCTAAGACAAACTACTCACAGGAAAAAAAGAAAATCTTGTTCCACTTATTAACAACTGTAGTGTTTAGTCTTATGCATTTGTAGCAATGGCTTAGTATCTGGTATTTTAATAGCCTGTAAGTGGAAATTTAAGCCAATGAAATACATGTATACTCTTTGTGATATATGAATACTAAATATGAAATAATACTACTCTAGTAATACATTAGTAAATACCTTAGTAAAACAAACATGTCAAAAAAGTTGCCAGAAAGACTGTATCACCGCATACCTATCTTTTTTAAACAGGATTTTATTACAACACTTTGAGCATTCGTTGCTGCAATGTACCTCGAAGTCTATGAAACTTCAGGATGATCAATGATTGTATCTTAATACTGTGCAAAGATTTGAGGTACTTTTTTCTACTACCTTGCACCTTTTGGCATGAGTTATCTGCATTTGTGCAAGGCAACAGAAAAAAAAATAAAATAAAGACACCATTCTATCTGAGATCATTCAAAAAAATGCGAACACATCTACCAAGGAGAAAGTCAGGGTCTAGATCATCTGGAGAAAAAATTTGCCAAGTGTGATGACTCATCTTCTGATACCTAATTTAAAGGATCATTTAGTCCCATTTATTGCTTCCATGTTCTCAGCAAAAAGAATCTAGTGCATGCAAACTGAAAAATAGATGTCACACCATAAGTCCATTTAACCTTGTTACCCTATTATTAGTTCCTTCATTAAAGAAAATATTATTATGCCTGCCTTAAATGATTGCATTATTAAAAAAAATACAAAAATACAGTAAGAACCTATTAAAGAAACGGTTTTCCTGGCTCTAATCCTGCAACATTTTTGTCCTTTCTAATCAACTCTTATGTGTGTTTTTGGAGTTTGGCTCTTCCATCCTGGCCACTAAAGCTGTTTAAATGAATTTGCCTTGCCGCAGTGCTCATGACAGAGACAATTAATTGGAACAGAGATTTCAGCATTCTGTGCAGTGGCTACCAGAACAAAGCAAAACACAAGCAGTCTTAGAGATGCTGTCTTAAAATCTGGCACCATTTTCAAAAATTCATCTTTATAAAATGTTCTGTGTTTTATACACAACTCAATTTCATTCCTTTTAATCCAAAGATCCTTTCAAAGAATGACCCAGCTGGATTCTACATTTTGTTTGTTTTTAATGAAACTCTTTACACCGAAAACAGGTATTGCAATATGGCATTAACGAATGCTGTCTGCTGTAATCCACTATTACCTCAAAGATCTATTTAGAGATATATATCAATGTCAATTACCTTTAATTAAATGAATATCATCTCTAGAATAATATCTTTGCCAAAAGGAAAAGAAAAAAAAAAGAAGTGTTGCAAGTTGACTAGCCAAACCTTCATCAATTGTCTGATTGCTGACAGCTCAGTGGTACATGAATCAAGAGCCAGAATGTCATTTGCTAACATATTGGGAAAATTATTTCTGGCACCAAAGTGCACCTGAATATTATAAGAAAACATTTCCATATACCTCAACAATCAATGCAATAAGACCAACAGAAGAAGCCCTGCTGTCAAGTCTTGTACATACGTCACTGCATTAATACGGCAATGAAAAATGTTTGATTCCTCTAAATAAACCCTAACCAACAAAAGCATGAACAGCAAATTGATACTTTCAGAAAGTCAGTAGGTAACATTTTCAAAAGACTCCAAGCGACTTAGAAGCTGAAAGTCTCTTCTGAAAGTATAAAGTAAAGTCTACATATATCTCTCCAGTGGAGGGAACTCCCTGAGTCATGAGAGTGGTAAGACTGAAGATGTATGTCTCAGCATTTCTCTATTGATTAGTTAGGTCAAGCCTTCCTGTCTTTGGAGTGCAAAGGTCCCCTTAACATCTTTTTGAAAGCCCATTCCTGTGCAGTGTAGATGACTGTAGAGTTGTGAATTCCACCATGGGACCAGGCAGTTAAATGTTACACACCCTGGTATCTTTGATTTAAATGATTCAAGTACCTAAGACAGAACTTGTGGGTAGACTTCAGAGCAAGTGATACCTCCTGTGTAACCTTAGGCACTTCACTGAGGCACCTAAGATAGGAATATTATCACCTTAAATTCTCTCCGTGGAGAAAGAAAAGCACTTCCAGAAGATAATTTATTCCATTAAAATCTCTTTCATTATGCTATCTTTCTTCATGGAATACTAAGGGAGCTTATGGCCACTGGATCTTGACCTCTGTACCTCAGTTAGATGGGGTTAATTCTCTGTAGATGTTGTAGGACAAACTATTATCCAAATTCTTTTATCCATATAACTCATGCTACGATCTGAAAGTAATCTGCCTTTCTAGAGCTATCTTTCTAAATATGTTTGGAACTGTTCATATCTGTATGTCATAGCACCTGTCTCTTGCTCCAGCCAAATTGGAAAGAATTAAATGCAGGACTCTGCCTACATTGCCCCACGAAGGGGGATGAGAGGTGTCCTCAGAGCACATTGAACATCCACTCACAGCATGAGGTAGCTCTTCTGCCTTACTTTTTTATTTATATAACTTTTAGCTCTGCTGTTCTGATGGTGATGTCTGTTTTTAAAACAGCACCTGAAAGTAACAAGCACGCACTGAGAAGGCAACGGTCACCAATCTCCTTGTCATGAAGTAGGCTATGGGCTCATCATTCCACATCCAAAGCTGTGTCACTGTGAAGTAAAGAATTTGACAACCCTGGGACCAGTATCAGAGCAAGTCCTTGTTTCCAGGAATGTTTATGCAGTTTACATTAAGAAAAACATTTTTTTTCATTTGAAAAACAAACGAAGAAGCAAAAATCCACAAGAAGAAAGAAGCCAGAAATCACGAGGAAAACAGAACCTGAGCTCTTCTTTTCTTAACTGGTAGGATGCACAGTCACAGTCCTTTCATCTTCCTCTGATGCATCTTGCATTTGTCTCCTCATGAAACAGCTTCAATAGGGCAGGTACCCACCTAACATATTCTATAGCCTGGTAAGTTTGTTATTCTTCTAGAAAACAATAGGAAAAGTCATATGAAGTGAGCACTGAATTTAGATCACCGCCTTTCTGGAGGGATCAGATTAACAGCAACAGCCAAAAAAAAAAGGAAAAGAAAATATGCTGCATATTCCTGATTTTGCTCTCTAGCTTTCAACTTCTTCCTTACAAGATTAAATTCAGGGACACTTTTGGAACTAGTTTACTACACCCTATAGTAATATAGATGAAACTGCATTGATTTGGACTCCCTCCAACCTATGTAATTCTCTAAAAAATTCCTAACAGGTCTTGCACCACAAACATCTCCACGGACCTTCATACCATGCTACTAGGTATGTGACACGTATACTCCGTGCCATACTATAAAATGACATTCTGGTGGACTGCAGGGCAGTTATATCTTAGTCTACAGCATAAATTCCCTGGGAAGACCATGGCCAAATGATGAGCAGTCTGGATTTGGCTCATCTGTTCAAGACAGGGTAAGCCTTTGAACAGTTTGGAAGCCAAACCATTCTGCACCGCTTGGTCTAGGGAAACAGGGATCATTTCACAGGGCAAATGCCTGAAGTATCCAGTGAGTTGGCTTATTTCTTTTAAAGAAGAGAGGTAGCTAGCTCCTTTTGAAAGATTCAGGATTCTAGATCCCAGATGGGCATAGGTTCCTCCCTGCAAATCCAGTCTTTGTTAAGGAGGACACACTGAAAGCATATTCTTTACATGGCATTTCCTAACGGGCAGTTCTAAATTGCTCCTGACTCAGTATAGTGATTGCTGGGAGCTGAAGTGCCTGTGAACTCTGGAAATTGCTCTGAACTATAACAGCTGGGTCTTTTATTTGATATAGCCTTAAAATTCCTTTTTGGTATGGACCTAAAAGTCTTAGTCATTTTTGAAAATGGGGCTTGGAGTCTTGCATCCAATATCTTCAAGTGTTTTTATGTTTTTCTGTAGGACTGAACCATGCTAACATTGTTATAGAACTATGGAACATTACCATGTCTGTTACAAATGCTTTAAAAAGGTACTATTTGTCTGCAGTGGCTTGGTTTGAAATGTTAAACTTAAATTGTATAATGTCAGCGTCCATATTTATGGCTGATGCTTAAACTTTTTATGCTGTGTAAGTGCAGATGGAGTTATACAAGTGCTGAAAAGCTCTGCAGCCAAGAATGCAATTTCAAAAATGTCTTTTGCATTCAAAGAACTTTAAAAAAGACAAAAATAGTTTTGAATGTACTCCATTTCAGAAACTAAATTTTAGCCCAGTGAACCTTTATGTGGTTGAGTTATGAGCAACTGGAAAATGGAAACACTGGGACACTATCTGCTCTTGAATTCTGAACAAATATTACCATAAAGACAGACAATAGCAGCTCTCTATACATTTCATCATTTTGAGGATAAAAGTATAATGAGTGATTAACATCATTTATTCATATTGTGAAAACATTCTCTATGTGGGGTCAGACGAAAAAAAAAAACTGCATTAATTCTTGGATCAAATTAAAGTGATCTTAATTAAATTTCCCCTGGAAGTGACTTAAGGGAACTTAATCAGGGCCATTTTACTTCTTCATAGCAGGAGGAAACTCATCTGACCAGACATTGATATTTGCATTAGAGAAGTTTAAATCTGAGATAGTCATCCTACACTGCACCTACAGTCCAGCAGAGGCAAATGGATATTTCTAGGGTGCAATTCATTTACTCTTAGATCAGATGAATTACATCTTGAAAAGTGCCTGGATCTTTCCATTGACATTACACAGAGCCTAAGATAAACCTGAAGGATTTGCATTTTAAATATCTCAGAATTATATGATTTGAAGCTTTCCTTGGGTGTCAGCAAAGATTTAGCTAACTAACGTATTATATAATGTATATCCTAACTTATTTTCTAAATTTGTTTTTTAAGATGTATAATATGAAAAAATGAGTTACAAATATGCATATGTTCTTACTGAAGCAAGTTGGCATAGGCCAAGTTCTTTCTTCTTTTAGAGGGATCTTCTTTTTAGAGAGTTCTCTTAGTAAATTTAATACTTGCATGAGGTCTAGAGCTGATATCCACTGGGACCAAATTATTTTTATCAGCACAAGAAGTGGTTCTGAACTAGCATAGAACAAATGCCTTTATTGTCCTGTGCTTCAGGTCTATCTTGTAGAAAATGTGTTTAGAAAAGAGTTAGGGGGTTCATTCTGCTAAATCATGGACAGATCTGCTGATAATGCCATAACTAACTCATTTTATGCACTATGATCATAAATTTCTTCCATGAAATAAAATGAAATTTCACTTTGAAAAATTCTCATCTGTGAAATGCCAGGCTTTCAGAAAGTTTCTCAAACTCATAAGCCAATTGATTGAAAAAGCCAGCCATAGCAGCACAAATGGAAAAGCAGAGATACTGTTTTTAATACTATAAAATGTAATAACAGTGCTACCTAACAGCTACATAGCCATGATTTTACGTCACTCCTAGCTTATATTAGATGTGAATTCAACTGCTTAAGCCTTTGCATGTCACTTCTAGCAGGTTCTGAGCCATCAATTACACTGGTTCCCAGGAGACTAGAATTTGGACAGCCCTATGTCCTGTTGGTCCTGGACTGTGTAAAATATCCTTAATGGACTTGAAACAGCTAAGAGGCAGAAAAACCCTCTAGTACTTCCTTTCCTTCCCAAAGGGAGGTGAGTAAGTTCCAAGAGACAAGCAGGTAATTTATAGTTTAACATTTTACTTTGATCTGTATATCGCTTTTTCTATTTTGAGCTAATTTGATTAACTACGCACAAAGGGGGAACCAAAGGAGAAAGGTTTTTCTTCAGGCAGGCTGCCAGGAAACACAGTAGCAGAGACCTAATTTATTATTATTATTATTATTATTGATCAGTCTCCAAGTGATACACATAATTGATTCAAAATAACAGAGGAGCAGAATTAAATCTGAAACATTTGAGCATACTTAATATGGGGTTTTCCAGTGCTAAGAGATTGGACAGTTTCAACTACTTTTTAATACCACAGAAAATGTATCTAAAATTATATTATGGCTTCACAAGTTGTTTTATGTCAGCTAAACTTCAATAACTGACAATATGTATGCTCTTAGCCCACTGCAGATATAAAGAAATGTGTGCTAGCTTATGTCCTCTCTTGTTAAGACTTAAGCAAACGCATTTCATATTGCATTTCCTGTCAGTTACACAAAGTACAAAGTAATTACATACATCCGATTTAGTCATTTAGATGCCTTTATAAAGTATAGGGAGAAATGGCAGCTGTATGGAGTGATTCATCTCATTCTAAAGTAGACAGCTAAAATACATCAGAAGAAATATGTTTTAAAAGTACGTATTTCTTTCTTACTAGGGAACCTACCAGTTTAGATGCAAATATCTACCCAAAGTTGCAGGAAATGAACTTAGCCACATTTATAACAGCTCAGCTTACACAAGATAATTCATTCTGGTACTGTATTGTGTTAGATCTGTGAAGATTTTTTCTATGTAAAGACAGAAAAAGGTGTTGTTGGCTCAAAGTACTTATCACCTATATACACAACACATTTCCCTGCTTCCCTCAACTGTGAAAGCACAAAAATATGATGAATCACAGGTTAGAGAACTGCCACTCACTTCAGTCCTGCCAATACTCTAAGGGGGGGTCCTGCACAGACAGTGAAATCTGTGTGCAGAAGACGACTCCTGTTGTAGAGAGTTCCATAAATTACAAGTTCAAAATACACACTGCCTTTAACTGACTTCAGCAGGGAATAGTCAATGGTGTAGCCATGAAAAGATAACCAGTTCTGGTCTTGCCTGTATTACCACCTGACTGCCAATTAAATAATTTTATGCTTTAAGTATTATGAAAGGTTGGACAGGAAAATTGGACTAGGCATTCATCTATGAGATATGCACACAGGGGGCTGTTACCAAAAAAAAAAAAAAATAATAATAATAAAAAACAGTCAATCATCATCAGTTAATGTGAACCAACAACTTTGCAAAGTTTACTCATTCTTCAAATCTCTGTCCTAGGACACAGAGATTTAATCTTTACTTGAAGGCTCAACCTTGGACAAAAGCCAGGCTTCTCTGACCCAGAACATTAATGTGTATAGAGTCTAGACTAGTGTTTTACCAGCACATATGTTACCTCAAGTCAATTGCCAATGAATTAACACTAGTTAAAGGAGGAATATGAATTAACCATTCACTGCAATACAGTCTAAAAAGCTTATATTTCATATAGAAAATGTATAAACTACTCTAGAAATATTAGAAATAAAATTCTATTTGAAGTGGTTTTAAAGAATACATACAGTGCATAATTGATCTTAAAAACTAAAATAGCTCCTTCACTGCCACACAGAAATTACTGTCAATGCCTCCTCTAAGACTGTGATTAACTGCACTTAGAAACAGTACTGCAGAGGTATAACATATTTTGCAGGGTAGATTGTGGATCTTTGTTAGTTAGGAAATTATCTGCTAATTGCTGTTCTTCATTTGAATTTATAACATCACCACTATAGCAACAGTTAAGTTGTATTTGAGAAGGCACTTCATTATAATCCCATGTTTTCAGAGGCTTATAACTCTATATAAATTATCTGCTCATAAAGTTATTCTCAGTCCAAAGAAGGCATTTTGGAACAGTCTGACACAACACCATTTGACTGCTTAGGATTTACATGTTCAAAAATGTGCTACTTCTTTTGCCTCCTTTTTGATGACACATTAACATACTTGTCAACTTATGGTATTCAGAAAACTCCCAGGGTTTTTTAAAGTGCCAGCTTGCAGTTTTCAACAAGTAGCAAAGCTTCTGACACATTTGGGAGAATGATTAGAAATAGCACTGTTCTAAGTGTTGCTCAATTAGGGAAAGGTCAGCGATACTTGAAACTGCCCAAAAAGTACAGTGACATGGGAGAAACTATCAAGATTTTTTTATATTTGTCAGTCAGTCAAAAGGGACCAACCCAGTGGCATGGAAAAATCCTGCTTCCTCCTTCTTCCCTTACAAAATAAAGTAGACATAAATTTGTTCATATCGGCTGGAAAAAATATTTACCTGTCCTAAACAATTATCCTGTAAGGATACTACAGCTAAACAGTTGACCACGCGTATCAACATCTGACACTTGGCCACAGCTCAGTGGGCATGAATTCAGGCAGTTTGCAGTGAAGTATGGGTCTAGACATCTAACTGCTACTCCCACGTGATCTCCAGTCCAACAGTTTAGTGACAGTGTCAAAGCAATTAAGCACCTCAGAAAAACCAGCTGTAAAATCCAATACAGCCTCCTGAATAATAACACCAATGAGGCATGGGTTGTCACCTCCTAACATTTTTTTCAACAGAAAACCAAAAATATTGATGTCAGAGCCACTGGGGATTTGCAGATATATAGAAAAAAAGAGAAAAGTGTGATTTGGGCTCTCAGTACCTGTTGAGTCTTCACAAAAATGAAGCTGTATACACCACAAAGAGAAACAACGGTCACAAAAAAAGAGGCGACATCACAAGAGGTATCCTCTTGGTCTTATGAGGGTGTCACTCCAAATGACATATACTGCGGAGTAATAAGAAACACCTTCTCCAGATCTCAGGGAGGAGTGAGATAAACAACACTGAATTAGCTGTGTTTCCCCAAACTGTCTCAGACAAGCTACAGCCACAGCAGACTGAGCAGCTGAGCCCTGGGAGACTGGGCTCGGAGTCTCAGGCAGAAAGAAAAGATTTATTGCCATCTGGTAACAATGATGCTGATGTCTCGGAGACCCACAGGGCTATACCTCAGCATCAAGCAATTCCAAAACTAGATGGGCATAATTAGGTAGCTTAATTACTGGACCGGTTATGAACACTTCAATTCTGCATTATTTTTATGTTGGCATTGCAGTTAAGTTTGGGAGGGAAAGGAGGATGTGGGAAACTCAACCTTTAAGAAGCTAAGATGAGCCAAACAACCAGTCATTGTCACGTGTTGTCAAATGATATTATCCAGGGACTCCTGTTATACAGTATGGATCAGTTAGGACTCAGAATCTGAGTGTAGCAACCCTCTATCATGCTTCTTGCCAGTCAGTGATTACTGAAAAACACAACAACCTTGGAGGTTGACAACCTCTATATATTCACGGGACAGCTACAGCATGAACAACTTACAGTACAAGTTTCTCCATTCTGACTCTGCCAAAATATCACTCTATTCACAAGCTTCTCATAGCACAGCCAACAGAGGCAGTGAACAGATGCAGCAGTTTGCCCAGCAGTGTTTGGGCTCTGGCTAGAACTTGAGGATCTTGTTGGACGTTGTGGTCTTTCTGAGGACCCCTGAGGAGCTAGAAGGTGATTGCTGTGAGCAGGAAAGGGGAAGCTAGGCAAGGACAACTGCAGGAGGCCTTGACTTCTCCTGGGAGAAGCTCTAGCTAGGAGTGGCTGCTGCTAAAGAGCCCTCTTGGTTGCCCCTGACCAGAGGGAGTTGGGGCCTTTGATCCAGGTGGCCCTTGATTAGGGTGGGTCAAGCACCTGTGAGTCAGTGCTAGGGAGAGGCCTATATAAGAGCCAGGCCTAGAGTGCAGTGAACAGAGGAAGCAGTTTGTGCAGAAGGGTGCATGAAGGTGCCTTTGTTTCTGGGCCCTGTGGTGTACGCTTCCTCAAGTATGGTTGTGACATGCCGCAGAGCACTTTCCCCAGTGGCTGTTGGAGTTGCTGTGTCAGAGGCTTGGACCCAGACAGACCTTCTGACAGTAGATGTAGGTCTCAGGCTGCAGGGAGTGCTTGGGCCTCTCCAGGAGGCCTGGGCTGGCAGTCAGCTCTCCTGCAGGAGGTGTGCTGCTGTTGATGAGTTGTGTTGTCAGGTAAGGGAGTCACAGGAGGAGGTCAGTAGGCTGTGCAGCATCTGAGAAGATGAGCAAGAGATAGACAGGGTATTCTTGGAGACTGTACAGCTCCGGGAGTCCCAACCCCCCACAGCAGTGGAGTTGCTGGAGGGCTCTGTGCTGTGTGAAATGGTACATCATAACACCGTAGAAGAAGGCTGGAAACTGGTCACTGCTCGTGGGAGAAGAAAGGCTCCTACTCCTCCTGAAGACCTGAAGCTGAAGAACAGGTTTAGTGCCCTCCAGGATGAGGAGGAGATGGGCATGGCTGCCAGGGAAGTACCTGGGACAACAGACCCTGTGCCTTGCCGGAACGCCCGGAAGAAGCGGCGGGTGATTGTTGTGGGGGACTCCCTGCTGCAGGGGATGGAGGCACCTATCTGCCGACCTGACCCCATGTCTAGAGAGGTTTGTGGCCTGCCAGGGGCTCGTGTGAGAGATGTCATGGAAAGACTGCCAAGGCTTGTCCACGCTTTGGACTATTACCCACTGCTGCTCTTCCTTGTGGGCGCTAATGACACCAAGGGCAAACTGGAGACCATCAAGCAGGATTTCAGAGCTCTGGGGATGGTGGTCAAGGGTCTGGGAGTCCAGGTCATCTTCTCCTCAATCCTGCCAGTGAGGGGAAAGGATGAGAGGAGGAGGAGACGGACTTCCCAAGTTAACGAATGGCAGCGCCGCTGGTGTTGGCAACAGGGTTTTGGTTTCTGTGACCATGGGACCCTGTTTGAAGATCGACAACTGCTTGGGAGAGATGGGATCCACCTCACTAAGTGGGGCACGCGTGTCTTTGCCAACAGGTTGGCCAGCCTGGGAAGGAGATCTTTAAACTAGGAAAGATGGGGGAAGGGGAGAGTTATAGTGACAGGGTAGTTGGCAAAAGACAGCTCAAGTCAGGACGCCTCCAGCAGGTGAATGCAGCCAGGGAAGTGCGCATGGGATGTGGCTATGGAGGATCCTCTTGTATCCCTCCTGGGAAACCTGCATGCTCGATCACCTCCCTGAAATGCCTGTACACCAATGCACGCAGCATGGGGAACAAACAGGAAGAACTAGACGTCTGTGTGTGGTCGCAGGGCCATGATCTCATTGCCATTACAGAGACATGGTGGGATAACTCACATGACTGGAGTGCTGTCATGGATGGCTACATGCTTCTTAGGAAAGACAGGCCAGGCAAGCGAGGTGGTGGAGTTGCTCTTTATGTGAGAGAGCAACTGGAATGTATTGAGCTGTGCCTAGGGGTGGCTGAAGAGCAAGTCAAGAGCTTATGGGTAAGGATTAAAGGGCAGGCTAGCATGGGTGACACTGTTGTGGGTGTTTACTACAGGCCACCTGATCAGGAAGAGGAAGTCGATGAGGCCTTCTACAGACAGCTGGAAGTAGCCTCACGATCCCAGGCCCTGGTTCTCATGGGGGACTTCAACCAGCCTGATATCTGCTGGAGAGACAACACAGCTAGGCACAAACAGTCCTGGAGGTTCCTGCAGAGCATTGGTGACAACTTCTTGACACAGGTGGTGGAGGAGCCAACAAGGAGAGGTGTGCTGCTGGACCTCGTACTAACAAACAGAGAAGGACTGGTGGAAGATGTGAAGGTCGGGGGCAGCCTTGGCTGCAGTGACCATGAGATGGTGGAGTTCAGGATCCTGCGAGGAGGAGGCAGGGCAATAAGCAGGATCGCAACCCTGGACTTCAGGAGAGCAAACTTTGGCCTCTTCAGGGACCTGTTTGGAGGAATCCCATGGGTTAGGGCCCTAGAAGGAAGGGGGATCCAAGAGAGCTGGTTAATATTCAAGCATCACTTCCTCCAGGCTCAAGAGCGGTGCATCCCTGTGAGTAGGAAGTCAAGCAAAGGAGGTAGGAGACCTGCATGGATGAGCAAGGAGCTCCTGGCAAAACTCAACCAGAGGAAGGAAGTATACAGAAAGTGGAAAGGGGGACAGGCCACTTGGGAGGAATATAGGAATGTAGTCAGAGTATGCAGGGATGCGACGAGGAAGGCTAAGGCCCGTTTGGAATTAAATCTGGCAAGAGATGTCAAGGACAACAAGAAGGGCTTCTTCAAATACATCAGCAGCAAGAGGAAGGCTAGGGAAAATGTGGGCCCATTGCTGAATGGGGTGGGTGCCCTGGTGACGAAGGATGCAGAGAAGGCAGAGTTACTGAATGCCTTCTTTGCTTCAGTCTTTACTGCTCAGGCCAGCCCTCAGGAACCCCAGACCCTGGAGGCAAGAGAGAAAGTCTGGAGAAAGGAAGACTTTCGCTTGGGTGAGGAGGATCGGGTTAGGGATCATTTAAGCAAACTTGACAACCACAAATCCATGGGCCCTGATGGGATGCACCCATGAGTGCTGAGGGAGCTGGCGGATGTTATTACTAGGCCACTCTCCATCATCTTTGAAAGGTCATGGAGAACAGGAGAGGTGCCTGAAGACTGCAAGAAAGCCAATGTCACCCTAGTCTTCAAAAAGGGCAAGAAGGAGGACCCAGGGAACTACAGGCCAGTCAGCCTCACCTCCATCCCTAGAAACGTGATGGAGCAGCTCATCCTGGAGGCCATCTCTAAGCATGTGGAGGAAAAGAAGGTGATCAGGAAGAGTCAGTATGGATTCACCAAGGGGAAATCATGCTTAACCAATCTGATAACCTTCTATGGTGGAATGACTGGCTGGGTAGATGAGGGGAGAGCAGTGGATGTTGTCTACCTTGACTTCAGCAAGGCTTTTGACACTGTCTCCCATAACATCCTCATAGACAAGCTCAGGAAGTGTGGGCTAGATGAGTGGACAGCGAGGTGGATTGAGAACTGGCTGAATGGCAGAGCTCAGAGGGTTGTGATCAGCGGCGCAGAGTCTAGTTGGAGGCCTGTAGCTAGCGGTGTCCCCCAGGGGTCAGTACTGGGTCCAGTCTTGTTCAGCTTCTTCATCAATGACCTGGATGAAGGGACAGAGTGCACCCGCAGCAAGTTTGCTGACGATACAAAACTGGGAGGAGTGGCCGATACCCCAGAGGGCTGTGCTGCCATTCAGAGAGACCTGGACAGGCTGGAGAGGTGGGCGGAGAGGAACCTCATGAAGTTCAACAAAGGCAAGTGCAGGGTCCTGCACCTAGGGAGGAATAACCCCATGCACCAGTACAGGTGGGGGATTGACCTGCTGGAAAGCAGCTCTGCGGAGAAGGACCTGGGAGTGCTGGTGGACACCAAGTTAAGCATGAGGCAGCAATGTGCCCTTGTGGCCAAGAAGGCCAATGGTATCCTGGGGTGCATCAGGAAGAGTGTTGCCAGCAGGTGGAGGGAGGTGATTCTCCCCCTCTACTCAGCCCTGGTGAGGCCACATCTGGAGTACTGCGTCCAGTTCTGGGCTCCCCAGTACAAGAGGGATGTGGCACTACTGGAGCAAGTCCAGCGAAGGGCTACAAAGATGATTAGGGGACTGGAGCATCTCTCTTATGAGGAAAGGCTGAGAGAGCTGGGTCTGTTCAGCCTGGAGAAGAGAAGGCTGAGAGGAGATCTTATCAATGTGTACAAGTATCTGAAGGGAGGGTGTCAAGAGGATGGAGCCAGACTCTTTTCAGTGGTGCCCAGCGACAGGATGCGA
Organism: Apteryx mantelli; assembly: GCF_036417845.1. Lineage (NCBI taxonomy): Eukaryota > Metazoa > Chordata > Aves > Apterygiformes > Apterygidae > Apteryx > Apteryx mantelli. The sequence continues at coordinate 39,126,733 of NC_089978.1, forward strand.
GGAAACGGGCACAAACTGGAACACAGACAGTTCCATCTGAACATGAGGAAAAACTTGTTTACTGTGAGGGTAACAGAGCACTGGAACAGGTTGCCCAGAGAGGTGGTGGAGTCTCCTTCTCTGGAGATATTCAAAACGCGCCTGGACGCGATCCTGTGCAACGTGCTGTAGGTGACCCTGCTTGATCAGGGGGGTTGGACTAGATGATCTCCAGAGGTCCCTTCCAACCTCAAGCATTCTGTGATTCTGTGATAGGTCGGTACACAATGATATTGCAAACCCCATTCCAATTAAAATATGTGGTTCTCTACAGGCTGCTAATTTTTAGCAGTGGTGGTGACATCATTTTGAGAGAGAGAACTACTTCAGTAATTTTGAGTAAAGGTTTGAGATATCGTGGCATAGTAGACGGACAAAATGCTCTATTCATTCCTGTAGTCATGACCTCCTAGCAAAAACACAAAATATTGATGGATAAGAAGGATTATCAGCTGCAAAATGGACATACAGAATGCAAAGGATGCAGCAAAACCAGAACCTAATCTGCAAACTCCAAGCTGTTGTACTTTTGGCATCAAGACTTTAGATATGAATAAGAAAAAATTTGTTAGTTTTTACCTGAAATCTCCAACCTGAATTTGAAGGTAGCTAGAAATCTTGAACTTAATGGAGAAATTTTGTGTCTTACTGTCATTTTTAATCTAAAACATACTGGTCAATAATTGTATGAGTTGGCCCCTGTTTCCCAAATATAGCTCAACAATTGTTGATCTGTCTATTTCCGTAGAACATGAAGTGGCTTTAAAAATGCTAATGTGATTCCAGTAGCACACTTGCTCCTTCTAACCCACAGAGTAACAACTTTGTAAGCCATAAAGAGCAGACCAGACTAAAAGGTGAGTATATTGCCATTGTGAAGTCATGCATGTTACACAACCAGTGTACATCATATGCAAATTAATACAGACATCCCTTTCCTTCACAGAAAGTATTACAGCACCCTTCCTTTTTTCTTTGTTCTGAAAGGTGTGAATAAGAGACCTGAAGCCAAATTAAGTGTCTAGAGAAAGCACTCTTCTATGTTAAACTAGCAGCAAAAGAAACAGTAAACAGCTACAGACAAAATAATCTTAGAAGATTCTGTAGTGCTAAGACAATGATTCATTTTCAGCTGAAGCCCTCACCCTTTATCCACCTTTCTTTTTTTATCCCTAGACCCAGATCCAAATTGTTTTTCCTCCACAGTATATAGCCTGATTTATTTATTTTTTAACTCCATTGAACACAACTGCTATGTATACTAACTAGGTTTTTGTGTCAAGGGGCACTAAAAATATGCTAGTATCTCTGTGGAGACAAATGGAAAAATCTTGGTTTGGCAGGGCATTCTTGTCAACAAAGAACAAACAATAAAGGACACGTACACTGAAAAGCATAATCAAAAAAGGAATCGTATGGAATAGTATTATTTTAAAAGCTCTAAAAAATCTTTCAGAAGTACCTCGCAGGCATAGAAGGAATTTTGTTTGCTTGTTTATTTGGGCTTTTTTGTTGCCTTTTGCAGCGTAATATGAAGCCTGTTATAGTACTTTGTAGCAGAATTTAAGAATTAGTAAGTGTTGGTATTTTGCATAAAGCTATTGGATGAGACTATGCTTTCTGGCATAGCATGCCATTGTTTGATAGTATTTTAAGAGCATACTGTGCTTTAACTATCAACACACAATATTTGCTAGTTTTATACTCCACAACTTTATGTGCAATGGGATAATTACTATGAAGTCTGTATTGTAGCACTTTTGTCACAGTTTATTAGATATGGAGCCTTGTTTTGAACTTTTTATTTGCTTTTTATGCTGTCACTTGTATGGCACTTGTACTGTGATTTAATTGGAAATTGGACCAGATAATATTAAAGAAAATTTTGATGTTTCCCGTAATTAAAGATTTCTCCCTTGCTGGCATGTTAGTGGCGTTCTTTACATGGCGCTTATTTGCTTGATTTGTGCTTAAAGGATATGTATATCTAAATCTGTTTCATGAAATGAACCATGGGGCAAAAAGTAGTATATACCACATTTTCCCAGCAGTAGTCTGCAAGCACTAACATGACATAGATACAAATCTGCAACACAGTAAAAGATGAAGAGAAACTACCTTTATCCCAGATTTAAGAAAATACTAAGTATGAAATAACACTTTTTTAAAATTGACTCAGAAAGGGAGAAAAGGATATATGAACAGTTTCAGGAAGGAAACTAGATAATCTAACTTCAATCTAAAAATTAAGCATGTGCTTAGTGTTTGTTGCATTTTTTTTGGCCTGGGATGCAAAACATACAGTAAAGATGGAAGGGAGAGGATTCATTTTTCAGAAAATACACCCTCAGTCACATCTGCCATAAAAATGTTTATTTCTGTGGTACTAAACTCTTATAGGCTAATGAGCAGATCACTCATCTTACTAAACTGACTGACTTTTCAAGGAATCAAGACCCATTTAGTGGTGAGCAGGAGCAGTGGGACAACACTCACGAGGGGGTCTTGGACTCAGGAAAGAGGTTTGGGGCCACCCAGCACAAAACTTCTAGCTCTTCTGAGGACTACTTTTGAGATCGTCAAGCAAACTCTTCAGGGAACATCAGGGTGCCTGCCGTGGTCAGGAAAGGATAGCCACAGGTGGCTGTGACTTCTAGCTAGCTCTAGCAGCAGAAGGGTGTGCAGGAGGGGCCAGAAGCTCTGCTGAGGACAACATACATGTCTTCCACAACAGTGGTGTGCTGCCACCAGGCATGGTCCCCAGCAGCCATTGGAGCAACTGTCCCTGTAATGTCATCAGCCTCCACTGAGCCTGAGCTCCTGAGGAAGGATGCAGGTCTGGTGGTGTGGGGATGCCTGAGGCCTCTCACTGAGACTGGGACAACAGGAGACAGGCTCCTTGCCCGCAGGGGGTGTGCGCTGGTGGAGGGTCTGTGTTACCACATAATAGAGCTGCAGGAGGAGGAGGTCAGCAGAATGCATGGCACCAGATACAATGAGAAAGATTGACTGGATGTTTAAGTCTGCAGGACAGACAGGCAGTCTGACCTCATCAGATTAGGAAATGGAGAATACCATGATGGCAAAGGCTGAAAGCTCATGACTTCTGTCACCAGGAGGACATCTCCTGCTCCACCTGCAGATTTGCAACTATAGAATAGGGTCAGTGCCCCGGTAGCACATGAAGGGCTGAGAGCTGCGTCCAACAAAATGTCCGAGCTGGCAGAGCCTGTGACACACAGCAGCACCAGAAAAAGCAGTGAGTGGGAGACTCCTTGCTGTGGGGATAGAGACCCCAGTCTGCCGACCTGACCTGTTGTCTAGGGAGGTTTGTTGCTTGCTGGGGGGAGCTCACATCCCAGAGTTTGTGGAGATACTTCCGAGTCTTGTATGGCCCTGAGACATTAATGCCTGTACACTAATGCGTGCAGTGCAGGGAACAAACAGAAGAAATTAGAGGTCTGTATGCATTTGTAGGGCCGCAATCTCATTGGAATCACAGAGATGTGGTGGGATAGCTCACACAATTGAAGTGCAGTAATGGATGGACACAGGCTCTTTAGGAAGAACAAGCCAGGAAGGTGAGGAGAGGTAGTTTCACTGTATGTGCCAGAGCAGCGGGGATGCATGGAGTTTGCCTATGGATGGGTGAGGAGCCAGCTGAAAGCTTATGGGTGAGGATTAGCAGGCAGGCCAATGTAGATGACGTTGTAGTGGGTATCTGCTACAGACCATCTGATCAGAAAGAAGAAGATGAGGCCTCCTTCAGAAATGGCAAGAAGTGTCATGTTCACAGGCCCTGGTGCTCATGGGAGACTTTAAGCACACCAATATCTTTGGGAGGGAGAAAACAGCAGGGCACAAACAAATCACAGACCACAAAGATGGTTAAGGGCTTGAGTATCTCTCATAGGAGGAAAGGCCGAGAGAGCTGGGCTTGTTCAGCCTGGAGAAGACTTGGCGGGGGGGGTTGCAGGAATCTTGTCAATGTATACAAATACCTGATGGGGAAGTAAAGAAGATGGAGTCAAACTCTTCTCAGTGGTGCCCAGTGATAGGAAAAGAGGCAATGGGTGCAAACTGAATCACAGGGAATTCCTTCTGAACATAAGAAAAAACATTTTATTTTGAGGGTGCTTGAACAAAGGAATGGATTGCCCAGAGAGGTTGTGGAGTCTCCATCCTTGGAGGTATTGAAAACCCATCTGGACACAATCCTGAACAACCTGCTCTAGCTGACCCTGCTTGAGCAGAAGGGTTAGACTAGATGATCTCCAGAGGTCCCTTCCAACCCCAACTATTCTGTGATTCTGTGATTCTGTGAATCTATCAACACATTACACTATGTTCCAGAAGATCTCTTATGCTTTTCAAACAAGAATCCATATCTCTAAAGGTTTCCCTGACATCTTTGCTGAAATGTCAATATTCTTCTTACTGCCTATCCAATATGCTTATCAACCTTGAATGAAATGGAAGCGTAGGATAGTTTAACTTCTGACTTAACCTATCCAACAGATTTAGATACTTAATTGTGATGTATCCTGCGAGGTAAACAAAATAGGTTTGATTAAACAAGATCGGTTATGATTAAAATAGTTTTCTGCTTTTTTCTTCTTTTCTGCTCATTTTAAATGTTTTTTTTGGTTATTAATCTCCCTTCTGATTTTAGCTGCTGCAAGTTCCAATTTTACAGGAACAATTTTTTTCCCCACAACATATTCAAAACAAGCAGAACTGGAGCACTTCAGTCCCTAGAACTCCAGGTTCTCCATTCCCTAGTGAGAATCTTTGAGAAATATAAATTAAAATTAGTTTCAGTGCATTGAATTAATTATTCCATTTATTGCTTATTATCTTGCTTTGTGGTTTTACGTGCCTCTGAACTGTAGCTGGAATTAGAAAAGAAGAAGAGAGAATCAACTAATTAATCTTGGGCTTCCAAAAGAGACAAAAAGGTTGGAAAGCCAGGAAGAAAGTAGAGTAAAAACTTGATTAAACTAAAAAAAAACTTTTAAAAGCATAAAGCTATATGAAGTATAAATTTAATTCATGTTTATGCACTGCAATTACTCATCGTGTGTGTGTGTGTGTGTGTGTGTATGTATATAAATTTAATGTATTGGCAGAAAATCTCATTTTAAACCTATCACAGATTATGGATACAATATTTAATTGAGGAGGTTGCAACTACATTTGTAAAATTATTTCACTGACCTTTTTCCATATTCATATTGGCCCAAAGTGGATGCATCAGCACTGCCAAAAGATATGTCATTTATCAGGCACTGAGGAAAAAGATAGCTGTTCAATAGGAGGTGCTATTCAAAAACAAGTACCAGGGACAAAAATTTAGAACTGATACATATTGTGAAGATAAGTCTTATACTCAAGTCATGTATGTCGTACGTCTAAAATGAAGCATAGCAAATGATGATCCAGCAGAGATTTTTGGTAGTGACTTTGTACAAAGCAACTCCAAGCTCTGTGGGCTAAGCCATGAGGTCCACCAATTTGTAATTCAAATGGTACAGCAGCTAAAAAAATAACCTCTGTCAAGAAGCAGTATGCCATATTAACATTGCCAAACTGCTTCTTGATGCCATGCGTGAAACCTGTTAAACTTCAGTGCTATTGGGACTGCGCTGAAGCTGGACGTGAGCTCCACAGTGCGCATAGCATGATGCTGCATACTGCAGACTTACCAACCTCAGTCTCCACCTCTTAATTTCACAGTAAAGACATACCATGGGATCCCAAGACAGTTTCTTCTTGGACCAATGCTTGTTGAGCAGTTCTGCTCTCAGGATACATTGGCAAATCTCTACTTGCCTTCACTTCTTTCTGATCCAAGTCACTTATGAAATATGTTCCTTCCTATTAAGGAAGAAAGCAAGATAGCTATTCCTATCTCAACTGAAATACAAAGTATACTAAAAGCTTTGCTTTTTATAAGATGTCGTTCCTTATACAGCTTCAATACATATTTACATATTAACTAAAGCTACAGTATAGCTGCAAGACTTCAGTAATAGGATACACGTCATAATTTGGATACAACACGTGGTTTGAAACCATCTTCTAGTGTTTCTGATTTTGTAGACCTATCAGTAAACACTTCTGAAAATGCTATTTCTTTTTTTTCTATAAACAAATTCATGTTTTATAGTTATTTGAAGAGGTCTAAGACCAAGCAAAAAGTGTGGTCCAACAAAGTTCAGTGCTGATTAATTAACATATTCAGAATTGACTGTGTCCTAAAATATTCCAAGCCTAACCCTCTGGCAAGTGGGGTATTTAGCTCAAACAAATGAAGCCGCATCTAGATGATCTGGCACTTTAGTTGCAGTAATTTAGTGAGATGAGATTTAATGAAGAGCAAGATAATACTCAGAAGGGATATAAACAGGCAGCATCTCTACTAAGTCATAAAGGAAGAGATTTAGGAGCATGCAGGGCGTAATTGTCAATAAATCAAACGAGCTCCCAGTACAATGCATTTTGAAAAGTTCCACTCTGGAATTTATATACAGATGATGCTACTGTAGAGCAGGAGAAATTATGCTCCAAGTTCCACTTTGCTATTCTCCTATAGACACTTAAGCACAAACAACAAGCTGTATTTACAAATGTCAACCTGTAAAAGTATTATACATATATATATGTGTATATATATATATAATATATATATCTGCATGCAAAGAATATGTAGTTTCTAGTGCTCATTTTCATATAGTAGTGGAGAGTACAAAAACCGCCTAGTTTACAGAATTAGCTGTTTCCAATATGATAGTCGGACTTCAGAAATGTATATTATTATTATTATTTTATTTATTTTTTATTTTTTTACCCAGACAGATTAAAGCCAGAGTAGTCAGTTGTGACAGGCTTTGGCTACAGTTTTGAAGTGAATCCACCTGTACCTTAAAGTGAGCACACTAAAAGCATCAAAAGGCCTATGAATCACTAAGGTTTACATTTGAATACAAATGAAAAAAGAGTAACTTTTGAAATGAAGAAAATTCTGGTCCAATGTGTGAGACAGATTAAAATAATAGAGCCTGAAAACAAACCCAACCTCCCCACTTCTCACAGTGTCCTTGCAGAGTTGGTCCTTCCTTCTTATTGTATGCTAGAAATCAGTAACTTTCAGCAGCTTTCTGGACTGCAATAAAAATGTTTCCTTCTGAGTCCTTGAAAAAGTCTCTTTTTTTCCCAAGAAGCTCTGCACAGGCTTTGGCCTCTTTCTTCTCCCTGCTTTTTTTAGGCATCTCCCAGTCTACTGTGCCACAGGCTCCCTGCTGGCTGCGCTTGTGCCTGCTGCTCCGCTCTGCACTCCCAAAGGTTTTCCCAGGGACCCGTGTTCAGATGCTGTTAGGGCTGGCATAGTCTTCTCTGTCTCCTGTGGTCTCCACTTCAACCCAGGTAAAACAGGGCAAACAATCATTATTTCTTGCTGCTGCTCAAGACCAGCTTTTTAAGAGATCAGGACAAAACATACCATGCCCATTCCATAAACTGTGGCCAAACAAACAACAACAGCAGCAAAAGGATACATCAGTCTTTTTAGTGTATCTTCAGGCCAATCTGCTGCACCAATCTGATCTCTGCCAATGGCACATTTGCCATCAGCAAGTTTGGATTGAGACAGATAGGTTTAAAAATGTAAAACACATTCTTTCAAAATCTTCCTTCTATAGATGGAACATCACTTTTCTTAAAAAATTTCTATCTTGGCACTTCCTGTAATGATACTTAATAGTCTTTTTTACTCAGTTCCTGCGATCAGTTACTTTCTCCTACCCTAAATGCAGAAGCTTCTTCAGCCTTTCTTTACAACCTTCCCTCCTCCCTGGTTCCTCCAATAAGATTTTTTTTTTTTTTTCGGGCAACTTAGGGTTTTAGATGCCTATTGGAGAATGCAATGAAATACTATCTGAGGGTGCTTATTTCTTTCTAAAGAGTCTAGCATAACAATCTCAGACCTAGAAATCTGAAGCTAGGTGGGATGAATCTCACTCCATGTAACTTAACCTTTAATTAATTGCAAACTAGACGTACTATCTAAAAGTCAACTGCTAAAGCATAGAGGGAAGAAGACTATGTTGATGCTTCTGCTTCCGTGCTTCTTCTTTGTTAACTGCCAGTGAAGTTTTTCCATCTTCTCAGTTTTTTTAATCTAACATTTTAATCAGTTTAGACTCATTTGCACCCCTGAAGGCTTTCATGCATTCCTTTACACATTTATCAGCTTGGTTTATGCATCATGTTAAACCTTTGGAAATAGATGTGCTAGCACATTTCTGTAGCAGTAAATCAGTGCTGCATTTTGTAATGATCTGTAGTGAATCGTAGTTTCAAACTCTGAGACTGTTCAACAGTTATTGGGCCTGGAGAAATTAAGAATAGAATAATGATGTGATTTAACTGACATAAATAAATAAATAAATAAAAATAAAATAGAAAACAATCTTTAAATTACACAAAAATAAGTGAATACAATTATTAGTGAAATAGGTACATAGAATAGCTATGGGCTATGTGTCTGACATACCCACACTGGAAATGTAGTGGTGGTAATTAGCCACCTTCAAAAAGAAGCCAAACCATTGTGTATATCAATACTGATAAGGGAGGGATTTCTGGACAAACTTTACTGAATTTAATCTATCTGGGAAGTCTTACTTAGGTAGAAGTAGCAACATGCTAGGGAAAAAGATAAAAATAAAACAACTGTCAATATGAGAACAAGGCCTCATTTAAATAAAAGGAGACTACAATCCTAAGCTGCAGACATATACCTGTTCAAAAGTTGACAATTCTTCCATTAAAAATGGTAGGTTTTATCTTTGCATCTGGCACTCTGTAATACATTTATTTTGACAGAAGATGAGATATTGGAAGTATGCATGAGATGATAAAATAAAATCCAACATCAAGATGAGTTGTTGAAAGGGAAACTCATTAAACAAAATGAAATCCATCGTACTAAACACAGTTCAGAAGGAAAAAAACAAGCTAGGAAAATATAAATGAAATAGGTTACCTTTCTAAGGAAGTAGAACCATAATCACCCCAACAAGAAGTAAATTAGAGTATTGCTAACACTACTGGTGCATTTTTTTTTTCAGCACATGTGGGTAGGTTTGCAATATATTCTTGTGATGGGGGATGATAGAGTCTGGGCAGGAGATAAAAAGCAAATTAATGAGTGCAAGGTAAAACTGATTTTGCATGAGTTGAATATCCTGCTTTCCCTGCCTCCCAGAAGTGCAGTTGAGGGTAAGTGTGAGCAAACAGACCTTACTCACTTCTAAATTGGATAGAATGTGATTTGTTTGTTTTCCAATGCCTAGAAACACCATGCAAGCTTTTTTTTTTTTTTAATGACTTTAACATTGTGCTACTGCAGGTCTCTGTGGGAAAGACCTTCTTCTAGCAAGGCCTCAAGGAAAAGGGGTCTGGAGGCTGTGAACCTTTACAAGAAGTAATTATTTACAAGGAGTAATTACTGCAGAAAGGCTACCTTCAATGGTCCTAACTAACAAGGGTTCACAATACTGACAGGCTACAACAGACACTCTTCCCAAAGTGCCCTATAACAGTCTTCTGTTTGTTTGTTTGTTTGTTTGTTTGTTTGTTTTCCAATGGCTTTATAAAATTGTTAACACCATCTAAGGGTTTGGAGCCCTTTAGTTAAGTTTATAATACCAAGAGACACAGCACTGGTTGGACCGCTAAACACGGGCAAACTGCTAAATGAATACAAAGTAAGACTAATTAATCTCATTTACTTCTTAATCTGTTCTTTAGGCCCAGCATTCACACGTAAGCTTACACTGAACTGCACAAGTTAATTCTTTTTATTTACAGCTCAGAAAACTAAAGAAAAGTTACTTGAAGAACCAGGACTGCATTTGCTAGTTTTTAACCAAGACAGCTGACTAGCAACATAAATACTGAAAGCATACCTGCTATGCTTAGAGACCACTCACAGAAAGAGGCAGCATAGGGTGGTACTAGCGACTGGACTGTGCCGCCAGGAAACGTACCCACACTTATGTAGGTACATTTTGTGACCCATTACCTTTCAGTCGCCTCTACGGCTATCCTGCCCCTTTGTTAGTATATGAGAGTCTAGAGCAACACCCCTCTGCCACCGGTTGAGGCAATTCCTTCTTACTTCTAGTTGAGGCAGTCAATTTTTGCCTTCTTTTCTGTCTCCCAAGTTTCACAAGTTCTCTTTGCACTCCAAGAACCAAAAGCAATGCACATATCAAAACCCATTGGATACACAGCCAGAGCCCTAACGTCAGAGAGTTAAGTGTAGCATACTCATAAATTTAGGTATATGTCACATTGCTTGCTCATGAGTGAGCAACATAAACACCTAAAGTGATATCTGAACAATAACAGTTTCAGACTAGCCGTATTTACCCAAGTTTCGAACTGAGTTATAAGGTGTTTGGTCTCCTGGGATTTACAACAGTCCTGCTTACTGTGAAGAGCTCAGGAACAGATACTTGGTCAGAATAAGCTTTGTTCAATAGTGCCTCCAACAGTGGCCATAAGCAGATACATAGGCCTCTGTAGGATATATGTAGGATACCTCATACCCTCTCAGCCTCCAACTAGCTGAGTTTTCAGCTCAAGGACCTGTCAAGCCATTTGCCATTTCTGTCATTTTGGCAGTTCTAGAAAGGGATCTCTCTTCCATGAACTTGTTCCATATTCCCTTGAACCCATGTAAACCTTTAGTATTCACAGCATATAAGCAAGTTTTTGGAAATGACTATCTGAGGAAAGAAGGGAGCTCTCAAGAGAAGAATTGGAAGTCTTTGGAAAGGAATCCGATGATCAGCCAAGCTTTAGAAGAGGCTAGAGCTGAACTTCCTTAACTTGTTACTGATTCTAGGAAAGGGGCTTAGTCCATTTCACTAGAAAATGGGCTTGCTTTGTACAGCAATTTGAGAAAAATGCTCTTTTAAAGAAAAAATGTTTCTCAGGTTGCCTAAAACTTTGGCTTATCTAAAAATTCTCATTTGATGAAAAAAAGTATTGTCATTAAGTCTACAGTGACTAAAGTCTAATAAATGTTGTTTTCAAGAGACAGTGGAGTTGCATATGAACTGACTTTAATAATAAATTTAAATACTTGTACAGGATTTGAATTTTCATTCATATATGCAAATAGGCAGTAACAGTACTTGTATGCAGAACTATTCACTGCCCAAGATGAGAGAGAGTTACAAGAGTGGGTCATGCAAAGTGAGCTATATTCATCAAATGAAATGTCAAGGTCCACTGTGCTGGTAAATCCTCCCGGTGCATTTGGATTCATGACTGCTCTGATTAGTTTCCAAAATCCTTTATGGTCTGTTATGTCAGCAATACACAGATTAAGAGACGTTACTGGCATACACTGACATGAAGGAATTTAACCTCTTCCAAGGTGTATATTATTTGAATAAAATAAAACATTTCCTCTGTCTTTTTATATGATTAATTAAAAAAAAAAGTTGTATTGAAATAATTAACAGAATATCCATCTGTAAAGTAATGGGTCACAATTAGAGTAACATGTAGTGTTTTTGATTCATCACTCAAGGTTATTTTAGGGTTTTTTTTCCTTTTTTTGTTTTTTTTGGGGGGGGGCAAGAGGCTAAAGGAAAAAAAAAGACTAAATTGACTTAAGACAGGAAAGTCAGAATTTAAGCGCGAGTTATCTGCTGAACTCAATCCTTGGTGTAATATTCAATCAACAGCAATTTAATCTATATTGGTAACATACATTTATTTTTGTTATGGACACTACTGTAGCATGAAATTGGAGGAGGATTTCCTCACAGCTGAAATGGATTACAATACTTTTGTAATGAAAAATGAAGTTCCTGCTGGCTTGAAGTCTTCTTTTTTTTTTTTTAATTATTATTCTGTCCATTTGGAGACAGAATAACACTGTGTTGCTTTGATGTGTCTTTGCTTCTAGTATTTTCCTTTGTAAGGTTTCGGGTGAAGTGCAGAGCACAAATGTAATCATTGAACTCTGGTTTCATGTGTGCAGTTCCCGTCATTTTAGGGCTAGACTTTTCCTGGCAGTATGCACCGTGGGGGAAACCTCTCACCTTTGTGGCCAGGTGAGGACTAGCCACCGTTTTATGTGTGTTTCATGGAGGGTGAGGACTCCCATATTTCACTACTCCTAAAAGGAGATGGGGCGCTGGGGACAGGATCCTTCAAGGGCCATGTGATAGCAATGCACCAGCAGTTCCTCCTCCCGCGACAGGCAGAGCAAGTTGCCACTGCTGTTATGATTTCCAGTGCAATCATTATTTAGGATCCCTGGGGACTGTGTAAAAGAAAAAACCTGATAAACCCAAAGTATCCTATACCATCAGGTGAGGACAGTCAGGAGGGAGCTTTGCCTGCACCTTAGCATGGAGTTTTATTTAGTCCTAGGATTCTGTCTAAACAAATGCTGAAGCTTGGCTAGACCTAAAGCAATATTCAGAACCTGTCAGCTCCATACCGCAGTTTCCAAGATTTTTATAACACTGTGGTGAATTCCTAATGCTTGAATTCCTCGAACTATGTGATAACACAAGAATATCTGTTTCCGTTTTTCTTTAAAGCAGGAATATTTTAAATCCCTTGTGTTCTGGAACAAAAAACTGAAAATATCCACAGGGAGTCTCAAAAAACAGAAGGCCAACATTTTAACAATTCCAAATGCTTATCTGCTCCTTTCTTATTTTTTAAAACAGCCAAAAAAACCATGAAACTGACTAATGTTTTTGACATACATACTTAGGACTGACAATTTTGAATTCCGCATCTTACTGAGGAACAAATGAGTACTTTTTAAAAAAAAAAAAAGTTGAAGAGGTCACCACCTTTCTAACCCATAAAGCACTTGCAAAAAGCACCTTTTGTTGGGTTGTTCTTTGTTTTTTTTTCCTTCATCATTCACTTTTGTACAGCCCTTTGCTTCACTTATGAATTTAATCTCTTCCAGATGGTCATTAACTGATAGAAGATGGTTTTCACATTTACCATTACAGTTGAAATAATGGTCTGAAATTCAAACTTAAAACTACACATTAGGCAGAAATGTCCAAAAGGTTAGACAATGGAATAATTTGTCAGGGAAGAAACGGTTGAATCATCATGACTACCAGAATTCAAGAACAGACTAGATGAAAAAGATTATTAGGAGATTATTGTAAAGGGCAAGCACCAGCTGCCCTCTGTTGCTTCCTGTTTTCTAATTTAGCATGAGTAACATATTATGCATAACAAGGATGATCTGAGATGCTTTGTAATGCATAGCACGCTGTGTTGCAATAGTGAAAATACAAGAGAGCATAGGAGTCAGAGCATGTGGCAGGCCAAGCAATGAAGCAATATAAAAACAAATTTATACTTAGATATAACATATAAAATATATATATAAAAAAATCACAGCCAAGCATCCTAAGTTTTAACTGTGGTGGTAGATAGTATAGCACAAGGCACCATTGCCCAGAACACTCTCTAGTCTGAAGTAATTACCTGAATCAATCTGAAGTAATTGTTCAAATAATCTTAAATTAAGTACCTTTGTTCACTTCCACAATCTGTACATTCCAAACAAGTGCAGGGTGTGGGAGAGAGACAAATTTCAAAGATATACTATTCCTGCTATACTTTTAATTAATTTGCAGACAGAAAATAACTACAAGGGAAATATTTGGGGAAGGGGAGACAGGAAGTACGAAAGGAGCTTTTATCACTTTATTTATGTAGTTTATTTCAAATCTGGTCTCACGAAAAACACAGAGCTCATTTCATCAAGGAGAGCAACTATACAGTCTCACTTCAGCATACGCCAGTGTCATTAACAATGAGCATTCCTGCAAAATCTGAGCAGAATTTTGCCATAGTTTCTTTGTAGCAGCAAACCTTCCTCCCCGGCTCTGCCACCGCTCTAATAAAAATGACAGTGACATTTCAGGCTTCTTCATTTCTTTATGGATGCCACCCAGATAATATATAATTATACATTGATTATTAGTGCTGATATTACAGTGCCCACTGAATTTGCATTAGCTTTTGACTGTGACACGTATTAGACCCCTGCCTCATGTTATGCAATAATACGTAGCTGAGAACTGCCTCCAGCTTTTCTCAGTTAATAAAACCCAGTCCAAATCCCTCCCTCATTTAGCAATAAATCCTGCCTATATCATAAAGGTGAATAATAGCGAGGGGGGGCAGGGGGGAGAGAAAAGTTGGGCAGGCAAGAGCAGCCCACAAGTAGTGTCTGCAGTGCGGGCAGGCAGACAGGAGCGCTGCCATGGCATGCAGACAGACTGCCGATGAGGCTCCACGCGTCTGGCTCACCGAGGGTGCGAGAAAGAAACCGGTGATTGGCCAAGCATCTTCCAAGATTTTATGTCACCTGCAGAGACGACCTGACAGCTTTATTAATGCTGAGCATTTTGAGCCTGATTCACTACCACATTACTGCAGCTTCATGCCGGGGTAGCCCTACACCATGGTAAATCAAGAGCAGGCTGAAGTCTGTCCGCTTCTCGAGTGGCCCGGAGCATGGGGACTGTGCCCTGAACCATTTAGGGTTTATTTATTACTGAACACGTCTGGCAGTGCATTTGGGTAAACACCATGTCTGCTGGGGCTGACTTCCTGGCATTAAGCTGAGATGTGGTCCTTAGCTTTTAAACTGGAATTAATTGTATAGCTTCCCTTCTAGGAGGTTAAATATTTCTGCTAAATATCATTTCTGCTATTTCTGTCTCCTGAAGGGGACTATATGACTCAGCTTGAAGCTTTTTCTGATAAAAGCTATCAGAACTTTCATACATGGGAATTTTAGATTGACTGAATTCTAGAGCAACCCACTGTTTACACCTTAGGTCAGGTTTAATTATTAGCACTTATTTTGCATCTGCACAGCTTTATTCAGACATATACAAAAAAACCTGTATGCAGATTGGGTTTGCATTTGATGACTTGTGTGGACAGAGAGAAAATTTCATACACAAACAGCACTTGCGTGCTCAAATTAAGAATTTGTCACTGCTTTCATTCAAGTTCTTAAGCAAAAAAAACATTTTGCAAATTAAGAGAAGGGCAGGTCTGAACCCTTTTACAAATGTTGGCTCCTCTTTGCTATAGAAAGTATTCAGAGCTTAACCCTTGGTGTTCCAAACCTTTGTAATTTATGCCCAGAATAAAAACAATTACATAGTTTTGAGGGAAACAGACAAAATTAAAAACAAAACAAAAATCACATCAGATACACATTTGTGCACATTTGTGCATGTGCATGTAGTGCAGTCTCTCCCAGATAGAATACAGGTGATCCATCTATCTGATGATCACTCATGACCACCTTTCTCAACATACAAGAGTCCAAAGATTTTGTCTTTCAGCAAGTGCAAAAATTAAGTTACATTTTATTTCTCAACACTTATCCTCTGTCTTAAAAAAAATTTAGCTAAGAACTGAGCTCCACAGAGCTCTCAGTACCTTTTCTCCCGTGCCTCGAAAAAAAATTGAGAGTGCAGCATGATAATAGAAACATATAGAGATAATCTTCAGAACCCAGATACCTACAACTAAAACTATCAGAACCAAAAGAAATCTGTTCTTTTCTGTCATTAAGATTGCTGAGTGGACTATGTCCCATTGCTGCTGATGCTTTTTTAAACTACAGAGGCACAGTATACATTAAAAAAAAAAAAAAGAGAAAGAGGGAGATGAGAGAAATTTGTCCTTCAGCCTCTCTCTTCAGTGTCGAAAAGGTGCTGGAGGCACCATCCAAAAGCTCATCATCAGCTATACATCACTGCTTACAAACGTGCTTGCTTCAACATATAACTCATATGGCTGTCTGTATATTCTTATTTTGCTCTGGTTTTCCCTGCAGGACTTTTCCCCGCTATATTTAGTTTTGTCTATATTTTCCAAGGGAATGTATATAAATGTTCTCATTTACCTTGTGAAATTCTCACTGAAGTTGGTTGGATTTCTCTGCATCACATAGCTCTGAATCACACAGGGAATCACATAGTTCTGAATTTATAAAGGGTTTCCAAAGGTTGTTACCTTATTGACAGAATCTGAGTATGTATGGCTGCCTTTCCCTTTTGCATCTTATTCAAACAGAAAGGAAAAGCAACTGCACGCCACCAGGCTTTCTTCTTTGCCCCATATCACTATACATTTTGGTGGATATATTTGTACCAGCAAATATAAATCATGCACATCAGCTAGAACACCAGTAAATAAGTAAACAATTGCTTTCTTTATTGTTCCTGCTACATTGCATATGTTATCTATCATGTAACTGCTACTCCAATGATGAGATTACAAAGGGGAGAATTAAATACCTTTTATTGTCTTTAAATAATTCTATTTCCCAGACCTTTTTACATTTTCCAGATGCAGCTCACTCAATTTTTGTGTTTTGAAGCGCTGCAATTTGACATTAATTCACAATCAAATGTCAAATATACTTTATGTACCTGCTGTATAATTATACAGTTCTCCTAGGTATTGGAAGGGAGTGTTTAGTACAGTGAGTAGAAATTTGCTAAAAATAACATATTTAGAGCCCTAAACTTTTCTAGATACCCTTGACAGTAGTGGACCTTTAAGGAGTATTATCACTCAACACTTACTATATCTTCTTTTTTCACAAGCTCTTTTTATGGGATACCAAGAGGAACATAGTTCTCTTACAGTCCTGGGCATGGAGTATCCAGAGGACTCCTGAATCACAGTAAGTAAAGCAGAACTGTCACTGAAGCATCAGATCTAGTAGTACTTCCCAAAGTAGTGGTATTTTATATATCAATTTTTCCTCTTCCCACACAAGCCAAGAAGTTATGTCATGGAGTCTTTTGTGGTAAGATTACTCAAGGATTTTTCCACTCTGGAGAACAGCTAGCTACTCATCCTTTGTGAAGATCCTCAACAAACCACGAGCAAGAAAGAACAGAACTATCAGGCTATAATTGTACAATTCAGCCTTCCAGGTATTGCTCCCATGAAATGGCACCTTGCTGTTAACTGAGGTCAGTGCTTCCCTTTCAGAAGAAGAAAAATATTTTAACTTGCTCACCTACTGTGATTGAAACCAACCTATTTACTGCTCACAGTTCATTCATGTTCCAGAACTTCACCCCATGTTATGTCATGAAATGATTTAATGGTAATATAAGCACTAAAGTGGACACTCTTTAAAGAGTTGAAGTAAGGTACCAAAACACCTTTTGGTACCCTTGTTAAAAGCTTTTCTCATTCAGAGATGTACATCTTTTCAGATGAAAACAATTATTATAAGGAAAATTTTAATAACAGTTAACTCTATGATAGTGAGGGTTTTGCCCTAAAAAATTGATGTTAAGAATTTCAAGTAACAGTAATCTGAAATTCTGGGACAGAAGTGAAGCTAATAACTTAGCTTTAGAGCTTTAATGAACTGTATAATAAACATGTATTAAATAATTAAGCCTGGGTGATAGACACTGATAGAAATCAATTTTTTAACTCTCCAGCTTTCCAAAGTTCTCTGCCTCAGAACTAAAAAGCAGCTCCAGAAGGACATCTGTATTTTTCCTTCTTTACTAAACTCACAGTTTATGTTTCATAATAAAATAACCTGATGTAGAGAAATCAAAATATAAGGTAAGCAGGGATGGACAGGGGAAAGGAAAATGTTCCTTTTAGACAAATTATTAGCAATTAAGAAATACACAGACATACCACAACAAACTGAGAGGCTGGAGGAAAAGAATTCTCATTTTCATGTATAATTTAACTTTGTCATGAATTCTTAATGGACCTGTAAATTGGAAAATCAACATCTGCTCAGTGATAGCAGGTGAAGGACATACAGCCTGGTACCAAATTTCCATCAGCTTCAGCCTGGAAAAAAAGTCTTGCCTTGTCATTTGTTATTATAAACTTGTCCCGTAAAAAGAAAGTATTCTGAATGTTTCTAAACATACTATATATGTCCTTTTCAAATTTACTTCCCTCTTGATTTTTCCATTTCATATCATCAATATATGAACTACGTTGCAGCACAGAAGAGAAATAAGTGAGAGCATAAAAAGTTATCTTCCTATCTTCCTTCCATGATCTCCAAAACACTCCTGACTACTGTATAATATGAAAACACCCACTGATCATACATAGGTGTTTGTGCAGAAATTAGCTGCTACCCTGAGCCACACATTCTTAATAGACCCTACACCACTGTTGCAAGGTTTTCTCCTGACTCATAAGGAAGCCACTTTGAAAAGGAATAGACAGTCCTGATATTGCTCTAGACACAAGACAGCAAAACTCACACACTGTAGAGTAGAAGCTAATGTACTGTAAGCATTAAAGGGCAAATTACCATCCACTCAGCAGATCTGTGCAGAATTTCTCCCAGTAGTGCTCACGGAGTGACACATTAGCTAACAATCACAATTTCGCCCTGTTTGATCATTAACAGAAGCAAGTAAGAATGCTTTCTCGTTCACAGCTCAGGCTACTACAATTTTTGTCGGGCAGCTTTGGAATTCAGCCACAAAAGGATCTCCATTTTAATCTCCAGAATACAGCCTTTGCACGGAAATTAAAGTCTCCAGAGCAACCTCTGTAGACAAGAATATTTAGTCTCATAGGATAACCCCCAAACTCCCACGTGCCCTTATATAAAAGTGTGCCTGTTCTAATGTCACATAGTTGACTTGCACTGAGATATAATAAATTTAAACCTGATCCATTCTTGCCTTTCCCGAGCTGCTCTCCCCCTTCTTTAGATTTAAAAATTAAATGGCCGCAGGAAGAGCATGTGGGTTATAGTCTCACAAGCAATTACAGTGTGGGTGGTGAATTACTGCAGCAATAATATTCTGGTCAGTTGTTTTCTGTTCCAGCATATGAACTTCTGTGGAGCATCTGGCCTATGTCTCTGAAAAGTTCTCATATTTAATTTTTGGACAGGGCTCATCACCTGGTTATGCAGTGAAACTCAAATCATAAATCTCCCTATTCAACAACAAAGATTTGGTTGAGTGACTTTTAGATAGCAACATCTGCTTACACAGCAAATGAGATCTATGTTCCAATAAAGAGTCTTGTTCTGGCGATCTCAGGATATCTAATGTAATAAAACTCATAACTGGAATAAATAATATATTTTGAAGGCAGCTTATGTAGATGTCAGAGTGGTCATTGTGTGATGATGATCTATATCACATGATCTACAGGAGATGTACATTCTGTTTTAATTACGGATATTAATTTTTGCATTTTTACATTTACATTTTACATTAGTACACAAGACATTTCTTTTTTTTTTTGAACTATAAATTTTACTTGTAATTACTTGTATCCTCCCTGTAAGGCCTGTACCATTAAAGATTGACAAATCAGCTCACATAAAGCAATTCCAAAGGAAGAAGAAATGTCACTAATGAAAAGAATATGACAGTAACCATACCTATGGAATATACATTAAAACATAAGTCAAAAGTGGGACCTTTCCATGGAAACCTTTGAAATAATAACCCCATATATATTTCCTATGGACATTTTTAAGTTTCCATTAAAAACATAAAAAATAAAATACGGCTTTTCTAGAAAAGGACTGCAATGTGCTAAAGGTATTGTAGTTCACACAATTCTCATCTTCACATGTATTTTGATCTCACTGGTTAGACTACAACTTCCATCATGGCACCCCAAGTCAGACTATGATTGTTACCTGGAACACCTGCTTCCTGGAAGATAAACTTCCTGGAGAGTATGGTTTTATAGGAAAGAATTGTAGCCTGAAGGGTCAGGATTCAAACTTCCATGAACCACTTCTAATTCACTTTAAAATAAAAATATTTTCAGCCAAAGTATTTTAGATTTTGAGAGAAAATATCTGAAATTTGCGCAAGAGCAGACAGATTGGGGGTTAGATGAAAATTTAATTCTTCCTCAAAATCATTTTCAATGGAAAATTTTTAACCAGTCTTATTACTAAGGGTAGTCTAAAACATAATGCTGCTAAAGCCAAATGCAAAGAAAGCAACACTATTATTAATAGCTCTCAAAAAAAATAGCACATTATAAGTTGCCATCTCTGTATAAACAAAGTAATAATTAGAATGAAGCAAGACATTATCTGCTAATCTGTGCTCAAAGGAACATGGTTGACAGCTTCTCTCTTATACAAGCAGATCATAAATAAATAAAAGGTACTGAGCAAAACCTACAGCACTCAACTGAGCATAGATCCAATGATTCAAATGAGCTAAGAAAAAGTCTTATTGTTCTTCAAGAATAAGGCTAGCTTTTAAAAATAAAGTGACTTATCACAAGTGTTATCAAGAATTGGAACTCTAAGCCAGCTGATAAACCTGTCGTCTGATAAACTGTAAGTGAAGATAGCTACAAGCCTATGCAGTTGCAGCAGACAAATATATACAACATTAGTTCATGTTTAGGTATGTTCGTGGATGATAATACTCTTTCCTTTCACATCCTTCAAGAGAGTGATAACAAAATGACATACTTCTCACTAGGGAATTTTGTATTAGCAGATTGTCAATATTGAAAGTCAGTTTTCTTCCACAGCATTCATTGTTTAGTGATGCCTGTGGTTTCAAGTCCATGTTATTCTTTTATTCTCATATGCATAAAGCAACAACTAGAGAAGAGCAGCTTGCCAAAAGTGTCCTGAAGCAAAATCATCCATTCCAAAGCAATGATGAGTTACATAGCAACCACCACCTGTTCAAGCAGTTGGAAATAATTCAGTACAGGTGTTAATGGGAAGTTAAGTTTGCACGACTGCAGCTCCATGCCCTAGAAATTAAAAACTTCACCATCCAGATTTTACAGAGGCAAACTAATTAGTTAAAATCTTTGTAAATATTATATGATAAAAATAATTCTACCAGAAACCAGATTTTACTAGATTTTTGACAGGACAGAGTTTACTTAAATGATTAGAGAATTTTAAGGTTTCTAAGTTGACCGTGGGTGCTTCCATAGTTTGTTGATATTGAAAAGTACTCTGCATTATTGTCTGGAAGTTATAACCTCGGTTCTATCTGAAATCCAACATATATGCATTTTAAGAAGTCTGAGTATGACCCACTACAACAGAAGATTTACCTAGAATTCATAGAAACTGAAATATCCATTGGAGTCAGCAGCATAACTTAAAAATTAAAAAACACAGAAGCTGAAGTTATTAGACCTTGATCTGAGTGCTCGCATTCATAGAATCATAGGATAATTTATGTCGGAAGAGACCTTTGCATTTAGTCCCACCCCCGCTCATAGCAGAGACAAACTGAAAGGTAGATCAGGTTTCTCACTGTCCAGTTGAGTTTTGAACCTCTCCAAGGAAGGAAATTCTTTGGGAAACCTCTTCCAGTCCTTAACCACCATAATTAAGAATATTTTTTGCTTGTTTAAATCTAGTTGGAATTTCCCTTGCTGCAACTTGCACCCACCACCTCTTGTCTTTTCTCTATACACCTCTGTGAAGTGGCCCTATTACAAGCACTCATCAGGCAGTTGTGGACAGCAATGAGATCGCCCTTAGCCTTCTTTTCTTAAGGTTGAACAAACCCAGCTCTCTCAGCCTGCCATGTCAGTGTGCCACCCCAGAGCACACTGCTGACTCATGTTCAGGTTGTTGTCCTCCAAAAAAGGACACGGCCCTCAGGGGTACACTCCGCTCCCAGGCTGTACTGCCACATTTTCCCTGTTGGACTTCATGCAGTTTCTGACCATCCATTTCTCCAGCCTGCAGAGATCCCTCTGCACTGTAGCCATGCTCTCCAGTATTCTTTGCTCTCCTCAGCTTGGCATCACTGTTCAAGAAAATTGTCCCAGTTAAAGAAACTAAGTTGCTGTGGGATAAGATGGAAAGTCTTCATATGTATAAATAAATGACTGAGACGGAGAAAACAGAAGGTAGGAATATCTTACCATTTCTCTCAGTAGATTCCACTGGGGATATATGCTGATGTCCATGTTGCTCAGCACATCCATTAGAGGACTGGAAAAGGATCTAAATAGTAAAATGGCAGAGTTTGTTCTCAATACTGAGTTACCTACAGTAATAAAGATACTGCTCAACTAAGAGAAACTGCAGACCGGGGCGGGGGGGGGCGGGGAGCAGGGACAGGAGAACATAAATGTGCATAAAGTAATGGATATCCCAAGATATCCCATTATCTTGGGAGAAAATCCCAAGATAAAATAATTTATATTGGGTTCTGATTTGAATATTGCCAGTTGTGAATGCACTCTTTTATGATGCAAATTATTTAATTGGATCTTCAGATCATAGGAAATATCCAGACTAGTTTGGTGCCCAGAGAATTTTCAAAATGACCATGGAAGTTCCTGTAGATTTTAATATCCTTTATCAGCCATTATCACTACCTGAACTAGAGACCTTTTGTCTGATCCGGTTTGAACAATTTCATGTTCAGTGTCAAAAAAGCCATTACACGCACATATTAGCAGTGCTGTTTAAAATAATGCCCATATAATTCTCATGGGGTGGATTCCAACCCATCTAACTCAGTGATATAATTTATACTTGAAGCCATCTTCTGAAAATAAGGGCCAATGGCCCTGATATAGTCAGCTGAAAGCTGCAAATGTCCTTAAAACTTAGTCTGATAAGCTCCAGATCCATTAAAGAGGTATGATAGCCATTTTCCATCATTTATTTATCCTTTACCCATCAAGCATGTCATACTTGTACCTTTTATCACTAGTTATTAGTATATTCATCCATTGCCTTTTAATGTATTCCCATTAAACTGCATGGCAAACAATGGACAGACAAAACGATATGGTCAGTACCCTAGGGATGTAACAGTAATGGATGGATGGACAGTAATGATTCACTTATTGCAATCAGTGCTACTACCAATCACTTTTGTGATGCAGCATTGGTTCCACAGCAGATATCAGATGATAAGAGCAAAACGGAAAAGGAAATAAATCTACATAAATGGGAAGGAATTAGAGAGAAAATAGTGTGGCTTCAACCCTTCTCTTTGTTACTGTTTTCTAATGTTTTGAAATATATATATGAAAATTATAGGAAGCACTAAAATGGAAACTAATATTAAAAAAAGAAAATGTTCACGGTTGCCTTAGACAGGTCTGAAAGAGAATCTTCTCTGTCTGCAATGCATTTATGCACAAGGTCTCAAGACATAATGGAAAGTGAGGGAAAGCAAATAAACTTAGGTAATGTTCTTTCCTTCCAGAAAACGGCTGTATCTCACTGGACCTAGACAGAATATCTATATGCAGAATTTAAAAATAATTGCTGTATTGAGAAAGAGGCATTTTGATATAAGCCTCTCAGATCAGTTAAGAGCGTGAATAATCCCACTGAATATGGCAAAATGAGTTATGTACTTCCAGCTGTAGCTTCCTGTAAGTGCTCTTCTAGGTAAGGATCTTCCAAGCAGATTTAAAGCACAGTGAGGTCCACAGGACTTGCACCAGCTTTGTTAGGGTTCTGGGCAGGCCTTCACTTTGAATTCTTTTTTAACTCTAATATGCTGATAATCTTTTATTTGTTTTTAACTTCAGTTAAGACAAAAAGGTTATTTCAACTACTAGAAGTATAGAATACTGTTATTTTTTTCAATGAGACACACTGCAAAACCTACAGAGGATTAAGCAGAATTAAGTAGAAAGTTCAGACACTTTAATGAGATGGTTTTATTTAAATGCCCATATACAAAAAAAACCCTTTTTAGTTATTAAAATATTGGACTTGTTAAAAAATTAATTAGTGCCTTAACACCATATTTTTTACAGTTTTCTTCTTTTGAATGTAATTTACTGGGGCAATGTCTGATGGGAAAACTGCTTTAGAAATAGTTTCTGGAAGAATTACTACACAAAACCAGATTGAGCAGGAGGTGTTTAGGAAGGCGTATATTTTTGATAGATAAAAGGACGCAATGCTGAAAGAATAATAAACAGTGTTTAGATAGTGGCACAAGAAGCTTTTCAACTGTTTAATAAAAACAGTTTGTTACTATATACATGTAACATGAAACAGAATGCCATTTTATTTTTATAGAATTTAATTTGCTAATCTCCTGCAAATGGGCAAATATAACAGCTGTGTTTCCAACCTTCAACTTTATAAACTTTGCACTCATCTAGCAAAACATTCTGTTAAGTTCTTTAAATTGTAGGTAAAGATGTAATTTCTTTATGTGTTTAGCTATGGAATTATGAAAAACATAGCAACTGAAGGGTTGAAAACTTTATCTAGTACACTACTTGCAAAACATAAGTGATGCACATAATTAAATTTTTTATTTACAGATAATATTTTATGGCACACATATATACATATAACAGCTCTATAGCTAGCTATTCATTCTCTGTGCCTTTATCTAACCTAAGATATTTAAAGAAAAAACATCATATACAATCAAATGGTATCAACATAATCAAAGAATACAAATGTGATCTAATATAGCAGAACTGAATGTAGAGCTGTTTCCAGATAAGGGATGTGGCAGTGGAGGGAGGGTAGTGTTGGATGATGATGAGTGTGAGCACAGAAGCAACCTTTGCCAATAAAGGGGTTGCTGTTATCACTGCTTCCACCCATTTTCCTGGTAAAATTGTGCCCGACAATTGTGTATAAACAGTGATTTTTTATTTTTATTTTTTTACTATGAAGATATTGCAATGAATCCATCCAAATAACCAAATTCTCTACCATACTATCATTTTTATTGCTCTTTTAAATCAGATCCATAAGCAGTTATATAGTGGTTAAATGAGATACTTCACTTTCTGGCAGAGGAAAGTTATACCTTTACCATTTTTCTGCTATGGAACTTATTTCTGCATTTCCTGTGTGAGTTTTTGCTGAACAGTTTGGGAATACAAAAGGATATGCATTACCCTGCAGATCAATAGTGTTTGGACAGATTTATGGACAAGTGGCATGCTCAGGCATAATACAGACAGAACACAGCCCACAGTGCTCCCCAAATTCAAATTCAGTTTGTAATCTCTTCATTTCCTCCCATCTCTTATCAGATAGCAACATCCCATAGTGTCCTCCAAAGCCCTGGGCCTCTTCTGCTCTGTTGAAATTGCCAGAGAACCATCTCTCACATGTTGCATGTTTTGAGTGCTATTTTTCATGGGGTGCAGCCAATGTAAGACAGGAAGAAGGAGTCCATACAAATCTATGTTTAAGAAAAACAGTAATAAAGCCAAAGCAGGTTAAATACTTCTTTCTGCCAAAAGGGAATTCAAAACTTGTCTATAGTTCATAGAATTTAATCGTATTTGAAGAGTTATAAGGACTTGTGAGCCAAGCTGAAGTGTCAGTCTATGAAAGTCAAGATAACACCTGGAAAGTTAGAGCAATAGTGTTTGGTTTTGTGAAATGATTAAACTAAGTTAGCTTAATTCAGAGCAGCAGGAGCAACAGATGCTGTTGCCTGAGTTTATTTTCTTTTGTTTCCAGCTGGGGTTAGAGAAATAAACACTAGAACTTGAAAAGATCTGCAAAGATGTCTGCCTAGTCCTTCGGCATAGCCCAGCTCTGCCCACTATAGTACATATCACATGACTCAAGGTCTTGGGCAATTGTCTTCGGCAAGCTAACATTGCTGTGGAATTGTTTTAATGCCTTTTTAAGGGTAAAGTCAAAATAACTGACTTGGACATTACAGATCCCTGAAAAAAAAACCCTCCTGCATTGCAGAATAGCATTGATAATCTATGGACCACACAGTAAATAGCTTGGAAATATATATATTTACTAAACAGTGTTAACCAAAGGACCTACTTGATCATCATAGCCACTCTGTTAGATATTACTGACACATTTCAAGCAAAATTATCCCCATTTTGCAGCAGTAACAATGTCCAGGTACTAGAAAGATAGGAAAAGCAAAAGAGTCAGGAAGTTATTGTTTTGCAGTAAGAATTAGGTGTTCACACCAGCAGTCAGTTTCTAATTATGGCGATGAGAGTCACATACTTATCTTCAAAGCACTTTTCATTACTTAATAGCTTCATCCAATCAAGAGCAGTGTCCTGTACCCTGCAGTTGTCCTGTGCCCTGCAAAAATGAAACCCAAGAAATATGCTCTGCCCAAAAGACTAATAGTACAAAGTCAGGGCAGATAGCAGGTGAAACAAATGGTAAAATGTGAACCAGAAAACCGTCACCCCCAGACTTCTCACATCATCAGACCCATCACCACTGAAAAAACAGTCTTCTATATTCCTTATAATATCAAATTGTGCTGACTCTAATAATAATTGGTGCCACACTGCTGCAGTAAGCTATATCTGGAGAACATTCGTAACCCTGGGCTCCTCTTACACTTCTGCTAAAATAAATAAATTTAAAAATATATATATTTGTAGATGACTCCTGGCTGAACTGGGCTTTTAGAGTTTTTTTTGTTTTGTTTTGTTTTGTTTTTAATTGCATGCCTAAGCTAAACTTAAATCATCTTAAAGGTCTAGTTTTCAGAAACTGCTTTTCAAATTACTTCTTTGAATATAGGTGTTCAGTCTACTCTGAGGTTTATGGCACATTGGACACAACCATATAATGTTCTTCTGTAGTCTGATTCCATGACTGGGTTTATTAAATGTCTTAAAAAGAATTATGAATTTGCAGTGGTAAGCATGTCCATTAACCTTCACCATATATAATGAAGAGATTAGAAGAGATGTACAGAAAGGACTAAAGACAGAATAGACTTAGGGGAAAGCTCCATGAATAACCAAGCTCAAAGAAAAAAAATTTTTTTAATTAAAAAAAATAATAATAAAGCATCAACATCAAATGCTGGAAGAGTAATTATATGAATGCTACCTCAGGTTCTTCTGTTGAGGATAGACTAGGGATACAATCAAGGCTACACTCAGGTTTTAAAAAATCAGGCCGCTCTCTAGAATGGAAGACTGCCTACATATGTCCCTAATGATTCTGACTATTCTGAAAAATCAGAGTTGCTGCTGCTGATGGAGGCTTTAGAGTGTCTGGAGAAAACACTAGTGATGGAGACAGGGCACCTACTTCCACCAGAGACAGCTTTCAGTCCCTGGTCTCCCTCATGTGCGTGGGAATGACAAGTCCAGAGTTTCCTGCCCTGGCTTACTGTTCTAGTTCCTCTTCCTTCTCATGAGAAATCTGTTATTTGTCTACCTGCTTGTGGAAGCAGAGCAAAAAATTAAATTTTGCTTACCTTTCTGAGAAGCCAAGGGCTGGCATTGAGTTTAGTGCTCTGTATTGTTTATAAAAAAAATTAGATTCTTCCACTATCATGTGTAAAGTAGGTTTAATTAAGTTGTTGATTTCAGGTGACTGTTGATCAAACTGACAGGATTAAATAGGTCATTGGTAATCGGGGTCTAAGAATGCAATTATGTAAAATAATGCAGAAACAATAATAATGAAAAATAAATTGTCCCCCCACTCTGAATGTACAGATATAAGTGGGAACGAAATAGAGAAACAGAACCATACATATTAATGAGACAGCACCATCTAATCAAAACCCATTGTCTTCTGCCAGCTCAATCAACAAATTATTATAGAGTATAATGTTACACTTAGAAACTCTAAATGTTTATAAACAACTTCAATTATTATACTGCATAACATGTCTTCAAAAGCAATCAGGTTTAATATTTTATCAGAAGAACAGAAGGAGAAATTTGTATAAGATCAAACAAATACATTGAGAAAGATATTTAGCTATGATGAATAAAAACTGCTAAGTTTTAAATTAATGTACGTTCTTTCTCTGAGTCTCTTAATAACATAAATAAATAAACACCAAGTTGCCAATGTAGAAAGATTGCTTAGAATGCAATGGTCTAAAAAAGTAGGGTTCATAACAATCTCACTGACATTTCTGTAAACTACTCTAAAAGTCCCTAAAACTTAATAGTGTTTCTTTGAATTCAATGGATCCTGTAAATGCCTATAGGACATTTTTAACCCTCATATAAACGTTGGTGACATATCCAGGGTTAATATTTGGGTTTGTTGATTCAGCACTTTAAGATGTTCATTTTGTAAAGTTTCCGTGTTTCACGCTTTCCTTTCTTCCACTGCCTATTATTCTTAATGGATACTAGATTAAGCGATTTTGTTTCTTTTATTCATCACTGCCCTATGTTGTTCTCCTGTTTAAAATCTACTTATTTTGTAAGTTCTGCAATTATACATTGCCTCTAGGATTTTTTGATAGATTATATTTTTATATTTATATTTTTCATGAAATATTATATATTTGTGTTATGATGCCAGAGATTTTACATATATATGCATCATATGTTGATTACACTTACAGTCAACTCCTTTGCATGGCAAGCGCCTGCATCCTTGTGCATAGTGTATTCAACAAATTGTGAATTCTTCTACATGCACATATTTATGCATAAAGAGGCATAAATATTGTTCAACTTGAAGCACAATAATTTCACATCTTTGAAGATTCCATTTCAACACACTTCACATCATATTAAAAGGAGCCTTTGTTTCTGCTAATCTGATATTAATTAGGCAATACAGGTTTAGTGTTTTGTAAAGTTATTTAATTTTGGAAACACCATGTGTTATTATTATTATTATATTTTAATGAATCCATTTCTATATGCAGGATCCCTAGTTGTAAGCAGGAGGAAAGACAAGAAAATGTTAATGAGTATTGTTAGAAATGCAACAGTCAGAAAGTCACTTTTCATTTATTTTCTGCAGCAAAAGTAACAAGTTTTACAATGAGTTGTTAAACTGAATTCTTAACAAAGACTAAAAACCAAAAAAAACCCAACCCTAACATTCTAACTGGCATATTGTAATTAAATTATTAGCATTTGTATAAACAATAAATATATACCAGTCTGTTGTACGACAAGCTGTTCAAAATCAGTCAATATGCTCTGCCTCACAGTGATGAAGCTCCCATTGAAAAAGGAGTTGGGTTAATATTGACAGCTTTATAAAATTTGTCTACAGTGTGTTTAAAAGCTACAAATATATCTTTATTAGATGCATCCCAGCCTTCAGGTACAAGATTTAAAGGTCAATAATACAGAAGGGATTTTTTCATCTTAAGTTCCTATGAACCTATAACTAATTGGAGTAAGTATGTAGAATTGTATATGGCTGTAGTCATTCCCAGCAGTCTAACTGATGCCTTTGTACTCCCCTTGGCAGCGGCCCTGAAAACAGCTTATGGCTGAGTGATGGGACTGTGAAATCACCTTTGCTTTCTTCTCCTTTACTGTTCTTTTCTCTTTTTTCCCTGCCCCTGTGAAACCAATCATCTAGTGACGAGCAGAATTACTCAGATATGTTAAAGGCCTATCATGTTATTTAAACATTGAAGAGAGGCAGAGTGATCTAAGCCTAGGACTGACAGATGTGACTGCTGGGATTTGTTGCCAGCTTTGGGAATGGCTTGCTCAGCAGGCTTGCCAACTTTTCTGTAAAATGGAACTAACGTTTTTTGATGCAACAAAGCTAAGCATTTTGAAGTACTTTGAAGACGCAAAGAGTTTTAATAAAGTATCACATTATAGCTACGCAGACCAAAGAAGAGGGCTTGGATTTTGCTCCCTGCCCCCTCTCCCCAAGAGACACTATAATGAAAATTAAACCTGATTATGGCTCAACTATGTATCTGAAAACAGTGTTGGATGGAAAAATCATGTTTTTAAGGGATAACCATGTCTAAGCGGAGGTGTATTAGCTTATTGTTTCTTTGAAACTTCCCTTAAGGAATATGAATTACTTTTTGTGTATCATTTTGTGCCTGTTTCTCAGCCTTTTTTGTCCCAATTCCATAATTAACCTTTCTTAGCACTATTCTTTACACTTTCAACTTTACCTCCATACCACTGATCCACAAATGACAATTTATCTCCTCAAAGTTTAAGAAATGCTAGAAGGGGATGGTCATTTGAAATGGTGGAGAAAGAGAAAGCCCTGAGAGTATTAGCTGATGGTACTCTAAGACTTAAATAGAACCAAAACCATCAAAAATGCTGTAATGTCAGATGAACAGTAGAGATGACCAAGTCCATAGAAGCATTATTCAAGGTACTATTCAAGGTACTTCCATGCAAAAATCCCATCACCTATGTTAGATTAAAACGGACTCAAAGTGGTGCAGAAAGTCTATTAAAATGATCAAGAAAGTATAAAGACTCCTTATATGACAAGGGTAAAGATTTATTTTTCCAGCGCAATGGAATACAACACAGAGGACCTAACACAATACAGGTTCAGGCTGGTACAACTGCATTACACAGCACGCAGTGAAAATACAAGTTTAGTCCTGGAAAACAAAGTAAAACACAGGATACAGGGGGTCTTGGATCAAATTATTTCCAAATCATGGAATTTTCTTTCCCAAAAGATGTTGCTATTCTGCATCTTATTCTGGATTTAATTCACATTCAGCTTGCTCAGGCATTTTTACTCTCTATTGCACGGAGGGGAATGTTCCTAAAGGAGGTCATGTTGTGTAACCAGTAAAAAGAAGATGTAGAGAGGTGTCACAGTTTACCATGGGCATATAGTTTTTTCTTTAATGCAAGCAATAAACCAAAGGCCTGAAAATCCATATTGGGGAACGCACGCCTAAGCATATGTCGATATTGGCATAAATGGGCCTGAAGGGCCTAAGTACAGCTTATCTTGGAATAACTCTGTAACAGGGGAAGTATAAAGTCACAAAATAGATAATCAGATAACCTCACATTATCAAATTTAGTGTTCTAAATGCGATTATGAGTAATGGATATCTGTAGGAAACTTGTTAGGACAAAGGATAAAAATGTAGAACAATAACAGATGCAAACATAGCCACAGCATATGAAATACCATACTAAACTATTAATATAGATTTATTTCACATTTCTGTGTGTAGTGAGGTATGTAACTGATTGTAGTAAATGGAACCTTCAGGAAAAGAGTAAGAATAAAGTAAACATACGAGGTTCTTCAC
This sequence comes from Apteryx mantelli, assembly GCF_036417845.1. Lineage (NCBI taxonomy): Eukaryota > Metazoa > Chordata > Aves > Apterygiformes > Apterygidae > Apteryx > Apteryx mantelli. The sequence continues at coordinate 39,157,830 of NC_089978.1, forward strand.
CTTGTGTATAATCTGTGGCTAAAGCTGAACAGAGAATGACTATTCATTGTTTCTCAGCACTGGGGATACCAGGTGAAATTATGCAGCATCATATTTCAAACACACAAAATAAAACACTTTTTTCCCATACAGCATGTAATTAAACTGAGAAACTCCTTGCCACAGGATTGTGTGGATGCCGGAGGTGAATTCAAAATATGAGATAAATAAATGGAAGAAGAAGCCATCAGGGTTTATTAAATATGAAATTATTAATATAGTATCTGGCTCAGAAAATCCCCAAGTCATTAGTAGCATTCTGGAAATGCATGTTCAATCTATAGGCAGAGTATGAAGAGATAGGTCTGAATCTGCGAGACAGGATATTCGAAACAAAATACTTACTTTCAAGGAGTGCATTCTGGGCAAAGGGTCTGCACCCACAGGGAGCAAACAGTAACCCCAGTAGGAGTCGAGGCCATCTTCCATGCAGTTCAGTTCCTGTGTTTTAGTCAGTTATTAACTCCTTTATTGCCTTAACCGACTTCACTAACAATACCTGCAATGCTTCATCTCCAGGCAGCCAATTTGAAATAATTCACTGACAGAGGAAGGTCTTCAGTCCATCGCTTTATTTTCTAAACTTTGTCTTAGCTTCTGGATCCTTCTGGTAAGAAACTGAATTTATCTGACTTAGTCTCATCACCAGGCCATGATAAATGGCCGAAGCACTTAAGAATCTAAGATTGATTTTAACAAGGGCAAGGTGCCTATTAGGAGTGAAGATCTAAGTGAAAGATAAAGAAATTTATTCAAAACTTAAAAAAAATAATGTGGATTAAATTTAAGATAATATTTGAGCTGAATCTGATTCTTTTTTTTTAAACAATTTACCAGTGAAAATAGGTGTTTTATTATTGAAATGTCAGCAGACCTATAATTCTAGAGATAAAACTGGTAGTGCCGTAATATATCAGGTTTCGATTAAAAACAATTAAATTCATTTTGCTGTGTTGCCAAATTGTAATTTACAGTACATCTGTAAATTCTCAGAGGGAGGTATATAAGGACTGGTTATATTACAGCTAATTAGTAATGGATAAAAAATGAAAACTCATCCTTATTTGTTGTTTTTTTAATCTTTTTTTTAATCTTGAAAATGCTGGCATTATTACTTCACAGAACATGAGATTCATGTTTTCAGAGGCTATCTGTATTTTCATCATATCTCTCTGTACTGTCTTCTTCACAGCTGTCATAGGATGTTCTGTAACACTTCAAATTTTATGACACTAAATACATCTAAAATGCTTGTGCAAATAGTATGTACGTATATTGTAAGTTTGTGTACAGCTAAATGAACTTCTAGAGAAATTGCAGTGTTGCTTCGTTTGCAAATTATATAATTATACCCTGAGTTGTATTAGATCTAAAAAATTTTCACATACTTGTGGGAACAAGAGAGAATTCAAGGAGAAAGATAAGGGGGCACACAGGAAAAACAGTACGTGGCAGCCAAAGCACACCACCCTTTTGCAACATGAGTAACGAACTAGCTGGTGAAGGCCAGACAGCTTGTTCCAGCTGCACGGCGGAGGAGGGAGCGATATGGAGGTATCACGGTCCGCCCCTGACCACAAAGGGTTGCATCCCAAAAAATAATTGCTGCTCACGAACTAAGCGTTGACCTGTAGTGCCCCCAGCCTCATTATCCCTGCTTACCATATTAAAAATCACGCCCTTTGCTGCATAACGACATGTAAATAAGGGGGGACATACCCCCAACAACCGCGCAAATGGCAATCTGGCCAATGAAGTATGTCTGCCGCACTTCCACATCCCACCCTCAGCAACTATAAAACAGAGGACAGCTCACTAAAGTTTTTGGAAGGGAAGAAACTTGAACCGCCGACCTGTTCACTGGAGATTGCTGACGAGCGAGCCTCCTTCTCCCTCCCCCAAACAGGGACGCCTCTTTGGTAAGACTTGCGCCTCCGACAAACGTCAGACGTTACCCAGGAAAATATATTGTTATTGAAAGCGCTTAATTGTTAGTTTGAGCTCATAGAAAGAAAATTTGTAGCAGCAAGTGCATTTATCAGCGGCAATTCTGAACCTGTTGTATCTGTCGCTTTAATAAAATCTTATTCTTTTCACTTTGCGAAACTGTCTCAGGGAAAGTCCTCAAACAGGGGGGCTCTGGCAGGCAAACGTAAATTATAAAGATAAGGAAGGGCCTTCCGTCCATACCTTTCACGCAACAATACTGTACAATCTCTGAACTTACTTAATGAGTACACATAGCGTTAGAACTGATTCACAGTTCCTGCTACTCAGTGACGTAGGAATTATAGAAGAGATTAGGCCATCAGTATACCTTAGCATTAGATCAATAGGTGGGATCTCTCTCACAGTCAGAAATACCTACTCAGTTGTGTTTCAAAGTGGCTTAAAACTTGAATTAGTAATTTACTTCATGTGTATTCAAAATGAATGATTTGTGCTCAATCATTATATTTATAAAGAATTTCAAAAGAAAATATTAAATATATTCAATATATTTAATGCAAAATATTCTCTTATTTCCCACAGAGGGAACACGTTAGCCCATGTTATAGCAAATTAGCTTACATTACAGCCTACACTGAAGACAAACAGAAACACCTAAAAAAATCTGGACATTCAAAGCAAGGTTCCCTTCTCTTTTCTCAGCTCATGAGTCAATCCACACTTCAAAACTATATACTCTTTGCTTCTCTGGGACAAAGAAACAGAATCTGGCAATACTCCAACTCTTAGAGCCTCTGATAGCTTCAAGAATACTCGACTTTTTGGATCCCTCGTGGTTTGGAGTTTGCTCATGTTTGTACCAGGTCCCTACAGACCTTACCTTGCAGCTTCAAGGCACACTTTCAGGATGCAGAGCTTTTGTTTAAGAACTCCCTTTTAAGTTTGAAAAGCATCTTCTGGTTATCCCAAATGAATCAACCTTCCCCCTCAAACTCATAAGCTGCTTAGGTGCAATGCGTTCACAGGATCCCACTGATGATTTCAGCTTTCTGGTCTCCTAGTAGGTTTTCTCACAGACCTTCTAAATGTATTATAGTCTCACTTAACAAAAAAAGGCAAAAGAGATGGAACATTGCTTGAAGAAGAGACTGTCATTTGAAAGTTAGATGCCCTTTTGGTTTTCCTCTCCCCTGGAAGTTTTTCATGAAGGTATATCTCTGTTCAGGAAGGCAGGATAGTCCCATCAGACTCCTAAGGACTTCTGAAGCCTAAGCTACTAAAAATGACAGAAAAAGTAGATTAATTAGAGCCCAGCCTTTTGTATTCTGAGAGTTTCTCCACCAAGCAACTCTAAAGTCAGCTCCATCAGATGATCACTGACTTCTGTCACATCACTTATTTTTTGCTAAGGCAACTTCTTTTCTTAACATATTCCTTTTCTTACTTGGAACTTGCTAATCGGCAAAGATTGATTGTATTTGAAGAGAGGAACATCTCCATTTAATTAAAACTGTTCAGTCTGTGCTACCATCACTTTGGAATTGCAGTCTAACATGAGAGACAAAACTGAAGATAAAAAGCTGTACTCCCAGAATGGAATTGGCTGCTTGCAAGAGCTATATAGAGTGTGTTATAAACACATGCCAAATTCCTGTGTTGTACAGACAAATTTTCCCAATTTGTCATAGATGAAAACACCAGAGTACTAGCACAGCACTAGATGATCATCTGCCTATGTTCAATGACAATATTTTGGAATTCCCTGCTCCAAGTACCAGCTCCTCATGTGAGAAAGGGTATTCCATCTGCCTTAAGTGCAGCATAAAAGAGATGGAACAAGATAGCCTGTAGCAGCCCTGCTTTGCCTCAGACTACTTTTCTGTTGGTGGGAGTGCAGTCTATTTCTACAGAAGAGGGAAAGAAATGACACTAGAGGCAGGAAAAAAAAAAAAGAGCGAGCGAGAGAGAGAGAAAACTATTGCGCTCTGAAACAATAAGCTCTGCAGGGATGAAAGAGGAGATATCAGCCTGCCCTCCATGAAAAATAAAACAAAGGCAGATGCTACACCAAATATTCTTGTATCTCCAGTGGGAGATAATTGAATTAAAAATTGTTGCCCTGAGGTGAAAATAGTTTCTCTGTCTGTACATGCTGCCCTAAACCAAAGGCTTCTGGCTATATGACTCAATTTCAGGAACTGCTTTTCCCCCCTCAGGCAATATTTTGCAGCTGCAACCCCAAGTGCCAGAGCTTACCAGAAAGACACCATTAGTGACCCTTGTGAGGGTAATTTCCAGTGAGTACAAAATGAAAACATGGATGGGAATTGGATGGGATTTATGGAAATGTAGAGGTCAGGTTGTAGGACTGGGAGTGTATTTGGGATCTTGAAGACAAAAGGAAGGAGAGTGAGACTGGAACCTACAGAATAAAGTGGGCTTTTCAGCAGAAATAGGTAGGGAGCCAGGTAGTTAACCAGAAGGACTTGAATAGGAGACAGTTTAGCTGAAAACATGGGAAATGTAAGGAAGAAGAGAAGAAAGTGATGGAAGTGATTTTGCCTAAAGCATTACATTCAGGAATCAGAGTGAAGGGAAGAACACAGGTTGTGTAGGAATATTGCTTAAAGTGATGTTGTTCACTAGCACCCCATGTTCCTTTCCAGAAAGATACTAGCTTACACCTTCCAGGTGTTTTCTCAACACCTGGCACTAGCTGACCTTTGCAGTTTGTGTGGAAACACACCTCAGCTTGTGACACCCCAGATTATTTTTCTCTGGCTGCAGATTCCAAAGGGTTTGTGTACGATGCAGTTTTATTTGTATGCATTGCTCTACACAGTAGAGATACACTATACACTAGAGATACTATCTGCTTTGCACTTAGCAGATTCACCTGCATTCATGTTACCACTAGTAAAGTTCAAGCGAAAATAAGCTTTAGTCTGACAAATTGAAGGACTATGGTCTTGATTATGAAACAGAAATAAGGTTAGTACATTGAAAAATAAACAAATAATAAACAAATAAAATACAACTTTAGATAAAACTCAACATTAAGGGTCCCCTTTAGCTGCTTCAGTGCCTCAGTTAACTTGGCATCACTGACAAAGTGACTTTCCCAGTCCACAGTTTGTTTATCCTTTGTTTATCCTGGGCAATTTAATGGAGCTGTATCATCTCATTTATGACTTCTTTTTTTTTTTAACTCTACTTCTTTTCTTTCAGTTTTATAATCCATTAGGAAGGTAGTTTGAATAATGGAAAACTCTTTAACAACTATGGCTACAAGGGCTAAAGGTTTTTCACTTTAAATATAAACAAAGCCTTCAGTGTGGGCTCTTGGGACTGGCCAATTGCAAATAAAATGATCAGAACTTCTCTTTAGAGAGAACAGTGCCAGATTGTTATACTACTTCACAGAGAGTCTCTCTTAAAAAAGTATACATTTTATTAAACTGAATCACAATCTCACTGTTATTTCTTCAAAGAGACCACACTGAACATAATGAATTAGCTAACAGACTTGTTTCTTCTGAGCTCCATTACCTTTTGTCATTTTGGGAGCCCCTGACATCCTACAACAGAACTCGCCCTGAAAGAGAGAATGGGAGCAGAAGATAAAAAATAACTGTTATATCCCAATTTGATTATTTGACCAGATTATAGACAAAGAACCTCTCTATACTGATAAACAAAGAAGGGCTAAGGAGTAACCTCAAACATAGGATCTTTGATTAGCTACGTTGCTTAGCTGTTAGCTTGCTCCCTGGCTTTGTTTTAGACTAACTGGCTTTCTACAAGACAACTCCGTTAAAGAGAGCTAACCCTAAGCAGTGTGGATGCTCAGTCCTTGTTGCTTAGTCTCAGAATCAAGGATAAGTCCCTGATCCTCTTTCATATAGTCACATTGATGTAACCAAAAGAAGAAACTGGGAATGAGAAAAGGAGTATGTTAAAGATATAAAGAAGTGCAGGGAGCACAAGAGGCAAATAAGAAGGAAGCTTTAACATTAGTTTTATTACCATAGCACTTTGAAGCCATTGTGCTAGGCGTGGTAAAAGTAGAGAACAAAAAGATAAGTCCAGCCTGCACAAAGCTTGCAATGAAATTTATGAGACACAAGGCAAAATTTAGATGTCAAACACCTGGGGAAGAAGAAAAGAAATTATGAGATGCTATTGGCCAATGGTACTGGACAGGCTAATTATTGAAAAGCAATAGATAATACCAGTATTTTTTCAGGAACTTAAAAAAACAAAAGTAAGAGGTTTACAAAGAAGGAAAAAACAGTAGAAGTAAAGCAAGTAACCAAGAAGGGAGAGAAAACAAAAGAAGAGATAAAATTCCTTGTCCTCAGATACATTTACAAAACAAACTCAAAATCAAAGAGTACTTTCATGCTCAAGTTGGAACTTCTTGGTCATATTCTTAATAATATTCCATGTAAATGTTATAATTAATGTACTGAACGTATATTACTGAAGTTACCAGTAAATTACACTAAATATTTTCCTAATTTGTAAAGTTACTTAGTTGAAGGAGAATTAATCCAAAAGAGTATAATAAATTTGTCAGCATTCCCTAAAAAACTTTGATGTAATAATTTTTCTTTTATGAAGTTAAGATTTTTGTGCTGTTGTTAGAGATAATTAGTATGTATCAAGGGAAAGAGGTCCATCAGTTACTCCTGGTAAGATTCCAGGGCATACTAACACTTATTGAATATATAATCTTCAGAACACCTTTACAATAGAATAATGATGAGGGCCCAATTTGCTGATTTCTGTTGCTTGTAAACTGGCCTTTTGTTCTTTCTTTAAAGGAAGCTACATAATATTACACTGATTTTTCTGATTCTCACTGTTAGGAACAGTGGATGTTTCTACTCAGGAGATCCAGAGGGTCATGAATACAGCAGGGGAGGTACCATCGGAAAGCAGAATGCATTATTTCATGGCAGAAGAAAGATTTTAAGTAAAGTGCTTAATAGTGCTAGGCAAACAATCTCCCCCTGCTTCCACCTGCACTGAAACGTAAGCACTCATATGTTTCAGTCCAGTACACTCCTTAATCCCGTATCTCATCTCTAACATGGGGCAACATTGAGGCTTCAAATTCTAAGCATGAACAAGAAAATGAAAAATGTGCTTCTACCATCACATACATGTGATTATGCCTACTGAATGCACAGATAGTGACATGTCTACACAGCCTGTGGACTGAAGCTTACAACTGATGTCTCATTTGAAAGGTTCGACCATAGTATTCACCAAGATAAGCAATTTGTAAAAACAAGAATGTGATATAGGAATAGATTCTAATCTTCTTCTGGAGAAATGTCCAGAAATTTTTATTTCATACCATCCTCAAACACTCGTTGGGACAGCAGTCGTGAGGCTAAGTAAAGCTGCCCCATGGTATCCAAGACGTCTGTACACTCTACACAATGACATCAGCCAGCTTCCTCAGCACTCATGGATGCATCCTACCAGGTCCCATGGACTTGTGCATATCCAGTTTGTTTAAATGTACCCTTACCTGATCTTCCTCCACCAAGGGTAAGTCTGCACTGCTTCAGACTTTCACTCTGGTCTCTGGGATGTGAGATTGCTGAAGGCTGGTATTTCCAGTAAAGACCAAGGTGAAAAAAGTATTGAGTAACTTAGCCTTTTCTGTGTCCTGCACCATCAGGGCCCCTGCCCCATTCAGCAGCAGGCCTATATTTTCCCTGGTCTTCCTTTTGCTTCTGATATAAGTGTAGAAGCTCTTCTTACCTTTTTGCCTTTCCCATCCCTCACCAGATTAAATTCTAGATGGGCTTTAGCTTTCCTGACCCCATTGCTGCATGCTCAGACAGCATCTCTATATTCCTCCTGGGTCACCTGCCTCTGCTTCTGCCTCTTCTGTGCTTCCTTTTAATGTTTGTGTTTTGTCAGGAGCTCCTTCCTAATCCATGCAGGCCTGCTGCCTTTGTTTGATTTCCTGCTTGTGGGGATTGACCATTCTTGAGCTGGGAATAGGTGTTCCTTGAAAATCAGCCAGCTCTCCTGGATCCCTCATCTCTCCAGAGCTGTCTCCCATGGGATTCTTCAAAGTGGATCCCTGAAGAGGACAAAGTCCATTTTCCTGGAGTCCAGGGTTGTGATCCTGCTTTTTGCCTTGCTCCCACCTCTCAGGAGGCTGAACTCTACCATCTCATGAGCCTGGCAGCCAAAGCTGTCCCCAGCCTTCACATCCCCAGCCAGTTCTTCCTTGTTTGTAACAGCAGAGTATCCTCCTCACCAGCTCCTCAGTCATCTGTGCCAGGAAGTTGCCAGCAATGCACTCCAAACCCTCCTAGATTTCTGTGTCCTGCTGTGTTACCCTTCCAGCAGATAGTGGGGCAGCCTAGGCTATCACAGGTTCCTAGTTCAAGTTAGGTACCAAACTTTTAGACACATAAAGTTAGGCAAGATGAATCTACCTCTCTGTGTATTACAGGGCATCCTGCAAATGCAGAGCACCCATACAGCTGCCAGTAGTCCTATGGTCTTATAAAGGGAAACGTAGTAAATGGAGCCATGGTTACTTTACTTCTCCTTTCTGTCTTCCAGCCAGCTCTTGTGGCCAGAAGGGGGGGGGGGGGGGGGAAGATGTCATCAAACTATTGTTTCTTTCATTTCAAGTACACAAGTTCAAGAGTCACTGAGCTGTTTTTTTTTTTCTCATTATCAGAAGATGCAATTTCATACCACAACTAACCCTAATATTACATGGATTTGCCAAAGACTGTGGCCCATCACAAAAGTTTTTATTTTTCATTTTTATCTGAATTCCTTTTTTAAAAAATACTATGCCAGGCCTCTTTATTTCCAGGGAGTAAAATCTGAACTATGTGATCCTGTGAATCAATAAAAGTATCAGCTTGAAGTTAGAAAGCTGTAAGCTATTTATCTCCTGTACTCTACTTTAAAGAGGATGAGGCAGAGAGACTATTTTAACATATTGTTATCCATTCCTAAAGCTTCAGTGTATACACTGCATTTGATTAAGTAATTGTTATTAATCATTCGTTTTATGACTGTGTTATGAAAGGAAAATAAAGTACTGTCCAGCTACAACACATCTAACTCCAAATCTCAGAGCTGCATTTAAAACATATATCTATTTCTCCTGAGCTGGAATTGTAGGAGCTGGATGGCACTTTGATGGAAATCAGAAGACTTCTTTGTCTCTTCCTCTGCTGGCAAGTAGCTTACTAGTAAAATAATCCATAAAGATTTCTCAGGTTGCACACAGCGTCTGCACCGTGTGAGTCTGTTCCTTACACTGCTGCCCTCAGTGGACAGATACTGCCAATATCTATGAGTTCAGAAGCTCAAGCCCAGACCTTAAAAAAATGGGCTTGAAGAAAGAGAGGAAAGTACTGATGATTCATGGTTGCTTGTGCTCTAAAATAAAAGGTGAAGGTAGAGGGTAGTCTGAGGTTATCATTGGTTTATTCCAGCTTTAGTCACTGTTCTCTATCAGTAGCTAAGTATAGTTCAGCTAGTATTTCTGTGTGTTCCAGCTATAACTCAGTAACTGAAAATTGCTGTATATAAGAGATCTCTCTCTTCCCCACCAATAAACACTAAGTTCTAATTTAAAGCAATTTCAGTGTTACCCAGCCCCATACACAACAGGAATTGATGATCTGCTCTTTCACCTGTTTCTGCTCTTTGTGACAAATTGATCTGATAAATCAGAAAATTAAACTGTGTCTGGAGGAGCCAGACTAAACTCTATAAAAATAAAACAAAACAAAACAAAACAAAACAATATAAAATAAAATAAAATAATAAAAAAAGAAATAGTATAAATATTTATTTGGATCAGACAAGCATTTTGATGAAACTTTAACTATGAATCATAGTGACTAATCATACTCTACAGTATTCAGAATGACATACAACTCACTGTTAAACACAGATGTGAAAAAGAGTCAGCACAAGCTCAAAAAGAAATAAAAGTAGGGCTTAAAAACATGTAACCAGTGTAATTATCCTTCTAATTATGTAACCTCCCCCTAAATCTTCCACTGAATTAATTAGGGCACACTGCCATCTTCCCCAAACAATGAAGGAAAAACCAATAAGAACAATAGCACATCAGAAACTAGAAAACATATCAGTGGTTTAGATGACAAATTTCACACTTAGAATAACAAATAGCAAAAGAGTGAACATTTCAAGAACAGCTTATATGCCGTAAATTGTCTACTTATAAGTGAATGCTTAGATATACTAGCAGAAAATGGATAAAATGTGTCAGAAGTTGCAAAACCTCAATATGGAACTGTTTATGTATTGTCAAAGCACAGTATTTTCCACAGTGAACTGAGCCACTGATATCCCACAAAAGATACAATATTCCTGAGAAGAGTGAAAAATGCAGTACCCCTAGCTGGTTACTGGCAGGGAAAATAATTCCTTTTTCATAAAAGATAGCATTTTATAGCCTGAAGAACTAGACTGTATTACTCTTCTCTGTTATAGATTAGTAGAACTTAAAAAATTAGTCACTCCTTTTAAAGTTACTTCATTCCACTGAAACACATGAAGTAAGGGTCCAATCCCACAATATTTGTCACTTAGGAAATTCCATTGACCCCAAAACTCAACTCTGAATATACATAAGAATGGCAATTTTTATCCCCCCCCTTTTTTTTTCCCCTCAGGGTGTCTTCTGCTGCTTGACCAAGTAAAAAAGTCATCCACCTTTTCTATCAGGCTACAGACTACAAAAATCAGTGCTTCAGAGTCTGAGCTTGGCCTGCATTCATTTTCTACTGTGTGCAAGAACTGGAATGAATTTTCATTGAATTTGGATTTCACTGATTTAGGAACATAGATTAAAAGTCTTCATCTCACTGAAGCCCTGAGTTACACTGCAGTAATTTCCTTTTTAAGCCATGTGCAGCAATTACTGTGCATCATAGAGCTAGCACTGGAAGGGTAGTTATTTTTTGATTCTCCTTGCTGCTCATATGTCTTTAACTCTCAGACAGATATTATCCTCCTGGTATCAGGGACTTTAAAAACAAAATAAAAAGATAAGCCTTCAAAAGATTCTAAAGAAGAAGGAAATGTCTGCTTGATTATGTTATGGTCCCTTAGGCCTTTATCTAAAGCCCACTGAAATCAATGGATAGACTCCTATACACTTCAGAAGGCTTTAGGCCCCTACTTTCTCTCCATTGCTAGTGCTATACAAACAACTACCTTTTAAAATCATGACGTGGAGTGAGGAGAGTCCTCCTGTTCTGATTTGTGAGGAATCTAGACAAACGCAAAATGTAACTGAGAAAACACAAAATACAGTAACACCTCATCTATAGTCCTCAGGAGAAAGTATAGTTATAGGTGTAAAGAGAAAGCCACTCAGAACAACTAATCATCCACAGTGCTCTTCTAGCATACCCACTGCAGTTGAATTATGTATAATGAGGATGTTACAGTCCTTGGAATCCTCTCTTCTAAACATCTGAAGAAAGTAGGAAAAGCATTCATTTGAGCATAGAAATTTCCCAACCTGGCATGTTGAAAAGATCAACTTCATCATCTCATTCTCTCTTCATCACCCCCTCAGAAAAAAGACAGCTGAGATTTACATGTATTTTGCAGCTTTCTCCCACTATACCTATCTTTAAATCAAAATGACAAGGGAAAAAAAATGCTATTTTGCCCTTTGTTCACAGCAAGAGAAACATTTTTCTCCAATCACCCACTGATTGAGACACTGAGATCTTGCTTGTTTGCATCAAAAAAATAAAATACATAAAATGTATCGCCATAGGAGTACTGTAATTTGTTAGTATTATAATCTGGCAATATAAACTTTATGCCAGTCAGTCACCCTCTGCCACTTGATATGAACATGCCTTTTGGGAAAAACTTTGATCCACCCTGGCACCTTAAGTTGAGAGAAATATCAAAGTCACCCTGCCACAGAGATGAAAGTGAACATTCATCTGTAACACAACAAATAGATATAGATGAACACAGAAAACAAGACACACTGCTAAGAGCTTTTCCATATCTAGTATACATAAACCATCTAACTGGTGGCATTATGTTCAACAGGAAAAATCAGAGTCTTTGTGTTATAACAGCTCTTTGCAGGTTGAGAACCAAGATGACTGCTGGAGGAGGCATGGTTCTTTCTTTCTCCTGAGAGTGCAGACAGGCAAGGGAGATTACACAGTACTCTATTCATTTCTCTTCTGAAAGTCTTATTCTTTCTCTTAAATTGATATGGGAAATATGGTTAATGGTAGAGTATTACAATATTCCACATAGTCATTGCTTATTGCAGTCGATATCGAAAAACCGTTCTGATGGAGTGGCTGTATTGCTTTCCCTAAACACCTGATCTTTGTTTTTGACAAAGTCAGAAAGAGATAAGGGCATTAACTTGTGTGACTCACAAGCTAGAAATAAGTTAACAGAAACTTTAAGAATATAATTTCAGTTGTAGTAAATGTCAATTTTCCTGCCAACTGGAAAAGATGGTTACAGATACTACTATAATAACAGTGACTCTTCAAGATACTGTAGACAATATACAACAGTTCTATCTGGTGCCTTCTGCATACAAGATTAACTATGCAAGAACATGCCTTGAGACTCCTCATGCTCCTGTTTAAGGGTATAAAGGACACTAAGGCCACAATCCTCCCATGACTCTGTGCACTTCAAACACAGGGAGTTAGTGTCAGCTATATAAAAACTCAAGAGTTGTTCTCAAGTCTTTGTGGATCACAATGGCAATGAATCACAATGAATAAAACTGGCAAGAAACATTTCTGGAAAACAGGAGTGACAGGAGAATCTATAAAGCCAGTAAGTAATTCTGTGTCAGTATAGACCAGAGAACACGAAAAGCCCTTTCTTCTGTTTGTAGGTGATTATAAAAGCAAGACTGACCAAGACTTTTGCACATCTGACTGAAATTGCTAGGAAAAATGCATATGCACATGATAACCTGCAGACACTGCATCCATTCCAACCTCACTGCAAACAGGGTGTGCTCTACATAGAAACGATAACTACCTTGTCCCACATACAACATATTTGGCAAATGAACCCATTAAACCCTCACATTTCTTAGGAGTCTTCACGTTATCACGTTTCTTAGGAATGCATCAGGATCCATTTGGAAGGTCCAGCTGAAACAACAAAAAGCAAGGCATGCAAATGCAAGATATGTAAATGCCCAGGATCATTTTGGAGTGAAGGTCATGAAGGTAACCTGTATGCATTCTTATAAATGCTATGGGACTTAATGTAGGCAATAAAACTCAAGAGCCTATGTTAACTAAAAAGGAGATTTTCCATTATACTTGATAGGGAAACCACTGAGTATTGGAATTGGTTTAATAAATACAAAAAGACATCATCAGCTTTCTAGATCAACCTACACACTTCTTGCACAGCCAAATGCAAAAATAGTCATCAGTGCTGCAGAAACCTATTCCAGACAAAATATACCAAGATAAGGAACTCCAGTTATTTATCTGCAACAGAGAAGAATTAAACCTCACTCTTCAAAGGGAGGATCTCAACATCACCTTCAGCATCTTCTCACCTAGTACCAATTCAATATCTTCTACCTCCATTCTAAAGCATATTAAGCACTTTCCGTGCTGTGCTGTGAGAGACGTGGGCTTCAGGGCATGATTCCTAACTGTTGAGCATAAATAAGGTCCCATGGCAGAAGAACATAGAAGGGTCAACAGAACAGATGGAAAGGAGTAACAAGTAGTAAGCACAGAATCACAAAATGGTTGAGGTTTGAAAGCACCTCTGGAGATCATTTAGCCCAACCCCCCTGGGTCAGATGAAGCAGGTTGCTCAGGACCTTGTCTCATCCATTTTTGAATATCTCCAAGGATGGACACTCCACAAACTCTCTGGGCAATATGTCCCAGTGTTTCACCACCCTAACAGTAACATTTTTTTTTTCCTTATTTTTAGTGGAACTCCTGTATTTTAATTTTTGTCCATTGTCTCTTGCCCTTTCACTGGACATCACTAAAGAAGAGTCTGGCTCCGTCTTCTTTACACTCTCCATCAGGTATTTATATAAATACTGCCTGAGCCTTCTCCAGGCAAAAATATGGCAATCTTCTCAGCCTCTCCTCACCTCTCCTCATAAGAGACATGCTCCAGTTCCTTAATATCTCTGTGGCCCATTGCTGGATTCGCTCCAGTAGGTCTATGTCCCTCTTGCACTGGGGAGCGCAGACCCGGACACAGCACTCCAGATGTGGTCTCATCAAGTCCGAGTAGACAGGAAGGATCACCTCCCTCAGCCTTCTGGCAGTGCTATGCCTAATGCTGCCCAGCAAGCTGTTAGCCTTCTTTGCCACAGGGGCACATTGCTGGTTCATGGTCAACTTCTTGTTCACTAGGACCCCTAGGTCTCTTCTGCAAAGCTGCTTTCCAGCCAGTCAGTCCCCAGCCTGCTCTGGTGCATGGTGTCATTCCTTCCAAGGTGCAGGATTCGGCAGCTCCCTCTGCTGAACTTCATGAGATTTACATTCTCCAGTCTGTTCTCCAGCCTGTTCTGCAGCCCAACCATCTGGCATATCAGCCACTACTCCTAGTTTTGTAATACCGCTTACCCTCCCCACACACATTCCTTATTTATTCCTGAAATACCTTAAGGATACTGTTGCCTAAGCAAGGAAGACAGAGGCTTCTTTTTCATTTGCCTATGAAATAAGAAAAAAAATTTGTCTTCAGTTACAAGATGTTTTTATTGGAATAGCTGGGGTATTCACTGTCTCTGCCGGGGGAAGCAAAACATGACTTGTACCTTAATCTTGGGGATATTACCCAAAATATTTTTGGAAAAAGCCCCATCATAGCCTCCAGTAGCTGAGATTAACTGTCACATCTGCCATATGCTTCAAGCCACTGTTCTATGTGTTTTTCTTCCCCTGGGGACTCACCATTTAAGAATCAGGGTTAAATACAGTATTCAAACTCTTAAATTGCTGCATTATATAGTCCTGATGTAGGCTGAAGAAGTAATTTTTACAAAGAATGTGCTCAGTGAATGCCATGAGTTCTTACAGCAGGAAAATCTTCTACCAGAGAAACATACTCTTGGAAAAGTACACTCCACTTTGTCATCTCAGAACACTGCATATCAGGCAGAGATCTATGGATTGCAAAGGCTCTGGCCTATTTATTGTGCCTAAAGAAGACAGGGTGGGAGCGACTTTTAGCTGTGTCAAAATCTACCTAATAACTATTACTGCGTGTCATTGATTGAACAACATTCAGTTTTATTTTACTACACTGCTGTGAAACACCTAAAAGCAAATTTGTGTCTGCACTTGTGACTAAAAGTTCAACCTCATCCTGAAATCTTTGCTCTCCTTTGCAGTTCATGGAGTTTTACCTTCAGTATCTCTCAGGGTTTCAGTTTCCCATTCTCCCCCCCTCCCCCCCCAGTTTTCTGTCTCCACTTTTTTCCACATTGATTTTCATTTCAATCAGTGTCAGTAGATTGATAAGCCTGGATAGCATATGAATCAAATGAATTAGACTCCATCAATCCATCTCTCTTCAGCAAGGGATACTGGAAATAAAGGAAGACTTTGTCTCCATTCTATTAGTTATCTACCACACAGTAGTTTAAGGAGACACTTGCAAGACACATGACAGTTGCTAATAGAGAGATTTCAGTCTCATCCTGAGATTTACCTCCTAAGATTTACTCTTGAAAGGGGATTCATTTCACCTAATGTTGACCCTCTATAAGCTAGTTATCTACACTAATCCAGTCATCAAACTTTCTATAGAAATTAGGGAGAAACAATTAGCAATAGAGAGTGATTCCTCTGAAATAATCATGGAAGTATGTTTAATATAATAGGCATCATCTTCTGCAGGTATCAATCTCTTTCTATACACCTAAGGAGGGGATCTATTCTATAGTCACATCTAAAACAGATCAGATGAATTACACTCTAAGAGTGCCTATATATATCTGCAATAAAGGAACTATAAAGGAAACTTGGGAGACAAGTTCAGATGTAGGCATTGCACTGTATTGCCTTTTGCCAGACACTACCTTTGGTGAAATAAATCCTACCACAGATAACTTACTAGTGGGACATCATTAACTAGGAACACCTCTGGGATAGGATGTGATGTATTCCTTAAGCTAAGGCAATGGTCATGAGACCTGCAAGTGTCAGGGACCTGCAGAATGCTCCATGAGGGCAAATGAGCTGGGAGCCAAGGGTTAGCCCAGTACCGCAGTGCCTTCACCAACGGGGTGCAATCCCACAGGGTCTGAGCACAGAGAGCAGAGCCAGGTGCTAGTAACAGGGTCCATCCACAACCCCTGACACAGCAAGGGGTGCACCAAGTCCAGAGGCTCCATCAGGAGCAAAAGGAGATTGGGCCAGAGATAGGACTGGGGACAAGGCTACAATGTGCATCCAAGGGGTCCATCCAGGAGATAAACTACCTGTACAATAGGGCCAAGATCCATCAGAGACAGGGTTGAAGACAGGTACACCTACAGCATAGCTCAGACAGGGACCAAAGATCCAGGGCTGAGCTAAAATGGGGCTCCTGGGCCCATGGGCAGACAATGTGGGTGTGGGTCCCAGGTGAGGTTACTCAGGGCCATTAAGGTCTATTGGTGCACTCATGGCCCTGACACAGTCAGGCAAAAACTTTTACCATGTCTTCAAATGTCTTAGCCTTTCTAAAAAGTGCAGAATTAATATGAGCTCAAAGTTGTAATAGCTATTGGGTGAAAATACACTTGTTGTATTACATACAAGTGAAAAAAAAACCTACTTATTTCAATTTTTCCATTCCAAACACAAATCTGGATTTATGATTCTCCTAACTCAGAAATGCATTTCCCTAAATTACCTAAGTGGAGATAGAAAAAGATAGGATCCAAAGCATCTGATAATTTTTCATCTGACAGGTTTAATTAACTAATACAAATATTACAATTTATTAGCACTTTTAATAATGTGACCTTCAACAGCTCCTCAGGGAAAAACAAACACTATAGACAAAGATATTTCTTCTAAAATGACAGTCATTAATGAAACATTTTTTGCTCAGGATGTATATACATTGTGTTTCCAAAATGAGCATATAATGGGTTTTTTTGAAAAGTTTTGTGCACAGCACATTACTCGTGTATTGTGACTAATAAAAAATGTCTTTGACATTTATAATTCTGTTCCATTACAAGATGGGGGGGGGGGGGAACATGGTAGTAGATTGTTCTGCATATTCACACATGATGATAAACAGCAGTACTTTGCACTTACATGTTATTTTTCATTCCTAAGATGTCAAAATTCTTTACAAAAAATACATTTATATTCTCATTTTATAGGTGGCAATCCAAAGATATATGAGGCAGAAAGACAGAATTACACAAGATCACACAGCTGCTTATTGGAAACAAAATTTTACTATGTCAGCTCTACGAGATCAACAAATTTAGTTGATGCAGAAACCTGGCTGAACCACTGTTCTCCTCAGTGGGAACAGAAGACAGTTCTGACGTTAATTTCAGCCATGTTCTAGTTAATAAAAATTTCTACAGTCTAAAACAAAGAAAATTTGCTATATGTTTCTCCAGTGACAGGTGTTTTAGTTGCTCACTGGTATAGCTATCAGCTATAGTATAGTATCTGAAGTACAGTATTGACTACAATATGGCTTCTTAAAGTTCATGTTTGCTTTACTAAAGGGGAAGCCTGGAACAAGGAAGTTTTCACATCTACTTTTTAACGGTCTCTTAGTGAGAAACATTAAATGGAATCAAGTTCAGTTCATAAAGCATTTTATTTTTCGTTCTTATTTAACAGTATTTCAAGTAAGGTAACCATGCTTGCAGCCTCTGGGGAAGGAAGTCAGGTGATGAGCACCAAGGTGAGTTGTTCTTTCAGAGGACTTTGTTCCACAGTAGTACATATCCAGTCAAAAGAAAGACCTTAGGAGGATTAGGAGGATATCTTAGCAAAGAGGTACACAGACACCCATAGTCATGTGGTAGTGGAAATGAGGATTATCAGCCAATCACTATTGTACGTTGCAGCTCAGGACGTACTTAAACAACCCCCCAAAAAATATTATGAAAGCACGGAGACAGTTAAGGACTACATAACTAACTGTACTAACTTCTTGAACACTGTGGCTCAGTTTCTTTTCTGAAGACTTAGAAAAGCATTTTGAAGAATGACTGTGAAAGTAGGCCCAACATGACTATGGCTCCTCCTTCAACATTCATGGCCACTGAAAACTCATCAGTTCCTACTCTAACAAAAGAGAACATTGTTGAAGAATACCTTGGCTTCTGAGAGTACTATGCTATCATAAATATTGCTTACTCTGAAAGTGCCACTGAGTACCTCACAACCTCAAATAGTTCACATATCTGTCTTTTTTTTTCAAGAACAAATAGTGCCAGTAATTGGAGCAAGTTCAGGTGAACTGTCTTTAGAGATAAAATGACAGAGACATGCCTCAAGTTATTTACTCTTAAGATTACATTCTTAAAAAGTCATAGGATAGCTAAAAGAGCTAAACTATACATACAGGTTGCACATACATGGCTGGACTTTATCCAGAAAAGTAGTCCCCCATAAGTCAGTGAGTCAAACACAATGAGTTAGTAAAATAAATGATACATAGCATTGAACTATATCACTCAAAGGAAAGATGGATGAATAAAGCAGCCAGGAGTGAATTTATTCTCCTTCTCCAGATTTTCCTTTACTGCTTTGATTTACTATAAAAATTAAAAATTGTCCTTAGATATTTGAATATAATTTAGTGTTAACAAACAGCAGCACAATTTTTTTTTGTGAAAGTGCAACATTCCTCTAGTGGGCATAAGCACTACACCTAGATAAAAGGTTTTGGATTTTAATTCGTAAAGCTTATTAGAAATTTTATAGATCTATGCTGTTATGTACAGTGGATATCATTCATTGTAGTTTCAGTTATTTTGATGGAAGACTACTTTTTCATTTGTATCAAGAAATATTCAAGATTTTTTCTGACCTTTTTTAAGTAAGCAACACAGTTCCCCATGTTTTATAGATTATTCATAAAAACCTCATGTGACTGGTAAAGAACAGAATTCAAACTTGTTTTGTTCTTTTCAGTTTGGATAAGCATTCAGATGCTTATCTGAGGTTTATCCAGGCCTGTCTGGTCAAGAAATCAGCCGGAGAATCTTACAAGAACAGGTGCTCTTCTGTGATTTCTATTACATCCTAGCTTCAATCAGTTTAAAAATAATAAAAAAAGCTCACCCATCTGAGACTTCAGAGCAACTCACTTACTTTAATTAACTCTCTCATCACTTTTCCTTAGCAAGAAAATATTTTACTTTTATTTTGCAAAAAGGTTGAGTGTTTTGCCTATAATAAGCAAGCAAGTATGTAGCAGAAAAGGGAAAGGTATATTCACAGAATCACAGAATCGCTGAGGTTGGAAGGGACCTCTGGAGATCATCTAGTCCAACCCCCCTGCCCAAGCAGGGTCACCTAGAGCACATTGCACAGGATTGCATCCAGGCGGCTTTTGAATATCTCCAGAGAAGGAGACTCCACCACCTCTCGGGGCAACCTGGTCCAGTGCTCTGTCACCCTCACAGTGAAAAAGTTTTTCCTCATGTTCAGATGGAACTGTCTGTGTTTCAGTTTGTGCCCGTTGCCTCGCGTCCTGTCGCTCGGCACCACTGAAAAGAGTCTGGCCCCATCCTCTCGACACCCTCCCTTCAGATACTTGTACACATTGATAAGATCTCCTCTCAGCCTTCTCTTCTCCAAGCTAAACAGGCCAAGCTCTCTCAGCCTTTCCTCATAAGAGAGATGCTCCAGTCCCCTAATCATCTTTGTGGCCCTTCGCTGGACTTGCTCCAGTAGTGCCACATCCCTCTTGTACTGGGGAGCCCAGAACTGGACGCAGTACTCTAGATGTGGCCTCACCAGGGCTGAGTAGAGGGGGAGGATCACCTCTCTCGACCTGCTGGCAACACTCTTCCTGATGCACCCCAGGATACCATTGGCCTTCTTGGCCGCAAGGGCACATTGCTGCCTCATGCTTAACTTGGTGTCCACCAGCACTCCCAGGTCCTTCTCAGCAGAGCTGCTTTCCAGCAGGTCAACCCCCAGCCTGTACTGGTGACTGGGGTTATTCTTCCCCAGGTGCAGGACCCTGCACTTGCCTTTGTTGAACTTCATGAGGTTCTTCTCTGCCCACCTCTCCAGCCTGTCCAAGTCTCTCTGAATGGCAGCACAGCCCTCTGGGGTATCAGCCACTCCTCCCAGGTTTGTATCGTCAGCAAACTTGCTGAGGGTGCACTCTGTCCCTTCATCCAGGTCATTGATGAAGAAGTTGAACAAGACTGGACCCAGTCCTGACCCCTGGGGGACACCGCTAGCTACAGGCCTCCAACTAGACTCTGCGCCGCTGATCACAACCCTCTGAGCTCTGCCATTCAGCCAGTTCTCAGTCCACCTCACTGTCCACTCATCCAGCCCACACTTCCTGAGCTTGTCTATGAGGATGTTATGGGAGACAGTGTCGAAAGCCTTGCTGAAGTCAAGGGAGACAACATCCACTGCTCTCCCCTCATCTACCCAGCCAGTCATTCCATCAGAGAAGGCTATCAGGTTGGTTAGGCATGATTTCCCCTTGGTGAAGCCATGCCGACTACTCCTGATCACCTTCTTTTCCTCCACATGCTTGGAAATGGCCTCCAGGATGAGCTGCTCCATCACGTTTCTAGGGATGGAGGTGAGGCTGACTGGCCTGTAGTTCCCTGGGTCCTCCTTCTTGCCCTTTTTGAAGACTAGGGTGACACTGGCTTTCTTGCAGTCTTCAGGCACCTCTCCTGTCCTCCAGGACCTTTCAAAGATGATGGAGAGTGGCCTAGCAATAACATCCACCAGCTCCCTCAGCACTTGTGGGTGCATCCCATCAGGTCCCATGGATCTGTGGGTGTTAGATTTGCCTAAATGATCTCTAACCCACTCCTCCTCCACCAAGGGAAAGTCTTCCTTTCTCCAGACTTCCTCTGTGGTCTCCAGGGTCTGGGGTTCCTGAGGGCTGGCCTGAGCAGTAAAGACTGAAGCAAAGAAGGCATTCAGTAACTCTGCCTTCTCTGCATCCTTCGTCACCAGGGCACCCACCCCATTCAGCAATGGGCCCACATTTTCCCTAGTCTTCCTCTTGCTGCTGATGTATTTGAAGAAGCCCTTCTTGCTGTCCTTGACATCTCTAGCCAGATTTAATTCCAAACGGGCCTTAGCCTTCCTCGTCGCATCCCTGTATACTCTGACAACGTTCCTATATTCCTCCCAAGTGGCCTGTCCCCCTTTCCACTTTCTGTACACTTCCTTCTTCTGGCTGAGTTTTGCCAGGAGCTCCTTGCTCATCCATGCAGGTCTCCTGCCTCCTTTGCTTGACTTCCTACTCATAGGGATGCACCGCTCTTGAGCCTGGAGGAAGTGATGCTTGAATATTAACCAGCTCTTTTGAACACTCCTTCCTTCTAGGGCCCTAACCCATGGGATTCCTCCAAGTAGGTCCCTGAAGAGGCCAAAGTTTGCTCTCCTGAAGTCCAGGGTTGCAATCCTACTTGGTGCCCTGCCTCCTCCTCGCAGGATACTGAACTCCACCATCTCATGGTCACTGCAGCCAAGGCTGCCCCCGACCTTCACATCTTCCACCAGTCCTTCTTTGTTTGAGAGTACGAGGTCCAGCAGCACACCTCTCCTTGTTGGCTCCTCCACCACCTGTGTCAAGAAGTTGTCACCAATGCCCTGCAGGAACCTCCAGGACTGTTTGTGCCTAGCTGTGTTGTCTTTCCAGCAGATATCGGGGGGGTTGAAGTCCCACATGAGAACCAGGGCCTGGGATCGTGAGGCTACTTCCAGCTGTCTGTAGAAGGCCTCATCGACTTCCTCATCCTGATCAGGTGGCCTGTAGTAAACACCCACAACAGTGTCACCCATGCTAGCCTGCCCTTTAATCCTTACCCATAAGCTCTCAACTCGCTCTTCATCCACCCCTAGGCACAGCTCAATACATTCCAGTTGCTCTCTCACATAAAGAGCAACTCCACCACCTCGCTTTCCTGGCCTGTCTTTCCTAAAAAGCACGTAGCCATCCATGACAGCACTCCAGTCATGCGAGCTATCCCACCATGTCTCTGTAATGGCAATGAGATCATGGCCCTGCGACCGCACACAGATCTCTAGTTCTTCCTGTTTGTTCCCCATGCTGCGTGCATTGGTGTACAGGCATTTCAGAGAGGTGATCGAGCATGCAGGTTTCCCAGGAGGGATACAAGAGGATCCTCCATAGCCACATCCCATGTGCACTTCCCTGGCTGCATTCACCTGCTGGAGGCGTCCTGACTTGAGCTGTCTTTTGCCAGCTACCCTGGCACTATAACTCTCCCCTTCTCCCATCTTTCCTAGTTTAAAGCCCTCCTTACCAGGCTGGCCAACCTGTTGGCAAAGACCCGCATGCCCCGCCTCGTGAGGTGGATCCCATCTCTTGCCATCAGTTGTCGATCTTCAAACAGGGTCCCATGGTCACAGAAACCAAAACCCTGTTGCCAACACCAGCAGCGCAGCCAGTCATTAACCTGGAAAGTCCGTCTCCTCCTCCTCTCATCCATCCCCCTCACTGGCAGGATTGAGGAGAAGATGACCTGGGCTCCCAGACCCTTGACCACCATCCCCAGAGCTCTGAAATCCTGCTTGATGGTCTCCAGTTTGCCCTTGGTGTCATTGGCGCCCACATGGAAGAGCAGCAGTGGGTAATAGTCCGAAGAATGGACAAGCCTTGGCAGTCTTTGCATGACATCTCTCACACGAGCCCCCGGCAGGCCACAAACCTCTCTAGACATGAGGTCTGGTCGGCAGATAGATGCCTCCGTCCCCTCCTCCCCCAAACTCACAACATTTCTCTGTTTTCATTAACAGTTGGATAAAAGAGCAGCAAAAGTGCATCTGTTTAAAATAAATCTTGTGTTTTGTTTTGTTTTGTTTTTTCTTTCTTTCTTTCTTTCCTTGGGTTAACTCTTAAAGCCATTTTATTCTTTGGTTTTATACTGTAATTGAGTAAATGAATACTAAATATGTACTTTTAAAAAGTGAAAATGTTGTGGCTATTGTAAATACTTCTTGGACAATACATGGCAGGGGGAGATGCTGAATACAAAAAAATCTTTCTCTTATGGCTTTCCAGACAGACTCCACATGTCCATTTCTGCATGTCTATTAACCGTCACCTTTAACTGTGTGCTAGATATAGCTGTGGCACAGCCATGCTGAAGCCCTAAATTATATTTCTGACCTACAGACATCAAAGGGATGTTATCATTATCTCCAGCACTGGAACTTTAGTCTTTATTTTTGGAATCAATATACTTTATTTACCTAGATCTGTAGCGGCTTAAGACACTGACACCTTCCCACTGTTTGCTCCTGAGGTTACAGCAGGGTCATCAGAGGAAACGTGCACTTCCTCCTCAGTCAATTCTGTATGGACTCTGATTCATGATTTGATCCGAGATGCCAGATTTGCACTAAGAAATGTTAATATTAAGAGAGAAGTTTCCTTTTGCTGACTTTTTAAGAGGGCAGAATCCTGCATCAGAATTTCATAACAGATGGCCAAAGACAATAATGACTTAAACCAAGACAGCTTCACTCTAGAAGCATTAAGGTCTAGAAAAAAACCTTTGTATTAAGTAAAACAAGTTGCAGAAGTTAACCCAGCTTCCTTTGAATTTCTAGTTTGGTTCAGTCAGAGCTTGATATTAAGTTCTCGATTTTTCCAGAATTTGTCCAAAACTTGCCAGGAATTTATACCTTTCCTGAATTCCATGAAGAACTGAAAAAGCTTTAGGTAAGATAAATTATGCTCTGAAAACTTTCCCTGACTCTATGAACTAAATCTTCTTCTCTTCTCTTTGCAAATTAAATTCAAATCTTCATATAGTTTCTTATGTTTTTGCCTTGCAAATGACAGCAATTATATTAAGTGAAAACCCATAAATTTCCATACATTTTACATATTCCAATTGGTCTTGACCATTAGCATAATAAAAAGAAGGGAAAAAATCCTAAGGATATTTCTTAAGATTTTACGTCAGGATTAGGCATATTTACATACATTTAGGTTGAAGTCTTTGCTGATTATGCAGACACTTTCCATAGGTTTCCCCCAGCCCTTATAATAATATATTGTACACACCACATCTCCAGATAATTTAAGGCCAGATTAATGTTTTGATAAGTCTTATCTAAAAAAGGTTTAATTATAATTAGATCTAAACAAGATGGCCCTTTGGCTATTTCTATATCATCTTTCCTAATAACCTCCTGTACGGATCAGAGAAAGTAAAATAAAGACTTTTAAAGCAGAGATATAAATCCATGTGGCATTCACAGATGCTCCCAAAGCCAGTTGTAGCATGGGATTCTTAATGCTGATAAGACCCTCAGAAGTGATGAGCAATTCAAGAAGCACTGCATCCTTGCAGAACAATGTTTTCAGTAGTTTTGGCATTGCAGCAATGGGCAATCACCAGAAGTCAATCCTGACACGTTATTTGTGATAGAAACAAAGAATGAAGGGCACACTAGGAAGGGATGTATCACACTTTCTGGCTTATTTTTGTGCTTTTACTCTGCTTTTCCCCGTTCATGTAAAAAATATTAGTAATAACTGTTTTGACTGGGCAAATTAATCCCAAACATGTTTAAAAACAAAAACAAAGGCAAAAAGCCTCTGAATTTGTCTGACTGAATAGGTGGTTTCTCAGCTTCATTCTACTTTAATTTCTCATCTTATTTTCCAGGACTGGTTTTTAAGTTTTTTTTTTTTTTTTAATGCTCTTTACATCACAGGAGATATTTCAGACTATCGTAGTTCCTCCACAGTCTGTACATGAGTCTGTGCCCAGCAGCCATTTCCTTTCCAACTTTATCACCAGTTTTATTAGTGCATGTTGAAATTTGATACTAAATTCAATACAGTCAGCTTTCTGCTATCCAAACATGAGTTATGCCAAAATTGTCAGGAAGCACAGGTTATGATAATGAATCTCATTTTATAATTCATATTGCCATAGTCCAGGAGTATCTTGTAGACCTCCTTCATGTGCATTTGCTGAGTGAAGTACCATTGCTGTAGTGTCAGTAACTTAATACAAGAGGTACCAGGACTTTGGACAAAATACCCCAGAAAAAATGCCATATACAGTCTATATGATAACATACAAAAAGGAAAGTTTAGGCTTTCACTTGAGACAAATCTTGTCTTTCATTTAAAGAAGTGCTGCACAGTACCGGTGTCTCAAAACCTCTTTGCATAAAAGCTGCTGCATTTGAGATGAAGACAAGGTGACACTAGGAGAACAGGTGAACACACAGAGGTAGAGAATAATTGGCTGAGGGCTATAAGAGATTCAGCAGAATGGTAGGATAACAAATATATAAATTACCCTTTCCTAGCAGCTAGTCCTTCTGTAGATGAGCACACAGAAAATGTACATATAACATTATGAGAAATGTAACACTTTTTGGTGAGAATGAGGTGAAATTTAAAACTGTAAACCCAAGAGTGTGATCTTGCAGAACCTGTCAAAGCCATAGGCACTCCCAGGTGGTTGCTGTGCATTCAGACATTGTTGCCATCCTGGACCCTAGACCTGACTGGATGATCAGATTTAGTGTTCATCTGCCTAAGTCCCTGAGAAGGCTTAACCTGGTAGGTGTGCACTGAACACGCATAACCCACGCCAGCCATGATCCTTACAAAAGAGTGGCCACACACACAGAGCCAATTTTCATTCAGAACAGAGAAACAAAAACAGATAAAAGTAAGGGGATGATGCTGTCATGGTCTCCTTTCACCCAATAGTTTAGTGATTGAGCACTTGTCCTGGAAGGTGACATGGGTTTACTGCTTTCTTTATCCCGAGAGCGCTCATCTGGTAAAAAGTTTGGTGCTGATCTCTTCTCCAGAAAGTGTTTTTTTTGTTTTTGTTTTTTCCTAGTGACACTTCCAGACAGTCCTCGAAGCAGAAGCCAGCTTGCTCCATCGCCTCCTTTTCAGGTAGACTCACAATACCTGAGCTATAGAGCTGTCCAACTTCTTTCCTCTGAGATGAACAACAGATTATTGTCTGGAAAGCTACAAAGAGGTACTTTTACTAACTTACCTTCACTAAGGGTCTGTTTCTGTGGTGAGGGCGTCCCCTTGGAAAATGGTATCTGTGAATGGTAATCGAGGCGGGATACACCTTTTTTCCTTCTTTAAATAAACATTTCTCCAAACATCCATTTGTTTGGTAAAAGATGGAACACCGTCACTACTTTTTTTTTTAAGTGAGAGCTCTATCTTTAAAGTGGGTTCTTTACTTTAGGAGAGGGCTTGGGGCCACAAATTTCTGAATGACAAGGGTACCTCCCTAGCTCTCCTGAGCCTGGACACTGTTTGAATCTCTTTCTGAAGCAATTAATTCTCCCTATGGGCTCTGTAGGGAGGGTCCTAAACTCAGGATAGAACATCCAGTCAAGGATAAGGCACCAAAATATTAGGCTTGGCAAGGCTAAGCATTGAAACAGAGATACACCTAGATCTCTGTGCTTCAAAGCTGCCTCTGAAAAGCAGGATACACCCTTTTTAAGATGGCACTCACATACTGGAATAAAAATTCATAATAAATTAGTATTTTTAAAGTGTGTGGCAGCAGATAATGGAAAGGTACAAAGAAATAATGAGAGGTAGATAAAGTGGCAGTGAAATATTCATTACAGTAATAACTATCAATGACAGTATATCATGTGCCTTTTCTAGGCTTGTGTTGTAGCAAATTCTTTAGGAGACAAGGCTTTTGCAGCAAGTGTGAGAAAATGTATGCTGGGTGGGAAGAAGGAGAAAGGAGGTAGATTACGGTGCAATATATAAATGACTAGGGAAGGTATCTAGATTGATGTCATATACCAAGGTGAAGGAGAGTATGACCATTGTGAAGGCATTACAGAACTAACCCTGTGTTCACAACACAAATACTCAGATAGTGAAAATGGGTCAAAGAAAAAATCACGATAGCAAAAATTTACCTTACAAGCAATATTCTTTAAAGAAATCCCAGTGTAGGACATCTATAAAAGATAATATTGTTGCACTCTCCAGAAAGGAAACCTGAAGATTGTTTGACATGACCTTCTGCTAAGGAAGGTCACAGAGTAAAAATGTCTTGAAAATCATGTGAAGAAGGAGCTATGTCATAAGATTCCACCCTAGTGCTCCAGGGCCTGTAAAGATGACTTCGTGGAGTTTCTTCAGAAGCCATAAATGCTGGTTCATTTCTAGAGGGATTTAGACTAGACTACAGTACTCTAGTTTGCTTTGAACTAAACTGCTTCCTGTGAATTATGAAGATGTGATTTTCATTCAAAGTCTGGTTCAGCCCTGTGCAGAGAGATTGTGCCAGCTCAGTATGCCATTTGACTAATGCTAGACTCTAAGCCATTTGTGCATACCATCTAGTTTTATAAACAAGGCAGAAAACCACATGGTAACTGACAGTCTGCCTGGAATGTGGATTGCCTGGATAGTGTTTTGAAAAATACTTCATCAAAGAGATTAAGTGAACCGATTTTCAAAAGATATCCCAGAAGCTAAGGCTACCTCTAAGATGTAGGAGAGCTTCTGAACTCCCAGGGTAAGCTGAAAGTAGCCAGCCTCCAAGATGGGACAAAACCTGAAACAAGAAAAAGCAGTGCAGCTATACGGGCTAAATGGGAATCATAGCCCAGTTCTTGATTTGGACAACTGGGACACCCAGTCTCTGAAGGGCCCTGCAACAGTCATGCTCACAACAGTTAAGATGCAGCCATTGACAACAATGCAAAGTACAGGATAATGAACTATTTTGGAGATGTGGCCTTTGCCTCCTGTGTTACAAAATCAATGTATTATTTCATACTATGCTTTCTGAGGGAAATAAGGTGTGCTTTGGGAATTTCCTGTTCATTTGTGGAAGAAAATGCAGAAATTTATTTTTTTAAGTAACTGAAGAGTCTGAGATAAAACATTTTATAATTCAACAATTAAAGGTAAAGCAAAGGTATTTTAGTAAAAAAAAAAAAATCACATGAATATTATATCTTGCACATATTAAAATATTTTTTCTAGTTATATATCTTTAACTTTCCTCCAGCCAGAAACTCCTCCTTTTTTGTATGCTTAGCCTCTAGCAGTTTAAGAAATCTTAAAAATCTATTTTTCAGTTTCCCCATACTTTATTTATACTGTTCACAATTAAGAACAAAATACAGAAGGAAAAAAAATCTTCAGTAAGGACAGCTATAATACTACAACATAACGTATTAATAAAAGAAATACTTTATCTAGGATGATATTATTGGTTAGTTTTCAGGAAGAAAAAACTTTTCCATATCTTGTACTCGAGATTCCCCAGTCACAAACAGTTCCCTCTAGTCTGCTCTAAACCTGTCTCTGAGCTTATTTTAATTGTATGCATGCTCTTTACTGGTTCATCTGTTTAGCAACTTCATAATTATTTCATCTATTTAATTGCAAAACTATGATTTCTGCATTGACACAGTTGTCTCAGATCCATATGCTTAAGAATGTTTAGACTTCTACAAAGTGGTGGAATGTCAAATACAATACCTATACAGCAACAAGAAGACACAAATAAGTCATTGTCATGTTAGAA
The DNA here is from genome assembly GCF_036417845.1 of Apteryx mantelli. NCBI lineage: Eukaryota > Metazoa > Chordata > Aves > Apterygiformes > Apterygidae > Apteryx > Apteryx mantelli. Next base: position 39,186,622 of record NC_089978.1, read on the forward strand.
CAATACAGTGTACTTTCCAGAATGAATGGTTCATAATCATGTCAGGAATTGCACACTGCTGATCCTTTCCTACCCTCCGCAATGTTTTGAAGAACCATACCTGTATCATACAACTTCTGAAAAGGGCCAATTTAAAGTAGATTTTAAAATAATGAAATTCGATTATATAAGAAATTTATCTCTCCATGTATGTTTGCATGCTTGAAAGAACTAATGGAAAGCTTCTGTTAAGATCTACTTAATGTCCCTTACATTCTTATTTATACAGCACTATAAATGCATGTAACTCTTATAGATTATTAAAACAGAGAAGGAGCTTACAACCTAAGGGGAAGCTTTTGACTTTGCATCTTGCCCTGACAACATCACTTCTGGACATAATCAAAGGGAAGACAGTCCTGACAATTCCTTCCTTGCCTCTGGGAAAAATTAACTTGTGCAGTTCAGTTCCAGGCCTATATTCTTCCTCCTTTGTTGTTGGCTGAACTGTGCAGACTGCCAAGTTGTGGGGCAGCATCAGCTCCCACAGTCCATTTATTCTCTTCATCCAACTGCATAAAGAAAATGGAAAGGGAAAGAGTGACTTTCAATACTTTATCCTCATTCCAAAGCATATATAAGCTAAAGTCTTTATGTCCCTTTATTCCCTGCTCACATTTATCTAGGAAAAGCTATAATCTTGCTTTAATTCACTTAATTGTTGATTGTTCAGAACTTCTTAAAACCTTTAAAGAAAGGAATATTATTTTCATCTTCTCAATACAAGGCCCAGGCATAAAAATATCTTTTCAATCTCAGCCAATGAATTATTCATGGTCCCTCAGGCGGTGTGCTTCATATCATGAAATAAATAACTGTATTTGATAACGTCATTATCAAAGAAAGCAGTTTTCTTGATGTGAACAGAGCATTAAAGATAGACTTATCACTGTTCTTTTCACTCTGATCCCTGTCCACAGCACCAAGAGGAGACCCATATCTGCACCCCCATCTTGAGGAAGTACTTCTAGTGGGGAACTTTCAAAAGGTGATAAAGAAGAAGGAGAAAGGAAAGACCTATCAAGATTTTTTGTTTCATCCACACCAAGTAGCCAGTTCCAACAGGATGAAAAGAAAAAGTACTTTATGAGTGCATCTATTTTGGTGATTTAGTGCACAGGAGGAGTTCTTTTAGGTGCAAAAAATTTTGCAGTATATTTAGAGTCCAACAGATTGTGCTCAAAGGTACTCAAAGGTTTGCCCCCTCCAATGGCGGAACCAAGGCTGAAGTTGCTACATGGGCACCATGTAGAGTGCACCAGTTGTAACTTGGACTCAAGACCCTTTAGTGCACACCTTGCTGTCCACAGAGATGAAATGTGGATGTGCTGTCCTTGGGCCACAGTGAAGCACAGCAGATGAAAACCTTCCCTCATTGTACTGCACCAGTCACTAATAAGCTAATAATCATTTCTGTCACAGTATTAACATTAACATGGAAGTCTGACTCCTTTCCATTTTCTTTTAAAAGACACCAGCATTATTTTCCCTTCATGTAAGAAAACTTTTTTGTTTGAAGTACAGAAATGAGAGAGTGGAGGGAAGGACATCACTGGCTTCTTACCAATCAAAATGAGTCAAACTGGGTCAGAAAAATATGATGGCATTTCTGAAGAAGGAGGTATATTAATTATCCACTTAACTTCATTTAGCATTTCTCTTCAGTAATAAATAAAAGTACATTTCAGTTAGACAGGTACTTAGATACTTCTGTCTAGAAAAAATGACCCTCTTTCCAAATATGAATATATTTACAGATGAAAGATAGAAATCTGGGTAGGATAGAGTAACAACCTAGCTGAATTAATGCCAAAAGTGCTCAAGACTGTTTTGGAATCCAAAAAAGGAGGTTTTGCCTGACTTTTCATTTACACTTGCTTTGCCTATACTTCCTGACACTTTCAGTCCAAGGACAGGAAACAGTAATAACAAAATTCAGTGTGATTATGTGTCTCTTTCTTTGTTCTCTATTTCTAGCTGGAGAATCTCATGATCCTATAAGATTTCTTCCCTGCATCCTGATCAGAAAGACCAAAAACAGACTAGCAACAGACTGAATCTTAAAATATGTATTCAAACATTTTGAAGTTTGTCTATACAGAATGCCTGCATGTTGCATTGAATTTTTACACTCATGTTATTTGTTTGCACTAGTGGTTTCTGGCTCAGCAACTTCATCCAAACTCAGACCTTTTGAGTTATAGGCAAGACAGCAACTACTTCAGAGGCACAGTTGGAATATCTGTGCAAATATCATACCTTTCCAGCAATAGCTGGTTGAGTATTAGAAATACTAAAGTTCATTTTAATCAACTTTATTTATTCCGAATGGAATGCCTGTAGTTTGGAAATAAAATGGCCTACATCTCTGAGTATCAGAATCTGATTGTCAATGGTCCACAATTCTTATAAATCCATTTAAGATCAGTAATGCCTGCCAATGTTGACTACATCATACAAGAAAGATTTAAAAATTTTGTGTTAAGTAGATAAGGTAACACTCCAAAGATTTAATCAAGAAGACTTGCATGGTAAAACAGAACTTGAAATGTAGGTTTTTAAATGCAAGAACTACAACACTGAAAACCCCAGCTCTGCTGTTGTCTAACCTTAGACATACTGACTGTGCAATGACTTCCCTATTAGTCTACAATGTTTATATATTTATTCAATGACCATTGAAGGTAAAATACATAAACAGCTGTTTGAGCAGAGTCTTGAATAAAAAACTTCTTCCTTTGGGTGAATGCCTGAACCACCAAGCTAGAGCGATGCTTCTCTTGTGTTCATTTTTGGTATATTAATCTTCAGTTTTAAATTGTGCAGGATCATAGTTTCAGAAAGAAAGGTTAAAAAGTGCCATTATCTAGCGTAACTTTTTGGCTAAGTTTTGGGATATTGTATATTCCCACATACCAAAGTGGGAAATGAACTCATTCCCATTCTTCTTTCTGGATGATGACTTGATTATAGAAAAGGTGGGGAGCTGTTGTGGCTTGAATCCTCTTATGGATCAACTCAGTGTCATTAAAATACTGTCTCTTTAAATTTTTAATAGCTCCTCAGTAACAGTAAAGGTCAAAAAAAACTTACTTTTATTATTCTTAGCTAATAACTCCCTTTCTGTATATAAGAACCCAAAAAAGGCAGCTGTCCTTACTCACATTGACTTGACAAAAATGATGCCAGGACAGTGAAGAGAAAAACACATCATGAAAGGCACTTGTTGCTGACACAAAAACAGGTTGTAATGCAGCAAGTGCTTTGGCAAACCATGCGGACCACATGGGGTGTGTCAAAATGTACTCATCAGAAGACTCCTGTCTGCAAGCAGCCTGCGTACAGGCAATTATATTACAGGCATTGGCACCAAGGGACAAAAATCAACCTCAGAGGAGTGAATCAAATAGAGCTCAAGACACATGTTGTGAAATTGCCCCAAGAAATAGGCAATAGGCCAATAAAGCATAAGGCAGCATGGTCAGAAATGAAACGTGTCATGGTCTAACATATGGGATAAAGAAAAATCAGAAGAAAAGACTCTCTCTATGTCTCAAAGCCTGACACAAAGGATAAAGGTATGTCCTATCCATCTATGTCTCTAGGTGCCTGAGTATTTATAATATGCTTATCACAGAAGAGAAATTATCCACCTCTTAACTGAAGTCATCCTGAGAACAGAGTCATAAAAATCACTTAGTGCTTATAGTAAGAATCCAGCTATTGTAAATATCTCTCAAATTATGTATATCTTTATAGAAAATGCATATAGAAAGTGAGTAAATGGTAAGCATCCTTTATTTTTTTTGTAAGATTTAACAATTAACAGTATATCACTGTTGTAGAACTGCCAAAGATGGCTGATAAAAATATTCTGTCTAGTTCTCCATAAATTCTATAGTTTCAAATGAACACTTTAAAAGGAAATGGTTAATCTTTATATATATCTTGCTGATAGAACTTTCCAGAGAGTGTAAAAATACAGGCATTCTTTCAGGGTCGACTTTGTAATGAAAGGACACTGCAAAGCCACAATTTCTTTTCTTTTTTTTTTCTTTTTTTAATTTCTATATTTCAAATTTGTCTACATTTCAAAGTTTCAAAGTTTCAATAGATTCATATATCAAATATAGATTCAAATCTTTGTTTCAATTTTTTTTCAAACTTCTATACAGAGTAATGTATGGAATCCTTTGGTCCAGCAGGAATGATATAACTGTGCCCTGCTGTTTTCTAAGGAGAAAGGTTTGGGAGGAGAATAGCAGAAATAATAGATCCATGTTTCCTATGTTTTCAACTTAAATGGGCTAGAAAACAAAAATTACATGTGGGACCAAAATTGCAATAAAAAGAAGGAGACTTTCTCATTTCCCAAATGGTCCATATGGGCCCGTGTGCAGACCCAAGCTATCAGAAGAAGTTTTAATACTGCACTCCACAGAACTGGCTCATGAGCAGCCACGAACATCATACTAACATTTAACCTGTCCAAGTTTAAGGCTGTTTGCACTGAGCTGTCATTTTGTGGAAAAGCAGCATTAAGAACAACATACCAGAGAAATTGTTTGGCTTTAAAATAAAGTCTTGGGGTGGAGGGGGGAGTATAAGAAGGGGAATGGACAGAAGGGACCCTTTCCTTCTTTATGGGGAAAGTGACAAATCCCTCAAAAATTTACAGGCAAGCAGTGTAAGAGCCAGTGCAAAGGCTATGCAAAGGTCAGCTTTGCAAAGGCCAGCTTTGCATGCATTTCAGGCAGAAGCAGGCACATTTACATCTAGTGACACTGTGTGTGCCCCAGAAATGGAACCATTTACTCGCAACAGCAGCTGTGTTCTGCACGCGAGCCACAACACTCCTTTGTGCAAGGTCAGTTCCTCTTTTTAATTCTTATTATTGTCAAAACAGCAGTCCAGGTCATTGATACGGTGAAAGGGTAATATCAGCTGATTGGCAAGTGTCCCACCAGCAGGAAGTTAGCTGATAAGCTTCTTAAGTGGTGAGCCCTGGTAAGCAGGAAGCATTGGAGCTAGCTCAGGGAAGTTACCCTTAAAATTGCTTTGCTCAGACCTCAACCTCAGCAGGCTAATTAGAAGTTGTTGAAAGGAAGAGTCTCTGGCGTGCATTTTTCTATAGACAAGACTCAGGAAACATGTTGCTTGTGCAGCAGTAAACAGACAGGGAGATAAATGTTTAAAAGCTACCGTAAAAAATCTCAGACGATTCATGAGTACAACAATAGAAAAAAGCAGCCTAATATAAGTGGTCGCTGAAAGGTTTTGAAGCAGCCTGGGACAGGTCCCAGTGGGAAAGCAGCAGGCAAACAGGCGAGCTATGCAAATGACTATTGGTAATTTGAACATTTCCTATATATGGAACCCGATCAGGCCTAGAGAAAGGAATGCTGCATAATGAGGATTATCATATTTCTCCACATGATATGCTGGATAGAAAGAACACTAACAGACCTTTCTTTATTGTGATCTAATCATGTAGACAGGCACTCTCATTCTTTAGGGAAAAGACAAAGCATATTAAATTAGGAGCATTAGATTGATTTAATGATAGGATGGCTGTGTGAACAGAGAAGGGCTCAGAGATGTAAATGCATGATCTGCTAAGGTTATTAAAATAACATTCTCCTGAGTGTTCTCTCTCCCTACCCTGAAGTAGTGACTAGAGCTACATCCTCACAAGATTATAAGATCTTTAGACTCATGAAGGCACTCACATCATTCTAAAGGTAAATTTATATATATACACACACACACACACACACACACACACACACACACACACACACATATACATATACATATATACACACCTTTGTAATATTTTATATATATATATATGCGTGTGTGTGTGTGTTATGAACTCTGATTTTCAAATATAATGCAAAAGGTTACTTTTTACTTAGGGCTACCCTTCTTCCCCCAAATGGGAAGAGTTGTATGGAGGGGAGGGCGGGCAGGGAGAGTGGGCAGGACTAGTTAAGTTTTTTCTGCACAGTTTGGTTTGAAAAACATCAAGCATTGACACAAATAAGCCAGTTCCTACAGGATCTATTCTGACGTCTGATTACCCTCTTCCCTTTTCCTACTCCCCTGCCGGCACAAACCCCTTCACCCCGTTAAGAAGTCTGATTTCTAGATCCAAGAACAATGCCGGGGAATACAAATGTTAGCTAGCTGGCACTGTTTTCTGAATTGCCTTCTACCTATGGCAGAAAGTTTGACTGCTAACACAAACACTGATGAAAAATCGTCCCACACCTAGTTAACTACCCAAAGCACACTCCACAAGTGCCTCCCTCCACTCTACAGGCAGACAGGTGCTTGCACCTATGAATGGCGACAGACAATCCGAATTACGCATTATTCGCTCACAGCCAGTTTTCAGTGTAGTCATATAGGTCCACCATAGATGCTGCTGGTAGGAGGTCTGCATACAGCCCCTACCACCAATTTCAGCTAATCCCTAGATTCCTGAAAGAAGGGTTTAGCTGTCATTCCTCAGCAACTGCTATCTTCCCTTTTCAGCAAGCAAGGGGTCTTTGCAAAGGAGAACACAGCTACCACCAGACCCATAATCTCACAGCTCCATTAACTTTGTGGCACTGATACCCACAATCTTTGACAGAGAAGCTATCAAACACTCCAGGATCCTCCCAGCAACTGCAGGCTAGGGAATGTGAATGTACAATATTTACTGAGTGCTTGATGAGAGCACAGGAGGATAACTATGCCATGCTAGGGATCACTGGGCATTTGTGCCATATCAGTGGAGCTGGCAACTTGCAGTTTAAGTATTAGTGCCCCTGTACACACCTCCCTTTCTGCTCCCCTGCTGATGACACAGACACATCCTACAGCCCTTCGAGGTTACTTAACTTCAATGCATAGGCATAGCAGGGTGAACTAAAGACTGCAAGAAGGAATTATCTCTGAATTCCCTATCTTATGTTGATAGATATTTAAAAGGTGCATATGTACATACGTATGCATAGCTATGCATAGATATATATGTAACAAAAATATGTTTTTTAAATGGAATTTCATGAGACATTCCTATACTGTAATTTGTGGAGCATATGTCACAGACACAATAGAATGCTAAAGCTCAGAGGCATTATAGACTGTCATGTCAAATCATACTTAGAGAGTTTTAATATGTGGATTACAGATATATTAAACCATACTCTCCCCTGCCTATTATGTCAATGGGACTTTGCATATTTGAATAATACTACTGTGTATAATCCTAGAACTAGACTATGCATGTACAATAGGTCTGTGTAAATTAGAAATGAGTAGGAAAAGTCTAGATCCTTTATCAAGCATTGGTTATTTTTAGTGCATAGCCACAAGGACAAGTACTGTTATTTTCTAAACTCTCTATATGCAAAGTTAGCACACACAAACACACATTTATGATAAAAATCTGTTTGTGTTTAAATAAAATATATATATATATACTGTTTTCTTACTCCATTCTATTTTAATTTTCAGATCACTTCCTCAGTGCATTGGAACTAAAGTGCTGAAAACAACTATACTATCTTAACCATCTCTTCTTTTTCTCCCTGCCCTCTAAATGGGTCTTTGCTGTTCCCAGTTACTGAACTCTCCCTTCAACTTCTCAAGGGAGATTCAGTCTTTCCATATCTCTACCTTCCAACACTCCCTCCCTCAATCATTTATTGAATTTCATCTCCTCCCTTCCTCTATGTGTTCCTGCTTCTCACAGATTCACAAAGACCACACACTTGTGCCTAACTTAGCTCCCCTGTGCTCACTGATTCTTTTTTCCCGTTGGTTTGGGAACTGCACACAGTGGGGTAATTGAAAAAGAAGACAAAGCAAAAACAAAAAGACGTTTTCAGTGCCAAATTTAATTCCTGCAAAACTGATTAATGATAGTTATGCCTGTGTTAGAAGTTTGTGGTGGGCAACAGGGGTAGATCTGTAGAGTGAAACAGTTGTTGGTGAGGACTTGATGGCCATCCTATATGCATTTTGTTGGGGATTTACTTCAGACTAACTACAGTCTTGTTCCTTTTACTGACTGCCACATAGCAGGTTCGGCATATTAGATGCACTCCTGGAGTGCATTTTTTTGATTAATTTCATCTAAAAGTAATTCAGTTTATGCAATCTGAAATCACTCCATGTTGCAAACCAAAGTGGGTACAATTGGAAAATTTGCTGCAACACTCTTCCTGGTCTGAGTTAAAAGGCTAATGTAGCCACATGCCTACCAAAAATAATCATTTATGCCCAGAATCATCTTAAGTAACTTTGTGTGCCAACTGAAGTATGCAAAAATTATGAGTGTAGTTGTCAGAAATTCCTCTCTCTGTATAGCTGAGAGAAATAGAGCTCCTAGAGAACAAATCAGTAGAGGTGCCAGTAGAACATGCTACAACTTGATACTGTTTGAGGCAAAGAACTTCAAAAGATTCAAATGATTAGAGGTTTATAAGAAAAACACTAATATCTAAAGCTTATGTATAAAGCAAAGCAAGACAATTTTCAGTCTTGAAACAAGGCCTAACTTTTAGGAAATGCATGGGACTTTTGTCCCATACTATAGGATTCCTGCCATTTTGTATCAACAATACATACCAACTGTTGGAACTGTTTCTGAACTGATGGAGCTGAAGCTGGATAGCGTAGTTCTGGTCTTAAAATGTAATTCTGATCTGCATGTATCTACTGTTTCCACCTCTTCACAATCAAAAGCTCATTCTCAGCCTGAGTCTCCACCATTGGTCTGCATCAAAACCTGCCTTCAGAAAATGTTTTTCATCTCTCCCTGTTTTTTCTTTCTGCCTCTTTGCTCTGGTGTTTTGTCTTCACACATCCCTTAGGCTTTTATTCTCTTATATCCTCCACAGTCCTCTATTTCTTTGCGTAGTCTCATATTTCTATCAGTACCTTTGAGGTCTCTATCTTCCTTTCATTTATCTCCTCTAGCATTTTTCCCTCTACTTCTATGTTTCCTTTTGCCCTTTTCTTCTCTCCAGAGCTAATGTCAGCCTATGCTGACTCTGTGTTTTCTACTATAACATTCTGTAAAGAAGGAGAGACACAGTCAGAGATTGCTTGCTTATTTTGGAAGCCATGAGGCAGTATCCATCTTTCATTAGTTTTGGTGTTTTCTTTCCTTTCCTTTTCTTTCTTTGCCTTTTTGAAGGGAGAGGACGTTGTCTAATTTCTAATAAAATTCAACTTCCCAATATGAAAAGCCATAGGCACACTGCCCTTGATAGCAGTGCTCGAGTTTAGCCATCAGTCTGCAACAGCAACTGGCTTGGCCTGGTTGCCTCCATACACTCCTGGGGCAGATCACAAATTTGAGTTAGTTTCCGAGCACAATAACCATCGCCTTGACTGAGCAAGGCCTACCAACACTGGCTGGAGAATCAGCTGGCTTATTTCTGGTGGAAAGTGGGAAATAAAATATGTAAAGTCAATGACGACAGAGTTTAGGCCAAGTTCTTTATTACAGTGTGAACACAGCAGAAGAGTATTCAAAGAAGAGGCATCAGCCAGTAAAAGTGATCCACCAGAATAATGGAGAGTGGACAGATATCATCACCTCCTGTAAAACCTCTTAAGGGGCTGAGGAGCTGACAGTGGGAAAACAAAATTACTTTTGGTGGTCCCAAATATATTCCCACCACAAACTACTTGCCACCATGGATGAGCATGTGCAAGTAATTATCAAATCCTAAAGGCTTTTGTGGTTAAGAATTATTTTAAATGCTGAGACTATTTTATATGAACATTAAGCTACACCAGTGCATGTTTAATTGGTATATTAATAGGTACCTCAGGTGACTGAATATGTTTTGGCCTATAGCATTATGCCTCACAACATGCATTAATGGTTCAATAAAATATAACCTCTTGTGTCCTGGTGCTCTGTTTAATTAATTTTAAAGTTCTTTCTAATTATTAACCCGAATTCTTTATTATTTTCCCTTTTTAATGGATGATTTAACACAGCTTTCATGTCTGATCCTACCATCTCTGATTCATGTGGAAATACAGACTGAATAAAGTCTGAAAGGTTAAGCCTTGGTGCCTAATTGCCTGTTTTATTTTCCGATATTGGATAAGTTGTTCAGCTTGCTTGTGTTAAGTGCTTTTATCAGTATTTTCTCTGCATGCTCCAACTGGGTGAATAAATTCAACATGGCTGTGTCCTTTTATTTTTTTTCTTTTTAATATCTGTGAAAATAAGTATTACAATAAATAAGTTTTTAAGATAATTACTCAAGAACTTTCTTTCCTCCTGCTGTGGAGAAGACGACTGTGATAGTTTAGTTATAAAGCTCCCTGTTCATAATTTTCCCCCTCTATGTAATTTGCAGCCACTGAACAGTTTGTGGACTAAAGTTGTTTTTTGTTTGTTTGTTTGTTTTTGTTTTGCTTTGTTTTTTAAATTTGTCTTTGGTTCTGTCTATTTTCGTAAACAGTGTAATTTATTCCACCAAGTCTCCCTAACCCTTAAAATTACAGTACAGCAATGAAACGTTCAGGCTTCAGGAGAAAATTGCTCCTGGGGAAAAAGTCAAACCTTCTGCCTTGTTATATGATACCAGAGTTTAATGAGTATGTAAAGTATCAAATTAAAAAATGTTAGCAGTTTATTATAGCTGAGCAATCACTGAATGAGAAACAGGTTTCCCTTTCATTGAGCCTTAAGGACATGACCTGCGGCTGATAAGCACACCGCTGCCTCAGATCCAACATTTGATTTAGGGCTGGAGTACTTGCCAGCCGAAAATCAACCTAGGTTTTGTTTGTTTGTTTAATCAATAATTTTCCAAGCTGCTTATAGGCAAGAAGTGTTGTAATGAATTAAGAAATTAACTAGGTTTAAGTTAGGCATTTACATTCATCATACTCTGTTTTTCTCCAAGCCCACTGCTATGCAAATGACCCTTAAAAGACAGCTAGACCCTACAAAACTATTTCTTACTGTTGTGCTCACCCCACCACAGTTCTGGGCAATTTTGGTGCCCATTTGCCTTCTGTGACACCTGTTCCTAAGTATCTGTAATATATATTCTCAGTGGAGAAATTAGAGCTGCAGAGAATGGAGGCAATGGCCTTTAATTCCTGTGAGCTACCAAGGACCATCCTGTAGAGCTTGTGAACTGCTTTCCATGTGCCAGGACTCCCAGTCATTCTCTCACTAAGATCACAGTACATGTTTTGTAGATGCTTCGTCCCCACCACGAGGACACGCTCCCCATGAACAGCTCTGCCAAAGGGCCATGCTTGCCCCAGGACCACCACTAGCACGAGCCTCCGCACCCATCAGTAATCACCGCAGTTTCCAAGTGGCCTGAGGGTTTCCACCTGGCACCAGCCGGGATGAGTGGGATGACTGATGTATGCCCAAATCTTGCTTTATAGGAAGCTGGGCTGTGGCCAGCGATCACTTGTTAAACCTCAAAACCACACCCAGGTCCCCCAGCCCAGACACTGCCTCTGTTGTCATGTCCTACACTGCTGTTTTGGGGCTTTGGGGCAACTGTGGCCCTCAGCCACCATGAACAGTCCCTGTTCATGCTCTGCGTATTGGCCACAGGCTTCCAGCCGCCTCCTGAAGGCCACAAGTGGCCGGGCCAGGGGTCTCTGGGGGCCCTGGCATGGCACTTCCGGGGCAATGTGTTCCCCTCCACCTTGCCTGCTTTGACCACGGACTGCTCTCTATGTGCCAAAGGCAGCGTTTCACACACAAGCAGTCCCCGAGTTAGCAAAGAATAACCAAGGATAAATAGGCGTATATCAAAATCAAATAAGCAAGCAAGCAGGCATTTTCCTTCTACACATGTAATTGAAAGGTTTCCTGAAAGCTCAGTTGGCATTTAGAGTAACCAAGACAGAGAAGTCTTACCCCCCCCCCGCCAATTAATTCATTCTTAATGCTAGGAATTGATGTTTATAATACAGCTGCTGGAGGGTTTTTTTTTTTTTTCCTTGTTTCTAATGGAAATCTGCTACAGAATGGACTAGAAAAGGACTAATATGAGATACATCAGCTGAAAGGTAAAATTCTGAGAGAGACATTAGCAAGCAGGAAATAGGGATTCTGAACAAAATGATCATTTCTGCCTTAATTACATTTACTGAAACAATAGTAATATTTTCCCTGTTTCTTAGGTTTCATTTCTGACTGCTGCAATCACAAGGATCCTGCAGTACAATTTGTTTGACCACACTTTATTGCATTTTCCCTGTAAGTAATCCCTCTTCTGTTACATTGTCCTTCCTAATGCACTGTAATAGAGAAGCAAAAATGCTAATACAGAGTAGTGTAGTAGAAGGTGGCGGTTCTCTGACTTCTTTCCTGTGATTTCTGATCAGTTCAATCTTGCCATTTTCCCAAAATTTTTTCATTTTTGCTTTTGTTCAAAAAATGCTCCTTTTCCATTTTAATCTTCCATTCTCCTGATAGAAATACTTTTTATTGAGCCTCTGTGTAGATATTTTTCTCCTGCTCAGTGCAACTGTAGATGTTATCATTTATCATTTACAATGCAGCAGTATCCAGAAGGCCCAGTCAGAATATGCATCACAGTGGCTGGTGCTGTAGAAAATCATGAGAAAAACAGTATTTGCACCAAAAAAATACTTCTATATGTGGTCCTGATGAAACAATAAGTTTTGCCAGTGGAAAAAAAAATGGCATTTGGAAATTAAGATGTCCTCACTGCTCATCACTCTCCAGTTTTGCAAAGGGACGTGGCCAAAGTTCAAGCCTGAAATAAAAGACCACAAATTTCCCTCAATTTTGTTTTCAATGAACAATAGGAATTTACTCTTGTAAGGTGTTGGGTTTTTTTTTTTTTAATTAGTACTGAATCTGTTTTAGCAGAACACTAACATTCATCCTCTTACACCCCCACATCAAAATCCGCAAAATTCCCTTTCACAGTCTACTTGAACCTCAGATTTCATTATGCTTTTTGTGGCACTTTGCACTCCACCTTAGCTGCAGACCTTGGGTAGAATACCTTTACCTTTTCTGAGTTTACACACTGCATTCTCAGAAAGTACGGATATTGGACCTTTTCAGTCCTTTTATAAAAATGCACAACTACCAGACTGCATTGCTCTGAGTTCTCTGTTTCTTCTTTCCCATCTATGTCAGCCACAGCCCAACCCACTTGTGTTTCTCAGAAACTGCAGATAGTGTTTTGTTATGCTTGGGTCCCCTTCAGCACAGCATTTTTCTTTCTTTAATGCTAGTCAGTATCTTTCTCATAATCAATGAATGTCATTCACATTGGTGAGTTATTTTCATTCATCTTTACCAAGAATTCATTAATCATTGGAGGAGTTCTGCATAGTACACCCTGATTAATAGCCTCTCTGCTTTCTGGCTCAGTAGAAATTTTCTGTTATAGTTGGTAAATTTCTCAGTCATTTAAGGACAGAATCTTAGAAATCATATGGCTGAAGACATTATCTAGTCCAACCTGCACAGAGGCAGGATCAAAATCACTTAGACAATCTCTAAAAGAATATCTGTCTAGCTGTTATAATAATAACAAAAACAAAAAAGAGTGAAGACAAAACCACAATCTGTACAGGAATCTTATTGTAGTGCTTCACAAACCCTTGGCTTGCAAAAATTTCCCCAGTATCTAAACTATATCATCTTTGCTGGTAATTCAACTAGTTTCTTTTTGTCTTAGGCCTAGTGGTCACAGAACAATTAATCACTGTCCTCATTATAACTGCCTTTTACATAATAGAAAAGACTCTTGCTACCTCCTGTCTCTTATTCTTCCATCTGCTAGACTGAACAAACACAGTTATTTCAACCTTTTTTTTCTTCATAGGTCACTTTTTCTAAATCTCTTATCAGTCTTACTCTCTTCAACTTATCACAATTTTTCCCAAACCATGATGTTAGGCTGCATTCCAGCCAAGGATCCACCAACTCCAGGAAGAGCTAGAAAAATTGCCTCCCATGTCTTACATCCAATAGTCATGTTAATTCATTCAAGAATGAGATTTTCCTGTTTTGCAACAGGATTCACACTGATGGCTCGTATTTATTTTGAGAACCATGATAAGTTTTATATCTTTTTCAGTACAACTGCTAGCCAGCCAGGCCCTATTTTAAGTGTGTGCATTTTTTTCCTTCTTTCTAAATTCAGTGCTTTGCACTTGTCTAAAATCAATCACTTGAAATTCAAAGAAAACCTTTTCTCTAATCATGATCTTGCCCTCTAAAATGTGCATGCCACCCTTCCCAGGGTGGATTCAGCTGTAAAGTTAGTATATTGTATGGAATATGCAGAAACTCTTATACAAGAATAACACATTGACTTTGAAAGAATCCAATTTGAGTAGGTTTGTATGATTTATTGAGTTTTTTTCAATGATCTTTTAAAGAAAATTGCTGCTACTAAAGCAACTGTGTATCCACATAAGTTGCTTCTCAATTGCCAGTGCTACAGTCTCCTGCTCTCTACAAAGCCACTCACTCTGTTTTCTTTCTCCAGCAGATTCTTTCCTCTATTCAGCAGAGTCTATTCTGTGGTAGACATCTTTATCTTGCTGTTCATTTCCTGTTCCCGGTGACACAGAAAGGGATATGCAATCCTGTCTGTGAGGGATACATCTGTGGTTGCCCCTTCACCTGGTTGCTTCTTCTAGTCTTACGCCAGCATCTGCTTCCCTCCAGACTCTCCTGGATTGCGCTGATGCTGTATTCACTATGCCCCCTGCAAATCCCCAAGGGCTTTGCACAGTTCAATGCATTAAATGATCTCTCTCACATTTCAGTAGATATCTTGGTTACCTCACCAACATCTTGGCTGCTACTTCCTATGAGGAATCAACCTTTGCACACATCATCACTTTGCATCTGGCATTCAGACCTTCAGTCTGTCAAAGCTGGGAATTTATTCAGTTCAATGCTAATTTCTATCATACCAAGCATTTCTAATTGAATTTGGGATGCTTCCTGCAGATTAGTTTTCCTCTTTCCCACTTCCATCTCTGTGTTTGGCACAGGCAGATCCAGCAGAAGGACTGATGGCATATAAAGACAGATTACATACTTCCACAACCTATTGCAGCTCTTCACTCTGTCCAGGATAGAAAAAGTTAAGTACTGGAATAGCCTGAATAAGTCATTAACATATATGTGCCAAAAAATAAGGAACCAGGGAATGGCTCCAGTTTACTACTTGACTTCCAGAAGAGGAAAAATAACTACCTCTGAAAAGAGATTACATTGAATGAGTGAGCAAATTAAAAACTGGAAAGATGATAAGAGAAAGATTCAGGAAGTCTAACAATGCTTTGAAATCCTCTTAATGCTGCTGTCACTGCCTCAACCAGCCTGCTGCTCTGCTACTTTGTTAAATCAGTCCTTCTAAATGCAGTACTTGCCAGTGACACTACTTCCAGTTTGGTGCCAGTTCAATACTACATGGAAAAGGTAAGGATAGCAGAAAAGGCAATTGCAGCAGGAAGTTTTCTGTGCTCATACCAGAAATGCAAGGTTGCCCATGATAAATCAATATATTGGTTAGTTGTCAATAAAGTGAGGCTAATGGTACAGTTTTTTCAAGGACACAGTTTTTATAGACTTCAATATCCTCACACTTTACATTTATTGGTAACTATGACATAGCAGAGTGAAAATTAAGGGTCTCCCATCATATCTACTTTAGTCTCCATTTGCCTTAAGCTTTTATCAACCATCTCAAAATAAGTTGACAATGTATATCCCCTTTTGCCTACATTGAGGTTACATGAAGAGCTTATTTGAGTAGAATCTGGCTTTTAATATTGAATGTCCCTGAACACTAATCAACACACATTTAACAAAACATTTCAATATATGCTTAATTATAAGCACATGTTTAAACCCCTCTAAAGTCTATGCGACCTAAGTACATGCTTAAAATTTTGCTACACAGAAAAGGATTTTTTACATACTTAAATACCAAATTGGGATCTAAAAGAAATTATTAGTAAGAAAATCAATTCTTAAGAGCATTTTATGCTTTTAAAAGCATATACACAATGTAATCAAGTGTGATAACTTCCTATGGAATATCTGCATTAGAAACTTTGTGGTTTTGTTCTAGCATAGTGATTATGTACAATACTGAAATCTGTATGTTTTGCAAAGACCTGCTATATTTATCTAAAAAAGTTGATTACATCTGCTTATGGAACTATTCAACAAAAAATTTTAAATGTTCTTGGATTCTTTAGAAAACTGCATTTTCTATGTGGGATTGTGCAAATGGGTGAGTTGAAAAAGACAACGCAACCCAAGAGCTGATGAAATGTCAGAAAGGAAGCTGGTCAAGTGGATGTGACAGAGGTACATAAATAGTAAAGAGTTTTGACTAGTATAGATTAAAAGCCAATGACATTAACAATAGGTCCTGTCACACACAGATGATCCCAAAGTGCTTTATACATTATGCATACCAAGAACAATCCACCCACTACTGGAATACAATTTTCTCTGTGGGAGAAGTGTGGCATACCATGATAGCAACCACATACTCTGCCAAGGTAATTTGATGCAATTGCAACCCTGAACACTTATATCCAGCAAGCATAAGTATATTAAAATTCTCTGCAGAAACACACACACACACACACACACCTATATATATACATATATTAGTCTAGCAGCAGAGGAGGGAGGAAAGTGCTTTAAAACATAATTTTCCCTTTTAAATTTCCTTTTTGTATTATTATTATTTTTCAGAATCACAGAATCACAGAATGGTTGGTGTTGGAAACGATCTTTGGAAATCATCTAGGCCAGCTCAAGCAGGGGGAATAGATAAAAAGATAAAAAGAAAGTACCTCCAGGTTTTGTATGACCCCAGGTAAGCAAGACTTACAAAACCTTCACTGCTCACTTCCTCTGCTCACCTCTAATTGTGTTACTGTTCCTTTACTTGGTTGTCAAAAGAACAGCAGCAGTTGCCAACAACTGACATATGTTGTCTTCCCTTCTTTTCCTTCTTCCCCCTTCTGATACAAGAAATTGGCCAGTAGCTGATAAATGGCCATCCCTGGTTGTCTGCAATAATCAATTTGCTTGCAGTATAAAAAGTGTGAATTCAACTTCTGCATATCTACCAATGCTCCACTAGTCACAAGATACATCTTTAGTAATCTGAGTTAAAAAAAAAAAAAATCCTTCTTCCTGTTTATGACAATAGCCTTTAGCCCTAAAGGACTCTTGTGGTGTCAGGTTATGTGGACACATGAGATGGCAGGAGGAGATGAAGAAAAATTTTGAGTTGTATGCCACAGAAACTGTATGTCATTCACACCTACCCTTCCTATTCTGGCTGTCTGTACAGTTTGCAGGAGAGAAAAATGTATTGGGTGAGAAGACAAGATTCTCTTTAAGTTGAATACATCAGACCATCAATTGTCAGTAGAACTAGGGAATCTGATTCATCACTCTGTGATTCAATGCTATAATAGTTTAACTCCATTGAGTTTCAACCCCATTGTGCTGTTCTGTTGGAAGGGACCCATTTATGTGCAAACACATGACATCCAATTTAAAAAGACTTTCTCTCTAATTCTCTCTGTCTGCAGTCCATCATTTATACAGACAGTTAAGTGCTGCATGTACATATATTGTACATACCCACAAAAAGCTATGTTAAAAGAACTTGTTAGGTTGAGTGCTCAATAGCTCGGAAATGTCAGGTTTGAGGTTTCTTCTGCAATGTTAATTTGATCTCTTATACATATGCATTATGTTATAATCTTTAATTATACCATTACATAAGTTCTTTTCGACAGGACTCAGCCTCACTTAGGCCCATGAATGTATGATGCTGACTTAGTGATCAATATGATGATCAATATTTTCTTTTACCTTCATTACTCTGACCTAAGTCTTTACTTACTCCATACAATTCAAACCTTGTTTCTGAACAGGAACTATGATTAATTCCTCACGGGCTGCTCTAAGAAGTTCATGACCAGGATATCCCAGTACTTCATGAATATGGATGTACTTATTTTCACAACTACCCCACTGGGGAACATGGTGATATTAGCCCTATTTCCTGGGCAGGAAATTGAGGCACAGAAGTCAAAATCAACTGAAGACAAATTTCAGAGTGCAAAGCATTATACTGGTCTTCAACCCCAGTGATATGCTACAAGAATCCGGCCCTTCTGCCTGTCATGTCTGAGGCAGCATTAGGCCCCCTTGAAGCAAGCCAGGACCAGCTGTGAAAGTGTGGTGTAAGTACCTTGCCCAAGATTACATGGGCACTGTGGTAAAGGCATGAATACAATTCAGCTACAACAACAACACATAACAAAATTTCCCTCAATCGCACTACTTTTCTGCTTGCAGCTTGTATTCACAGCATGTTTTTTTATTAAGGATTTTGGACATTTTGGTCTTTTTCAGTGTACTTTTGAAATTCCAAATGTCCTGAAAAATAGGCAAACCATTTCTCATTCACTTTATGAAAAAGCAACATACCTGAGAAGTAGTGCCATATGTCAAAATTCCCAGAACAAATGGAAAGATGAACAAATAAACCTAAAAGAAAGTGTTAGTTTAGCTTTTGGGTTTCTTTTTTTTTTCTTTTTTTTTTTTTAATCTGAGAAACAATTAAGTGTGCAAAAGTGATCCAAAATAACAGTCACATCATGATTACAAGGCTAGATATGTACAAATATATCTGGTACACATTCTTTGAAATCCTGCGGCTCTAACTTCCAAGTTTGTAGGTTAATTTCTATAAGTTTCCAGAAGAACATTAGCAGCTCAGTCTTTGCTGTGCCAAAGGGCTTCTTTCTCTTATGCCTCTAATATGAATTAGATCTCAAATCATAAGCAAACAATATACACACTTCTGTAGATGCAGGACAGACTGCTTTTTATATACTGGTATACTCTTCCCAGTTTGCTACACTGAGATACAGGCTTTTCTATGTATATATCAACCTAGATTTGGTATAAGCTATCAGAAATCTTCCCAGATTCATTGAGACTTTTGATGAATAATAAGCAGAATCTCAATATGGTCATGTGAAAGCTCTGGCCCATTCCTTCTACAGTTACAAGGGGAATCCTTTGGAGAAAGGCCAGATTGTTACTGAGTTACACAAGGAGCATCTCCAAATAATATCAGGCACGTGTATGTACATGCATGCATGCATATGTAAGTATGATTACAGAAAATACACAGTTACAGCAATTAAATATACATGAATTATTGTTTTATAATAAACTTAAAACCTTCTCAAGAGCATTGTTATTTTTGTTATGCTATCTTTGCATTTTCTCTTGAGAACCAGTTGAAGGTCAGCTATTAATGGTTATAAATTAGATTGTTTTACCTAATTAAGTCTGTCTGTCATATGAAGAGAGTCTGTTATTTATTTGACACCTAGTTTTCTTTTCCTCAGTTATCTAAGCTCAGCTTACCCGATAGCAGTAGTGAGACAAGTCCCGTTAGTATTAGCTTCAGGTTGGTGAGAAAACTGACATTAAATCAAAAACAAAGCGATGTTCAAAATAACCCAAAGTGTTATTTGGGTAACTTACTGTGTAGGGCACTCCCTGTGGTGTGTGGCTCATTTCTGTGTGTGCTGTGGTTGCTTTTATGGTTTTCCCCAACAGCTAAATCAAAAAAAGGAAACTACAAAACACAGAAGAAAAGAGCACTGCTCTATCAGAAAGAGTCACTGGTGCCAGCACACTGTATAATGCAGAGGTGTGTGATGCTACTGGCAACAGCATCCAGCTGCATCCAGCCCCATCATTAACCCTCCTCACATCAACTTGCTTGAAAGAAATATCACCACTGTTAAACCTGTTTCTTAGAACAGCAGCTCATAAAATGATAGTTTGGCCCCCTTTATGTTTATTTTTTGCAATTTCTCCTCCTTTCTACCTTCTAGCTCGATCATGCTGACATCATAGCCTCAGCATGTTACAGCAACAGAAGGGTTTGACTGACTTTCCAGTACTTTTGCCCCACCAAAGAGTGATTTTAATCCATATATTTGAATAGTGTCCCAGAACAAAGAGACAATCAATCATCAGCTAGATTTCACATTATAGTGTGAAACTCATCATCCTGAAGAAAAGAGAAAAATTGTTTTTGAAGATTATTATAGTTTTATGATTAGCTGCACTTGTGTTTTCTGACATCTTAGATTTTGCATCTGGCTTGTGGTAAGGTCACTCAGTGATGTTAGTAGCATCTGTGTTTTACAGATACCCAGACTACCCCTGACAGCACTATATGCCTTCTTAAAATGTGTGCATCAGAAACTGCCCTCCAGATGAGGATTGTCAAAAGAATTCATCTAAGGCTCTGTCCTACCCTCATAGTTTGTGGCAAAAAGAAAATCTAATGTTTTTCAATTTGAGAGGGAGGCAAAGGAGCTTGACTAAGCAATCTTCAGCTACATGGGGACACTGCTCAAAAATAACTGAGGAAGAGATCGCATGAGGTTAACAGTTAAACTCCACTCCTGCTCCCACACACTCCTAAAGGATGGAGTGATGAGCCTGTGATGCAGTCTAATAGTTTGAGAGAAGCCTAGAAAGTAATCACAAAAATAGGTGTGTGATAACCAAAGAAAAATCTGCATTAATTTTTGTAGATCTGGAAAAATAAGGCATAACATTCTGGTCCATGCCCAGTCTTTCCGGTTTCCTTTCCTATTTTTCCACTGATTTCCTGTCCACATTGAGCAACTTGCTTAGCCCAAGAAACTCAGAGTATATATACGGTAACCATCTACATGGATTTTAATGGAAGTGAGGCACATGCATGCCTTGAGAATCCAGGTCTTCATCTTCTTATACTCTGACAAGGAATTGTAGCACAGAAGTGCCTGAACCGCCTGTCAGCCCATGGCAGCTGGAGCTGGTATATTCCTGGAGAACTGGATAGAGCCAGGAAGCGGTACCAGCTTGAGGCTGAGAGTGGTACGACTGTGGTGCTGTGCTGCCCTGCACTTAATAAAAATTGCCTCAAAAGCTGTGCCATGCTGATCCAGCTGCACCACTTTCAGGGCAGAAAACTATTCCAGGATCTCTGTACTTGTCTTACAGGAGTGCTCAAAAGCAGCATAATTTAAATCTAGGCAGTTCATTAGGAGGAACAGATTCCATGACAGGATCCTGGAGGATTCGCCTTACTAAAAATAATGTTAACTGCTACATTTCTAGTATAATTTTCCTCTCCTCATAGATGGGAAGCAGGGATAACACTAAAAAACATCTTGAAGTTCATGTGTATTTTGATGTTCATGCCAGTATCTGCTTGTAAAACTGTGTTATAGCTGGGAATACTTTGACAATGCTATAAAAGCTGATTTTCTGGCACTGCATTAGCTTGTTCCTGGAAGAACTGTCTTCCATGGTACAGTACTTAATATGTCTCAGAATAAAGATTTTTCAAAACACTAGTTCCATGGGCACAGTTTAATCATTCATACATCCAGCTACTTTAAACTACCAATTTATTTCCAGAACGGAACATATATATAGAACAACAATATATATTTCTCTGTTAAAAGAGATGAATAAGTAAAAGAACTGGCAAGTTTGGTGGGGGGGTTTTGTTTTGTTTTTGGGGGGATTTTTTTGCCCCCCATAGAAAACTGCATATTTGCAATAATAGTTATGAGATAACTCAGGAATGCATAGATAATCTCACTAACTTGCCTCTTTCTGCTGCAAAGTAAAATGCACTTCTCTACTATAAACCTCTGTAGCACAGTGTACATATTAAACATAAATAAACCAGCAAAAAACACTTCACTACTCATATGCTTCTTTCCTCTCAGAGAAGATGAGGGGAAGGGTAGACCACATATGAATTCATAATCTCATTGCTTATTGGAAAGGGGTTAGACTCAAGATGAATGTGCCATAAAAACCTGAATACATTACGGCAGTAACTCTAGCTTTATCCTAGTGAGAGAAGAATGTTTAATTGCACTCAGACACCAATGAAGGGACAGATCCAGAAAGTCAATATTTGAATTGACGTTTTAAATTAACCTGAAGTTTGGGGCTTACAGCTCAGTCCATGTCTAGTAAGTGCACAGTTAAAGTTTTTAGATGTTTTTCCATGACTAGACTTTCCATCTATTCTTTCTGTGACTGAGGAGCTCTTTCTACCAACAGTTAGAATAGCTAAAATAAACATATACTGTGTCAGACTCATTTGTATCATCACTGTCCCATGTACATACTCCTAGTTTTCTTCAGGGGTGTCTGTATGATAGTTCACTTCAGCTTTGAAAGGAAGAGCCAACGTGATTTCTGTTTTTAATAAGAATGGCCATAAAATATTCTGCTATAAAATATTAAAGCTAATTTTGCATCTTTAAAATTTGTTTGTCTGTGGATGGAATAAACAGTTATAAATAAAGCTGCTTAAACAGTGATAGACTTCTCTGTTTTGACCCAAGCCGTTAGCCCAGTATTCAACAGCTTACATATTCTTCATTTAGAAAGGATACTTTGACAATGGAGATGAATATCAATCCTGTGACCCTGTTTAATTCTGAAGAATAATTTTAAGATTTTTTTGTTTGTTTTTAAGCACAGCAGGGACCAAAAAAGAGGAAATTTTAATTTGTTCTTAGAGCCAGATTTCTGTCAATCAGCATTTGTCCCAAAAGCTGTCACTTGAGGGTTTGGGGATTTTTAAAGTTATGTATAGTATTGCATTCATGGCAATTCTTGGTTTCCTACCTTTCCTGACTTAAAGTTTATTTCTGTCTTCTCTTCCTGTCTTAAATTAATGGGCACCCTTCCCTAAAAACAAGTGCTCAGCAAAGCACTACAATAATGTAGTTTAAAATCTTGGGCAATCACACACATGCTGTTGTTTTGGGCAAAGACATACACAGGTATTTTGTTCTGAAGCTCCTAGTGTTTCTTAACGTAATGAAGAATGGGTGTTAATGTCTCTAGCTTCAATAAAATTTTCACAGGAGCGGATCACGGCCTGCAAGACAAATTCCAAAAGAAACACAGGACCTCCACTTACCTCCGTGCCTTTGCTATAAGGGCCGAGCACAGTCCCTTGACATTCGTTATCCTTGAAAGTAAAAATATGGCAATATGAGCTAAAAAACAGTAATCAAAAGACAGAAACACCACCTATACATGGCATCAGCATTCATAAGTTGGGCTAACTGTACTTCCACCTTCTACAGATGCCTACTGTACTGAGTTGTCCACAGCTGGCCAGTTAATGCTCTCTAATGCTCCCTAATCCCAGCAGGCACGTTTCACTTTCATTCATGTGACACTCCGCTCCCATACACCATACAATTTGTATGGACTTTACTGTCACTACTGAAATGTTCACCTGTGCATTGTGGCTTCCTGATGTGTCTGATTGTGTTATGTTGTCAGGTTTATGAAATCTACTTCAAAAAGCACTTTATTCTTCTGTCTATTCTGTGTGCTGCTGTGCTCTTCTTTCTTGAATTAAGTGTTTGCTAGTCTTCTATTAGATGTTTTCTACTTTAATTAGATGTTTGCAAGTCTTCTGGCTTTAAGCTATGTAGGCTATAATCAAGCCAAAATGCTTGATTTTGACATTTTTTTCTGTCAAATATCTAACATGTGCTTGAGTAGTTTTGGGAGAGTGCATGTAACTAAACTGTAGAAATACAATATGCTAATAGCTTCCAAATAGAAAAGATACTCAAATGATCACAGATTTAAGATACTTTTTCTAGACTATTTTTTTTCTGAAAATAATTATTCGTGAAGTAAATCTAATGTGGATTTCATCAGTGGATACATAAAGAGTTTCCTTTACAAACATTTATTTTATAATAATGTCTATGAACTCAGTTAAAATATAAATCTCAAAACCTGAGCAACATATGTAATTATGTCTTGGTTCATCTTTGTTCATGTACTTTGCAAATAAAAGTCCTGGTTATGTCCAGTTATCATAATTTTAGGCATATTGTTTTCCTACTCTTTACATGATTTAATCCTCTGATCACCCTGAGAATTTTTTCATAGGAGTAGGTATTATTTATATGCTCTAGTAAAGACAATTTCTCAAGGTAACATACACAACAAAATGTAAAATAATTCATAAGGAATTTCAACTTTCTTCTAGTTTTTTTCCTTTAGTACTGTTCATATCAATGTGGGGAAAATGTCACTTTAAATAAGAACATAGACATGTGTCTAAAATTGTGAGAAGAGAAGGTACTAAGTATGAAAATCAACATAGGAACATTGCTACGTTTGGAATAGATCATTTGTATCTAAGTCTGTACATTGCAGGAAAAAAAGAAGATCAGATATTTTAAAGATATGTGGAAGGAATTCCTAGAAGAAAATGAGGAGGAAAAAATAATGACATTTAAAATGTGAAAGTTGTTTCACTGTGAGCACAAAGATTAGCTGTGACAGGGACATCTAAATACATCATGAAGAGCTGCATGTAAAGAGCTGTATATAGAGAACCATTGGAAATGCATGAGTACATCTTCTGTTGGTCCAACAAAACCGCTGAAGAATGCATATATATATCTTCTTCTGTACCATCTCAGGCTTGTCAACTCATCATTTTTTTTTGAAAATCTCACAGTATTCTATGTTCTTCTTAGATCCTAAATTCCTTCTGTCAGATAATTGTTTATATAAGAATCTGAGCTGTCTTATTTTAAAAGTTTCTAATCTTCATATTGGCTAATTAAAGCCTGAAGGTGCACAGATCCTGAGAATTTAAAATCAAATTAGCAACCAAAATGCATCTTCAAATTAATATCATTAAAAAAAAAAAATCACAGATCTTTGGCCTTTGAGTCATAATTTTTGAGTGTTCAGAGATGGCAACATTTCATATGTTGGTATATAAATTTACTAATTTACACATCCACACACACAGTCTTTTGAAGAGGATTCTCATAACACACACTATCTATGGAAAGATGACTCATTTCAAAGAATAAACAACTTTCCCTTATTATACAATGCCATTTGAGTTGCACGGAATAGCCTAACAATTATAACCCATCTTTAAAAAAAAAAAAAAAAAGGAGCCATGCTATTGCTATGTTCACTCTTCCAAGCTAACACAATTGATTTGGATGCACAGTCAAATACAGAGGAAGAAAGAGAGCTACATGTTCTCTTTGCAATGACTGCACTTTCAGAATAAAAACATTCTTTTAAAAGGCTTTGAGACAGTTTATCAGTGGGGTATCCCACATTCCCACATTTCTGAAATGTTCTGGAAGTCCAGAGCATTTCACAAGAGTTTGGCTTCTTTTACCTCTCCCCTCAGCAGTCTGCACATATGTGTGTGTGTGTGTGTGTGTGTGTGTGTGTGTCTGTATACATGTATATATGTATATATGTATGTATATGTGTATACATTCACGCATATACATATACATACATACATACATACATATATATTCTGTAGGCTTGTGGCTTGTATATGTGAAACTTAGTTAAACATCAGCTCTCCATGCCTTTGGGGAAGAAGGTGTGGACAAAGGTGCTAAGATCAAGATATGGAGTAGAATGGTTGCTATAGTGAAATAGCAACAAGAAGAATTATGGAAGAGTCTGAGCTATATACCAATAACAGAGAAGAAGAAATATATTTGGGGGTTGTTGTTTTGTTTTGTTTTGTTTTGTTTTGTTTTGTTTTATGATGTGACATGCAGAGTGTTCACCCATCAAAAGGCTAACTCCCACATAGGATTAAAAAATTTAGGGTAAAATACTCCAAAATGTTCATGTTTAGCTTAACAGTCAATCCATTTAAAAAGTCCCTTAAAGGGAGAGGTTTTAGCTCACTGTCTTTGAACTTGATAAATTGACTGGCCCACTGTGACCATCAAGTACAGTAACACTAGTACAATAAGTTTACTGTATCTTCTTGTTTTAGTGACTTGTTCTAAAATCTCACTGAAATATCTTTAGCAGCCTTAAAGTATCGATCAGGAACCCTGCCTTCTTCAGCCAGCACTGTCCCCAAATGTCAGAAGAATCTGTCAGGATCACCTCACAGAGACGGTTCTCTTCTTGAAATCCTCTCAGGTTTTTGAACAGATGGACATATTTTGGCAAAGAGATATCAGATTCTCTTAAAAAGACATTTGAAAAGAACTATACACAATGACACTTTTTTACAAAGTATCATTAAAGGTATCATTAAAATGTTTGCAGAGACAATACAGAGAAAATCAGATTTTCTGGGAAGGCTAATTCAATCTCTGACAAACTCATTTGAATCTAAATATTTTTTACTGCCTGCTATATTCATTGTGCCAGCGATTCCTAAATACTTAGCCATACGTGCTTTAAAATTATGTCCATCATTGATTTTCCCTTTTCTCCCTTTGCACAAAAAAAAAAAAACAACAAAAATTAATGACTTTTTTCAATCTTTCTGGAGAAATGAGAGAGAGAGAGATCTACGGATGTTACTGACAGTTACCATGGTTATAAAATGTGCTTTCTTTCATCAAGCTCATTGTACATTTTCTAGTGTGAGACAACAGAGATAATTTTACTATATCTATAAAGTCCACAGCTTTATAAAAGAAGAAAGACAGTACATAATTAATAGTTTATATTACACTCAGGACAGTAAAAAATCTGTTATATTCAAAGGATTTCATGACACAGTCCAAATATTTAATATTCAGTATGATCATCCATCAAAAGATCTATGTCAGATTAAAAAATATATATCTATCAATACAGATAGCAGATGGAAGTTCTAAAGATTAAGCAAAGGAAAAAAGGAAAACACAACACAAGAAAAGCAATGCAGCAAGAATTGTACAAACCATCTCTAGCCAATAAACTGTCAACCTCTTTATCAGACCCAGCCTGAGAATCTGAGGAATTAGCTTCAGGAATAGCTTTGTACCATCAACATTCATTAGATATATATCTAGTCTTATTCCCTATAAAAGGGATTTTCTCCCTGCATATTCCAGAAAAAAATGTAATCACTTCAAACAACTGATGGGAAAGTTCAGAGCTGATCTCTTTTGCCCTTAAGTATTGCACTATGAGGCTGTTATCCGAAATTTTCTATGTATCAGAAGTATTTTTTTCAGCTTTCAGTGGTAGACTAAATAGTATGTCAAAGAAAGTCACAAGAAGTTTATACAGTATTGCTTCTACTGAGTCTAATTCCTCCACATAGACTTCCAATTCCCAGCCAAATCTCAAGTATCTCCTCTCAGCATTGTTTTTCAGAATTTTTGTTCTCCAGTAAAGTGTTTCCTTTCATTAAGTCACATTACAGACTCTTCACTTTCACCTTTCTTTGCTGAGCATCTATCAGTATCCACATTTTACTTTTCCTCCAGTTGCCTTTCAACTTTCGTTATCCTCATTAAAAACACATCCATATTTTTTCTTTCATCTTTTCCTTTAAGGATTTGAAGGATGACAAAACAGTTTTCAAAGAGAGATGGGTCCGTAGCATAAGACATTTCTGATGAGATTTTTCTACCACGCAAAACCGAGCAAAACAGGAAACAAACTAGACCTGTGTGAAATCACTATTTTTTCCTTTCATAAATGGTCTTCTGAGAAAACACAGCTTTTTATGCATCCTGGTGAGCAGTCTGGGAAACATTTTGAAAGAAAAATCTACTATAACTCTGTTACTCCAGTGATAATTATATTGATTGTAAGCTCTTGGGACATAGACTATGTATTCATATACAGGCCATTTATCCCATTGGATAGTTCATATTTTCATAGAGGTGTCCTGAGATTTTACCAAAACTGAGTAACTTCTATTTTATACCAATAATTCTAACAATTATGCTTTCATATCTAAACTGAAAACTTGTTTGTCAAAGGGCCTCAATATTTGTAAAACTTGCCAATTTCTATCTTTTGGTATAGTGAAAAAGCACAGAAGAAAATGCAATCTTATAAACACTGAGAACATGAAGCAAAAGTGTCCTTTTTCATGAGTCCCATATAAACATGTTTTGTCAACTGTTTCATCAACTACAGCTTTTGTGCAGAGCTGTAAATCTACCAGCATGTGCTAGCTTCAAGAATCTCTTCATTTTGCTCACAGCATCCAAGTGTGGAGTCTGAGAAAATTCTTTTTTTCACATCTTTCTTTATCTCAAGTAATATCTTTGTTACTCACAAAGTTACAGAAATAATATATTTGTTTCAAGGCAAATATTTCTGCTTTCTAAACATTAAAAATAAAATCTTTTTTTTTTCTTTTTTTTCTAATGGCAAGTGGCAAGTCTGTTAGTTAACTCAAGAGCCAAAATAAAGGAGACAGGAAAGACTCCAAAGGCAGGTCTTGTCCATGTAGCTGAGGCATGTAAACCTATGTAAACTTACGATCTCCCAAATTAGACTAATCTACTCCAGGACGTGCCCCAAAACAGTTAAGGCATCTGTATTGCTAAACCAAAAATGGAGAAGCAGCTTTCAGAATTTCAAATGTGGACTTCAGAATTTATGTTTTATGTAAGTTCCATTTTAGATACCTTCAGCATCTTTATTTTGGATCTAACCCAATATAGAAAACAATTTAATGCTCCATTTGCTGCATTGCAGGTGCTTCTTGATTTCGAAATGCCTATAAATTGATTTTGAAATGCTTATGGATAACTTTGAGATATAATCCCTTATTCAAAATACCAGGATATTACCTGACAATAACTTTAGACACTCCACAGTTCAAAGGGATTGTATTCAGTATTCAGCTTGGTATGGGAATATTAAATTCAAGATTGAGTGTAATAAATAGCACAGACTAACAGAATCACAAATCTATCGGGTTGCCCAATTTTCATGCATTTTGCATTGGGTAAGTAGTTCTCTTGAAGACAATGGGTATGACTCCTTAGGTCACCTGAAGACAATGACTTTGACTTTTAGTTCCAGCACAGCTACTTACTGTACTCCCTGAATTCCCCGTATCCCTCAGGATTAGGGTCTTGATTACCTACATGAAAGTTACTATGTACCACTGTCTTCCATCATTCCTTTGGTTGCTATCGTGAACTACACAACAGTAATTAGATAATACATGGAAAAAAAGAAATGATGACATCAGTGGTGTAGTTTGTCAAGAAGTTAGGTACAAAGGAGAGGTAAAGCATAACAACTACATATAAATAGGCTGCTTGAGGTAGAAAGAACAGTCTTCCTGGGATTAGATCAATGGGCCATCTAGCATAATGCTCTGCCTCTGACTGTGGCCAGGAAAGATGCTTATGGGAAAACTATAAGAAAATGGGGTGGGAATAAAGTGATGTTTTTTTCCCATAAATCCTCCCAAAAGCCATCAGTCTGATGTTTAAGGGGTTCCTAAGTGAAAGGTTGCATCTGTATCATGGATTTAATATTCCCTGTGGATTTTTCCCAAAGGATTTTTAACTCATTTATATTTGTGGTAAGCAGAAAATCCTACAAATATAAACTCTATGGTTTAATTTTGAATTGTATTAAATCATTTTCCCTAATTATTCTCTTCCTGATTCTCTTCCTGTTTTCATATATCTGCATCATATCTCACATCAGTCTTCCAGTTTTCTAGTCTGAATGTTTAAGCGCATCCTTTCTTGCCCTTTTTTGGACCCTTTACTGAGAAGAAGGAATGAGGACTGTATACATCATTTGAGAGACTGGCATGCTGTAGACTTATCCAGTATCATAATTCTATTTTCTATTTTATTCTTGATCCCTTTTACATAATTCCTAACTTTATTTCTGATCGACATTTGACCAACTGACATTTTCAGAAATACTATCTAAAATGGCCTAACAACCTCTTTTCTGTCTGTTTATAGCCTATTTAGTGCCTACTGGTGTATACAAAGTCAGGGTTGACTTTTCCCTTCATGTGCATTATTTGGCATTTATTGACATTGAATTTCATGTGCAATTTTATTGGCTGCTCAGTACCGTGAAATCTTTCTGCAGATTCAGTAAATTTCAGTTTTGATCAACTTGAATAGTTTTATAACAACACAAAACTTAATGATTTTGCTGTTCACCCCTTATCCTAGATTATATAAGAACATCTGAGAAACACAGATCCAAGAACCAAGCCTTGTGGGATAACTTCATTACCTCCTCCATTTTTATAAGTCACCATTTAAGTCAACTTTTTGTTTCTACCCCTTAACCTGTCATTGGTCATGAAATTTTCTCTTATTCATTGATAACTTTGTTTCTTTGAGAACAAGTGATGAAGGATCTAGTTGATAGCTTCTTGCAAATCCATGCAGGGTGCTTCAGCCA
The DNA here is from genome assembly GCF_036417845.1 of Apteryx mantelli. Taxonomy (NCBI): domain Eukaryota; kingdom Metazoa; phylum Chordata; class Aves; order Apterygiformes; family Apterygidae; genus Apteryx; species Apteryx mantelli. The sequence goes on from NC_089978.1 coordinate 39,216,974, forward strand.
GATAACTCTTTTTTACATGTTTACTGATATTTTCAAAAATTTTAGTCTATTTGTGATCCATAGCATTCCTTTCCTTCTAAAAATGTCCTATTTACTCATAGGATTCTATTATCATTTAAATCATGTTTATTAATAAGTTTATGATCTGTATTCTTTAACATAGTTTCTTTAACCTTTGCCTGATATAGTGGTCATATGTAAAGATCTTTAATTTCACAGATGCTTTTGGCGTCCTTTAGAAAACAGTCGTTACATTCATTCATTCATCTGATACTAAAGTCAACATAAGCAGTAAGCTATCCACCACAAATAGATCTGCAATCTCATATTTGATTTCCTTTAAAACTCTTGGGCGAAAGTAATTTCACCCTGATAATATGTAGCTATTAATTTTTTCTAAAACCTTTTATACTGACACTTTGGGGACAGTTCCTTAGAGCTGACACCCATAAAAAAGAAACTTCTGTAGTGTCCTTCATTGTTAATACTTAAGCAAAGAATTCATTTAACTTTTCTGTGGTGGCCTTATCTTCTGAGAGTGCTCCTTTGGCACATCAATCATATGTTGAGCATACAAATTCTTTGGCAGACTTCCTGCTTCTGATTTTTTTTATATATATGCATGTATATATATATATACACATACATATACATATATATAATTCATTTTTATGCTATTAGCAAATTGCTCCACAAAATCTTTTTTGGCCTGCCTTCTTGTGTACTTAAGTTTACCTTGCCAAAGTCTAGACTAATTTCTCTTTTCCTCATTTGGACACAGTTTCAGTTTTTCACTTTTAATAGTTTCTCCACCCTTCCTGTTGAAACAGAGCCAATGACCGCCAGGAATGCAAGAGTCATAGGGCCAGAAACCAAAGAGACAACAGGGGGCTTGAATCTAGCTCAGCAGAAATGGGAGAAACTGAGTTTATTTTCTCTTTTTCTCTTCTCTTCTCGTCTCATCTCTTCTCTTCTTTCTCTTATCTTCTAGAACTGTTCTATTTTTCTCCTGTGGTGATGTCTGACAGAAGCAGGATCTAGGACCCCTGTGCAGGTGAGGGCTGGCTCTCTCTTCCACCCCTCTGATTCTTCAGTGGCGCGGCAAAGTGAGTGTCCCCTCTCCACCTCACAAATGTCTGGGGCCCTGATCAGCACTTTCTGGCAGGTAGAAAATATGAACTTAACCCTTCTCAAGACTTAAAATGACGATCTCCCATTCCTGGGGCGAAAGTTTAAAGCACAGGGCAGACCCCAACTTTAACACAGATATGAAGCTGGAGATAGGGGTCTATTTGTACATGAGGAAACTTACTTTATTTTCCCTCAAAGCTTTCTTTGAGGGACCTAGCAACAAGGGTATCTAGTGGATAGGAAAATTATTGTTCCTAGTTACTGAATTGTCTAGGCACATGGTCTGTGTCTACAACAATTAAAAAAAAAAATGATGCGGGCTCACTGGCACCTATAATCTGCACAATTCATTTTTTTCCACGGTCCCTTGCACCAGTTAGGCCCAGGTGAATTATACTCATTGATAATGCCCCAGACAAGGGCAGTATGGGTCAGGGACTGTTACTAAGTTGGATGTGGCCAGCCATTTGAAAGGCAAAAAGATAGTAAGCTGTATGAACACAATCTGTACCATCCTGTTTGCCCACAGGACTAAAGAATAGTCCTTAGTCTGTTGTTTTTATTAGTATATACGTAGCCTATACTTTCTACGGATCATTCTGTGCTGTTACTTAGTCCTGTACTTTTAATTTTTCCATTACGTAATTTTTATACCTTCTGCTCTTATAACATGTAATATTTATATTTTAAGATTTGTAACATATCACGACTAAAATCTTTGAATATTAGACCTCTTTGTATAAAAGACTAGTGTTACTAGTGAAGGAGCAACCAGGACAAAACTCTGTGTCCCTGTAATGAAAAGAAAGACATATATGCATGCTCACTCACACTCTCTGGCGTGAGCATGTCAGAGAGCATCTGCTTGTACAGAATTAAGAAAAAACATGGTGGGAGACAATGATACAAGAGAAAAAGAGTGAAAAACCCAGCAGGTCTTCACAATTACTTTAATGATCAAAATCTTTGTTACTCTCTCAGGCATAACTGAGGGGAGCCCAGCTTCCAAGATCCTGTCCCTAGAAATCAGCACTGTAAGAGCAGAAATTTACCAGATCCATAATTATAGGCAGCATTTTAGTCCTGTTTTGTGCAGGTGACTGACAGGTTATTAGAATATATCTTCAGTGCCGTCAGCTGGAGAGGCTTGGGAAAACAATCTATGCAGAGCTGAGAAGTACAAACTGAAAGTCTTCTAATAGGAGGAGCATTTTTGTTTTCCATTTTATAACCTGGCTTGGTAAGCTTTGCACTCTTAAGTTTTGATAGATTGCCGCAGTTTTTATTTATCTCATAACTCCATGTGGCTATATGCATGATTTTGAAGTAAAAATGATTTATATTGGGCAAATCATCTCCTCTGGGAGTTGTGAATAAACTGTACAGTGGATTAATTTAAGGTGCTTGTCAGCCCCAGAGGATACGGGAACATCTCTAGAACTGAAGCATGCAGTTTGCTTCCCTGCGGCAAGCAGTGTCAGCAAAGTGAAATGGCCTGCCCTCAGATCATGCTCCTTTCATCACTCTAATCTTTAGCTGATCTTCATGATGAATATCTTCTTCTTTCTATACATTTTAAAAATAGGAGAACAAAGTATGCAAAAACTCTTTTGTGTCTTTTAAATCTGCTGCTCTCCAGAAAGCTAAAAGCTGGAATTTATAGAGCAGTTAAATCCTGCAGTAAACTCTGGTGTGTCTATATTATGTTTCAGTTTGGATCAAAAGCGCACTTTTTAAGCACATTTCTTGATTGCCCTCACTAATCACACTTTGCTTCTCATCATGGAGCAATCTCAGCGCACACAGACTGGGCCTCTTTTGCGATGAAACTAAACTGAGGCTTGCAATGCACTCCAGATGCAAATAGGCCTTCGGTGCCTGGGACCAGGCTGGAGCTCATCTGAAGTACAAAAATTGTATTAATATGCATACCAGAGACATCAGGTCCTGAGTAACAACTGTTTTGCTCTACTTATCCTCTCCTACTGGTCCAGACTTCTTACTAATGTAGATGTTGCCATTAAGGAATTGGTATTAGCATGCATGTCTGTAGCAAAACACCTACTAATGACAAAACAAGCTAAAAACCTAACAACATTAATAAATTCAGAATCATTGAAAAATTAAGCACAATTTTCTTAAATAATAAGGCAACTGAAATCCACATATAGGATAAAGCAGTTGTGATATAACATAGCTGATAAATGTCTATACATACAGAGTGTCATTAAATCAACATTTTTTACTATGGCTGCACATACATGACTTCTTCTTGTATAATCCTGCAAAGGCTCCTAGTGTCCAAATTTGAAAAGAAAAAGTAAAGTCTCTAAATTCAAAATAACATGCTTGTACATTGTCCTGATACATGTAATATCATGCCAAAGTAAATGGTTTTGTTCCTTTTCATTTACACTTTAAAATATAAACATAAAAATATAAAAATATAAAATATAAAAAAGTTAAACATGATATAAAATAGCATGTTCCAGGCCTTGAAACACCAACCAAAAATATATCTCAGTAATTTGCTTTCTACAAAATGCATGTAACTCACTTTTCTTTTTATTGTGAGTGTCAGTGCTCTTTTACAGCATATTTTTATTACTTCTTGCCATTAAAACTTTTCAAAATTTGTAAGCCCTCCTTTTCAGCATCATTATAGCTATCTAGCCAAGAAAGTTCATTTATCTATGCTTAGAATAACAGACTAATCTTTTTGGTAGAGTTATGAGGAATTCTTATTTTCCTATGCAAACTAATTCCCTTAAATTATTTCAAAAAGACAATGGTTTTAACATTTCCATTTCAGTCCATGCAGTTTTCCAAACAGCTATGCTTTTCCACAATTACTAGATACTCTGTCCAAACTGGCTGCTGTTTTGTACGACAATTACAACTATAGGCAGTTATTCAGAACCCAGAAGCACCCTAGTTTCATTAATATCCTTTTGCCATGTAACATAGTACTTCCTGAAAATGTTTCTCACAGCATCTCAGTCAATCCAGTTTACATTTATGAAGTGTCCTTCATGCAAATGCCCCAGGCACACTGCAAATTTAATATAAAAACAGATACAATAAATATTTAAAAGGCGAAATCAAATAAAGACAATTTAGTTCTGCCTTACGAGTAGACAGTAATTTTGATGTTTTCATGTATAAATGAAAATTCAGTGGATGTGATTGGGACACAGATATACATACTGTGAGGGCTGATAACCACAGGAACCTGGAAGAAAGGCTGGAAGCTCTGCAGGACTCAATTGGCCTTACAGGAACATTCTAGCTATCAAACAGTAGGCCAGGTTAGGATGGAGCAGTGACACCCTCTAGCTTTTACCTGAAGTGGACAAGATGTGTAGCAAGGAATACAAGTCAAAGCATCACTAAAAAAGCCTGGTTAAGGTATGCAATTAGGAACAGAGACCTTAGGTTCTAGTTCCCATTCTCAGGAAAACATAGGCAATGCTAATTAGACAAAAAAAAAAAAAAAAAAAAGATATAATGCAGCCAGTATTATATAGTGGGACTTCACTTTTCATCTAAAAGTGAGCTAACCAGGATGGTATTGTGACTAGCCTGCTCTCCTTCTGCAGCAATAAATCTTCCATTTTCTGCTGCACTGCCCTTCAGAGTTAGCACTGAATGGATTTACTTTGCCTATAGCTTGGTAAATCAAGGCCTGAGAGATGCATATTTGAACTGAAGAAGTAAAGCATATCTTTTTCTATCAGAGTGTGTTAGTATCTGGTATATTAAAATTGGAGTCCACCTTCATTATCACATCCTCCAGGTGTGTTTTTTTGTTGTTGTGTTTTGGTGTTTTTTTAAGGGAACACCACTATTATGCCATTAAGAACACTTCAAGCAGGTTACAAAGCTTCTTTAGGGAACTAAGGTATCTCCTTGCTAAGTTGCTACACTCCAAGAGATCATAAATAAGAGCTTATCCAGGCCAGAGAACAGCTGCACATTTAGACAACATCCATGCCAAACCAGAAGGGAGCACTGAAGAAATTTATCAGATTATAATTTAAAGTTTTGAATTCCTCACCTGAAGGAAAACAGCCCTCATTTCATCCTGAATCCTTTAACAGCAGAGCCGGTAAAAACATAGTTAATGTGGTATAATTAAGACTTCTAAGGAAAGGTCACCAGCACCAAGGTCATAGTCATTATCTGAGGCAGTTAAAGAGCTGCCACTTGCAGATACCAGCATGGATTACACCTGAGATACCCATGCTGAAGAACTAATCAATAGGAGTTCGGTTTTATCTCTCCTAAGTTCAAGAAATTTTGAAGACATGCATGTTTGGATAACATGGGCAATTATGCAAAGCATCAAGCAGCTTCCCAGGATCTCAAAGACTGCAAGAAATGTATCTATGTATTATCTGTATACATATGACACACCAGGATAGGACAATGAATAAAGTTATTCTGTGGAAAAAAGCAAATATAAAGCAAAACACAATCCCTATTAGATGGTGAGAGGCAGATGGGAGGAATAGGAACTCTGAAAATAATGGGGATTAGCTAAAACATTAATTCCCTGGAGCAACATACTGGATTTGCCAGGAGAAGCAAAATCTAACCCAGGCCAAGTTAATTAAAGAAAAAAAAAATCATGGTCAATAGTGTAATAGGCAGAAGAAAAAGCTTTTCATCAGGCCCAAAAAAGGAGCTTACCTTAAAAGGAAATATGTATTTTCATTGCAGATCCAGAAAAAAATATTGGGATTATGAATTTACTAAACACCATTTGATTAAAAAAGGTCAAAGGATTAAAATATTCTTGATACTCTGCTGCCCAAACCTTCTTCACTCTTTCAGCTACCTTCATTTAAAGGCCTCAAGCACAGGGAAACAGTTTCTCACGTGTGTAATATGAGCTTTTGATGCTGAAATTCGCTGGCCTGCTCTATGCAGGTCAGACTAGTCAATAGTGATTGTCCCCATTGTCTTTAAATCCAGTGAAGTAAAACTAACATAGACACACTAGGCAAAAAATACAACTGATTTTGAACGACGTTATAGACCATAAAGGTTTTACCTTCATCAGAATATTCTGACTGGAATTATGCAATGTTTTGCAAGCATCTGGCTTCCTCCACATCTGGCTGTCATCCAGTCTTAGCAATAAGGAGCACAGATGATAGGAAGTACTCACAGATTTTGTATCTTATTTCAGGCCTCTCTAGCAGTGGGGATTCTTTCCAGCCTTCCTAAAAATTATTTCCTTTCAGAAATGGGAGAAGAGTGGCAGCAGTTAGCAGAGCTGCTTGGGAATGGTGTCTATAAAACATACATCCTAGGGTACTCTCACGTGACTTAGCTGTGTGGTACTCAGCCTGAAAACCAGATATGATGCTGAACACATCACCTTTTGTGTAATGTTGGCTACAAGGATTGCCTTGCCTTAACCACTTTACCTGATGAGTTTCTTAGATCCACATTAACCCTATACTGCATTTTATGGTGATTAGCATTCTTGGGGCTTATTCTTGCAATGATACCTACATTTGAACAGGGAACTCACTAAAGAGAAATGACCAAAGTTTCCTCCCTTCCTAGGAATGTCCACATAAACAAAGGAATCCAATTCATTTTTGTGAAGGGTTTATATTTATTTTTCTTTTAATTTATCAGCCACATCTCATATGTTTTCTGCAGAGTGTTAAGAAAATCTCCTATTTAGTTCCAGGACCAGCCACAGATTTGTTTTCTAAAATAATTTTAAACAAATCTAGAAACAACTAAAATATACCAAGTAGGAAATGTTATACTTTGTATTTTTCAGGATGTACAGCACGGTCTTTTAAGGTACATATACTAAATGTTCTGAGACTTGTAATTAAAATATCAACATGTTAAAGCACTGGAAATTTTAGTTACATGGGCATTGCCTCTAAAATAGGACAGAATTTTACATGACTGATACTGCAATATCAAAGCTGAATAATTCTTAGCTAGTGCTGACAGTCCAATATTAAAAAATAACATTTTCTTATGAAAGGGTCATCTTATCCTATTTGCATTCTGATTAGAAATCTAATGTCTTCATTAGTCAAAGATATCCTGTTATATAGTATTAAGAAATCGAAAAATATATATTTGGAGTCAATCCAGCAGTGCCATGCATGAATTGCAGTGCAAATATGTATCTTACGTATTAAACACAACCACTGCTGGAACATGGAGGGGTTATTTTTTTAAAACAAATGCTGCAGATCAGGCAAAAAGAAACCCACAGCTCTGAATTTGTTCTGACTTTTTCCACTGATTCCTTTTCAGTCAAATACTCATGTCTATATGCTCTGAAGAGTTTAGCACAATTCACCTCAATTAACATATCTTTATCCTGCTATTTAATGATTCCCAAATTATAAATTTAAACAAGCTAACACAGAAAATCCTTTCTTGGTAAACAAGCAGCATTGCTGCTGGCAAGCTGAGGCCCTTGAAGCATCCCGCTTGAAGCTGTGTATGCCTCGAAGGTGCCCATCTGGTTGTTCAGTCTCTTCGTAAGAAAAGAATTCATGTCTTCTCCCAAGGGAAGCCCTGTTCAGTTGTTAACAGCTTTAGAGTAATTTCCTCATTAAGTAAGAATGTAACCTGGTCAGGATCCTTTGCAAGGCAATAACTGTTTAGTTAAAATTAATTAAGATGTTTAGTTAATATCTTGGTAAAATGGAGGACTGAATGGCTGAGGTGTTTGGTAATGGGACATTGCGCATTTCATTGCAAGGCTGAATAGTTCAAGATGATTGTGACCAAAATCTCATTAGCCTCTAATAAGCATTCAGTGGCATTACTAGATAATATTTGCAGGATGTCCAGAGTTCCAACATGATGCTGAATGTAGCAGTTACCAGTCCTGCCATTTGTCACATACTGGTAGACTTAAGCACTCACAACTCCCTACTACTATTAATGAGACTCTAAGGGGGTGGCAAATGCAAATGGGGGGACTAGGGTCTGGGAAAAAAAAAAGGTGGAGTACACTTTAAACCCCAGAATAAGATTACATGGGGAACTATTAGAGGACTTATTTTAAATTCATTACTTCATGAGAAAGCATTTGTAAGATTCACTTACACTTCTCAGACCAGTTCACACAGGACCAGTATTCCCAGAATGAGCCCATTGCATGCCATTTGGGGACAGTCACCGCAAAAGTCAAGGATGGAAGTAATATAGATATGGAACTATCATCTTGCTGAAAGATGTCCTCTTTATACCAGCATGTAGGCAAGGCTACATGAGGGAAGCTTGTTAGCTATTGCTCATTCTTTACCTGCACTGCATCTATAATTTAAAAAGAGGAGTTCCATCTGCAGGGCCATCCATCTGGTGTAGTACAGAAGCATTAAATTCAGAATGAAACATTAAAACACAAGAGCAAGGCAAGCACTGAAGCCCAAGGCAAAATGGGAGCAGTATAGTCCTTATGGAGATGTAGAGTACAACACGTGTTTGTCCTCAAAATGAGCCAGAACAAACCTTTATTCCACAGGCCAACTCATGACTTGGCTTGTGGCAGAAGAGAGACAAGGCACCAGAAAATCGCTAATTGCAGTTAAACATGGGCACTGAACTCCACTGTATTTCTGTTCCATTCGAATTGAACCCAGAACTAGCAAGCAGATGACCTTAAGCTTCCTTTTTTTTTTTTACTTTTTTTCATGACTTTAAAGCAAATGCTTGATCATTTCCTTTTTCGTGTGTGTGCGTGCGCACACCTTTCCTATCCATGAAATAGAGGTTGTACTTATTTACCCACCTTACAGGTGTGTATTGGTAGGATGACTTTGTTAAAATTTCTGCAGTATTGTATCTAAATACACATCTAATGCTTTTTTCTCATGCAGAAGCTATGCCTGATTTATAACCCAAAAAAGATATAATAACTGCTCGTAGGTAAGGTAAGATTTACTACTGTACCTTCAGTTAGCAATGCAAAATAGAAGTCATCTGTCCAAGGCTCTCAGCTGACATGCTGGAATTCACAGCACTTTGATGTTTCCCTTCATAATCCATACATTGCAAACTTATATTATTTTTTAAAAACCTGACCAACATTTGATTTAAAAAATGCTGCTAAAATCTAGAGCAAAAGAGAACCCACAGGGAAATATTTTCTTTCTTCAGTTTTTGTTGCCTGTGGATTATATGGTCCAACACAGTCAACAGTTATTTTGAAAGCCAGAAAAGATGATATACGATAGTAATTTGAAAGAAACAAATTGGATCTAAACTTTATATAGTGGAACATAATGTACTTGGGAAAAAATAGTATAACTATTTCTTAAAGAAAGAAAGGTTAACAAGGGCGACACTTAGAAACTGTGGAAATTCATAAGGAAGCTATTTATTTCACTTCCCCAAAACTTGATGACCGTATCAGGAACTGTTTTATTTACTTCTACAAATGCAAAAACACAGCAGAGAAGCATGCTTGCTTACAATCATAACAGCTATAGAAGAGCTGAAATGCACACTCCTATCCAACTACCTACAACTGACACACTGAAACAAATGGACAGTACCCAAATAAGACTCTTCCAGATCCCAAAAGTAGTACCCACCTCACTTAAGGGGACTAAAAGTTGAGCATCAGTGTCTGAGCTACTAGCTCAAAGTTCCCTCAGGCACTGGAAAAAAAAACATAAATAAATAAAAAATATAGCAAACTCCAAAGAGCTATATGTCTGACCTCCCCTAAATGTTTTAAAGAAGAGATAAATTTTCTCTCTAATGACCTTAAGGAAAGTGTAGCATTAATAAAAGGTCTAACTGTTAAGTCCATCCCTAAAAATCTATCCCCACATGGTAATTCAATATCTCTGCTTGATCTCTCCTTGGGTGACTGTTCCTTTCCCAGACCTGCTCATTCACATCAATAAAGGGGAAGTGAAGATGTCTATGATATTGAGTAGTGACTCAAGGATAACTTAATAAAGCACTGTATAGGCTAGACTCGCATATGGCATAAATAATTCTTGGAGCAGGATAGACTGTCACGTCTCTATGCTGTATTTTGGACTGTGTAAGCTAAGTAAGCTGTATATCTAGATGTATCTAACTACACCTACAATATCCTCCTCCTTCAGTGGTTGACATAATGGAATGACTAATTTTTAGATCCTAGTAGGGTTAAACATAGTAGTCATCTAGCCCTCTCAAGACCAAACCAGCTAGATCTTCATGCAGGCAAATCTCTAGGCAGCTCAGAACTGCTAGAGGATAGGCTATCTTCAGATATCCATAGACATCTCTAGCACTAGACAGAAGATGCAATTTTTATGTGAACTGTTTCACATACCTGTATCCTCTAATAGATCTAAGTCATATGAGGACTTCTAAAAAATCCTAGGAACCTGCTATATTTTTTGACATCTGGCCTAAGTGACTTCTTCAATGTCCAGAGAAAGTCTGAAGAAAAAAAGCAGGGAACAAAACTTCTCTTCTATCCCAAGTTCTATGACAGTAATCTTGTCACCAAACCTCCTCTGTCCTCTACTGCAACAGTCTTCAAAATTGTCCCAAACACTTGAATGACATTTTTTCACCATCTTATGTTCTGCAACATTACTTTTTGAAAAAGAATAACCAACATTGTTCTTTGATCAACAGATGCAGTGCAAAACCCAGTCTGCTCACTGTAGGCCTCAGGAGATCAACTTTCTCAGCTCTGAGAAGTGTTTCTCTTTATTATTTTTTCCTTAGATGATTTTATTTTGTCCTCATTTTGTACTGTAATGAAAGTACAAAAGGAAAAACAATTTATGAGTGGCAATTATATAGACTGCATCAGCTATATTTTCCATTACCATCTGGCTTCTCTTATCCTTATAAGTTAGACAGTAGAAAGATAAGCAATAGAATTAAAATGAATAAATCTTTTGTTGATCTTCAGAAAAAATAATGATTGGATCATTATGAAAATGGTGCTTCTTTTTAAAATGTCACACATAATTGTGCATAGCCAGAGTTAAATGAACCAGTAAATGGATTGGCATTAATAATTATATTGGATATGCATGCAATTTCAAGTATTAACTAATAAAAATGATTGATAATTTTTAGATAATTGCATTTAAGAATATGAAAGAAGTTTTAACAAAATGTGACTTGTAGCTTTTTAGAGAAGTTAATTAAATACTTGTTAAACATAATAATAATTTATTTTATCATTGGTATTTTATGAATAAAATAAAATAAAAAGAGAATAATCTACAGTTTTTATAAGCACTGGAGTGTCACAAACCTGTAAACATAAATCTCAATTCTTTATGACTGTTTCTCTCTTCTCCCTGTACTGTCAATTTGCTTCCTGAAATTCTTTATGGTTTGACATCCATTAATCTATAGTGAATGTTCTGCCTTCACCTCTCATTACAGGCTTGTTAAAAAAAGAAAAGAGGAAAAAGTATGATGATGAAACAAAAATATACTGGAATTGCAAAGTGGTTTCAAGACTCCTGACCCTGAGGAATTACTAAGATACTTTAGAAAGGAAGATGGCATTATTTACATTGCAATAAACAAAAATCATTGTTTTTAACTTGATCTGTTAGGGATTATTAAGTGTTCATCTCAGTAATGTCCATATGGAGAAATAATTATTCCATCAAATAATGACTCTGCTTTCCAGGCACTATAGCATACTTCTAATAACACTTTCTAACAGAGGAGGGAAATGGTTCTTTATGGTTACAAATTCACAGTTTAATTCATAAAAATACAAAGATAAATCTCCAAAATCATTTTACAGACCACATTGTATTTGCCTGATACATATATTTTAAAAAGAGGGGAAAAAAGCCTTTCCCACAGGAACTGGGGGGGGAAAAAAAGTATCCCTTATCAGCTTGTATTTCCATTCCTTCCACATATTTCAGCAATCAGCTATCACAGCCTTTCTCTGTATTTGTAATATTATGAATACAAAAACTATTAAAAAAACACAGTGGTCAATCAGCAAAATGAAGCATTCAGAAGTCATGAAGTGCTGGAATCTTCATTCATTTCTCTTCACTGTATACTTTAGGATGAAGATCATAATTATGTGATAATATTTTTACACAAGTTTTTCCCCATTCTGTACAGAAAATGGATAATGTTTGGTAATTGAGCAGCTGAACAGAAAGCTTTCACTGAGCTGGCTTTGGTCTTCCTAGCCCAGGTGCTGGGGACTTACACATGTCATGGGAGACTGAGACTCAGTCTCCACACACTCTGGAGGAGGATCTGAACCCCTAACAGCCACCTCTGAGATCAGTGGCCAGCAGGCCTGTGTTGTCAGACCAGCAGAGTATTTGGAAAGAATGAGAGTGCTCTATGTCTTCTAGACACCATTCAGTTTTGATAAGTAAAGTGTTGGAGAAGGGGCAAGAATTTAGGTGAATTCCTTATCCGCCTACCTAAAGAATTATCTTCTCACTTTCTATTTCAAATAGCACTCCATTATTTTAAGGGAGGAACAGCAGTGCTGGGTATTGGGGTTGAAATAGCCTTACTTTGAATATACTATGGGCCAACAAGTTTGTTAAATAGGTTAACCTTACTTGTTAAGTATTCAGAAAGGAATATTTATATACTTGAGGATATTTATATTTAAGGAATATAAGAATACTGCTTCATTTTATAATCCTTATGTTTATTACATTTTTTAAATTCCTTAGATTTTTATTTACAGAATAAGAGAAAAATGTCAATATCTACCAATCTGAAGTATGGTAGATATGGAATCTACCACTGAGAATGATAAATAAGTTTCCACACACTCTGATAAGTTGTTCAGAACTGGTACCTCCGATGTGACAGATACAATATTCACTTGGGCACTGAGACACTTAGGTTCCAGTCTCTGCCCCAGTGGAGTTTTAGATTTTGCATAGAAAAAAAACCCCATTGTCAAGCAACCAAACTTCTCCAGGACAATACTGATTACAGAACTTAGGCTGCAGCAAGTGACCTTTGGTGACAAAGCAGTCTGGACTAAAGACACTTGGCAGCTGAGCAATCTTCTGGAGGCAGTCAAGCAAATCCAGAACCTGGCTGGCTTCAGGGAACTTTTTTCTTTTTCTCTTTCTTTATTTGGGCATGGGGAAGGCAGAGGGGAAATGGTGGAAGGAAAGGACAGAAAAGGGGAGAGGCTGGCTAAAGTTGACATGGACTTTCACCTACCTTTCTTTCTCAGGGAAAAAAAAAACAGCTTTCTCTCCTCCCAAGAAGAATTCTTACTCTTTAAAGAAAGAAGTCATACTTCCCTAATAAATGTCTAATTTATAGATACCTTGTATCAGTAGAATAGATAGATTGCTTAGGAATTTTTCATCATGTAGTCTTATTAAATGCAAAAAAAGGAACCTCATATGTACATATAATTTAGAAAGTTGAGATATATTACTGTTATTTTTCTTCAGATTTAGCACTAAAAGAACATTCATATAAAATTTTTGAGTGCTTGACAATAATTATGCTACTAATAGCAACAGCATACACACATAACTACTCAGAATACATTAACCTTGCTGGTCAACAGCCTTAAATACTCAAATGCAGACAACAGTTTTCCGCAACCTATCAGCTACAGAAGAAGGAAGAGCCCAGAAAAGCTTTTCTCTTCTCACACTGAGGGACATAATTTCATCCTTTTCCCAAGAATGTATCAGACAAGCAGATTTTTTAGTGTTTCTGGAAGACCGCTAAATTCAGATTATTTCAGAGAAAAGGTAGAGAAGAAATTCCAGGTTCTCAAAGTCCCCTGAGATTTTTTTTTTCAATAGTCCATCCATTTTACTCTGCATGCAGCCTAGGTCAAATAACTAAAATGGCTTAGAAACTTCTCAACATGGAAGCATGGTTTCTCAGCTAAGCAGATCTTGGAGCATTTAAAGTTCTATAAATTGTAATCAGCACTTTAAAAGATCATCCCCAAGGTAGCTGGCAACAGCCCCGAGGTATCTACAAAACTGAAATAAGGCTGCAGAAATCATTTCAGGTAAACTCCACAGTGAGACAAAAACAGTGCATGTAAGAGGAAAAAATGATGGCAGTTCAGTGCCCAAAAGAACAATACAGTCTCATTACGAGGCAGCAGTAAGAATCAGTGAGGAAGGCTGGCCTTACGACACCAAAGGATTCAGAACATTTACCCTGAGCCCTAGGATATTTCAAATTTGGAGGCACTAATAGAATAGGATAAATGAAATGTGACGGAAACATCAATAGTTAAATTCATAAAGCCTCAGTGTCTCTCTAGTCATTTCTTCTCTCATAGGGAATGACTTAGTTCTTTAGTTAATCTTATAATTTACACTTTATTGAGCATATAGCTAATATTACTACTCTTATTATCAGATACATCTCTGACTTATAATAACTAATTATAAATATGTTGGGCAGGGTAGGTATAGTATAACAAAACAGTTATATCTAATCAACCAGCAAAAGCCAACATCTACCAGTGAGGTTAGGGTGAGTATTTCAAAGGGGTAAACTCAGAAGAATCAAAGCACCTAAACCAATTTGAGCACTTGACAGGTTTTCTCTTATTTAATTGTATGAGTTGTGAATATAGAGAAAACCTTTGTAGATCATTTAACACGGTCAGACTTTTACAGCTACACGTGTGCATAAGCTAAGTCAATCTGATCAGCTGCTTTTGAATAAATTTACATCAAGGTCACAGAAAGCTGCATCTGTCTCATAATATTACTTCTTTATTTGCCATTATGTTTACAATTTACATTGCTCTTTGCTATTTACTGCACAGGATCACTGAGCGTTCATTTTATTATGTGCTGCACAAAACATAAATAAAAATAATCAAAGCATTATTTTATGATAGTTTATATCCCAAGCACAGAAGTCTTTAACAGAAATAGCTGTACAGACTCTGTGAAGAGGTTATACCATATGGACTGAAGGGAAATTTGTTACTATTGCAATAAAGTCAGAACAATGACATGAAAACAGATTTGTCATTTTGAAGTAAGATCACGGACTGCTCTATGGAGAATTTTTTTTTCCCCTTAGTAGTGCATAATGAAAAGGATTTGCTTTGTGTGAGTGCATAAAATATCTCTACAAATAAACTTAAGTGCAGATCTCAATACAAGCTGTAAAAAAAAAGGGGATTAAGAATATACTATGAAAACTTCCCAGGCCAGTGTTTTGACCCTCAAAAGGTATTTGACCTTAATATTTACCAGCCTTTAGAAACTAGCCGCTACTTAACCCAGTAATTACTTTACCAGAATGATGTCATTGAGCAAAGGGTTAACAGATGACAATATTTAACTTTCAACAGACTTATCACTTTGCAGGTTTTGCTTTTTTATTTTTTCTTACTTGCTTGCCTTGATAAAGCATAAGAGTAAAATGTTAACATGAGTCTTGAAAGTTCAATTTCCACCTTGTATAATGCACTTGGCTCAGAAATGACATATATTTGGCACTATTCTACTTCATCAGTGTTAATCATATTTTCTTTCAGCTTATCTTCAAAGATTTCATCTGCCTTATACATTCAGTTCATCTGGTTTCAAAGTCATTTTTTATTTTCTTATCTTTTTTAAATTCTTCATTGTTGGTTATTTAATTCTTTTTTACATTGTTAAACAGGATTTTAGAAAGCATCTCCCTAAAGAAAGCTAATCCATATAATATAGAGTTCACCTTCAAAGCATATTAGATCACGCTGTACTTTTTGTTACAGAACATAAAAATGTAAGGGCAAAATGACTAAATTGTATTTCAGTCAGGATTCCTGCTACAAAGTCAAAAAAGTCCATCATCATTACCAGAAGTACAGTTAGTAAAGCAATAGGGAATTTGGAAAGGTAATTTTTAGAGGATGTATTTTTGAAGTACTGTACAACAGCCAGTAGAGTGCAGAACAATTTTCATCTGACCCAGGATTCTGTGGGAAATTAACTGCCTTTAATTTTATGATGTGATGTATGATATTCTGCAATAAAGTACACAGAAATTCTTAAATGTCAATGTATACGGCACTTTGTAAACAAGAAACACAGTCAGGAAGTCTGATGTGTTTCTGGAAACTATCCCCAGGCTCAAAAGACTGAAAATGGAGAGCTGCCATCTTCTGTCTGAATTGCAACTACTGCGAAGAAGACGTATTTATTTGTAAGACCCCATTGACTTCCAGATCTAAAGATGCCTTCACCTTACAGAATTCATGAAAAAAACATACAAATTAGATGGAGGGACAGAAGGATGTTATCTTCACATTAGAAAACAACACCAAAGAAAGCATATATTACCAACTGATATATGCATACACATAACTGAAGCAATATATTTCACTTCTTGTGGTGTTCAAAATAATAATTTAATATCAGTATAACAGAAATTTACATTCACCTTTATTTTCTGATTGAAACATGTACCTTTTAAGCTTGCCACATCTACACCTGAATGCCCCACTCTTTAGGAAAATGCTGTTGATTCAGGAGTAATGAGGAGGTGCTGCATTGAGTGTAAGATTCAAATTGTAGATTTAAATGAAGGTTTCAGCAGAATTAAAATTCACCTGGGCAAGGAGAAATTTATGGTTGTACAAGTATTTTGACTTGACCTCCAAAAAAGCGTTGCTGTTTACATCAATGTTGAAGATGTCTTTTTAATACTTATTCATTAACAAGTAATTGCGTCATAATAAGCCATTAGGTGGAAAGCAGGTTGGTCTCTCCCTCTAGGCTTGACATAGAAACAATGCATCTTGTTCATCCCCAGCTAGAAAACCTAATTCTTTACTGTGCATGACAGGTAGCATGGTCAAATTCACTGGAGTGCACTTACTCTGGACTTCTCATTAGTGGGTGAAAAAGAGGCATCTCCAGGTGGCAGTTCAGTCCATCTAAGATATGAATCCTCCAAAATATTTTAAACAGCTCACCGCTCACCTTTGATTGCAGAGATCACAAACAGGAGTAGCTTTTTGCACGTAGAAACCTAACACAGAAGGTATTAATTGAGCCATGAGGCTTTCACTTCTCAAGAAACTACTTCAACCCCAGTACAGATCAAACTGGTACGTCAAAGAACTTATTACTAGGTGAAGTGAGTGCTGCAGCAAAAACATTACATGCCATGAAGCAGATTTGAAATGGGTAGATTTCAAACACAACTTTATGAAAAATAACTAAAACACTCTCTTAATTATTCTGCAGTTAAAAATCACAAATTTGTTCTTGCTCCCCGAGACAGGGAGGGGCCATGTTTTTGTGTTCATTTGCACAACAGTCAGCATACTGGCATTTCACAGAATCACACAGAATCACAGAATGGTTGAGGCTGGAAGGGACCTCAGGAGATCATCTAGTCCAACCCCCCTGATCAAGCAGGGTCAGCTAGTGCACTTTGCACAGGATCGCGTCCAGGCGGGTTTTGAATATCTCCAGAGAAGGAGACTCCACAACCTCTCTGGGCAACCTCTTCCAGTGCTCTGTCACCCTCACAGTAAACAAGTTTTTCCTCATGTTCAGATGGAACTGTCTGTGTTTCAGTTTGTGCCCGTTGCCTCGTGTCCTGTCGCTGGGCACCACTGAAAAGAGTCTGGCTCCATCCTCTTGACACCCTCCCTTAAGATATTTGTACACGTTGATAAGATCCCCTCTCAGCCTTCTCTTCTCCAGGCTAAACAGGCCCAGCTCTCTCAGTCTTTCCTCATGAGAGAGATGCTCCAGTCCCCTAATCATCTTTGTAGCCCTCCGCTGGACTTGCTCCAGTAGTGCCATGTCTCTCTTGTACTGGGGAGCCCAGAACTGGACCCAGTACTCCAGATGTGGCCTCACCAGGGCTGAGGAGAGGGGGAGGATCACCTCCCTCGAACTGCTGGCAACACTCTTCCTGATGCACCCCAGCACACCATTGGCCTTCTTGGCCACAAGGCCACATTGCTGCCTCATGGTTAACTTGGTGTCCCCCAGCACTCCCAGGTCCTTCTCGGCAGAGCTGCTTTCCAGCAGGTCAACCCCCCACCTGTACTGGTGCATGGAGTTATTCCTCCCTAGGTGCAAGACTCTGCACTTTGAAGGCAGCACAAGGGTTTCAATACTGCTGAAATGGAAATCATATCTTGTTAGCAGGTGTGAGGTGACATGGTAAACCATAATGCTTCTTGAAAATGCTGGAAAGTGTATTGTATGTAAGAGATTAAAGAGATCATTCCCCAAGGCTCTCTGTGGCACTTCATCTCTGTGCTATCCTTGCATATTGGAAAAGTAGACAAGCATCTGCTCAGGAGCCACCATTTTGCTGTGGTTGTATTGCAATCTACTAGTTTGTCAACCAAGCCACAAAGAAAGAGAAATTATTATAGTTGCCATAAGGGGTTGTATTGAAAATTTATGGCACCTCAAAGTTTAAGGAAAATAAAGGCAGTTAATTTAGATCACACTAAAAATCCATCTTGCCCAATACCTTGCTACTGAGAAAGACCTCTCCTGCCTCTGATAGAGGCCTGAGGTTGCAGTGAATGCCTGAAGAGGGATATAGGAACAGGGCAAACATATACGATAGTGTCCCAGAACATGTAGCTATCCTCAGCAAATTGAATCTTGGATACTTCCTGAGCCAGGAACGGTCCCTATGTACTTTGTAACCCTCAGTGGGTTTCTTTTGCTGAAACTGCCCATGAAAAACCTTGAATGCAAGTAAACTTTGAGCACACACAACAATATGGAAGAAGCAGATCTACAGCTAAAGCATTTCTATTATATGGAAGACTTTTTGCTTGAAAGGCTTATCTTCCAGCTTTGTTTGATTCTTTGTAATGCTTTTATAAGGGGATGCAATAAACAAACAAACTCTAATCATCGTCTCGACCTTTTTTTTCCCCCTAATTTTATAAACTTCTATTGTTGTTTTCTACCTTCCCTCCTTTTTCACTCTAAAAAATTCTAGATTATGTAGTCATGCCTTTTATGGAAGCCATTCCATAATTTTGATCATTCTTGTTGCCTGATACTGACCCATCTCCAGCATTATTAGACATATCCCTTTTAAGATGGGGGACCAGACTGTACACTGAAGTCCAGATTGACATGGTTTAATTGATGGCATAACGGCATTCCCCGGTTGTTTGCTCAGTCTTTCCTGATAATTCATAATGTTCAGTGCACTTATTGACCTTTCCTAAATGAACTGACCCTTTCCTGGAACTATTTGATTTGCTTTATGTTGATGCCTGAATATTTTCTTTTTTCTATTTTTTTCTAAAATTCTATTTTTATTCCTAAGGAAAATCAAAGGAAGGACTAACCTAATACACAATACTTCATCAATAAAGGTAATTAAACTGAAACCTGGTTTCAGTGCTACACCTTTCTTATTCTTAAAAAAAAAAAAAAAGAAAAGAAAAGAAAAGAAATTACTAAGAACATATAGCAGTCTGATTCACATTATGTATTTGTGAGCATAATGACATTGCCAGAAGCACAAATGTAGGTACCTAGTTCTGGAAGGAAGGTAATACTATTTGGATTTGTTTGATTTACCTTTAAAAATATTTACTTTGAATTTTATTTCAGCATTTTCTTTCATTAACCAAAATTAGTTAGACAGTGCTGAAAAACAAAAAGCACTCAGTCCATGTTATTTTACCTACACCTACTACTAAAAAGAATGGAAAAGGTAGATTGGGGACAGTAATGTCAGAACATGATTCAAAGAAGCACAGAGGTTTTGCTCACTGTGATTTGTGTGATCTTAATCATTATTCAGACAAATGATAGGCACCCAGGAAAATGTCTGTAAATCCCCAGTTTCATCTATTTCATCAAGAAGTGGTGTGTAGCTGACAGTTGCTGGTGTTTCATTAGTAAATCTTTGGTTAAAATATTTTAGATATGAATCTGGGAGTGCAAATAAAATTGTTTGACTTGTATCAGTGCTCTATTTTTTTCTTTTTCTTTTCTTTTTTGCATTTAAAAATTTATCAGAGATTTTGTTATATCACACAGTTTCTTGGGCACATAAAAAATGATGGAATCATGGTTGTAGATGTTAATTCCATGTGAATTTGGGGTCATGGAAACAAAATACTAATCATCATATAGCCAGGATGTAAGATCAAATCTAAGAGAAGGAAACAGACTCCCGGAACACATTCAGCGTCTATGCATAATGTAAATACAAGGGTTAAAATCTGACCCACTGAAAGTCAGTAAAAAGCTTTGCTGATACCTGAAATAGCTGAAAAGGCAGTTCAGATGGTAAATCTTTCCACTATGGCATTCTGCAGTGCTTGTCACCTTGAACACAAATACCTACCCCTAAAAGGATAGGGCTAATTATTGATGAGATACATTACAAAATATGATAATAGCAACCTTAATGCTTTCATAACCCAGTTCAGGACAATGACATTTTTTGTGGAAAAGAATATTCTTTCTAATGACATCACCTACAAGAAGCATTCAGGATTCTTCAGTATCTTCCCAAAATTCCTCTGGGTGATATTTCCAGGAATGTGCCAAAAACATAATATGCATTGGAGAACTAAAGAAAACAAGATACCCACTACAACTCTTTATATATCATAAAGTTGACCTCTATTATATGACCTACAGAGAGGATTATGAATCTATTGACAGTGCTGGCAAAAAAAAAAAAAGAAAAAGAAAAAACACTATTTCTCCAAATATATATTTTACTCGTGCAACCTTTTTCTGTTACAGAATCTCGGGGATCAGAATTATAATCCAATCTGCCCAACTGTGCACCATTTATAATCATATCTCTGTCGTCTGTAACATATGGCTGCATTATGCTTCTTTACCCACAGGTCTGCAAATATGTTCAGGATCTGCTAATTGACACCCGTCTTAGATGGATAACTCAGAACTTAAAACACAATTTAATTCATATTCTGCTATGTTCTATTCAGACAAGTCATTATATTAGGTGGTGCCTACTGCATATCATGTAAAATCCACCCTCACACTGCCCAGACAAATAGAAATGTCATGACGAAAATGAAGTTATTAATGAAGTACCATTTACACTAATAGCCCCATTTATATAGCATACCAGGCTAAGTTTATCATATTACTTCACTAATTCACTGCTCTGATCTCATTTGGCAAAGGATATATATATATATATATATATTTAATTCTGATGATTTTTTTTCTGTCATCAGCTCTGCACACAGCAAAAAGATGAAAGGAAGTATCTGAAAGTAGGTGATGGACCAAAAGCAACTTTGTTTATAAAATGACTCTTTACAATTACAAACACTGTGCATCTTTTCCCAACATCTGTTTATCCTTTACAAGACATTTTGGACCAAGTTCATTCCAGGCTCAATTGGACTGATATCAGCTGAGTCACACCTGGGATGAATTTGGCCCTTTGTGTTCCTCTCAACACTCAATTATCACTTTTAGTCTGGATTAAAAGTTCCTTTCCTGATCTCACAGCTCTTCTAATCCTGTCTGTGACTCTATTTCTCTTATGTGAAACGTTATCACAGTCTACTGACTGATGTTCTTTCTGATGTGTGTTGTTATGTATTAAGCCTATTAATCCCTTGGTATTTTTGCATGTTATTGTAACATAGTCACATAATGTCTACTTCTTTCTTTGTAATAAATAAAAAGATTAAATGCTATGCATGTGGATAATAT
The DNA here is from genome assembly GCF_036417845.1 of Apteryx mantelli. NCBI lineage: Eukaryota > Metazoa > Chordata > Aves > Apterygiformes > Apterygidae > Apteryx > Apteryx mantelli. The sequence continues at coordinate 39,238,774 of NC_089978.1, forward strand.
TCAAAAAGTTTAGCTTCGTGCCTCTCTGATCCATCATTGGCCAAAAAATCATCTCCAGCTCCTCTGAACATAACCAAGGAATTATTTCCTCCAAAGCCTATTTAAAAGGACCTCGCTGACCAAGATTGTAAAACAAGCTATTCTTTTGGATGAAAAATCCCAAACTTTTATCACAATGTTTCCATTTCAGCTGCTCCCCTGAAAACAGGCATATTTCACTATAATTATATCTTATTTGCCAGTCCTTTCAGATCCAGCCACACAGGTTGATAAATAGTTACAACTTTGATACAGGTCTATGAAGTAATGCTTCCCCAAGCATATTTTTATTGTTTTATGGTGGCTTTGATCCCCTGCCAGCCACTCCTTTCCTGATCTGTGAACTCCTCTTCCCGTCTGTGTCTTAAAAGCTGCCAAAGGAAAAAAAAGAAAGCAATGCATCAAGAGGAACCAAGGAAAACATAACTAAGCAGAGAAAACACATAAGAAACTTCCAGAGTAAGAGGCAATGACTAGTGATATCTTCCATATGAATCCTCTTTCCACCTGACCACTTACATCATCAAAACAGTATCTTGTCCTCGCTGTATGTTCATATCTTCAGTGTATTTTTTTTCAAATATTATTTTTTCTCATGCAATATTTCTCATTTTTATATATTTTTGATAAAAAATGGCATCAGCTAACAGTAAGCAACTAAATAAAATAAGTTATGTGTTAAAGTAAAAGATGAAGAAAAAGCCATAAATAAAACATAAACAGAAAATCTCTGAAGAATGAATTGTTATTTTAGAGGGCATAATCTGTGTCTTTCTACAGGGCACTAAAGGAAAACAGAGAAAAAAAAACAAAAGTAATGCCTAATTGGTTGTTTATAATGGCCTCAGACTCCATGGGTTTTATTATTTTGCAAAGAGTTATGGGATACTTATAACCTCTTTTGCTGGAAGGCATGAATGTTTCCCATCTACCACTTTTCTTTCAGGGCAAAGGCTGCCTTGTGGCTCTGCAAAATTATAGGCCTGTGCAAGGAAAGGGAATTCTCTAGTTTGAGGTGTCCATGAAACAGTATGAATTCCCCAGGAAATCATAATTATGAAGGAAACATAGAAGTAAGAAGTCAAGGATCTACTTCATTCTCATCAAGGCAGGTCTTAGTAAGAGAGAAAAAAAGGGTTGGTCTACCACGGTACAGAATGTCCTACTCTTCACCCCGAGGAGAGTTATACTCTAGCCATCAGAGACTACTTCAGTTTCTGAAACCTTGGAAAAGGATTTTTATTATACCTATGCTTCCTCTTTATCTTGCTACATTCTTCAGTGTCATGACTATTTTTGCTTGGCAATTATTTCAAAAATCAAAACTACTATTTAACATGAAACGAGTGGTGGAAAACACCTCTGTAGCAATAAATACTCACCAAATATTGATCTGGGTAGCCAGAAGGTCAAGGGAAGTGAATTTTGCTCTCTATTCAGTACTTAAAAGATCACATCTGGAGCCCAGTGTTGAGCCCTTTGGTCTGAGAAAGGTATTGACAAAGTAAAGATAGTACAGCACAGGAGCACTACGATGGTTAGGGGGCTGGAGCGCATGGTATGCCAGAAAAGGCTGAGGAAACTGGGTTTGCCTGGACTCATAAGGAGAAGGCTAAGGGATGATCTAGTTGCACTCCTTGACTACCTAATGGTGAATTACAGAGAAGACAGAGGCAGACCCTTCTCCTGAGTCCTGGAACAGGTTACCCAGAGAGGCTGTGAAATGTCCATCCTGAGCTCCAGGCCCTAAGAAACCTCATCTAACTATGAAGCTAGCAAGCACTGTTTTGAGGAAAGAGTTGTACCAGAGGACCTCCAAAGGTCCCTACCAACCTTAAATATTCTATGCTTCCATGAAGTGCAAGGACCAACATTCAGAACAACTTGAGTGGCTATTTTGCTGGTATTCTCATCAAAACAGAGTCTTCCTTTATTTATATGAGCAAATAATTCCGTTTCACAGTTCTCTTATTTTCCCACAGTTCACCTCACTAGTGCAAAACATTTTTCAGATCCAGATTGAAGCCTCTCCTCAGCTTCTTTAGCTGGCTTTGAAAAGTGCATGATGATCTACAAAACACACCACGCCATATTCATTATTACTTTAATTAATTAAGATCTTACTCATGCAGTTTAGGCACAGTCCTACAGTGGAACCTGTGCCTCCTGGACCTTCCTGGTGCACAAGAGGAATTTGTATATTATTAATTATCAATATAAATTTGTATTACATGAGCATCTTGAGGCTCTGTGGTGCAAGGCAGTGTCTGAACCCATGCTTGGAATGATACCACTCACCACCGACAAATTAACAGTTGCTAGAGAGAAAACAGGAAAACTGCAGGAGAAGAAATTGAAAGTACAAATCTACAAATGGGAAACTGAGGCTGACAGAGTTGCTTAAAGGCACCTAAGACATTTACTCAGGACATATGCAGGAGCCAGGCAGATATTCACTGAGGATATTCTCAATGGTTTAGACACGGGACTATTTCTTCCTGTCTCTTTTGCCCTTCTCCATGGTGTGCCAGCTAGCTACCTTGAGGAAGGAAGAAGCAGTCATAGCTCTGGCTATCCTGCACCAGCTTACAGGAGTGGGGAGTAATATTGTCTTTGTTTTCTTCTGAAATAAATTTCATTTTCTAGCAAATCATAACTAATATCTTCTCTTTGTTTATTAATCAAGCAAGGCAGAATGGATTCCCCCTGCACGAGACACCTACCTATCCACATTCTTGCATAGGCAGTGGTGAAAAATAACACTGTCAGGCAGTAGTTCATCAAACCTAATTTTGATCTCTACATTAGGATCAGATAAACTGGATCTCTCTTTACATACACTACGGAAACAGTCTAGCTAGGTTCACTCGCACAGAAATTTACATGAAGTTTATGTATAGTCAGATGAATCTTACCTTCATAACTAGGTGACTGCAAACTTAGTTACAAATCAGTCATAAAAAGCAGATGGCTACTTCATCCAAGGTCACAAAATCACAGAATCACAGAATGGTTGAGGTTGGAAGGGACCTCTGGAGATCATCTAGTCCAACCCCCCTGATCAAGCAGGGTCACCAAGAGCATGTTGCACAGGATCGCATCCAGGCGGGTTTTGAATATCTCCAGAGAAGGAGACTCCACAACCTCTCTGGGCAACCTCTTCCAGTGCTCTGTCACCCTCACAGTGAAGAAATTTTTCCTCATGTTCAGATGGAAGTGTCTGTGTTTCAGTTTGTGCCCGTTGCCTCGTGTCCTGTCGCTGGGCACCACTGAAAAGAGTCTGGCTCCATCCTCTTGACACCCTCCCTTTAGATACTTGTACACATTGATAAGATCTCCTCTCAGCCTTCTCTTCTCCAGGCTAAACAGGCCCAGCTCTCTCAGCCTTTCCTCATGAGAGAGATGCTCCAGTCCCCTAATCATCTTTGTAGCCCTTCGCTGGACTTGCTCCAGTAGTGCCACATCCCTCTTGTACTGGGGAGCCCAGAACTGGACCCAGCACTCCAGATGTGGCCTCAGCAGGGCTGAGTAGAGGGGGAGGATCACCTCCCTCGACCTGCTGGCAACACTCTTCCTGATGCACCCCAGGATACCATTGGCTTTCTTGGCCGCAAGGGCACATTGCTGCCTCATGCTTAACTTGGTGTCCACCAGCACTCCCAGGTCCTTCTCGGCAGAGCTGCTTTCCAGCAGGTCAACCCCCAACCTGTACTGATGCATGGGGTTATTCCTCCCCAGGTGCAGGACCCTGCACTTGCCTTTGTTGAACTTCATGAGGTTCCTCTCCGCCCACCTTTCCAGCCTGTCCAGGTCTCTCTGAATGGCAGCACAGCCCTCCGGTGTATCCGCCACTCCTCCCAGTTTTGTATCATCAGCAAACTTGCTGTGGGTGCACTCTGTCCCTTCATCCAGGTCACTGATGAATAAGTTGAACAAGACTGGACCCAGTACCGACGCCTGGGGGACACCGCTAGCTACAGGCCTCCAACTAGACTCTGCACCACTGATCACAACCCTCTGAGCTCTGCCATTCAGCCAGTTCTCAGTCCACCTCGCTGTCCACTCATCTAGCCCACACTTCCTGAGCTTGTCTATGAGGATGTTATGGGAGACAGTGTCAAAAGCCTTGCTGAAGTCAAGGTAGACAACATCCACTGCTCTCTCCTCATCTACCCAGCCAGTCATTCCATCATAGGAGGTTATCAGATTGGTTAAGCATGATTTCTCCTTGGTGAAGCCATGCCGACTACTCCTGATCACCTTCTTTTCCTCCACATGCTTGGAGATGGCCTCCAGGATGAGCTGCTCCATCACGTTTCTAGGGATGGAGGTGAGGCTGACTGGCCTGTAGTTCCCTGGGTCCTCCTTCTTGCCCTTTTTGAAGACTGGGGTGACATTGGCTTTCTTGCAGTCTTCAGGCACCTCTCCTGTTCTCCATGACCTTTCAAAGATGATGGAGAGTGGCCTAGCAATAACATCCACCAGCTCCCTCAGCACTTGTGGGTGCATCCCATAGGGGCCCATGGATTTGGGGGTGTTAGATTTGCCTAAATGATCTCTAACCCGATCCTCCTCCACCAAGGGAAAGTCTTCCTTTCTCCAGACTTTCTCTGTGGTTTCCAGGGTCTGGGATTCCTGAGGGCTGGCCTGACCAGTAAAGACTGAAGCAAAGGCGGCATTCAGTAACTCTGCCTTCTTTGCATCCTTCATCACCAGGGCACCCACCCCATTCAGCAATGGGCCCACATTTTCCCTAGTCTTCCTCTTGCTGCTGATGTATTTGAAGAAGCCCTTCTTGTTGTCCTTGACATCTCTTGCCAGATTCAATTCCAAATGGGCCTTAGCCTTCCTCGTCACATCCCTGCATACTCTGACAGTGTTCCTATATTCCTCCCAAGTGGCCTGTCCCCCTTTCCACTTTCTGTATACTTCCTTCTTCTGGTTGAGCTTTGCCAGGAGCTCCTTGCTCATCCATGCAGGTCTCCTGTCCCCTTTCTTTGACTTCTTACTTGTAAAGATGCCCCAATCTTGAGCTTGGAGGAAGTGATGTTTGAATATTAACCAGCTCTCTTGGACCCCCCTTCCTTCTAGGGCCCTAACCCATGGGATTCCCCCAAATAGGTCCCTGAAGAGGCCAAAGTCTGGTCTCCTGAAGTCCAGGGTTGCGATCCTGCTTATTGCCCTGCCTCCTCCTTGCAGGATCCTGAACTCCACCATCTCATGGTCACTGCAGCCAAGGCTGCCCCCGACCTTCACATCTTCAACCGGTCCTTCTTTGTTTGAGAGTACGAGGTCCAGCAGCACGCCTCTCCTCGTTGACTCCTCCACCAAGAGACGGATCTGTCTCTTGGCTATTACTTCTGGGACCCAAACCGTCTCTTGTCATTTCAGGTAGACTGCTCAGCCTGTTTTTATGTTGGCTGCTCCAAAGACTGCCTCCTCACCAATAAAAGACCCCAACACACTGAGTAACTTTTAACTACAGACTTCATTTAAGATAAGGTACATGACATTGATTTCTCATACAGTAAGTAGTGAACATAAAAACATAACTCTTTAAAGTAGCTACCAAGCAACACACAATGAGTAATGGCTTCCTTTTATATATACTTACCAGTTCCTTAACAGTTGCATCATGCATGTTCCCATCTCTTTTCATGCACCTACAGGCATTTTTAGTTGGTTAATTATTTCAATCATGCACTTAGCATCACTCAAGTTGTTATCACAATACATATATTATATTTCTGTGCATGTCCCATATCTCCAAATGTTAGATGTAGATATTCTCAAATCATCCTCCTGCAGTATACACACAGACTGTGTGTGTAACTTTGTTAACCCAATGGACAACGAAAATCTTGCCCATTAGTCTGCTGTTGATCTGATTATCAAATAACCATTACTCCAGTGGCACAGCTGCAATAAGTAACTTTCTTAATCTTTAGACCTACACTGTACTGCTTCAAGCTGCAACAATATTATCAAATTCAGTGCAACATAAAGCCCCACAACGGAAGAAAATGTCAAGAGTTTATTAAAAAATAACAGATATTTCTGTTTGTTTTTGCTTATAGAAGTTGTCTGATTCATTTTAACAGAGACCAGAACCAGTCTGATGTGTTCTCCTAATTTCTGATGTTGATGCTGATATTAATTTTCCGGCTCATAAGTATTTTAGGCATCTATGTCCCAAACTTTGATTCAAAACCTTCCATCAAAAAGTCTGAGATTCAGTATTGGTGTGTAGACTTACTTGTGGTCAGATCTCTATCAGGAACATATCACCCAGCCACCTTTAACTATTCTAACAAAAGTGCAATCCAGAGCCATCTTAAAAGAAAGGAAGAGTTTTCTCCACTATATGTTCTAGAAATAGCACCACATATGAAGTGACCCTTCTAAAAATGTCAGTCTTAATCCATATTCACAAACTTTTCCCCATTCATTTACCTCCAGGGCCCAATTCAGTAAGTATTCTCTGAAACTGGCTTACTGATGGGATTTCCTGCATGGTAACAATCAGAGGATGCAGCCTTATGTTATAAGAGGACAGTGACAAGAAGATTCATGCAAAATGTAGACAACATTTATTCAGTTCCTTCTCCTTCCCGGAAGAAAAGTTTTTGAGACATTTGAGGTTTTGCTTTATGCCTCCCTGCTCCCCCACCCCAAAACCCCAGTGAAAAGGAAGCTCTGGTTTCTATTTTATTTTATACTGAATTCAAAATGAAAAATACTGCTTTGGCAGCAGAAACTATGAGCATCTTGTGGGTATTAATATGGAGCCAGATCAGGAAGTTTATCAGCTTTTAGCCTAATCCCCAGCCCAGGTAACCCAGATAGAATAGACATAACCTTCACCACCTAAAACCCTATTACCCAAAACTTATAAAACTTTCAAATTCCAAACTAATTCAAGGCACAAAACTTTTACAAGGTCATTTAATCCTGAAACAGCAATGGCTATCTGTCACCAAAAGAGTTCAACAATTACAAGCCATTACCAGAAGAAGTCTTGAGGCTGTTGAATGTTAGAGTAATAGATAAGTTTAATTACTTAGGTAACAAGCAATAGAGGGGAAAAAAAAAAAGAATTTTATTGTTTGGAAGACAACTTCATAACATACAGAGTACAAACTCCGACTTGAAAGGGTGACCTCCTCTGTCTGTATTTCATTGACAGCAAGGAATGGTTTGACATTGTAGAAAAATAAACCTCGGTTCCAACAAGCTCATGCCTACTAGGCAAGATTCACAGCCAGAGAAGGAAAGACTTTTTGAAAGGAGAATTACAAAATTAGCAGATGAAACCTCTAAGAATCTGTCATTTTTATAAGAAAGGGGAAACTAAAATGAAATATATATTTATCTGATAGTGGGAAAAACAAACAAACAAACAAACAAACAAACAAAACAGACCACAGCCAACTGTTAAAATGATTGCTGTAGGGTTGCAGCAGTTTACCCTGCTCAAATCAAATAGTTAGGGCCACCACAGCATCCAGGGGTGGGGGTGGGAGGGAACCCTCCATATGAAAGGTAAATTCCATTTAAAACGGTGACGAAATAATGCAGAAATTGTTTGTGGAGTAGGAGTGTAAAGTAGCTGTAAGCTTGCTACAGATACTGTATAGAAAGGAGGTGTCATGCTTGCGCTGCGCTGAGACCCTGTTGAAGCATTAGCGCCTCTCTGCCTCAGCCTAGCACGCTCACCTCTCTCCCCATCTGTTTACATATAAAAGAAATTTGGGGTTGAAGACCAAAAGAGAAGCATGCTGCAGTTTCACAAAGTTTCAGGTCTGGATTATTAGCAGACTAGGATCCTGGTGATTACAGTGGTAAGTATAAGATCAATTTAGATACAGCATAGAGACCACAGATCTCACTTGGTCTCTGATTTAGCAGTCAAAAGCCTCATTAAAACTGAAATTCCTGGAAAGATAGACAACAACAGAAAAGTTTTAAAAGTAATGATTCAGTTTGTGTCTGCAAGCTATGGTTACCATCAGAAAAGAAAACAGACAGAGGCGACTTGATGATAACAGCTGGTCTTGAAGCACTTATAGTTTGTAGTAGCTTGCCGTTAATTCAGGTAGATGAGGCTCAGGCAGAAGAGGCTAACTGCAGAGATATAATACAGAGATTTGAGAAGTGTTGCTCATTACATAAAAAATGAAACACATCAGCAATGCATTTCCAAATAGAGAACAGAAAAAAAAAATGGAAACATAGAAGTACTCATGTGTGAAGAGCTAATATAGCAATTCAGGGATAAACTGAATCCTCGATAAAATCAGCTCATGATTGAAATCTGAAACAAAACAGACAAAAGGAAAAATTTATGTACGACTCAGATTTAACTCCTGACCAACAATTAGGTTTTGTCTAGCAAAGACAGTTACGTAGACCAGACAAACCCGCAGACTGCAGACAGCACTTCGAGACTTGCAGACATGACAGAGAATCCAAAATACTGCAATAAAGAACACCTGAGGCAGAAAAGCATCCAGAGGTCAAAGTGAGAATCTATTGAAACCAGAACATGATGCCCCACATGCTGTGGTAAACAGCTGGAGCCAGCTGAAACAGCTGAGCCCCAGGATATGGCAAAACCAGAACTAATAGACTTACTGCCATCTGACAGCAATCATCTTTATGTCTCAAAGGAAACACCCTTCCCACACCCACATTGTCCCTGGGCTACATGCAGGGCATCTCTAAGCTTAAATCACATATTTCTATTTAGTTGTAATTAGTATCTGGATTATACATATTTGAAATTCTCCATTATGCTAAGCTATATGTTAACTGCTATGTTAGCATTGTTAAGTTTGGCTAGAAACAAAGGAATGAAGAGAATGTTTCTTTAAGAAGCCCAGTGAAAGCTATTTAAAACCAGCTGTTAATATAATGTCAATGTATAAAGGGCTAAGTAGTTACAATTTAGGAGGCAGACCACTTTCAGACACCTTTGCTCTGGCTCTTGGTTCAAGGGCTGTGAGTGGTGAACAGCCAAACTCTCAGTTGCTTGGATCCCAGATTTCAGTGCCTAACTCACAGTGACTTAAGTAGGAGCTTTGTACACATGCAACAGCAGGGCAAAACCTTCCTATAAAGAAACATGGGCCTTTCCTTAGGGACAGAACTGGAGGGAAAGTGTTAGTAGAGTATTTTTAGGCTCTGCCTCTGGATAGTTAGTATGTCTATAAACATTAGGCGGTCTCAGCCCTTGAACCTTCTCCTCATTCAGGTGCATCAGCCCTTCCTTTCAAAATCTCAGTATAGTCATTTCCTTAAATGGCCTAGAAGGAGCAGAGCTGGTGGTAGCGTCTTCAGTCTTCTCCTGTATATTAAGGTACTGCTTTCAACACCTGCCTCGAAAGTGAAAACTTTGGCTTTGACTCTTCTTAAAAGGAACGGAAAACTAAACTTCAATCTCCCATTTCTCAACCAAATGCTGTAATTACTTGGCTGCAGCACAAGAGGGAGGAGGAGTTCTCTGCCTCAGTTACTGAAGAAAGATGATGTTTTGTGGGGCACATCAAGACTGCTTACTAGGCACAGTCCCTGGCCTGGATGAGCCCTTGTTCCATGCCTGGGCAAATCTGCAGAAATCCTGTTTAGCAGTGGTGCTGTCTCAGGGACCATGCTAACAATTTAAAAGTCCGGCCAATGCTCAAACCCACAACCTGGCCCTGTTAAGGTTTTTACAATAAATGCAGAAAATGGGACTAAACAAGTATTCATGGTCTTAGGGAAAATCCTGTCTTTAACATGTGGGTTCAGACACCTTTTCTCGTTTGTAAGACCTGCACCTTGTGGTTAATCTAAGGTCTGTGAAGAAAGGTGGAACGTGAGCACACACCGTGAGATAAGAACGCTGCAAAGTCGGTATATCTTTCTCACAAGATATCAGTGTCTGACAGTAAGAGGTACTTAAATCTGTGAAAGGGCCAGGCAGGGAAACTCGATAAGTTGAGAATGACCTGGCAAGACAGACACTGACAAAAACTCCTTTAGATAGTCCAGGAGGACTGCTTCCATACCTCATTCAATATATGATCTCTTTCATAACAAATAATTTGGTTAAAGGTATCTTTGATTGTTGAAAAAACTGTATCTTCAGTGCTCTCCCCTTTTTCCCAGTTCAGTTCTCTAAGGAGGTTCTATAATACATGGGTACCTGAGTAAAATTAAAAGTTTTAAAGGTCTTTCTTCAAGCCTGTATGCTTTCTTGAAACTTGAGATCTGGTACTGCAAGGAGTGCCATATAGAATAATGAAGTATTCTCAAATGAAAAGTTAAAACTTATCCAGGACAAAGTCTCATACAAAACACACACGGTTTTATAGATATTCTTAAGCAGTATAAGCTCATATAGTCTGTCTGTTTGTCTCTCATATTATTGATATACTTGAACATACATTTACTGTGATTTACTGTGTATATTTTTACTTTGATGCCCAATTCATTTGGGAAAGATATTTTTCAGGTCTATTGTTTTCAGTGCAATATTTTGAGAAAGAGGAAGCATTAAAAAATACTACCACTCTACCTAGATGCTAATTCTTTTCTATAAAAACGAGAAAGCCATTATAACAAGACAAGACCATATATGAAAAGTAAATGTACCTTCATGGTTATACATAGCAAATATACAATGTATGAGGAAACTATCATCTTCTCTATGCAAAAGAGAGATTCTGCTATATAATTTCAAAAATTTTTATCTTTCATTTTGGATAGCTTTTATCATATTCACACTTTTCTACTTTACTCGGAAATAATGAACAACTTCAAAAGGTTATATTTTTAGTTGAAAAGACTTTCAATTGAATTTTAATTTAAAAAGAAAGAAGAAAAAACTGGAGAAAGTGGGAAAACGTATGGCACAGTTACAACACAACATCTCCTCTTGCCTACAGCGAATGCTTCTTTTATAACATGGTCCACATGGCACAAAGGTATACAAGAGCAGTTTTAGTATTTGTGAAAACCGTGTAGAAATACAGTTAGTATCATATAATAGAAAAAGAACCAGTAGATTTGTCAGCTAACATGAACAAACAAAATAACACTTAGTAGCTGTCTCAGTAAAGCAGATAGCGTGTGCCAAATGCTGAGAAGCAGTCCTCCCCATAAGCAATTTTCAGACGGTTGAGTCTGCAGTCCTGGAGCCAGTTTATAGTTGCTGTTAGTTTTGTTTTCGTTATTGAAACAGACCATTTTTACACTGCCTTGGTCTCTCTTCATAAATAATTCCTGCAAACACTTACACGTGAGTAACTTCATGTGAGTAATTCTCTTAGCAAAGCTCTGTACATACATAATAATTTGCAAGATCAGGCCACCGAACTGTGTGTAAAACATTGCAAACATCATCCTCTGCTCACAGACAGAAACTGAGCATACCACAGTAAGCTAGAATAGCTTGTCATTTGTGAAGAATAATGCCTAAAATCCATAAACAATATAACAAAAATCTTCTTAATATTACTAAGCACAGGATGTCCGCTTACACACTTCCATGTATATTTGAAGTACTACGTGTACAAAGCCCCTGGATGTTTTCTAACTCCTAAAGTAGCATAATCCTGATCACAGGAAGATTGATTGTTTGCAGAACACTACTGTTAGAAGTCAGCGTGGCTTGCAGAGGAACGTTCATGGCCAATCTGAGATGTGAAATGACAGTATTTAAAAATTAAATGGCTATTAATCAACAACTGCCAAAAACAATATTTTGAAGTGAATGTTTTTTGTGCCATTCACTCGTTTTAAAACACCTGGGACTAAGAAAAAATACTTTTCAAAATAGTTGAACTTTTGCCAGCATGCTGGTTTGCCTTGTTTCTTAAATGTTTTGCTGCTCTATTGATTCTTTTAATACGATGATTTCTCTTTGGTGGACATATCATATTAGAAAATTTAAAGTTGACTTAAGCTATGCAGAAATCTAGAAAGTGGTCCCTTTAAAAGTAGGCCATTGGATAAAATGATCTGAGTAGAATTTTCAAGCACGACAAATTGCATGCAAACAGCAAGAATGAACACTGAGAATAGAGACAAATTTGGATGAGAAACATGAAGGCAACAAAGAGAACTGATGCTCCTTGATCAAGAAACCAAGATATCATTAAAATAAAGACAGCACCATAAATCATAACAAATAGACCCAAATAGCATCTAACTGAAGATTTTGTGTCACGTCTCCCATGGGTTACTGGAACAACATTCTTGGGGTCAGATGGATGTAATCAGGACATGATGTGGTCCATTGAGTTCAAGTGTTGCTGTAAATTGTAACTGGCAATAAAAGCAGCAGACCTGTCCAGACTAGAGAAGAAATTACCTATAAAAGTCTACTAAAATGTCTGGAAAGCACAGAACCACATTTTTCAAAGTAAAGCAAATATAATGAAATATAAGAAACATGTCCTACAAGTATCTTCAGGGCTGTGTTTTGAAGGCCAAACCTTTGCACTTTTTGGCAATTAAATATTTAATAACCAACAACTAACAATAAATGAATGGTGAATATGTGATACAGAAACTGTCTGTGAAGTGTAGCTCTCTGGTGGCGTCATAGTACCAAAATGTTTTCCATAACAGCAACCAGCTACATCATTTAGCAGCATTTCTAGACAGTGGTTCTCTAGATAAACAGCATTTGGGGTAAAATTCCCCTTTTATACTTATTACTTGCACAAGCCTACACATCACATAAGTCTCATACCATATACTTTGAGTACTTTATTTGTGCATTGGTTTCAAGCAAAGCCACTCCATCCTGAACCTCACCCTGAAGTACTGAATTGAAGCAGTTATCCCCTTGTCAAAGGGATATATTTATATTTATATACTTGTTTATCTTGTATGTTCAGAAAAGAAGCAACGTGGACTAAGGCAATGAATATATAGAGAGGCAACTTCAAGAAATAAACTCTGTGACAGCAGAATACTGATAGGCAGGCAGTTTAGAGACTGAGAAATGTGTACTCTGCATCATCAGGTAAATATTTGTAATCATGATAAATGTATGCCTGATTCATCCAGGGATATAGTTGCCCCAGTAAAGAGGGGCTAAACCCTGTAAGAGTTAAACATTTGGTTCACAGATTTATAGGTATGACCCAGCTCGACCTACAGTGGTTAAATCCACTCCCCTGTCCTGGCTTGAGATAACAGAAATTTTCTCCTGCAAACTGTAAAGCAGACTTATTGGAACCAGTTGTAATAGTATGAGGTCTACTGTAATGTTTATTCAGCTCTTGACCTTCTAGCTGTGACTGACATCAAAAATTTCAGAAGAGGTAGTGGTTTTAAGTCAAAATGTGCAACTATTCCAAACTATCACTCGTTTCACTAACAACATTGAAAGTTTAGTTAGAGTCTAAAAAAAAAAAAATCATTCTTTTCTCTCTATCAAGGATTCAACTGAAATTTCATACATTAAGGTCTGGAATTCTCAACAGTTTTGAGATTTGCAGTTATAAAGTGATATAGGACATGAGCCATCACAATACATACCTATATATTATGTTATATTACATTATATTGTGTTATATTTGTTCTATATGTATATATGTGTTTGTTTCCTGTTTCTTAACTGAATAATGTTATTGCAGTATTACAGATCTGAATGAATTTTCTGCTACAGTCATGGCTGTTGCTGTAAATGCAAATTTTTATAGTGGTGTTTTATCTAAACATTTATATAGTGAGTGTATAAAATCGCTTTATTTAAGTTACTCCTGGGGTAAGTGTACAGCATTACAAAGAACAGTCAGAATGGAAGAGGGCTATCTATTCTTGTTAGGAAAAATTGGCTAATCTGCTGCAGTTTTTTTTTTTTTTAATATTAATATAGGCTGGATGCAGTCTGCCATTCTAGAAGTACAAAGTGTATCTATTTAAGCAATGACCCAGTCAACGCTGCTAGATATCCTGTAAACTTCTGTTATAATTTCTTCTTATCATTAGTCCTGGAGCCAAAAGTGCCTGTGAACAGAAAAGACTTGTGGCTTTTACTGAATTTAAAGCAAAATTTAAAACTAGAAAAACAATGACAAAAACAGTTGTTCTAACTGTTGATGTGATTGGATTAGAATAATGAGCATGTATTTCTGTTTGGTAATTACTGTACTTTCCTGAAAAGACTATTGTGTGAAAGTAATTATACTGGATGGTTTCAAAGACTTGCTTTGATTTCCCCAGTTATTGTGTTTTACCAGGTACAATGTTGATGATATCAGATTAATTTATTATAAAAGGATGAAGCTATATTGTATGAAATATTATATGTATTCCAACATGTAGTCTATGAAGTGGTACACTAGGATCATGTAATGGAACTGTGAAAAGAAAGGGTTTCTAAATATTCACAGAGACTATACTGCGCGTGTGACCCTGGCCTAAGTAAGCCTTGGCCATTGACTCAGAGACTTGCTGTGCCTTGCTTGTGAGTCTAGCAGATAAGTAGCAGCACTCTTAGATGAATGGCAGTAGGCTCTGGACTTGCAAGCTCAGTAGTTGCCATCTCACAGGCATGACCAGAGCTGCAGTAGCTTCTCTTCTGTTCTGTTGCAGCATAATGTCAGATAAGCAAGGAAATGATCTAAGTCGATCTATGCAGCTGAAGCTTTGAAACCCTGGACAGAAAGAGCTATAGGGTGGATTTAAAATGTTCATTTTGTGACCTGTGAGTGAAATGAGACATAGACCATGCTTAGCCTCAGGCTCAGACTGAGGTTGGCCATGCAGTGTAGACACATTCACAGTCTATCTATATATCAGTAGACCTGGGAGCTTTTCTGAAATCCCAGATCTGGATGTACACCCAAGCTGTTCCCCAGTTCCCTGTTGCTTTGAGAACCGTGAGGATACCCACCTCCCATCCATTACCCCTAACTGTCCTAATGAGAAGTTCAAGTTCTGATTTCCACAGGACAAAAAAATAAGTGACTGGAAAAGATGGAAGTCGTAGCAAGATCCGAATTGTTATTTGATCTGGAGACTGGGTACCACAATTCAGTGTATCCCACTAGGTTCAGATTAGCAGTAGTGCCCTCTGTTGACTGAACCTCCATGGAGGCTATGAGCAAGCCGTCATCTCTAAAACAGCCATCAGTCTCTTCTGTACTACCCCAAATAAACAGCATAGAAACCCCAGGATTAGTCAGAAATCAAGCATGGCTGAAATTCACCTGTGAATATCCTCCTGAGCTGTGTTGAGTTCAGATTGCCTTGCTCTATCTGCAGTAACCCAGAGGCCATATGGTCTCTTTGATAAATTGAGGAGGATCTTCAAACTATAACAAAAAAAAAAAAGGGGGGGTGGGGGAGGTACTGTTTTATTAGGCATAGCTTTACCTGTTCTTGGAGGAGCATATGTCCTGTCAGATAAGACTACTTTCTCAGTTTCTGTTGGATATAAATGAGGAGGGGGAGAGGGACAAATTTCTGGCCAATCTGCTCCTGAAATTGCAGTTATTTAGGAGTTTCATAGTTTATATCATAATTGTAGCTTCAAAGTCTGGCAGGTCTGGTAATGTCAAAAAGTGATATTAGAATAGGGAGAGAGGAAAGTATAATAAGTTTACTTTGCTTTTATTTTCAGTGCACATTATTCCTTGTTTGAGTATACAATTAACAGAAGTTTGCAAATACCTTTGAAAAGCCTAACAGTTTTGTAAATTTTAGTACAAATGATTTTCCATAAGGTATTTTTAATATTTATTACTATTTGCCATTTGTTTTTTGTGTAATTAGAAACGGTCATTTCACACGGTCAGGGAACACACATGGATCTCAAGTGACCAAAAATAAAGTATGGATATGGTAAGTATAGTTAATAATACAGAAAAACACAGGTACCTTGATCCCTCAGTGGCATGACAAATTAGAAATGAGTAGCTGTTTGGATAAATTTAATGACCCAGGCTGAGATTCTCTTATAACTGTAGACGTGTGCAGAGTAGGTATCTACATCTGTTTCCTTTTATAGCCAATGAGAGAGAAAAAATGTTTTAGGGTGCAATTCATCTGACCTGTTTTAGCCATGAACTTCAGGATGTTACTTAGAACTGTTCCTCCAAAGTGGTCATTTCTCTGCATTGACTGTAAAAGAGGCCAAGGGTGATTCACTCTGTCTTGCACATTTTTGCATTTAATCAGATGGATTTCACTCTCAGGTATTCCCCATGCAGTACCTCCAGAGCAAAGCAGCCATTAACTCCTAAGCAGACATCCCTAGGATAATTACCCTGTTCTCAAGTAGTACATAACACATATAACTTCTCCATCATTTTCCCAGTATCACGGAAATTTCTAGGTGAATCAGATATAACTACATTACTAATATTTTGTTCACTGGGGATTGCAGGCCTTTGTAGCAACTTCTTGGGGTTTTTAGCATCCCCCAAATCAAGCTCTCCCTATATTCACATGATAAAACTAGTAAACTTTTAAACTGCCACACAAGCACCTTAAGTATTACGGTCTACAGGATAGGACTACTCCTCATATTGTTCTATTTCTGTTTCCATATATCTTGAAACCACGCTTTAAGATGACAGGGAAGGAGTCCTGCTAAGTTCACTCCATATAAAAGCCTGAAGGGAGGGAGGAGAGGTGTGGGTTCAGCTTTTTCAGGCTCAGATAACTTCTGAACCTAGAGAATTCCCGATCTATAAATGTCTAATATGACAATCCTGCAAAAGTTGGGCAGTAGTGGTACCACCGCTACTGAGAATTCACTACCACTGAGGTAAGTCTTGTTTTACCCTTTGAAAGAGGAGCTGTAAGTAAGCGACTTACCTTCCAGCAAGGGTGCTGTTTTAGGGATCATAAGTGGCTGGAGGCAACTTCCTACAAGTTTTGAGTCAGTCAGCACACCTGGTCAGGCTGTTAGATATACACCTGGCTTCAGTTATTCCCATAGTTACATCAAGGTAGCTCCTTGGAAGGCCCAAAGGCTTCCTGGATTCAGTTCCAAGTCACTTAGCTCTCTCCAGGTCTTATGTGAGAAAACATAAATCTAACTCTGAGCTCTGAATCCCATTGTGTGCCCAAGAAGAGTAAAGTGGAACTTTTTCAAATCTTTATTTTTGATCTAGCTCCTTCTCTCTCTTTCTGTGATTCAATACATTCCAAATTATTTCCTGCAATAGTTTCACCAGAAGATAATCATTGGCAATGCTGGCTGAGTCATGCATACTCTTATTGCCATGGTATGTGAGAATATCTGGATGATTAGGCAATCCAGACAGAAGCTGCAGCTATTCCTGCTTAGTCAGGTCTCCTTAAAAATGAATAATGCAATGGACTTCCTTGACAAAAGGCGACCCCAAATGACAGCAGAATGTTTGAACTATGAAGAAGTGTGTTAAAAAAACAAAACAAAACAAAAAACTAGCCTGGTTTTATGCTCTTAGGAAGGACAATTTTAGGGTCTTGATTGCTAAAGAAGTTAAAAAGGCTGCCTGCGATATGGAATTTGGCATCTTGCTTTATTACAGATGAAAGGACCAAATACAATTGATCTCCACTTCTCAAGGAATAATTTATGCAGCTTTTCAGACAGCCTTTTTTTTTTTTCCCCTTGGTGGGGGAGGATAAATGTCATAAATACTAACCCTAGACACTCATTTTCTGAACGGGAGAAGATCTATACAACATCTATACAACCAAGTGACATGACTTAAAAAAAAAAGATGACATCCTAAGTACTACAGTGATCTCTGTGGATTGAACCCAAGATGATGTAAGGGGAATACTACTGATGGATAAAATAAGCAAGTGATGAAATTTGCCAAGAGCGATTCTATAGAAGGTCTTGAAAACATGAAAGGACCAGCACCAAAGAGTGTTGTTGTTGTTGTTGTTGTTTGTGTTTATTAATTCTTGTATTTATTCTTTGAGATAAAAATGTAACCATGAGAGAATGGAACAAAAGATGCCTGTCCCTCTGTGGAGCTGGGCCAAAACTATACAGAGGTCCATGTTTTTAAAAAGTCAAGTAAAGTCTAGAAGGAAAGGGGAAATGAGCAAGAAGGAGATTGTTAGCTAGATGAAGGAAAATAGTCTCTGTACTATCACTAGAAATGTGCTCAAATTAAAATCAGTTGGGATATTGTTGTGAGCAATGATTAGAGAGATGAGGACAGCTATTGGTTCCTGATTGGAGAGGTGGAAAATGAGACAGGAGTGATGAAAGGAATTGCTTTGATTGGTAACTTGAGAAATGAGATGCTCTTTTTCTCAAGCCTCTTTGATGAGAAAATAAAGCTCAGGTATTAGGCAGCAGAGTTTCTCCTGGAGACTTTGTAAGAAGGGAGCTGGAGTATGAGATTTTTAGGGTTGCCAGATGCTATAAACTATTGTCAGTGAACTGAGCAAAGGCAGGATGGCAGGGCCATGACAGTAGATAGAAGTGGATCAGGAAAGTAGACATTTTGGGGAATCACTAGATAAAAGATGTGAAAGATTGCAGATGTAAATAAATAAAGGAACTGTATAGCTAAAACTGAGACAGTATAACTATTAAAGAAACTGTGACAGGTAGAGATGACGTTGTTAGTTCAGGCAATCTTATATTAACAGAATAGAACTGCTTTGTCACCACAAATGGAAACTCTGGGAAGAAAAGTGTAGCTATTAAAGTGGAGATAGCAGTTAATGTTATGGGATATTTAAAAAGGACTGTTAGTAGCTTCAAAAATTAAAGATAAGTAGGAGTTAGATTTTGTATTCCAGAGGGATGCTCTGTAGAGCATCACAGACATATCCATACCACATACCGAGCAAAGATAATGCCAGTAACAATTTTTATGTATTTTCTCTATTATCAATGTCAGTTCCCTGTTTTTCAACAGTACTTAGTCATACTGTCAATCTGTGATTGCTCATCAGTAATATATATTCTTTAAACTAAAAAATTGTAAATGTCTGTTTCAGGCTCTGTTCCATATTTCACTTTCAGCATGAGTGTATGCATCTATAGAACTCACTTTTATATATAACCTTATTTTTCAGTGTTTTATCAAGGAAAAAAAACCTCAAATCTTCTCAAAATATATTGGACAGGTCAAAGAAAATAGTATCCTAACAGAAAAACAAACAAACAAACAAACAAACTCATGTACATAGATGTTCTTCACTGCTAACTCCATGTCCTCATTTGGACTTAAAGATAGAATATATACCTTACAAGTAGGAATGGCTATACAAAAAAAAAAATCAATGACTCATTTAATCCAGTACCTTCTGCCAAATATTTAATAGGATGGCAAGAATTCTTCATAATTAGAACAGATCAAAAACAAAGAAAAATCTTTAAAACATACTTTTTGGCAGAAAAGGAGATTTAGGATGGAAAATGTTGAAAGGCAAAAGAAAATGAAACACAAAGTGTGACTGCATTTCCTGTAGATGAATCTTCTTGTCAGCTTAACCCAAAATAAAGTAAGTTTCACCTACCTGAAGCGCAGTGGTACCTTGTGTTTTATTTTCCTTTATTGCCCCACCTTCCCAAATAGTGGTGCACCACAGTTGGATGTGGTAGAAGCACAGGATGGGTCAATCAGGGGACTCTCTGGAATGCGTTTTGGGAATTGCAGTCCAGATCGGGAGTCCATGACCTGGTGGAATCAAAAGCTCATAGGGATCAAAAAACAATCGTTATGAGCTTGGGCACAAACAAAATCATATGGATTCAACCTCAAATAAATCTTTCAGTTTTATTTTTTTCAGCAGAGAAGAAACAATTAGAAAACCCTGATATTTTCTGGAAAAAAAATCTTACTTTTAAGCAAAAATCCTTGATCTGTGTGTGAAACATATATGATTTATGATATTTATGAAATATTTGGCATCTTCCATTGTTGTAATATGGCCTCAGCTCATTTTCTGAAACATCAGGTTAGGCATCTGCATTCCATTTAGTTCAATCCTAGCTAACAAAGGAAAGCTCCTACTTCCAGCATTCTCCCCAGCATTCTCAGTACTGTCATGAGGAAGTAGGTTCTCCTGGTTGATTATTTGCTTTATATAAATATTGTTTGAACCATTTTAGACTTGTCTTATGATTTCACTGAATGCCATTTTGTTCTTTCAATGCATGACTGAGAAAAAGGGATTTACACTGGTCTTCATTATGCCATGTTATTCTTTTTTCCCAATATAATTCCTTTCTAAATCAAAGGTTCCTAATATTCTATATTTCCCCTTATGTGACAGCCTGTTCATGCTTCTAAATATTCTGAGCTTCAATTCTTAACTTAGTTCATGTCATTAAACATGATGTAGCACAAATGATGTAGTCCAATTGGCTATAGGGAAAGAGAAAATTACATATCGTTGGTCCAAAATGAGAACCAAAATAATAATGCATTTCAATGAAAAAAGTTTGGGAAATGCAACTTCCTTTCATTATTTTAAACTTCACAAAAGAAAAGAAATTACAGGCATTAGTAATTACAATGCTTTTCAAATGTACCAAAGGGTACAGAATGGCACAGTATATGCTGCTTTCAACATTCCCTACCCATACAAACTGGCCTAGTGCTATGCTGACCTATCTGGATGCTCCCCAAACCTGATATAATATTTCTAAGTGAAGACTTGCAGAAGAATGGAAAAGAGCTGATGTAAATCATTTTTGTCCCTGGATTACACCATCTCCCTTAGTTGTTGTAATGTCCCATCTACACTGAGGTCACACATCCTGGGGAATTACTGCAGCATGATAACAGGTTACATCAGCTAATTTCTATCCTAATTCATAATTCATCCTGTTATGGGTTTTATCACAGTAACCCTAAAGAACTCTGGTGTAATGAAGGCCAGTGAAAGAAAAGAATCTTAAAGCTTTCTTCTCTTGTACAATATTTTCCAGAGGTAGCCAGTGGGATTTATTCGCATGGTGTATGAGGCAATGTGTAGAGAGAGAGTCCTCTGTCATCTTTAATAGGTTATGTGCTCCAAACTGAATATCAAACAGTCTGTTGGCATCGTCCATCAGTGAAAAAGGTATCTTTTATCCTCCATTTGGAGCCTTAATTTCTTCTGGATAATAAAAGAGAAGCACTCTTAACATTCTTTCCTACAAATCCCATCTTTAAGGTCATAAATCTACATAGACTAAGCTGAGTGGATTTTGCTACATCAGGGAAAAGGTGAATTCTTTGGCCTTGAAACATTAGATTCTTTCTTTCTTTCTTTCTTTCTTTCTTTCTTTCTTTCTTGTTTGTCTGCAGAGAGAATAGTGTCACTTTGTGAAGACAGTACAGAAGAAATAATTTCAGGAGGCATTTTGTCATCTACAAGTAGGAGGATTCACACCTATTTTAGCGGCAGGTCAAATGTCTTTGCTGAAATCCCTGATACATTAAATACAAAAGCACCTCTCCATAAATTATCTAACAGAAAACTACATTTCTCTCTTCAGCATCAGCAGCAGGTAATCTTAAAACTTTCCTGCTTTTAAGATAATTTCCCAGTTATTCAGTTTAAAAGCAAAGTGACATATACGACAACACTTATTTTTACATTAGTGCAATTTTCCTTGAAGGCAATGGAAGTTATGCCCACCTACACCTAAGCTGAATTTGACCCATAGTCTTTAGTATATTGTTTCTTAAAATATTATTTTTAGCAACCAGAGCTCCTCAAATCATTATTCTTAGATTTCTACATTTGCTCTCCAAATTTTCATGCTAAAGATGCAGCACAGCTGAAATTTACTGATTCAAGCAAACTCATTCACTTCTTTCACAGTTTTTCAAAATGCCCTTTCACATGTGAAGATTATGCTTCCAGCCAAACTTTTTCAAAGTTACAGATCTTTTTCACCTGTAGAAAAGGTCTTAAACTGAATGGAAAAAAGGAATATAAGCAATACATTGTTTAGGAACGAAATAATTTCCTAACAGGTCTTATTCTCCCTAGTCTATAGACAAGGCTTGTACAGGGCTGTTGAACAATCAAGAATTTACTGGCTGAGCCAATCTTTCACGAAGATTTAGAATTGAATCTACTTCTATGAAATGCGCTTGAACACCATCTCTGCTTTGGCCATGCTGTTTGCTATCTCTTCCTGCAGTTATGCATATGAAACACAAGGAGGCATGAAAACAGGAGTTTCATTAGCTTCTACTTCCTGATGCTGCATGGATCTATACTGTATTTTCATTACAGTACCTAGAATCATGGCACTTGTGATCAACCCTGATTTAAAAATGGGAAATATAAGTGGTTGCATTGGAAGCCTCTCTCTGCCCAGTTTGAAAAGCGTGAAAGACAGCAATCCTTAGCTTTTCTCTGAGGAACAACTGAACAATCCCTTGCCCCGACAGCACTAATCATGACAGACAATTTGATGGTGCCATGCAGGTTTTTATCATGCCCCAGCTTTACTGTTTTAATACCTTCTAGTGCAAATGGCCAGGAAAGCTTTTTTACCACTCGCACCTCTTGCAGAACAAAGCAGCAGGTTTGTTTACTGGGATAAGAATTCACAAACATATTTCTGGTGTCTTGAGCTCTTTGCATGAGCTGTCACTGTCAGTAGAACAAATGGAAACTAGGAAGGCTTTTAAAAATCAAGGTGAAGATTTACAATACATGGACAATAATGGCAGGCCAAAACTAGAAATTTTCACTTTTACAACATGGTCAAAGTGCACTTTAGTCAGCTATCAGAATTATTGAAATAAGATTAAGAGGACAGAAAGTCTTGATCTCACACAAATTTCAGTGTTGGAGGGAGAGAGGGATCATATAATCTCCTCATAAAAGAGCTCCCACACTATTCCTGTCTCTGCTGTTTGTTCCCAGTGCTGCAAGTCACAGATCTCCCCAGTCAAGCTGGAAATGAGGCCAGATCACTGAACTGACTTCAGTGGGAAAATAACCTTCAAACAAGAACAAGAAGGAGAAACAGAGGTAGGGGCTAGGAGCAATTTCACCAGCATTACTGCTGATTTACAACTTAAAACAAAGTAGGTCAAGATCATCTTCTAAGCAAGTCCAAAAAGCAAAGGTTGTATACTTGCAAGCATGACATGAGGCGCTCTAGGCAGGCACACTTCTAACCGTCTCCAGCTGCTGTCTCTTCTCATTGGAAATGCGGCCAGATAGAGAATCTTTACTCATATAGAAATGAAGGCTACTTGTTAAAGTGAGACGGTGAAATCCTCCTCTAGAAAATACAGATGCACTATGAAAATAGATAAAGTATAGATAAAATTTCCCAGCTTTCCCAAGATTTCTATACAGATACTTTTTATCATCTATTTTTCATATCTAGAGCTGGCGGAGTTTAGGCGTTTTACTGGTTAGACCTTTGTCTCACTGTTAAAATACAGGATCGAATCAAGAGACCATTCCTCAATTTTGACTCCTTTCCTATGCAGACGCACACCCACTGATGCCATGGATTTTGTCTTAAGCGGGGAATGAGAGTAAACATGTAATAGCTTAAGGCTTAAGTCCAAGTGAAAGAACCTTTTTATTTCTATGTTCCTCATGGTTGTTTTATTTATTTTCTTTTCCTCCCTTTCCTTGCAGTCAATGCTGCAAAACCTAGGTACTGTTTTGTGTCATGGATGAAAGACTCTTACTCTCCTTAGATAGATGATTAAAAATGTAAGGGGATTTCTCCAAAACAGTTGAGTTTCTCCCGTGTTATGCACCTCACTGACATATTACTAGGGATCAACCTTTTTCTGCTTTGGTACACAACTAATTGCATTATCACTTCGTATCAGGCAAAGGAGCAGCTAACAGTTCAAAGTTTGGGGTCAAGTGAAATCTATTTGAGGCTTTATGGGTAATTAGGTTAGGTTACAAGAGTCAAGCGAATATTCAATAGTTGCAGGATGAATACTCAGCACGTAGTAGAAATTTGCATTTCTACACGCTTCCAAACCTAATTCATGACTGATATTGACATAACAATCACATTACAGGTACTATTTTCTTCCAGACAAAGGAATAATTGATTTGTAATAACCTTTAAAGTATACCATCAAAACTTTCTAAAGGAATGACTCCTTTAGAAATGTGGTAGAATTAACCCTACTTTCTGTCACTGCTATTGCTGACCTTTCTCTACCAATTTTAAAAGGGACTTATTATGTGGAATAGTGAAAGTTATAATAATTCATAATTTTATTAAATAACATCATTTCATTTTGTACAGTGCTTGATTGGCATATTCATTTCTGCAACCTTTATATCTCAACAGCGAGTCATAAAACTTTTAAAAGTCTGAAAATGATTGTCCAAAACATTATATAATGCATAATTGGAGCTTAGATATGTAATTTCTATCAAAAATTGCATTTCATTAGCTGAATATCAGATATTCCTCACCTCTTTCAGCCATTATTGCTTATACCAAATGCTTACATAGATTTCATTAGTACTACCCCTGTGTTACAATTTCACAATTTCATTTCTATACATACTTTCTTAAGTAAAGAATAATGCAATGCACCACCAAACAGTATAGAGATGACTACATAAAATGAATTTGAGATGAAAACATAGGTAAGAAAAGTTGTCCTTTTTCAGGAGCTGAAAATAGATTTATCAATATCTGTAGTAGTTGCTGACCTTGGAGTTCCAGTCCTTTCTATAGACTATCTAGCTCTTCATATGTGCCAAGACAAGGTAGTAAAACAAGTCTTTTCAGTGCTGAATAGACAGGTATGGGCCCCTTCTACTCTTACTAATCTATAAAATGGAATGAAGAAGTAAAATCTCACATCAAAGCCAGACCCTCTCCATCACTTTGGAGGGGAACATGATATAGCAGGTGTTTTTCTTTGGGTTGCTTGAATATGACTTCCAGTTTAAATATTCAGAAGTATTCTAGCTCTAAGTATGCAGAAACTTTCTGAATTTGAAAGAACATGCAATCAATATACACATGTAGTTTGAAATTTTTAACCACTGAAGTTAATTAAAGGTTAGTCACTGAATTCCATGGGACCAGAATTTTGCCAATAACATTTGTCTTCAACTTAACAACAAAGATTTTTTTATTAGTCTCCATCTATGGAGCAAAACAGAATTTGCTTTATAATTTGGCATTTATGGTCAAGATATCTTATAATTCATTACACATTAAAATAATTGGCATAATAATAGAGTCACTAACTCTATACACAGCATAGCTAAATGATGGGGAAAAATTTGTTTCCAGAAGGTCCACAGTTTCACCAGCAAAATTTCTGTCAATGCACTTATTCTCTCTGTATCTTCCAATCTGACTTGAAGAAAAAATCATATACTGGAAACGAAATTTAACAGTCAGTAGGAGTATGAGGTGTGTTCCGATGGCATTCTTTGCATTATCTGCTCAATAGGTCATCTCTGTTACCAATCCAATGAAGGTGCTTCAGAAGAAGAGAAAGGAACAGCCCCAAAAAACAACCGATTCATTATTAAAAAAAGTTATTCCTGATCATTGCAATATTCAGATGTGATATGATTTGATTAAATAAGGTGTCTTAAATTTGAGCTGCATTATAATCACATTGCAAGCAATATAATTCTCTCCATAGCTATTTCTTCCTCAGATCACTGAAGGAAAAGCATGAACTGTAAGATACATGCCTGTGAATTGCAAGGCCAGAAAAAACTAATGCAATCCAGCTCACAATTTCACTAAATACGCAGGCCAAACAACTTCTTCCAAAAATTTGATCAAAGTCTGTTTTTTTAAAAAGCTATCACAACTCATCTTCAGGCACAATTATTCCTTCATAGAATTTTCCTTCATATATTTTATTCCAGGTATAAATCTGCCCTTTCACATTTGTACTATTGAGGGCAATAATGACAGCAGCAATGTTCAGGGGGAAAGTGTTTGCATCTGGAAAGAAGATAATGATGAGAAATGTTTGCCTGGCCACTTTGTCTACATCTCCACAGAAGATCCAGGTGTCCAAAGTTTTTGAGGTGGAAAGAAAAAAGAGGGTTGAGAAGGTAAGTTATTTTCAAGTTGTTCATATAAAATCAAGTAAGTGAGCACCATGCATGAGCAATAGAAACTTAAGGGCATTTTGGAATATATAAAAGAGCTCCCTTCACTAGGCACTTTGCAAAATACCCAATTCACATACTCTGGAGCAAGGCATTACCTGTACATGCCACTGGAAGTGTTTGTGTTTGGGAATATCTACAGTTTCAACAACATATCTAGTTATGGACATGATCCTGCGGCCCTGTGATCTGTGACCTGTCGGTCAAAAGTTAGAAACAAAGTACCTCGGCAACAGACATAACAATTTTGGGGCAATTTTGCATCAAACAATTGTTTGCAAAATATACCAGGAAGCCATTAAATCCATTTTCAGACTTTTTCTTTCCCACCATTATGAAAGAACCCGTTTCCTTTCCAAAACTCACTTAATACTAGTTTTCTGACATGGAGGCAGGGAAAAAAACTAACATACCCTATAAGTTCCTTCACTGACTTACTTATCACTCTAAAGCTTTATCATTGTCTCATAGGACAATTTATCACTCCAAAGTTTCCATCATGTTCTGCCTCAGCTGCTGAAAATCAGGTCATCTACTCAGGGAACAGTAAGTATACCCTGTACAACTTGCTGGGCAGATATACAGTTCAATTAGCAAACTTTAAATATTGAACATGTATATCAGTTCATGTAAATGGCCATCACTGTAACATCTGAGTACCACAAAAGTAATTATTTATTCCCAGAAGGTATCAAACATGACCTACAGAAGTGGTACTACCACCATTATACAGGCAACAGACGAATACGGAGAGAAAAGTGAGGTAAGACTCACCCTGGGTCACAGAGACAACCCACTGTACAGCAGTTTACTTAGGCAATTTTTTTCTTTGAAAGAATAACTCCCCACAAATATCAATGTGGTAAAAGCACAAGATAACAAAATAACTTTTTTTTTTTCTGCTGAGCTTTATTTTCCTTGTGTTCCCCATGTACTGTGAGCCCAGATCAGGGTGAGAAGAGTAGCCATTTTTTGGTATCTGAATAGAGCTTCCAGAGAGTCCTTATTAAGAGAATGGCTTCTTCTAAATGGTCCACTAACCATGCAAGTGCCCAACAAAGCCAGTGTAGAAACCCTGTTGGAGGGAAACTACTCAGCAGCTCCTCGGGTCTCCTACTAGAGTTAATAACTCGAGACAGCGTGTGCAGCTGTTAGGAGAGAACTACACAGCTTGGATACATAGTGAGGCATGAGAAACATGGTATTCTCAAAGCAGCTGAACAGCCTAGAGTTTGTTATCACACTTATGGCCAATTAAAACATTTTTAGGGCAGAAAATAAAGATTTTTAACTCATTTTAAATTATTTATGAAAAACAATTTTTGAACTAGCACAAAAATTTCTTTATAACCTGTCTGTTCTTAAAAAGCTTTTCCTCAAATCTCACATTAATTTTACACTGGTGAAATCAAGTGGAACTTCTTTTGATTTATGTTGGCGTAACTGACATCAGCATCAGGCCCTCTGTCTTTATTGTAAGCAAGTCATAAATGACCATTCTTCATGGTCATATAAAATGATACATAGATATTGGTACGAAAAGAGGTCTCTTGGCACAATCATTACTTTTTCCATTTTCTGTAGACAAACAAACCCATAAAACAGAACTGACAGATGTTACAACCCAAGGAAATGAAAGAAAAAACCCCACACTCCAGAAGAACTAAAGAAATCCCAAATAAAATCATTCTGTGACAACCTCCTGGAATACATCTGTTTGTGTTCCAAGATTTGGAAAATATAAAAGCCATAGAAAAAGGTTACTCCATTTGCTGTCCCTGCTAGAACAGCATGCTGTCAGTTATAACAAAAAGTTTCCAGGACACTTATTTAGGTTGTGCAGTAAAGTTTCCTTTTATTTTTTCCCTCCTCCAGGTTAATGGGTCTTAGTTTTGGTTTGTTTGTTTGTTTTTAATATTTCCTGATTTTTTCAATAGCTTACCATGTGTTTTATTACACTCCCCATCCTCAACATCCAAAATACACATTTCTAGAGACTGTACCAGAGGATGTTGTGATTTAAAATTAATTTTACAATAAGTAAAAGTCACAGGAACTGAAAGATTTATTCTTTGTTGATATTATGACCTTGGATTCAGCCTTAGCCACATCTGACTGTAGTCTGAAACCTCTGAAGTATCAGCACTCAGGCTGAAGCCACCCTCAATCCGGGGGGGGGGGGGGGGGGGGGGAGAGTTCTTTGAAAATAAGCCTTTTCAGAGCCTATGCACAGGCTAGAGAGATTTACCAGATTCTCTGATTTGAGACCGGTTTCAAATGCAGAGATTTCAAAGGCCTCACTTAATAGATACGATGGCTCAGGCTGACATTGAAAGTGCTGGTTTCAGCATTGCTGGAGGTTCTAGGAATATAGGAATTAATAATGGATTACACTGAATAAAACACAAACAGCACACAAAAATCCTTACACTGACAAAGAGGTTTTCCTGCTTTTCCCCTATCCCGGGGCACGTGCAGCTAAGGAAGACAAATGTAACACATATCCCCACCATGAATTAATGTCTCATAACTTAACAACATCAAAACTCAAACTCGTTAGTCAAGCTGAAAGCTGGCTTTCAGAACTTTGAGCTGGATTCTGCTCCAAGCTCTGCAGCTCTGCAGCTTTCTGATTTTGGATGTCTTCTTCACGTTCGATTACTGAATCCAAGATTTTTAAAGAGAACCCTGGAAATACATTCATTTCTGTTTGCCTATGTTTTTGCATCTCTCCTGTCCAGTCCTGCTGTCTACCTAGCTATTTATTTGAGGAATAAAAGTAATTGGAAGCCAATAATATAGAATTATTGTTGCAAAAACAGAAACAACCACGCAAATTGTCTCATCCTTGTGCCACTGTTTATTCAACCATAAAACAGATACAAGGCCCTCCCCAGTAAAAAAAAATAGAGCTTTTGTAAGGTTCAGTTAATGTTTTTTAAGTGGTTTAGGATGCTGAGTAAATTGAGGATAAGCACAGAAGAAATGGTGCATACATGTTTATATTTGTTTAAAATCTGTCTCTACAGCTTTTAAACTTGATATGTTCTGGATGCTTTGCAACACTTGAGCAACACAGAGGACCAATAAACCTGACTTAACCAACCAGTTAAGCTACATTAACGGGTACTTTGTATCCTTGTAGTGGATGCCTTGGGTCATCAGATTAATTCAAAGCAGTTGGAATAAACAAGGGGAGGCAGCCTATGAAGTAG
This sequence comes from Apteryx mantelli, assembly GCF_036417845.1. Taxonomy (NCBI): domain Eukaryota; kingdom Metazoa; phylum Chordata; class Aves; order Apterygiformes; family Apterygidae; genus Apteryx; species Apteryx mantelli. The sequence goes on from NC_089978.1 coordinate 39,268,083, forward strand.
GTGAGATCCTTTAGAGCCTGATCCACCACCAATTGACATCAGTAATAAGATTCCCATTTGTCTTAAACTGCTGATCATAATTAGTCTAACTGAATGGAATGCATCAGCCATTTATTTTCCTTTGCCCTTTAGTCTATAGTGCGGACCCAAAAATTTGTTTTTGTTAGCCTTTTTTCTACTTAACAGCTAGCAACTTCATGGCACAAGTTCTCTTGAATGTGTTTATTTTTCCTGAAATTGCTAAAACAGACAAAGCTACTGTGATTTTTAGAAGTAAAAGATGAAACTATACTCGTGGTGTTGATGGGATTTCTGCAATAAAATTCTCAGCCATATCATTGGTTACTTTCAATGACTGATGCCACCTGAGTAATTCTCTGTTACTGACGATACATCTTGACTGATCTGGGTTTTGTGGCAGTTTCAATGATGAATGCCTAATCTCTTCACTCTAGCTTATGTTCGTTCCTATTCTCTCTCTGTGTCATGCCTGCCGTTACGTCCTTTGCACAGGTCTGCCAGAAGCTTAGTGAAGCTGACACTGCTCTCCCCTCCTCTTCCTCTTGCTAATCACTAGAATCCAGAAAGCTTCTTCAGAATAGCATAAATATTGTAAGAGATAAGCAAGCAGAAATGACAAGACTCTTATTTTGGTCAAGTTTCCATAGCCTTCAAAAATCATGACGATGGTGCTTTTGGCTGGGGATTTTTAATGATAATATCCAGGTTCTAAAACCTCACATCTAACATGTTTTTCTTACTCGTGTCACCCTAATTCCCCTTGGCCTTTTCACTTTCTTCCTGCTGTTTTGATATCTCGCATGTCTGCACTGAAATTGAAGCTTCCAAGCAAGGTTTTCTATAGCATTTGTTAACATAGCTATACCAGCTTTTATCTTTGAATTTTCATTAAGACACTAAATCCAATCTTTGAAATGTTCCTAATTTGAGGATTTTTTTATACCTAAAGTTAAACAAGTTTAAAGTTACAACACAGTTCATGTATGGGTAAATGCTACAGAAAAGCCAGATTACAGACTGGCAGTTCTAGCTTTTAAAAACAATGGGGTTTTGTTTTAGTTCTGGGCAGTTGCTCAGCTGTCGATCAAAAATCTTGTTATACATGGATCTGATGTCAGATCAATATTTGACAAGATTTTTGACTGGCAGGACAAATTGTTAGACATGGATGTGGTGCCACATCCATGTATAACAAGGCCCATGTAGAACAGCTGCCAGTGAGAGAATTCTGTCATTCACAAATTATCATTACATTTAGAGCATCTCCCTGAGATCTCATGCGTTAAGTAACTACATCAGAACATGAATCTCATCTCTAACCCTAACCAAACCTCATTAAAATTACAAGTTTCAGTTGAAGATGCTAAGAATCCTGAAGTGTTTGAGCTTCTTGATTCACTGTCCCTAGCAGTGGTTGTTTTTTTTTTTTTTTTTTTTCCCCTCCTCTAGGATCTCTGCAAAACAGCAAAGTTCATGTTCTACTTTCCTCCTTTTAAAGACATGGAAAACTATGGGGCTTATGTTAGTGTGCTTAACCGGTGAAACAATGTATGAATTACACTGACAATTGATGGAATATGAGGGCTGGTGCCAAGAACTGAAAGGAGGGAGAAAGGTGTATATGTACATTATATACTTTTAAATCCCAAGTTAGATCACCATGAACATATGCACAAAGCATACTTAAAATTCATCAGCTGTATAAAAACATTGTTATACCATGTTTACTGGGAGTTCTAGCTTATTCTCTAGATTCACCTCTAAAGGCACCAATTTTGTGTACTGTGATTTCTGGAGAAAATGTCAGAAGTATGGCTTAGAAACACTGGTGAGTTTAATGCCCACAGTTATATTGCGAGTTGTGGTGAGTACAGAGAAGTTTGCAACCTTGGTTCTCACACAGCTGCAAGAGCTTCAATAAAAGTACAAATGTACAAAAAAACATAGCTACAGAAAACCTGTGTTAAAACAAAAAAAAATATGTTCTAGAGTGATGACTTAATGCAGTGACACTTCATAACTAAAGCACTTTTTCAAAACATTATGACATGAGGGAAGGAGCACTTGGCAATGAAAAGGCTATGATCCCATAAAGATGAAGCACCTAGAGAAATACATGTGGGACCCCTGCCTTGTGGCTTCTAATGTCAAGCCCAGATACATTTGTACCCAGACCTCTCTATCTTTAAAACAAAAAGATCAGGGCGTTAATGTGGTAAATACAATTTCCCATAATAGAGACCTACATCTCTTTGCAAGATTGCTTTGCAGTAGTAGCATACTCCTAGTTTCACTTTACCCATATTTCTAAATATTATACAGTTTAACACATGCATTTTATTACTCTACTAAATTGTGGAAGATACATTGACAAACCTGTTTTCAGGTACCATACCTTGTACTTCTTCTGTTTGCTGACAGTATATTCTATTTTAGTAGTTGGTTATGAATTGCCTTAAGTCATCTGAGCTGCATGATCCAAAGATGTTCATATTTCTTCCCTTCCCTGATGGCAAAGAACTACTTTCCTTCCTCAGTCTTTTTTTTTAAAATTATAATTAGTCTAGAGCCTTGCCTCTCCACTCATTCATCACTCTCTCCTATTAGTCTTATCGCTCCATAGGGCTTGAGAGAATTGGTTAGTAACATCACCAGTAACTCAAGTTTGAAATAAGGCTATCAAAATAGATAGGCTTACATGCCAACTCCTTGGACAAAGTGTAATTGTAAAGAATGGGGCAAAGTCGTAATGAGAGGAAAAGCTTCAACCTCTGTGAATCCTGCTCTGCTTCTCTCACCTTTTTATACTTCTGAAAGCAATTTTAAGTTGCTTATCAAGTCTTGATATTTCAATTCAGCAATTTCAATTAATTCTTTCATTTATGTTAATGTTACCCTATGCTGGTTGTTATTCTAAATATTTATTACAATATTTTAAAGTAAGCATTTTGTCTCATCACCCTTCTAAGCTCTGATGTAAGAAATTGATTTCAAGATGACTTTAAAGATCCTTCTAGGCAAACAAATTTTAACTGGCCAATTCCTCCCCTTCCCCATAGGGGAAAAGAATCTGTTCTGTTCTGTTGTCACAATCAGCAGCTTTTAACGTCACCAAAGACCAAAGCTGTAGGCATGGGCAGATTAGAAAGTTTTCTTTTTTGGTCTCGTAGTAACTAAAATACAGAAAGTGTATTGAAATTAAATAAATTATTTATTTATGCTGCTTTTTAACATGTTCAGGAGTGCATTAAGGATTCCTTTAGGCAACTTAAGTTCTTTTAATTAACATGGTGAAGGTTATAGAATCACAGGTGTTTGCAAACAAATGGAACATAATGCTGTTACGTTGTCTTAGGAAATCAGCTTTCAGATCACAAAACAGTCTCATCTCTTCTGAAATGTAAGCAACTTTATCTAATGGGAATTTCCACTTTTAATTTGTGTGATTATGAGTAATAACAGAATCTGAACCCTTTTTGAAGCAATTCCTGTAGACGTAGATCCTGTAGCAAATGAGTGTTTCAGGTTATCCTATGTTCATAGCCTACGTGTTCCAAGCAGCCGCAGGAGACACAAAGAAGGGATTTTCTTATTTCCTGTTTATGGTCACATGTTTAGACATCTATACTCATATTCACAGACTGGGATTCATGTGACTTAAAACATGTAAAAATTTAAATGATTACATCTAAGCTAAACTCTGCTTAGAGGTAGTAAAGAGAACAGGCATTGGGGGGGTGGGGTGGGGGGACGGGAGTCTTCTAAGAAAACGCAGACCCGGTAAGAAAAATTAACCTTAGAGATAAGTATTTCTCTCCACTAGTGACACAGAAAGCCTAAGCTGACTAGCCAAGATGGCCAAATGAATTCTTCCCAGAATTAGAGCATCATAATGCACTGGAAACTAAAAGCTTCATCCCCACAGGATCACATAAGGTGTTAGAATTAGGTACTTTGTCTTGCTGTACGGCCTGCACTAAAAGAAGGACATGTTTTATGGCTACACTGGTCAGGATACTTCCCAGAAACAATCATTTATGAACAAGCTCTGTTTGAACACCTGCTCCTTTGTGGAATGCAAACACCTCATTCAGTATCACTCATTAGATTTGGGTTGTATTTTCCTCCAAACCACAGACTTTTTTTTTATTATTTCTTTCTGGCCTCTGATAATCATTCCTACATTCACAACAGCTCAGCATCAATAGACTACCTCAGAGATTTTCCACACACTCCTGGAAATCTTTTTCGGAGTGGAAATATGAGTTGACCCTAACCCTTGGGAATGGTTCCTACATTCTGCTAACTCCTAAACCTGTCTATGAATTGCATGGGGTAGTGATAATTTAACATCAGCAAGGGACCATTCTAATAATTAATAATAGTAAATTAATAATAAGCAATACAAACAATTGTATTGTGCCCAGGAACTAATATCAACATAGCCCAGAAGAAAATTGTGTTGTAAAATGAAGAAACCAACTGATCATGAATAATTCTGGAATTAGGTTGTTTGGTGTTCTGAACTGTTCTCTTGGATTTAAAAATAGGCTGTTTGAATTCTGCTCCTGGACAGCAAATAATCCCCTCCATAATTTAAAAAAACTTCAAATTTCACCAGTCAACCTGGATTTCTGCTTCCTACTTGCCTTAATCTGCATTTGATTGGTCCAGCCCCAGAGAGATATTAAGAAACACTTTTATCAGATAGCATTACACTGAAGAATAGCCAGGAAGGACTTGTTAAGATCATTTATGAGCCTAAATCCTATTGAAAGTCAATTGTTCTTTGACTGCTAAGTCATTCAGTTTGGCAACAGTATACATAAAAGTGTTTGTATCCCTATTCCTCTTTGAGGAGGAGAACATAGAAAAAGAGAAGAGACATCAGTGGGTGGGAAGGAAGATTAGATGCAGTGTCAAGATGAGACGACTCAGGATTATGCTAGAGTCTATGTGAGGAGCAAAGAGAAGCCTTAATTAGCAACAATCATCTGCAGCAGCCTATAAAGCAAAGCCTTGTAGGAGTATGAGGTGATTGTGTTAGTATCTGTTATTCCCTACTCTGTGTCTGTCTTTTTTATTTAGATTGCAAGCTCTTTGGAATTCAAATTGTCTTGAGGCACTATCATAATGAACATGAATAACAATGTTACCACATATGAGCTTTCCAGGACAATAAAACATACACTGGTATGATTAGATATTAAAGACAGAAGATATTACTTTAAAGTATTCTGAGTACATGTATTTATTTTAGATCTCTCAACTATCACTACTAGGGAAGCTTTCAAACATATGAAAAACCTTTTTTAGTTCCCAAATACATCTTCAGTCAAATTTATTGTTATTGACACCAAAAAGAGATTACTGACGATCCTTTAATCCAATCCTTCTCTGTGGAGGGTCATGACAGGGTTAAGTTGGAGGGAAGTTGCAAGTAGCAAGCCGTGGGAAAAGGTGAATAGGGGAACTGTTACCAGCTCGGACAAGGAGTCTCAACAGGAGCCTCAGACAAACATACCCAAGGACACCGGTGCAGCTGGGTATGATACATCCTGAGAAAGTACAGATAAACCAGCAGAAGCCAGTGGGAACCAAGGTTAAGAACAAGACAGCTTTTCTCTAACTAGGAAGCAAGTAGCAAAGTACAAGGCATGATCGCTGCCTGCGTGATCGGTGTAACGATTGGTTACCTGTGACATAATCTGCATGATGATTGGCTTAGCAAAGTGTATCTGTAAAACCACTGAAGCAGCTAACTTTTATATAAATATGCTCAGAAACATACAATAAATGTCTCAAGATGCACCACTTCTGGAGTCCGTGCCATCATTCACTACACTTCTTTATATCAGGCCTGAGATCTAGAACATTATATACTGATCAAAACGCTCAGTGTCCAGCCAAGGGAGAATTTCTAAGTCGCAGAATCTGAGACAGCATTCCTCAAGATCTAGGGATGCTGGAGTAAGCTAGGTCCTTCAAAGCTATACAGACAATACTGGTATTTCCAGCCCTGAAGCAGGCAGATGCAACGATAACCTAAAATATACTTGTTTCCTCTTTCAGCCCCAGGCTGAGTATTTTACTGAACTGACGACAGCCGTAGCACAGACTTTCATCTCAGAAGTCTGAAATGATAAAGATATGGGACATTCTTTTTTATGGGGAAGAAATACAGTGTAAAAAGTATAAAGTAAATCCTTATCAGAGTTGCATAAAATTCTGGAGAAAGTATGTCAATATCATCCTTCTTCTGTTATCTTCAGTGTTGTAAACATTTTTCAGAAATAATATTCCATGTTTGACATGGGGAATAGCAACATATCCAGGTGGAACTCATCCAGATCTACTCCACTAGGCTCTCAAAGAAGCTTTAATGACCTCCACTCATACAAATAGACTGCTTAATGCAGAAGAAATTATTACCAGTATGAATGAAAGGGAGCCTTTGACAGACAGAGCCATTCATGGATTCACCAAGTGACTAATAAAAATTGCCTTGGTCTCTGCTTTATTTTGTGAATTGCTGATGTTACTGGAGATAGAACAAATTAGCAGGTCATTAGGATAGAAATTCAAGCTCTAACAGGTAAATTAGGTGAACCCTAATATCTTATTGGGCTCCAGTCTTTTTTCTTTGTCTGTTTTTCCTATGGAATGGAGAACTTTTCTCTTGGCATCAAGAGACTTTTTGCATCAAGTGCCTTTTTCTCCAAGATTTCCTCCATACCTTTCTTATCTTCAAGCAGTCCTTATCAATAAGATCCAAATCAGGGGTCACATAACTTCACTAAAGGTAAGAAGAAAATAAAATAGACAGAAAATTAAAGGGGGATGAGCCTTCCTAAAATATGCACTTTTTCAGACTTGATTTCAAACAGTCTTTGTTCATACAGAAGATTATTAATTGGGAAGATGAGTGGTCATCGAAGGAAGAAAGATGGAGAAAAAGAGAGAGAGAGAGCAAAATAGAGATCAAAAGAGAGTGAAAGAGAAAGCAAGTCAGTGAGCAAGAAAAAGAGAGAGAATGAGAGGGAGAGGGAGAGTGAAAGAGAGAGAAAGAAAGATGCAGATTTAGCACCACACGGTAATACAATCATAATGGCCCCGAGCACACTAGATATTTTATCAAGTTAAAAAAAATTGCAGTTAAATGTGGAAAATTCAAATTAAATATTTAATGAAAAGAATATTACTTTGCTGACTGAAACAAACTAGATAGCACAGCTAAAAATCAAAGCTCTGCTGCCTACTCATGCTTTGTCATTGCCTTAAGACTACCCACAGAGAGCAGTGCTGAACTCAGGTTTCACAGGTTTTATCTTTAACTGTGAATTTCCATCCTTTGGTGGTTGAAGGCTAGCCAGTAGAGTTCTTTTGATGTTGCTTTCTAGGTGAAACTTTCTAAGGCCAAAACTGCTCTTTAATGGAAAATATGATCCTATTTCTGCAGTAGAAAACAAAATGCCATAGATATCAGTCTTAAGCATGACCAGAACACATGGAAAGCAGTCAACCTAATGACCCACATATACCTGTAAAAACTGCTGAAGTAGAATAGAAGATAAACAGGGGAGCACAACAGAGTATGGAAAATCAGCAGCCTACCAACGAGGCTGAAAAATACAGGCACTTTTTCCTTCCTTTCCCCCCCCCCCTCAAGTACTAACAGTAACTTCAGGGAGAAAAATAATAAACTGAATCTAAAGATTTATTAGATTCCACTCAGCTGGGTATTTTACCTGAGGCAATGTGTTGGTCGTGTGTTTTGACTGAGGCTATGATTTGACATAAGAGTTGGGATTGTCCCATAACATCCCCTTTCTGATATGCTTTTTTTAAGAACAACTGTCTTGACATATGAAACTAACATCAAGAAAAGACCCCTAACAGCTCTTATTCTAGGCAGCATTAATTCCTGCCGTATCCTGTACCACTGGGACTAAAGACGCTTACTGTTCTCTGCTCGGAGAGCATCTAGCACAGCTAAGCCCTAAGCCTCATCAGAGACTGGGAACTTTTGCTGTTTAAATAGTAAACACAGAAGCAATGAGGTGATGAATTCTCAGAGAATTAACTCTATAAATACTTGGACATAAATGCAAGCACAAACATGCTTGTGGCTATTTCCAGTAATGTGGCTTTTATTCTTTTAAGAGAAGAAGTATAACTTTATCCAGGAATTGTTCCTGAATGAATGTTAGCTTTCTTTGTGAGGAATTATCTGCTTACTGCTGCTCTGATATAATCATGCAGCTGAAAGTTCTCCAGTTTGAGAGATATTTTTCCCCCCATCCTTTTTCTCCTCTTTTTCAAAATTAACCTAAATTTAAAGGGTTTCTTTAATGTATTTTTATACTTGTTCTTTATTTTTCACTCTTAGCCTTTGAGGTGATTATGAGGATATTTACCATGACAACTATTGCATTTCTGTATTGTTTTATACTTTTACCCAAAAAACATAAGTAGGGATGCACAGTTGACTTAACATATAAACATTGCTTACTATTTTTAATGAGGAACTTTAAATGTAAAGGCAATTAAAATAAAATTGAAATTACTTTAATTTTAAAATGGTTATAGAAAAGTAAATGTTTGAGAGCTGCAGTTTAAAGCAATTAGGAGAGGATATTATATTTGCAGGAATTCTTATGGCCATATAATTATTTTGAATGCATCTATTGTGTTTAATTAAAATTACATATTTATTGAATATTTATTTCTTAAAAACAAAATTATTTTTCCCTTTCTATATATGCTGAATAGGCATCTGTAAAAAACATGATTTCTTAGATACATACATACTAGCAAAAAAAAAAAAAAAAAAAAAAAAGACTGGGCTAGTACCCTAGCTCAAGCACTGGCCCTAAATTATCCCTATGCTTTAACTATAAGCATCCTCTCTGGCTATGCTGACTAGTGCTCTCATAGACAATGTTCAGGCACATGCCAGAAGCTGTTTCTGTTGAGGATCTGGCTAGAATGTCCTTTCTGAAAGAAAGGAGGAGAAGGAAATGGAGTTTAGACTTGTGGATGTTAGTTATGCATGCCACTCATCCTCAGGGCCAAAGAACGGTGCCTGCTTTATGTACTAAGAGCCAACAAAAGTTCCTACACATCAAGCCTGTGTTCTACTCCCTTACTGTCCTGTCATCCGCACTTCCTTCACAGTTATTAATTCATCCAGCCACTACCAAATCAGCTAGTTCCCTTTGAAATAAATTTGGGGTGGGTCCTGAAAGACTGGTTTTCTCCAGGAGCTGCTTTCAGAAAGTAAGATGGATGAGATGGCACCAGTTTTGCACTTGTCCACATTAAAAAGTCCTCTGACACTATCTCAGGATACTTGTACCCTCAAATAATCTCATATTTCATGTACCACATCATAGGGTATGCATAACTTTCCCTCAGTTTCATGGTATATAAAAAAAAAATGTTTGGCAGGCTGAAACAGCCACTATCCTCTACTCACCCGTGCGCGCGCACACGCGCGCACACACACACACACACACACAAGTTTTATCTTAGGACCAAGCAGGCCAATGGCCAAGTACTTTATAGAAAGGACACATCCAGACTGCCCTAGAAAAGACTAGCCCTAAGCAGAGTGGCTACACCACTCAGCATCATTTGGCACAAACATCAGGAATCACTCCTAAAGACTAACGGTTTCAGTGTCATAGTTGTTGCCTGTGTCCCCTCTTGGACTTTCTGCTGTTGCAGCATGAAAGGGTTCTGGTGTGGTGGGTGGATTTATGCTCCTGCTTCCGAAAAGAAAGCTTAGTCTATCAAAGCAAGCAAAGAATATAGTGCCAGATGGTAACAAGTTTCATTCATTACTAGTCCAAATTCAAACCATGATTCTATCATGAAGTGTTAAGTGATTAGCAATGAGAATTAACAAGTTCATGAAAGTGTTGTTTTGTTTTGTTTTGTTTTTTCAGGAAGCAGAGAGTTAGATCAGTGTTTGATATTTTTAAAATACTCTCACAAAGATATTCTGTCCCATTATCAGTCTTCTGAGATACAGAACTTCTCACAGCTTTCCTAATATAGAGCAGAATGTGGTAATGCAATCTAGCCCATCATGAATTTCTTCTTTGAGACAACAAGTAGTTCTATAAACAGAACTAATGATTAATGAATTTATTTCTCAATGTCGGCTTGAATTTTAACTTGTACAGCAGTTAAAGGGTCTAAACTCAATTTATTAGTCTTATTAGGCTTCTTTAGGGAAGAAATCTTGATCAAAGAGTGGATTTTGCATTGTTTATCAATACACAATCTCTGATTAACCTTTTTTTCCATAGATTAGGACATTCACAATGCCTGTCTCCTTTACGGTAAATATGTATAAACAGAGGTTGCCATCTTGTATAGTTTTCCTCAGTGGCAGGCTCAGTAGACACTCTCTCCTCAAGCTAGCTGTCTCCAAAGAAACTCTCCTTTTCTGTAAAATCTGTTGAAAACAGGCCAAAAGGCTCATAAACTACTGTGGCAGAATGGGAGATTCATAGGCAAACATAGATATTATCCCCTTGTCTCGTCCTCTCCCCTCACTCACATAATGAGCTGGATTGCATACAATTCAGTTAGGAAATATGGCCCCCAAAAAATGGCTCTTCTCACACCAGTGAGATATTTTTTAAGATCAGTCAGGTCACTTTACAAAATTTCTACTTCAAGAATCCAAGAAAGTGCACTAAAGACTTCATTCAAGTGAAAAAATAAGTATGGATAGCAATTACTGAATGCCTATGTTAGCCAATACCTTGAGAAAATAGTAAATGCCTTAACTACGCTATCCAAGATAATATAAAAGTATTGATCCAGCCTTTTATAAGACCATAAAATACTGTTTGTACATACACAGACACAAAAATCAGTTATCTTAGGGGACACTATAAATGTGATTGGATGCTCAGACATAAACATGAGTATCCAGAAACTTTAAAGCTCTATATCCTGTCCCCCTGTTCATAGAGGAACCTGGGGATGAAAGGATAACCTTGGGAAAGGAAATCAGGTATTGTGGTGGAAAGAAGACTGTGAAGGATTAAATCAATCTCACTAAAGTACTTCAGCCGAGGTACTAAAATGGATTAGCAGAGACCCACAATCAACATGTTTTGAGCTGTAGCATAGCTAAAGTGCTTTAGCTTCATCTTATATGTCAGTCTTTGTTCTTTAAATTCATGCTTTGTCTTCTAAAAAGAACTGTCCCAGTACAGAATTTAAAATAATGACTAACCCCACTATTTTAATTATACTAAAACCAGCAAGAAACGTGTGAAGCTAATCAACTCATTGGTCTCTAAGCAATAACTACTTTCTACTGCAAGCAGTCTTCCGCAAGGTTGTGAAATGTCAGGCACTGCTGTAATAGTATATAAATAAGACTGATTTACCTCATTGCATCTACTGCTCCAACTGATTGCAGACACAGGAGTGCCTTGCATTCCTCCATTTCACATCATTTGCTCAATGTGCACCACCCGTAGACCTTTGTGCCTTTCAGAGGCTTTATGAGTCTCCAGATAAACACTTTCTTTCAGGCAAGAGTGGCCACTGACCCTCGGTTCTCTTTTATCACTTATTATACATGTTCTTCTTCCTTCCCTATGTCAGGATCTAAAATTCACTATATTTTCTCTTTTCATATTTTGTTCATCATTTTTTCTCTACCTCACTTGTTCATTGTCCATTCACAATACTGTCAGCAATTTTGATTGTTCTTAAAATGTCCTTCCCAACATTTCTTGTGCAGAGGACTCTCCATCTCCATTCTTTGTCCTCTCCTTGTTTTCTTTTCTGGGAGATATCAACCTGTTCAATTCTACAGACAGACAGAGAAGAATAAAAATGAAGGATTTTCTCAAACTGACTGGATGGTGGTCAGGGTAATGACTTGAATCTGGCACTTCTGCAGAATTTCTTGAATTGATGCATCCTTCAGAAGTCATTGTCCATACAGAGAACAGAAATGCCATCAAGCTGAGAGGAAGGAATCGCTTTACTCTCAGATCATAATAATGCACAGTTGAAGTGTGTTAAATAAATCCATCTGACCAGATACTTACTTCCCAGGACTTTCTCTCTGGTCTCCATAAACACCAGTTTCCACTGCCCAGTTACTGAACTTCATTCAGAAGTGAGTAAGGTTACTCAGTTTCAGAAAAGTGAGGTTTGGAAAGCTGAGACCTCATTGAAGAGCAAGAGGGAGAGGGAGAGGGACTTAGTGATTCAGGCAGTGCTCAGATCAAACAATGAGTTCAGATTTGGGATATTGATATAATAATTAAGGCTAAATGTAGAAAAATTAATAAAGATTATTAGGACTGATTGAAATATAAATGGTTTATCTAGACTCTTCAGCAACTGGAATTCTTATTAAGAAAAATACCAGATTTCTTTCCTTCCTGTCTGTTTGTATGACCTTCCCTTTATCTCTCCAGGACCACTATACTGAGCATTTGAAGGCATTATCAAATTAATTCTCACAACTTCTCTGTAAGGGGACAGAAAATTGCTATTCCAGACACAGAAAAGCAATGAGGTAAGAAGAAACAGTATTGAATACAGTCTTTCTGGTGCATCCAGTTAGTGATCCCACCACCCTTCTGCCTCAGATGATCTCAGTCATCCTCACCATGTTACTTTATTTCTTTAGGACCAGTGACAAGGCTGAGAGCAGTTAAGGTGAGATAAATCTGGAAAAAATAATGACAGAGCCAATCATTCATATTACAATGATGTTTGTTAAGGCTGAGAACTGAACAGGAAATAAGTATTTATATTCTCAATCGAAACTGTCTACATTGTAAGCACAAATGCAGCTGTGCACAGATGTATCTAATCTGAGTTTACACTAGCTACCTTCCGTGTAAATGTCTATCTATCTGTGGCAACACAGTTCAAGGGACGCCCAACTCCTTACCCCATGTACCATCTGTGTCCTGCAGCCCTGGCTGAGCCCTGCTCTGTTGCAGTTATCCCGCCGCCAGCATGGAAAATATTGTCTACAGAAATAGGGAGCAGGGCGGTTTCTAGCTCATGGCATTCAGTTTTTGTCGACAGAAAAAGATACAAAACTCTCTTAATTAATGTAACAATGCTCTACCTTTTTTACACTTTTAATCAATGAAAAATTGCATTAATGTAAAAGCAAATCAAGATTAATCAAAATGAGGCCCAAACTCTTTTAGTGTTAAAATACAAAACACTGAAACACGCTTAGTTGTTAATAGTCTGAGTTTACTGCCTCTAAGATTTTACTTACTGGAGACAAATGGTTCAACACGATATAAAGCAAAAGAGACAGGCAGAACAGAAATGAACTTCGTCACACCTTAGTTCCTTATAAAGTGCAAGAGGAGACTTTGACACCTCAGGCTGGGACAATTGGAACACAGAGTTTGCAGGTTAGCTGATTTAAAAAGATATGAGAAGCATATATTAAAATCCAATCCATTGTCTGGATTTTCAGTGACCAAGAAGGGGTTGGGAGAAGGCCCCTGCCTGCTCAGAATGTGCGTTTTGAAATACTTGCTTGTTGATTCTTTTTAAAACAAAATAGAAAGATGGAAACAAAAGACAGGCAGGTGGAAGAGACAGTCATGGTGATTCCTCCCTTTAGACGAAACAAGTAAAAGATGGGAGACTGGTTATGTACGCTTGCAGGGTGGTATCTTTTCCTTTCCCATAAGTTCATAGACTGCTTGCAGTGAGGAAATGAATTCTATGTTCCAATTGCTGAAGCTGTTCATCTTTGCAAAAAAAATAAATAAATTCAGGATTCATTGAACTATAAAGAGGGAGTAACACACTTCAGCCTATTGATTATTGTGCAAAGCTAGGAGGAGAGTCATGAGTTCTGATCCCTGCACTGCAGGTTGGGTCAGTATTTTCACCTATTTGCATTTAATGTAAAAGGCACAACTGCAGACAGTATTGGGATTTGCAGTGTTCATCTTGGAAATATGAAATCCCTAAAAAAACCCTCCGTAATTATAAGCATGTTTCTGAGCACTGGAATGAGAAGGGAACTCGTGGCAAGGATAAACTTCTGTTGTCCTTACAGTGTCATTTATCTGGATGAAGACAAGCAAGGAAGCAGTAAAGAAACAAAAAGTATCTAAATTCACAGAACTAAACTTAAGCCGAGTAACACCAATTTATCCCACACAGAAAACAGGCTCATAACTTTTCAATATTCTTTGTTAAATTCTTTGCTCGCTTTCTCTGGGGTTTTGTTCTGGAAGATATTAGAAAGAGTCGTCTACCACTCCTAGGTTGGATACTGAATCCTTACCTCACTTGTCAGACCTCTATATTTAAGAAGTGGACTGAAAATTTTCTGTTGCTACTTCTGTGGGTCTCATTCTCTCTTCCTCTCTCTCTTTCGCTCTCTCTCTCTCTCAGAATTTGAATTTGTCTGAAAAAAGTTGACATAATTCATGAATAATTCCCACTGGGAAAACTACTGACACTCATTATGGTTTTCTATTCTAAGAGACTATTTTCTGTTCCTTTTTATTGTTTTAAAAACACTTTTTTTGTCCTGAGAAATGCTAATTTGATTGGTGTATTCAAGAAAGGGTCAGAGATAATTGCTCATATCAACTGCATGTCTCACAAATGAGTGTTACCTGAGAGATTTTTATGTTATGTAAATATAACATGACAATGAATCTTATTTGTGATTGGATATTGCCAACCTGTTATGAAATTTCTTTTTAAAATTTTGTTTAAATTATCTCCAGAGGTTATGGTTTTATAGAGGCAATGTTAATGAATTTTGACAGATCTGTGATTGCAAGGGACTTGTTTTCTATTTGTGATGGAGACTCAGGGTTAGGCATAAGGAGCTCAGAAGTCAAGCTGGTGCAAAAGAATGAGGGTGAGTAGCAGAAACATTAGTTCATGCTACAACACATGGGAAACTCAGCATGGCCAGAGCAAGTGCGATTTCTTTCTCTTCACATAGCACTTATCAGTGGACGCTATTTTTAATACAAATCAGTATTCACTTAGATGCATTTGTTGTTTTTCTCAATGTGCACAGGCAAAGCTAGCTACTGGCAGTCTCAGAAACAGTGAAAGGACATACAAATCAGAAAAATAATCAAATATGCCATCATTCTAATGACACTGACTCCAGAGTGGTTCTAAAAGTCAGGTGGTTGGAGGTAACTTTCACAGAATCACAGGATCACAGAAGGGATGAGGTTGGAAGGGACCTCTGGAGATCATCTAGTCCAACCCCCACTGCTCAAGCAGGGTCACCTTTCCAAGGGATCGCGAAAGGAGTGATGCACTTCACTCGTAAGAGGGAAGCAGCACTACGTTTATTGCAGTAAGACAGCGACTTTACAAGTCCAGTCGTAAATAAGAATGATTTAATGAGGTTTGATTGGCAAGGTTCACTCAGTTATTTACTGCATGAGGACAGGGTCAGATGTGTGCGCAACGGAGACCCTCCTGTTGAGTCACGAGGTTCAGACTGGACCCCCTTGCATTCTAAACTCCTTCGGAGAGGAGCCTAGGAGTGGCTGGATCCAGTCCTAGTCCCAGACTTGGTAAACAGTATATGTCTAAGGGATTGTGTGCGCAATTAGTCAGAGATATAACTCAGCAAAGTTTCATGAAGTTCACAAAAGTTCAGCATGCTATTAGTCACTTACCGAGGATCTGTTGCGGGTAAGGAATCTCTCAACCTCGAGGAGTAACCTTGAGAGGTGTCCCTGCTCAAGGGGAGGTTCTGCAGTGCAGCCCGCTGCCATGCAGGAGAGCTCAAGGGGCTCTGGGCTGCCCCCTATTTATGGGGGGGAGATGATTGACTCATAGTCATATTTGCATACTAGACGGGCCTTAGTTGGCGCCTGCTCAACTAGCCCCTACATACGTGCTGTTTACAGGGAGGTCAGATTGAGGGGGAAAGAGCACGTCAGTGGCGGGGGGAAAGGAGCACACCGTCACACAAGGTCACCTTTCCAAGGTCACATTTCCAAGGATTTTGTCCTGATGGTTTTTGAATATCTCCAAGGAAGGAGACTCCACAACCTCTCTGGGAAACCTCTTCCAGTGCTCTGTCACCCTCACAGTAAACAAGTTTTTCCTCATGTTCAGATGGAACTGTCTGTGTTTCAGTTTGTGCCCGTTGCCTCGCGTCCTGTCGCTGGGCACCACTGAAAAAAGTTTGGCCCCATCCTGTCTACACCTTCCCTTCAGATACTTATACAGATTGATAAGATCCCCCCTCAGCCTTCTCTTCTTCAGGCTGAAGATTCCAGCTCTCTCACCCTTCCCCGATATAAGAAAGATGCTCCAGTCCCCTAATCATCTTTGTAGCCCTTCGCTGGACTTGCTCCAGTAGTGCCACATCCCTCTTGTACTGGGGAGCCCAGAACTGGATGCAGTACTCCAGATGTGGCCTCACCAGAGCTGAGTAGAGGGGGAGAATCACCTCCCTCGACCTGCTGGCAACACTCTTCCTGATGCACCCCAGGATACCATTGGCCTTCTTGGCCACAAGGGCACATTGCTGCCTCACGGTTAACTTGGTGTCCACCAGCACTCCCAGGTCCTTCTCGGCAGAGCTGCTTTCCAGCAGGTCAGCACCCAGCCAACTTTCAGGAAAGATTCAGAAAATGCAACCAGGTTAACTTTATCAGGAACCAATATATCCATCCGCTCAGGCTACACCTCTACTAGTAAATTAAACATGACCAGGAATATTTTCTGGCATTGAGTCCAACTGGTAAGAAATAGCCCACAACCACATTATGAAACTTGTCTATTCCCCACAATAGGGTGGCCATATCCAAATTGGCTATTGCAGTTTGGATCCCTGGCTCATAATGACTCCTTGCCCATCTAAGAACTGTTGACACAGGACAGAACAGTGCCAATGCCACTTCAATAATTTGGCAGTACAGACAATCAAGTTTCTGTACCCAGGAACATTTCCTAGAATCACTTAATTTATTAATATAGATGTGCTCCCACTGGACAAAAGCCCTGAAGTGGTCTCAGTGGCAGAAATGACAGGCTGATCTTTTCTAATTTCTGCCGCTGTTTAGATCATTGCTGGACTAGGTTCAATGTTTAATGCAGCTTTCAAATCTCCTTCATGCTGGTGCCACATAGGTAGTCAGTTCCTGGGCAGACAGTTCCTGGCAAAAGCGTCCTGTGAGCCATTCATACAGCCCAGAATGGTCCAAGTAATGGTTCCCTAAATGTTCTTCATCAGTCCAAAAGTAAATTTCTGCTAATGAAAAGATCTCATTGGAGCTTGTCTGCCTAAACTCACATAGTCAACAGATTAAAAAAGCACTCTCTGGGTACAATTCTTCAATTTCTACAAGGCAGAAAATAAGTCAAAAATTAATGTCTCCTAGAATTAGCACACCTAGAAGATGGCTGTCTCAAATGTAGGTGTCTGTGATGTAGCTATCTAAAATTAAGTGAGATCAAGCCTGCCTAAATTATTTCTATACCAGAAGCATTGTTGGGGAACAAGTGACGGTCTGTGATATCCATCTACCTGTCACCACAGCTGGCATGCAGAAGCTTTAGCCAAACCCAGAATCAGAGCTTGAAAATGCAGAAAATGTTACCAGCAACTGAGTACTGAAAGATAGGCAATAAAGCAGGAGATGTCACTTTGCATTCCATTGGGTGTAAAGAATGGAACCAATTTATCTCCATCAATGCTGACATATCCATATGTACCTTGTAGTGCCATGTACATCAGTGTAGCCTGCTAGTTCTTGTCGAATGATAGTGCCAACAAAAAATTTTTTAAAAAGTATGTATGTTAGGGGTTTCCTCTTTTTTTTTTTTCCTTCTTCTTCTTCTGATGCTTCTTGGATTATTTTGCATGGGTTTTATTCAGGTAGAATCATAGATCAACAGTCCTCCATTGTCTCTGAAAATCTGTTGATTTAATAACTGGGTATGGAAAGGATAACACTATTTCAGGAATTTACTTCTTTGTCAAAATGACTAACTTCTCTGTAAATAACAAGATAACGAAAAAGGCTCCAGGGGGGTGTATTGCCATCATGATAGTAGCTATTATATGCTATCCTACTTTCACTGTGTAATTACTCAGGGAAAAGAGAGTAGAGCCATATTCCACCGATGTGTATTAGCAGGAGAGCAAAGAGATGTGTGATGATACCATAAACCACAAGGTTACACTAGTTCATTAGTTCTTTCCTGATTCCAAGTGGGACAGCCCAAAGCAGTAACATTGTGTCATTCAGACCTTAATTCTTCAAATTTTAACTCTAGAAATATCATCTGCTTTAGCTTCTTCTAGGAAACAATCACTTTTCGTTATACGATAAAGAGCAAATGTGATTCACTGTATTCCATCAATAGTCTGAAATACCTTTATAAGCTTAACAGAAATAAACAGGAATAGAGCAATTACAGTTTTCAGTAGTGCAAAACAAGTGTTTCAGGAAAGTGAGCATACCTGGAAATCATGAAGTGACAAGCCCATTCCTTAAAATTATTAATGATGGATTTCAAATTAAATCCATCAGCCATGAAAATCTTAAGTCGTTCATCACTGAGTGCATCATACATAAGGTGTTATCAGAGGGAGAAAGAGCTCTTATACCAGAGAAGTACTGCAAATATCCCTATTTTTCACTGGCTTGAGAGAGTTCTGCTGTTTCCTTTCTCCATTCTTCCTTGCCCAGCTATCTTGCCAGAAAGGACATCAGGAGGATGATTGATTGTCCACTGTGGGATACCACGGCCACCACAAGCTGCTATGAAATGTGACACAGAAACACTAACCGTATCTTTCCTTTTTTCAAAAAGTGGCAGTCTCAGCTGCTTTTGTGCAATGTCCAGTCCTGTCAGTCTATGTTATGCATACTCTGAGAACGTATCCTGTATTTAGTCCTTCGGGGAACTGGAAGGAAGAATGGTGGGCTTCATCTCAACTAACTTTAAATGCCTTCATCTGAGATATCTGTTAAAATTCCCTGTGCAGTTAACAGAGAGAAAGAAGTACTTTTGTGGCATGACTCATCTGACCTGTTTTACTCATTTACTTTAGCATGAGATTAACCTCACCCTAGAATTGTCTATTTTGTTCCATTGACTACATATGACTAATCTATCGTGATTAGGTCAGATGTTGACTCTACACTATAGATGGCTAAAGCTAATTGAAGCACATTTTCTAATGTTTTTTAACACTGTGCTGGTTGGGCATATCAAGATCGTCTTAGACACATGCAAAGACATGGATCCCCATGTCTGCAGTGTCAAGGATAATAAAACAGTGTAGGTCTCCAGTTTAGGTGTTGCAAGGGACAAGCAACAACTGAACAAGAGTTTCCGGGTCCTGGTATCCGGCATCTACTTTCTGCCTAACTCCTGTTTACTGAACCAGTATCTGACATTTCTTCCAGATCTGAAATGCCATGACTGGACTGCCATATTTAAAATCCTGAGCGAAAGTCTTCAAAAGATAAATGGAAATGTTCTAATCTTCTCTGTGGCCTACAAATGTTAAAGCAACTTCAAATCAATCAAGAGACAACTGAAGTTAATACAGTGCTGAATAAATGAGGGAAACAGTACAGTACCTGATCGCTGAGCCTTCAGCTAACAAGAATAGCAGAAGAATATGGTTTATCCCTGTCACAAATCTCTGTAAAAGAGAAGAGGATCTGACACATATTTATTATTTTTTTTACAGCAAACCAAAGGAGAATTGGAAGTAAGGGCCCTAATCCAAGTGCCAAATTTAATCCTACATTACACTGTAACTTGAATCCCCATTCTATCTATATTGTACAAGAGTGTCTGCTGGAAAAACATCTTGTGTAGTAGATTAAAAAGGTAGTGACAGGCTCAAGGCTATGTTACTTAGCGTAATCTTGCTGTTTCCCAAACATTACTTAATGTTCACCAAGAAGTAATTTCCAACCTAACTTATCTGCTTGGGATAAATTAATTTTAACAGCAAAAGCTCAGGATCCTTTGCCATAAATTTAGAAAAATATATTTACAGTGGCACTTATAAAAAAGATAATGTGTGCATCTCTCTTTTCTTCATTTGAGAATGGAAATACCAGCAAAGGGGTAGTTTCTCCAGAAATGCCAGGCAACTCTCAAATGTAGTATTTAAATGAGCATTTTTTTCTCATTCTGGACATGCTTGCTTGACCATGCTGTCTTCTTCTCTGTTACTGTCTGTTCTTAACCAGTTCCAAGGAACTCATTAATTTCTTCTTTTTTCTCACACAAAGATGGTGCTGGGCAGCTGGTTAGAAAATGTCATACATCTATCTGTTGGCTGCTAATTTAGAGGATTATAAAAGATGAAAGTATATCACAAAGCCCCTGCAGATACTTCAGATAAGGTAAGACCTCCTCTAAATATTTTCTGTTTCAACAGGTTGTACTTCTCTTTCCTGAGTTACCAGAATAAGTTTTTATTTTATTTTATATTACTTTATATTATTTTATTTTATTTTACTTTGTTTTATTTCATTTTATTATAAATGGTAAAGTCTAATCCACAAATGTGTAAGAATTAAGCTAGCTGGAATTCTAGAAATGAAATATAATTCTTGTTTTTGATGAGTCATAATTTTCAAGGGAATAGGGTGTCTGAAGCTGGAATGGACTAGTTCTTAAACTTATCCTATAGGCCTTTTAATTTATGACTTACATCCTTTTTTTCACACCTGGAAAAAATGATCTGACCTCTAAAAAGCACATTTTCAATACAACCCATAAAACAGCAGGAGAGAATGCAGATTGAGAATGCAGTTCCAGCACCTTGTTCTTTAAAAAGCTTTTAAAGCCTGTCTTATACATTCATCTTTTAACAAAGTTGAATGCACACAACAGGTTTTATCCTAGTCTGCCCAGTAAGGCAAGAATAATGTTAAATCAATGCCAAAGTGATCAGGGATGAGATCAGGATCAAAGATCTGATCAGCCACAATGGATTATTCTGTTTTAAATATTAAAAATTAATTACTTTAGGGAAAAAAATTAGGAAAATAGAAGTATGTCTCTGAATCAGCTAATGATTTTCACTGCTAACATCAATCGAATTTTACTCAGTGATGAAATGACACCTGGAGCGAAAAAAGCTAAACATAAACTTAGTGGAGGATAGATATGACCACTGTGGAATTAAAACAGAATTAAAGTTCTTGCATACAAAGCAGTACCCTAAGAGTTCATCTACCCATGAGAAAGACAACAGGGGGGAAAACAAACATTCTAAGTTAATGAATATGTATAGCTGCAAAGTGCTAACTCTTAAATTGCTGTGAATGTCTTATATTTGCTGGAAAAGATTAATGGAAATTGATAGCAGCACACCAATCTTCAGCAGGTTCTTTAGACTTCAATTTCATGACTTTACACCAGCCGGGCAACCCTCCCCAGCAATTGTCTTTAATGTCAGTTTGAGAAAATAGCAAAATAATATTTTGAGAGAGAATCTGTCTTCCATTAACTATGACACTGATGGTTCATGCACAAGGAGTGTGACCTTCTTCTTCCTGCCTTCTTTGAGGAAGCCACTACTCACATCTAAACTGGCTTGTAGGTGCAGTATCTAAACTGACTTGTAGACACAGAATTTCTGTGAGTATGAAAATGTCTTCACTTTTTTTCAAATATTCTGTGCAATTGTGAATAATCTCCTTTCAGCTGTGGAGGAGTTAATCTCCAACAACCAACAGAGTTGGTCTTTAGGTCATGCATGCTAAAGCAAATGAAGCTTCCAGAGTACACAAAGTCAAGGCAGTTTCCTAGCTGAGGATCTCCCTTTGCATCAGCAGAACTCCTTTTCCACAAGCCCACAGAGACAGTGTGTTAGCATATATGAGTATTTATACACTTGTGGTGTAGGTCCAGATACATATTCTCTGAATGACCTTTCTTTCTTTTGTATTGCTCTAGTCTCTCCTCTGGACTTCTTGAATTTCATAAACTATACATGTTCTCTTTTTCTTTTAAGAAACCCGTGCATATGTTCTTCTGTCACTAATAATCGTACAAGTCCTGCTGCAGCCAACAATCTGTCCAAGACTAATTGAGATAGAAAGGACACATTTTTTTGCTAGTAAAGTGCTGCAGAACATCTCCTGGTACTGGGAGGTGACCATCTATACTGTTAAGCTGTTAGAAAAGACCCTGGCATGTTTTTAGACCAAGGCTCTACAAGCACTCTCCCAAACAACTCCTGGATGCAACATTGAGGGTCAATGCATTCCAGGGACCTTTCCCAGCAGACAGACTGCATGCAGCCCCCTGTCCTGGAGGCTAAGACTAGCACCAGCATGTGTCATTTCTTACCAGTTGACCTCAGTGCCCGGGAGAGTTCCCAGGCATGTGTAACTTACTTGTATAGATATAGCCAATACATGCTGCAACCAAGGCATGTGAAGTGCTTATCCCTTACATAATTCACACTGATTTTAACAGGTGGTATCCCAACGACTTGGGGTAAGATCAGAATACTGAAATGCTTCCAAAATTCTTTGAAATAAGATTTATAAGAATTTTAAAGGGTGCCATCTACTAACTGTGTTAAGCATCAGTATAGTCAAAACCTAAATTCAGACAGTTACCCGCAGTACCCACCATCTGCATGCCTTATCTTTATATCCTGTATCAACGAGAGAACAATGAAACACCATATTCCCTGCACCATTTACCTGAATGAGACTTGAATAAATCCCTATAATATCACTGAAGGTCATCGTCAAGTATCAGAGATTCTTACGTTTTTTAGATTTGTCAGTAGGGATATCTCTAGGAATATTAAATATCCAAGCCTTTCAACAATAATTATCCTTATTAAATAAAATCTGTATCAGCTGTATCTTTAGTACAAAAGAAATTACAAGCACCAAGACACATCCGTAGCATAAATCCATGGCAGGACCTGATTTCTGCAAGAGAATATTAATCAAGAAAAGTTTTAACTTTAACAACTGCACTAATGAA
This sequence comes from Apteryx mantelli, assembly GCF_036417845.1. Taxonomy (NCBI): domain Eukaryota; kingdom Metazoa; phylum Chordata; class Aves; order Apterygiformes; family Apterygidae; genus Apteryx; species Apteryx mantelli. Next base: position 39,291,114 of record NC_089978.1, read on the forward strand.
AAGACTTTTTCCATTACCTTATTACACAAAGCTCAACGGGGTGAAGGAGCGCAAACCTTAAGCCTCCAGATTTTAGCTGATGTATTACTTTTCCAAATTCACGATACTTTTGAAGTACCTTAGATTTTAAATCAAGGAACACACATTTTAAAGGGGATTCACACAACAAAATTAACATTTGCCTGACTTTTCATGTGCTACTGACATTGCTTGTAAAGTATAAATTGATACATTTATGAAACAAGTTCATTTTTAGGGAACGATTTTACAGTGCTGTTGGTGTTTATTAAATCAAGATATCTTTACAATTAAAACATAAGCACTTTTTGTAGCAGCAGTGACCAATATTTAATTGGAATCATATAGAGTACAGTATATTGATTCAGTTACTCTAAAAGCAGAAATCAAAACGGAAAATGTGTGCATGTATGAGAACAGGATTTGGGCCTTACAGCTGAAATAAAACAGTGCTAAAACTGAAAATTTGAGCTGATTTTTATTTTACAGTATTTCTGCCAGGCTACATACCTTCAAAAACATGGCATTCAATTGGTGAATCTGACTCTTAGAGCAGTCTTAACACCTTTAACACATTTTAATAATGCAAGTGGTTAAACCAATAATCTTTCAAAAATTAAAAATAAGGCTTCCTGGATGCATTACAGTCCAATAAGCTTTATATCAGATTGTTGTCTGAACTATTATTATGAAGGCATATTTTACTTGTATGACATGCATGTAATATAGTCAAAGACAATGGCTTTTTATATACAGTGGCTTTTTCCATTTCACAGAATACTTGACAGAATACCATGACACTACTAGATTATGATACAGCAAAATCTATATTCCATAACACATCTGAAAAAGCACAAGAGTGCAAAATCGGTCTCACTGGTATGCCTGGCATATTCTGTCCCAGCCTCTTCTAGTTCTGTCCCGTATTTTTGACATGCTTCTATAATACAATTTTCATATTTGACATTTAAACATAGCGAACGAAAAAAATCCTATCTGTGCAATGGCTGGGCTATTTTCACAGAAAGATGGCTGTTAAAGATACAAATAGGAACATACAGGCAGGTCAAAGAATATAATAGCTCAGAAACGGGGATTTCCAGCAAGCATAATCATTATCTAGTAGTAAGAAAAAAGAATATATCCCATTGCTTTTCCTGAGATCTTCTGAACCTTCCCAAGATAAGTGTAGAACGATCTTTAGGAAGGCAGGCAAATCTCTTTATAATACATTTCTACTCAAAAATATTTTCTAAAGCTTTTGTGTTCACACACTATGTAAAGTAGCCTGGTGACAGGATCAGTGGTAGAATCCCTGCTAATCTTGTGTGATACCATAAGTTCCTCAGCCAATTTGGAAGAGAATAAATAGCTTTCAAAATTCCAGTCGCAAATAGTGTTGATATTTATCCCAGTACCGCAGGAGAGAGGAAGATAAAATTTGGCCACAAATATTGATATAATAAGCAATATTCTGGTTATTCATAAAAAAGGATGGGTAGCTGGGAAAGCAGTGCACAAGAGACAGACTGGAAATATAAAGTGATAGTGAACTACAGGTGATTCCAAAACAGCATGTTTCATCCAAGGTTATGATCTCAAACATCTTCAAAGCCTTGGAAATGGACAACTTCTGGGCCTCATGTGCCAGACCCAAGCCAATAAGCAGCAGAGCACAGGTATTTGTGAGTTAGCACAGGATTCCTGTACCAAAGAGGAGAAAGTAAGGCAAAAGAAGCCAGAAAGGTATTCTGCTAAGTCAGGAAAGAGTCTTGATAAGTGGCACAATTAAAGAAGACTCAGGGTGCCTGATGCAGTTAGGCTTTTGGAGTTTCTTGTCATGGCAATGAGCATCACAGACAATTCTAGTATTGTCTGGGGAAAGAGTGGACAAAAACTTCACAGTAACATTGCATCCTTGGTAACTTTTCACCGAGACAAAAATAAGTCCTCTGTGTAACAAGAGAAAAGCCATGGAATTTGTGACTGCTCCTAAGAGTGTGATAAACTTGGTTCAGCAAGTCAGTGCTTTCTACACAACATTAATTTCCTGATAACACAGATTTAACATAGATTATTATTTGAGAGAAAAAAAAAATTTCTTTAGGACTCAGAGCTATTCTCTCTAAACCATAAAAGAGTTCCAGTTTCCAAATTCTCCCTTATATATTTGACATTTTGACATCAACCTACTTGTCTCATCTCATGAGCAAACACTAAAAGAATAAGACAGAGTAGCGCTGTACTGACTAGCTGGAGAACAGCAAGGTGTACTCAGTCTTTTTCATCCTGGCTCTAGATGTTACTATTCATCTTTTCTTGAAGAATGAAGAAGCAGCAGGAAAAGAGCGAATTATTCAAGAAAAGTCAGTGAATGTAAAGATTACTTCCACTTTTGCTTTGTTCATTCTGGACTCTCTTCTTTGTTTTTCTTCACATTTTTTTTTATTTCTTCCAGCTTTTGTCCAGCAAGACTTCATCTTAATGATGTCATATATCCACCCTATTAACTGTTCAGTTGTTTTTTTTCACAAGATAGTGAGCATTCGTTATGATTCCCAGTAAGGAAGTATAGAAAATATTGTTTTCTTTCTGCTAGATTTTCCAGCTACATGAGGGTAGGATCCCTCTCCCATAGTTTTATCTGCCCAAGAGCTGGTCTCAGGGTACCATTTTACCATAGGATGGTTTCACCAGCAGCAAAGCTGGCAGTGTGGGATGTCTCTTTCCCCTACCCCTAGTTCTCACCACACTCAGAATACTTAGCACTATTGATATTCATGGTTGTGGGGCCACACTGTAACATGGTCAAGTCAAATGGTATGGGATAAAAATAATTCTATAAAAAGAAACAGCAGAAGAGCCAGCAAGCTATAACAGATAGAAAGTAATGAGTGGCCAGAGCAGTGGAAAAATGGGTTAGAGAAGCTTTCTTCTGTCAAAATCCAGCATTTTTTAAACTGTACTCTCAGCTGCATACTAGGCGCTCTCTGTAATCAAAGGAGAAAGGCACCTTCCAGTGACCATCAATGTCGGAGGATGCCGGAGTGGGAGGCGGGCCCGGAGTAACGACGGAGTCTCAATATGAGTATGATCGTTCTCTCTTTATTCAAGCTTTTACAGAGTATATATAGACAGGCAATAAGCATGTGCTGGCGATAGCTATATGATTGGCTTACAGTTTCTGTCCACGCGCATAAAGCGGATATATGATTGGTGCAAGGTTGCTGTCCACGCGGAGGGGTCCGTCGACATTTATGGAACCTAGTTCCGTCTAGACTTGTTTACCAGTTTTGTGAATACCTTCTTTTGTAGTGCTCAAGGCCGCTTCAAGGATCGCTTGCCTTGGCCTAGATTCCCTCCCTTACCATGAAGACGGGATTGCTCATCCCAATCAGATCATGCCCTCTCTCGCTTAACCATTCCTCCACACATCAACACAACTATCTCTTGAGATTTCTACTGACTATAAAAACCAACATGAATAACAACTTGTATTTTTTTTAAGGTTTCTATTCTAAGAATTTGGAATTTGGCATTTCCATTTTAATGCAAGAATTGAAAGCCCAGAAAAGCCTCAAATTTCACATAAAGCCTCAGGCTCAACCCCTATAGAAAAGCTAAAAGTTTCTGAGATAAATACCACTTATTTGTTTACCAGTATTACCAGTACTGCTATCTAGTCCCTCTCCTTCCCCATATCAAGATTTGTCTGAAATAATATGATTTTTATAGAAATAATTTTTTAAAGGAAACGTTATTAATTCTCCATTTGTTTGCTTGTTGTCTGGATTGTGGGGTTTTGAGCATTCAGATTTCACACTTTAAAGTTTTTTGTTTTTTTTTTCACATTCAGGAAGAATAGAGTAGAAAATTGCATGCTAAAAAAGATTTTTTTTTTTTTGCATAATCATTTGACTAAGTACTAAGCAATCATGATAAAATAGTGAGTGGCTGGCCACAGTATGCTATGCTGATCTAACGGACATTTAAGCTATATATCTGAGATACAGCAGACTGGGTAATATAAACAGGAAATAATAGGATCTTTCTGAAGGATGGAATTTCCATCCAGTGCAAAGTGCAAGGATTCTGAAATATAGCCGTAAACCAAAAATAAGGACAAGACATTGAAATATCTTGGGAGTGAGGGGACCAAATTTATATTGTCAGAAAAGATTTGATTTCAACCCTAACAACATTTTTCTTCAGGTAAGGTGAAAGCTTTTCATTGTATAACAAGAAAAGCTGACAATGTTCTGTACCCACCACCTCGCCCTCAAAATAATTCCTCTTCCCAATGAGCTCTGCTGTAATTTCCAGCAATACTGCACTGAGTTTTAGTACCAGCCCATAGCTGCTCACTTTTCTTGCTACTGTTCTCCTCAGTACTTTTGCTTCCAAGACTGCAATGCAAAAGTGCTCACTGGCACCTAAGCAAGCCAACACAGAAGCTGTGTTTATTTATTTGAGCTTCTCCCCCAGTCGTCATCCATATTGTGCTCAAGGTGGGACTTACTGTTATATGATACATCCAGAAAAACTGAAATTGAAGTAACGTTGAAATACAATTCTTTGAAATTCCTTATTTCTTTGAAATAAAATTCTTAATTTAACTGAAACATTTTGATATTTTAATACAACGATTTTGAAGATAAAAATGTGTTCTTATGAAATGTTGATTTGTTTAATCAAGCAACCCTAGAAATACACACTGAATCAGCGCTTCTAACCTCTGTATTCTTCCTTGAAGAAAGATAACAGCAGGCAACTACTTGTAATAAAAACTCAAAACTTCTGTGCTGGAAGAAACTGAAAAATTCAGAATAGGATCCTCCTGATTTGAAAGGCTAACTACAAATATCAGCCTCTTGCAGAGATAAAGCACTATTATATACAGTCAAAGAAAAATAAAATATTTCTGTTCAGCCTTTTCAAAGTGGGATGAAATGGAACAACTGGTTACTGCATATCCTTAGAGTATGACCAAAGCTGTTATTGAGGCCTTGGAGACTGGACCAGAGAATCCATAAAAGTGAAGGAAGTCCTCCATCAAGGGAGCCTGAACATCACTCAGCTCAGAGGTGTGTGTTAAGTTGTATCTCCCCCAAGTTTTCCAGCTTCACATGCTCTAGCATATAGCCCATGGCAACACTGCCCTGCAGCTAGAGATCTTGAAGGCCTGAGGTCTCCAGCAGCCCAAAAGTTAAAACCACAGAGAAGTATCACAGTTTCCAATGAAAACACAGCTAGTCTTAGTGATGCAATTTCATTGAAAATAGAAGAGTTTACTAAATGTTTTGGTTTTGGTGGACTGTCCTGTTTCAATAAAAATCCATGTAATCAAAAAACTGCTGACTAGCTCAGCAAACAGAGGCCATGAACAAATGGAGAGCAAGAGTCAGGAGTGACTTGCCTCACTTGGAGCTAGAAGCAGCTGAGAGCGCAGCACGGTAGAAGGTTTATATCAGACCTAGTGTACTAGTCACAGATTAATAATTTCATTTCCTTCTGACTCTCTATCTCCAAGAAGCTGACAAGCTTTTGACACAGTTCTCTCACCAGAATGGCAAAACTCCCAACCCTAGAAGAAGCAGGAGGCAAATGCTCCTTAAGTTCTAATTTACCACAACTAGAATATTTTATTCCCCATAATGTAATTTTTTCATCAGGAAAAGATAAAGTTACTGTCATCTAATGCTATTAACTCATTTACACAATTAAAAAGTAATTATGAATAAGTATGTTTGTATTTGATGAAAATACCCTGAATCGCTTGTCATGTATCATATGCCCCACCCTTGATATATATAGAGTTTTGAAAGATGAACTAGAAATGTAATCATTTATGTAATTAAATGTAGACATGAACACAAAAACAGCATGGAGTTGGCTATGGTTTGATAGGCAGTTTGCATATCAGCAAAAAGAATAAATTTAAATTATATTTAATAACCAATTTTTGGAGGCTTTCAATCATTTTTCATAGCAGTTATTATCATATCATATCCTACTAAATATTATTTATTAATGTAATTTAAAATAAATACTATATTAAACATAATTTAAGCATTCTTTGTAAAACTCAGTCATTCAGTGAGTACCCGCTGGGCTCTAGAAAAATAAAATAAAATTAGGTTGTGCCATTAATTACAGTGTTTAAGACCATTTAGAACTAACAGCGGTTGTTCTTCAATTTCCACACACAAAAACCATTGCGTATTGAAACTCCTGAAATGACCAGACTCCTTGCATACTCTGAAGTTGGACTACCAAGATTTGCAGTTCAAGACAGGGCTCCCAGAGATATCATCCAGGGCTGGGAAGAAAGCTGGAAGAACGTGTAACGGGAGAACGGAGTGGGAGAGTGGGATCTAGAAAGCAAACTGGACAATCATCATCTTGGGAGTGAAAGCAGACACATGAAAAACTTCATGAAAGGGAATTAAAAAAAAAATAGTGAAAATTCATACCTTGGAGCTCATGGTCTATTACGCTGTTCTGGCTTGCAGAGCTTTCCAGCTTTGTACCAGGGAGCTCGCACTTGGGAGCATGGTGCTCTGGGAACATGGTCTTTTGCAATTCTGCAATCTCAGCTAGAGCCTTCCGGATAGGGCCTGAGGGCTGGGTTTGGGGCTCTGATGAATTTGCAGCTGGGATGCAGAGTGCAAGGACCTGTCAAACAATGTAACAGTTCCCTGATGCGATCTGAAGCACGTTTCCACTGTGCGGTGCTACTGCTATGCTAGCAGAACTCATTTTAAACTATATACCCCATAGAAAATTCTGTAGGATACATAACCATGCAAGGACAGTGCTGTGCCTAAATTATGAAATGAAGCAATGCAATGCAGCAGGAGAAATGAAATGGAGAAGAATGACGAGGTACACCAATTCCCTCAACTCTTTTCTTCCTTTTTCACTGAGTCCTGCAGTCCTCAATAGTACCAGACTCTCCTCTCCTGCCACCCTAACCCAGTCTGGGAAGCTGACTGACAAAATTGCTTTTGTGCTATAATCAATGTCTACTGCTAAAAAAGTCACAAGCTCTCTAGGCTCACACCAACCATTAGGAAATGATCTGGTTTTAATACTTAAATTAAATAATGACTTATTCATTTATGTGAAATTTATTACTTTATATTTGAGATATAAGCACTAAATTTACTTAAGTAATGGTTTATTAATTTTTAAAAATTGCTTGAAAGAGTAACAAATTCCACATGTAATTTAAATAATTTAATTCCTTAAATGAGTAATTTTTTTCCTTTACTTTTTGAAAGGTGTAAGAAACTCACTGCTGTGTCAGGCTGGGAAGTAGCTTTTACCTTTTAAAAAATAAACCTGTGAATCAGAAAAGTTTAAATATTAAAATCAGTCTGCCATCATGATCTCCTCAAAACAGGGAATAACAAACTATGTATAATACATATTACTCTATAAGACGCTATTTTTAAGTGAAAATATCAACTTTATTTTGTTTACATGATACCCTAATAACTAAATAATACTTTATTTTTTGCTGATAGAGAAAACTATAACATGGAAAAGTTTTAGATATCTATAACTGGAGAAGCAGAGAGTAGAATGCTTAACTCTGTATTCTGCCCATGTCACTGTTTGGTTTAAAGGTGGCCTATGGGATGAAAATATGGCAAAAAGCAAGAGAATAAATCTCCTTTCCTCAAGAGAGCTTGTTGCCTTGAACACTATTTGAAGATCCTGTCTACCCCATTCCCCACTCTGCCCCGCTGTTCATGCACACAGCCATATTGCCATCTCAAAAACATGGACCTGGAAAAATATAGAGAAGGGCAACATGGATGATCAAAGTTATGAAACATTTTCCTTATGAAGAAAGAATTCTTCTTCTAAGGCAGAATTGAGTTAAGTAGGCATTTTCAGCCTGGGAAAGAGATAAACTGAGAAGGATATGACAAAGACCTATAAAATTATGAATGTCATGAAGGAGGTGAATACTTGAAAGAAACCATGGGGCGTCATGTGAAAACAGCAGAGTGGAGGTTCAAAACAGAAAAAAAAGTGTTGCTTCTTCACATAGTTGTGAACCTTCTGTCCATAGGACATTATAGATAGTTAAAAGTTGGAATCGGAAAGTAGCTGGACAAATTCCTGGAAGCAAAATCTGCAGATTAAATACAAAGATACCATGTCTGACTCAGAAAACCCCTGAATCACTGGACACTAACAGAATACTATAGAATTCTTCTGTTCTGACCCAGGCATCTCCTGCGGCTCCCTGTCCGAAATGGGACACTGGTCTGAACGAACCTTTGGTCTGATCCATAAAGCCATCCTCCTGGAATATGGGAACAACTCATTCTTTCAATGGTGCTCAGCTTGGTGATATGACATGTGGAGCTAATATCACCCGTTTGGAGGCAGAAGAAACAGTGGCTAGATTTACCTCACAAGAGGCAAAGTAAGATCCAGATAGTGTCTTACCCTTCCAGTGCCTTGCAATGCCTTGCATTAGCACATACACAAAGTCAATTTCTAGAGAAATGTATTAGAAATGAAAAATAGATTAAAAAAAAAATTGCTGAACCAGCCGCAGTGTTATTTGGCAAAATCATCTGTACTTCTTCTTGTACACAAACAAAAACTTCTTTTTCTGTTTAACAGTGCCAGTAAACATGACTGGAGCTATAGACAAGAGCCCACATGCTGCTTTTACTCATCATTATTTGAATTGAGATCGTAGACTAAATTACTCAAGTCCTAGTAGTTTACTAGTACCTTCCAGCAATTCCCCCTGTGCTTCAGAGGGCCCATGTAACTTCTCATTATACAGCATGGAAGAATCAACAAGAACAAAGACTCACAGGATATACCACTGAAAGGCATGCTAATGCAGATGGAAAGGGGCGAGAGGAGGTATAAATGATAACACAGGGATGCAGAAGTGTTTTCACATCTTTGCTAGGTTACTCACAGCCAGACTAGACTAACGTGGAAATCCCTACAGGGGAGACAAATAGGGGAGTCAGATATTGGAACTAACTTTAATGTAAGAATTATAGATACATTAATTCTCAGAAAACACCACAGAAGCTTTATCCTGGTGGCTAGATGTAATTTTCTGCCAAATCTATAAATCCAAAAGTTAAAGGCTACCTGGTCTGATCCTAAAGATTTGGGCAAATTAAACTAGTCAGAGCTCGTTTGCTTAGGAAGCAGAGAGCAGACTGGCATAAGAAAAATGGCAATGAAGAGCAGGTTAAATAAAGCTAAATAATGTAAGGTTTGCATTGCAAAGGTAGTTCATGATGACAATGTCATGCATGCTTTCCAGCCCATTCTTTGAACTTGCAGGCGCAAATACAGTGTGCAAGTAAGAACCTTAGTAAGGGCTTACACACTAAGAAAAGGAGGCATCCATCATTTTAGGAGCTGTACTGAAGCCCAATCTGTGTTATGTGATTTCCAGAGTAAAATCATACCAATATAATATAAAATATGAAAACTAGATGGAATTCTGTCTTCCACATGTTAGAGCACCTGGGCGAAAGAAAGCCATTCCATTTTGCAGTATGATGGGAAGTCAAAGGATTAATGCTAATACTATAACAACAGATACTCACAAAAAATGTGTGCATTATCAGTCTGCCCATTCCCCTCAAACTCCTAAAACAGCAGTCAGGAAAGCACCAGTTTGAAAAGAATGAATGGCATTTGTACTGTGTTTTTGGCTGGTAGCACAGTGTCCAGGTAGTGAGACAATGACAAATTCCATCACATGCTGCTGGGAAAGAATTATACACATTGAAGTCAGCCTGGACTAGTGTTCCAGCATTTTCTAGCAACCTGCAGATCTTGTGCATATCAGTTTTAATTGCAGGTGCCTTTTGCCAGGAGCTTAGAAACAAATGATATGAACAAATTACATGGTGCAATCTAACCTTCATCCCTTCAGTAAGTATGGCTCACCATGATTCCAAAATCAAACAAACAATTAACATGTTGAATTTTAAGTCAATTATATCCAGCTAATCTCCAATTACCTGTCTACTTTTTCTAGTTTAGTTAGGTGAAGTATATAAAATTTAAAGAGCTCTAGAAAAAAATTTTAAGGAGCACTAAAGAGAAGTGTGCTTTTATGTTAAAGTCATTCCTGTGAACACCTGTGAACTGTTGAGTTTAATTGGGCTACATCTGCTGCTGATTTTGTGAGTTCTGACTGATTATCTGTCCTTATTCTGTATTGAGTTGTCTCTTTCTTTTTTTCTTTCCATATTTCCTTTTGGGGTACAGTTATATGGAATGACACACCTGAGAAATGAGCAATCTAAAAAAATCTGCAAGCTGTGTAAGAGGTGGTACTTCTCTAATCGAGACACTCAAAAGGCAGACAAATTTGCAGTGTTAGACCAGATCTTCATCTTCTCCACCAACTTAGTTATTATGATTTCAATGAGAATAACACTGGCCAAGGTGTCGTTATAGTGACCTCCCAGAGATGAATAGTAATGGAAACTCAAATCTATATACAACAAAAACATCCAAGGGGAAGAACAGCTTCCAGGTGAAACATTGCTTCCCCACAATGTACATACAAGACTTTTACTGCTTTCTTTAGGAGTTTCATGGATTCACTTAACTAAGACACTCTGACATCGCAGGAGACGGACACAAGGCCAAATCGTATCCTGAAACATACTTGGTGCCTGCCCCTTGTATGCAGTGTGAACTATATTGATTCACTGTGGCAAAAATCAGTGGAAAAATTCCAACTGACTTCCTAGAGCAGGATTTTAGCGTATCTTTATAAGCCAGAGCAGCAGTCAATCACTATTCTCTCAAAGGATTTGGAAGTAGAGAAAAAGAGGAGAGAGAATACCACAAGACTCTATGTATATTATTATAACCTGGTAGCTTGAAGACTCATGTAGTAAATGGGAAACTGAGGTTCCTTGTCCTTCTCGGCATGAGGCAGTTTGAACTGATATTCTCCACATCTCTAGAGAGCACCGTGGTCAGTCAGCTGAGCGCTATACCAGATATGGTCTTCTCTACGCGACTCGAAGCCATGCCACAGGCAGATACACCGGAATGACTCTATGAATTTAAGCTTTAATCATCAGTGGTTTCCCAAGCACGAGAATAGAGAAACTCATGCAACTTGGGAAAAATGAAAAAAAGACACAAGAGGAAAATCAAAAGGTAAGGGTCACATAGATATTAAGAACGAGAATTTTGAAAGCATTCAGTGTTTGTTTAAATCTGTGTCCACTGAAATTAAGGACACTTTTACCACTGATATTTAATGTAGCACTGAATGCTTTTGAAAAGCGTACTTCAACTATCATATCTATTTATTTGAGGAAAGGTGATAGAAAGCCCTCAGGCAAATAGGAAATAAGTGCTTTATCAGAAAGGGCGGACATTACTTTTTGCACTATTTAAATAGGGAGGTGGGAGAGAAGCAGGAAACTAAAAGTTGTTGCTCTTTCTAAGGGCAGCAGATCTGGGGCCAAGGGAGTTCAGTTCCCCCCTGGCAGGAGTTCAAGGGAGGAGAAATTAGTGCTAAAATATCAGAATATTTTATTAGTTATTTGTTTTCAGAACATAGAAGAGTTCAGTTTACCTGCAATACAGAAAACCAAAAAGCAGACTATTTTCCTTTTCCCAGAAACCTCATCTAAAACATTATTGTTCTCTAGAAGTTTTCTGACCTGTCTGCAAAAGTCATCTTGGACTCCATCTGCTTAAGTAAACTCTTAATTCTTCCTCAGTGCCTCTTTTTTGTATTTGAGAAACTTCTAATCTAAAGCTGATCTTTAAGGACTATATTGTCTTAGTATGTGAGCTGTAACTATTAAGATGAGCAACATAGCTTTGAGAACAGTTTTCCAGAGGAGAGAGGACAGAGAAAGAAATGGGGAGGAGAGAAGAAGGATACATGCAATTTATCCAAGGAAAAAAAAAAGTTTTCTTTTGTTTCAAAATAATATGTAATTTTGATTTTTTAATAAAAAATCTTCTATTAAGAACCTTTCTTTGCTTGCTTGTTTGTTTTAAACTCATTAGCAATATTCAAATCTGAGGAGAAAAACATTCACCTTAGGGTCAAGAATATGCTGAACCAAAATGATTTTTAAAAGATATTTTGTTTACTCAAAATGTAAAGATACCCACATTCGCAGCCACCACATCTTGTCAGAGCTCTTTCTGATCTTATATTCTCTTTATCAAATTGAACCAAGATTGTGGGGTTTTATTTTTTACTGTTTTCTAATTACCAGAAGCCTCAAAATTTAGCTAGCATGCAACTGTGCTGGAACACAGAAACCTGCAGAAAAGGGTGGAACAAAATTTCTCGGAAAAGCCATGTGTTTAAAATCACATAGACACCATAATGACTTTCTGGAAGTGGGTAAAGGAAAGTCTCCCTCTACTCCTGTCTGTGAAGAATTCAAATATAATGCTTATATCTTGTTATTTCGTTATATTCCTAAGCATCATTTGTCATAGCAATTGATTTTCCATAAGAGAGGGAAAAATATTAGACGTTCTCATAGCTAGAAATTTTTTAAGTTAGATGTGATCTGTTCTCAAATTTCAAAGTGAGATTTTCTCTTTTTTTTCCTAAAAAAAAAAAAAAGACAATATAACAAAATGCTTATCATTGGGAAGGATAACTAAAAAGCCAAGAAATTACCTTTTACTTGACTTGTGCTTTGGGAAGATGCTGAAAACACTAATTAGTCATTAACATGGGTCAATTTGTAGCCTTAATGCCTTAGAGACAAAAGCCTGTCAACTGTTATTATTATTTGTATAATAATAGTGCTACAAGTCCCCAGTTCAGGCTGGCTCTGTGCTAGAAACTGCAAAAACACATAACTTTAAAAAATCTTGCTCAAAAAATCTTACATCATAAAATTAGACAGTAATAAGTGACGGCAATGAAAGGGGCAGTATGCAGGACAAGACAGTGTTTCTTAGAGTTTGCCGTGAAACCTCTATAAACACTGAAGCCACTAATATCTCCAGACAGACCAGTGGGTTAGGTCAGTCAAAAGTCCTACGGTTTCCTTTCATTCAAACTTTTTCCATATTCCAGAAAGTAAGTGATTCTTAAGCAAATGTATATGGAGTGCTGGCTAATTACAACCTTTCACAATAGAAAATAACTGGATCCACTCCAATCCAATAATTTGTGAAAAAGGAAGCATTCTAGGCTGACTTGTGCATATGAAAGAAACGTTGCGGGGAGGGTTGTTTGTTTTTTGTGTTTTGTTTTTTTTTTCTAATATCCAGTTGTGTCCCTTCTTGCAGCCTGGGTCATCATCACACAAATCATGTCTTCTGGGGAAGTATTTTTAGAACTACTAGTAGGAAAATAACCCTTCTGCCTGAAACAAACAAATAAGGAATCCTGTCAAATTTGACAATCTGCATGAAACAGAGCTGTATGGTGGAAAACAATACCAAATTGAAAGGAAAATAAAAATAAAATAGTTAATGTGAGGAAAGGGATTGTACAGGTTTCCTATAGCTTTACACAGTAAAGCCTTTGTTGAAACAAGAACTGCTTTATTCTTTACAATAAAAATGCCAATTCTGTAGTATTATGAAGCTAAACAAATGGCTTTTAGCAAGTGAATAGACCACGAAATAAAACAAAATAAGTAAAGGAATAGCTCTTGAGTTTGGAATTTGCCTTTTTGTTGACTGATTCAACATTACCTATGGTCATTTCTAAAATTATTTTAATTAAATTCAAATACTTTCTACTAGAGCAGATTGGGGATTTTCTGTCAAAGTAAAGTGTTACCAACCCCAAGGTTCAAAAAACCTGAGTGAAATCTGTTATCTGCCCAAACTGTTAGATTTTTTCTTAAGGTTATCTGTACATTTTTCCCTAGCTAACTTTTTCAAAATCCCCTGGTCATCTCCAGACTCTGTTGCTGATTCTTCCAAATTTATAAGCTAAACTGAGTTTAACATTCACTGAAAAAGTTCTCACTCTTTGCATCATATTATAGAGCATCACCCAGAGCTTCACCCAAAACAACAACTGAGAGGAACCGCTGTCCTGTATCTGCCTATTTCTTCCCCAGCTCCCCTACATTAATTATGCTCCTGTATCACCATCCAAATCACCATCTCTTCCCCAGCTTAGCAGTGAAACATCTACCTCCTGTTAGTCTTTTTTTTTTAATTTCCTTTTCACCTTTTTATCCTGGAGTTAATCACCCATCTCTTCCAAATTGGTATTTCAGAGAAAGAGAAGGAGAGAGAAGGCAGACTGCATCCATCAGGTTCTTTCTGTTCCCTCCTTCTCTTTTGTGAGAATAGCATTAAACAATGTTTCTCTCCCTTCCATTTCCCCAAAATACCTCTCAAAGGCTGAGGGGGGGGGAAGGAAAAAAGTTGCCTGCTCTTCCATGCAAGCTGTGGAAGCAGCCAAGAATTAGCATATTTGCCTTAAAACAAAGATTGTTGACAATAAACTGTCAACAAATTGGTGTTTGTTTAGTGTTCTGGATGTGCACAGATACAGTTCTCAGGCCAACACATGCTCTCATGTTGTGAGATAGCACTGTTTTCATGTATCTACCTCTTTTGCCAAGAGTTCTTCCAGGACATCTCTACCACTCTCCGTAGCCTTAAAGTCACTTCTGTGTGGAGCTATTTTCTCCAGCAATACAAAAAAATATCCTTCACAATACTATCACAAAATCTATTTACCGCTTCAGGCAGGAGTTTAAGTCTCAGGTACAACATTTCTATACAGATATTCTACATGCAATACAGTTAATCTTTGATTAATGTACATCTTAGCCCTTTGTCTGAAGACCTTCCTCAGATGCTGTCTGTGATCTTTATCTCTTTCCCACATCAGACTTACCAGTTGCCAATATCGCCTCAGCAGCTTGTCACTTGAACAACTTTCCCATACTCTTTTGTGTCTCCACCACTCTTCAGCGCTGAAAAATCAACACGCAAAACTGATGTCTTGGCTTTCATTCATTCTCTGAATTCAACCCCGGAAAAGATTTCTGCTGCTCATCTAAGCCAAGACTTCTCCTTCTGCACATCAGTAGGAGTGTGCTGTTTTCTCTAGCTTTTGCTGTCTTCATCTCAATGCCTATAGGCAAACACCTCTGTTCCTTTATCAGTTCTGCCCAGAAGTCTCATGGTACCCTTGGTCTCACCAGGGATTTCTCATCAGGCCTTAGCTGATTCCTCAAGAAAACAATTTCTTTAGTGTGATGGAAGTTTTTCACTATAAAAAGGGCAAACTGAGAGACCCAGTAGTGAGAAAAGAAATTATTACCTTGGTAAAATGAGCTGAGTTTCAGTGTAGATCTATGGCTGGGCTTTGTCAAAGAAAGGAATTTGGTTACCTTATTTTATAGAAAAGTTAATTATTCTAAAAATGTGTAATAGTTATGGCAAGGTATTCTGGTAAAAAGAAAAAAAATAGGGCAAGGGATTATTGTCATTATAAAAAGAGACAGTTGAAGAGCAACTACATAATTAAAAGAAACTATCTAGTAAATCACATATCTTTCATTAATTTAATTCTGTTGGGTCATATTTCCCACTGATTCATGAATGATCAGAATATTTGTGTAAAACTGTCAGCTTGAAACAAAACATACTAAAACTGCTCATCATATTGTCAATAAAAAGATTGTCATTGCCTCTCTTTACTCACATAGTCTATACCATTGTTCACTGAAATTTACTGAATCACAAATGTTAATATATTTATCCTCATAAATTATTTTATGAATACAGAACATAGACTCAATGGCCCAGACAAGAGTGTAAGTTGCCAAATCATGAACTCAGCAAATATGTGATTCTAAGGCAGCCAGAATCATTTGTAATTTTTCTCTAACTCTTCCAATAATTTACATAAAACCGTGACAAAATGACAAAAAGAAGGTCTGACATATCTTACCAGTTCTTTTTGTCATTCTCCTGTAGGAGGATTATTGAAATCGCTTTGGAATAGTAAGGATTTGAACCCAACAGCTCCCTTATCTTGGATGAGTCTCCTCTCTGCTGTGCTGCTACATGAAAAGAGCACTGGGTGGGGAGAAGAGCAGGAACTCTCATTGTTGCATCTGCTTTTTGAATGGAGACCTTTCGTCTGTGCTTCAACAAAAAGTACCCAAAATAAATCTATCAGTTCAGAAGAGACATTTTGCATGGCCCTAAATAATTTGCTTGAGATAAGCCTGGCTGTTCCTCTTACTGTGATACTTGACTGACAAGAAAATCCTTCTTCTCTAGCTCTGCTGAAATATTTTATCCATCTCTTTGGTCCCTAACACAATGTAGCTTACGCTTTTTAAAAAAAAAAAAAAAAACTCTTCAAGATGGGAATTATGTCTTCTTGTACACTGGTAAATCCATTGCATAATAGGTTTATAGTCTTTATGGGGCTCCTTAGAATTGCTATTCTAAAAAACAATATTAAGGAGATTTTCCAGGTTTTTCAAGGCAGGAAAACCTATCACCCTGTGCTTGTTTAGTGGAGCCCCATGCTTGACTGAGGCTAGGACCACTATCTTAAAATTACATCAGTAACAGTAGTAATAATGAGAATATTTCAAAATCTTATTTATGAGCAAAATTATCATAAACCTGAAAGAAACATCCATGTTAAAAATATTCACACGCAATATGGTAAAGATTTCAAGGAAGAAAAACAGAAGAGGACTTCAGCCTAATTGTCATAGTTGTTTTTTCCCACATGTGAGAAGATTTTGAATGGCGCTAGTTTAAGAGCAGTCTCAACTACAATTAAAGAAAAATGTTAATTGCAAAGAAGCAGCAGAATATCTTCATAATAGGTGAATATTATTATATAAACACATTACTCTGGTTCTGATCTGGCATAGTAGCTAATAGCGACTAGAAATAATTATAGCCTGAGATGCTTGCGGGTAGACAGTGACCTCATTAATCACTGTGATGGAGACACTGGTAGCTCCCTGCAGTGAGTCATTATAGAAGTGCATCAAATAACAAACAATGACAGCTAGCTAGTAGTGAGTGAAGTCTGACAGATGGTCAATAAATTCAGAACTGACACATTTTTGTAACTAAAAGGTAGATTTGAAGGTTTTGGGGGTTCTGACAGTGCTTCTCCAGAGCATCCAATCTGGCTCATAGATGTGAACACCCAGTCCAAGCCCTTTAAATGTAAAGGAAAGCATACAAACCAAATCCCTCAGAGAGTAATCGAACCACAATATGCACAAGTTTCTAAATACCAGTGACACTTACTAGTTCACTACCGTTAGGAATGCTGCATCATTTCTAGTCTGCCACCACACCACGCTGTGTAACACCACAAAGCATTTTATGCTAATGTGATGAGACATCACACAGTTTGATATGATGTGGAACAACACAGTGGTGAAAACTTATGGACCAACGTAATTACTTTCAGACAAGAATTATTAACTCAGCTGGCAGAACTCTGATCTAAATGTGCACGATCTGAGGATAAATAAATAGATTAGATAGATTTACTGAGAACAATTTGCAAGAATGGATATTCCATTGTGTCTGACTTTGCGCACGGCTCTATTTAAAGTGCTTCTCCATATACAATAATACATACATGTATTAATCTCCCTCTTGCCCTTTTCAAGCCTGACGTCTTTTATTAATATTTGCTTGTTTTCTTGGTTTTGCCCTTTATAATTAATTAAAACAAACATTTTGGGGTGCGTTTGTTTTTTTAAGTAGCTGACTTGGCTAACATTGTGTTAATGAAATAACTCTCTTTGGAAAGAGCATTATTGAAAGCATAATCACAAAACTGGTAATTAAAAATAGATGTCTAAGTCCTCAGCAAGAATAAAGCAGTTTTAACCCTGGAATAGAACCAGTTTCCGCTTCTGGAAGATGGTCCCTGGAGTCTTCATGACCCGTTTATTGAGGGAGTTATACTGGACCAGGGAAAACAAGAGAAAATTTGCAAAATGTGCTTGCGAATAACAGCACTTGCCAATTAATTTGGCTCATATTTGCCTGGCTTGTTTTTTTGCAAGAATTCAAGAGAACAAGATTTTATTCAAAACACAAAAAGCAAAAGTGCAGAGAAGATTTTTGAAGGCACAAAAATGCAAGTGAACATATGAATATAGGATTTGTGAAAGGCAGGGCAAAGGAAAGGGAAGGAAGAAGGTTGCTGTGTAAGAGAAGGAGGCCGAAGTAAACAATGAGCAGCAGTAGCGGAAAATAGAAGTCATGGAGTGAAGTGTCACCACCACAAGAATTCACAGGGCCCCATATCCTGGAAGACACTGAGGACCAAGGATGCATCTGGTAATTCTGCTCATTACCTGAACACAGCTAAGCACTGACAGAATAGACGACCTTTGAGGTTTGTTTGATTTGGAATACTTAGCAGAGCAGTAAGGCGTTGTTCTCTAAAAGCCTAAAGAAGAGACCTGGCACTAACACATTCAGTATGAGACAAAGACCACTGTGCACATTCTCGCTGTTAAGAGTAGTGAATAGCTGGTGACAGCATGACACTAAGTGAAGAGCAGAGTATTCAATCCATGCCCTTCTTTGGCAAATATATAAAAGTGACCAGTTGTTTATAGGAGGGAGGAACTACATAGCAGCTTTCTAAACACTCAAGGTGTTTAGCTCTAGCTACAGAAACAAGCAGATGAACAAAACACTCATCTAGCTCCAACTTTCTTATTAGAAATATGCTTAGTGTGAAATACTTCATGTGAATACGAAAGAGAAAATTGAATGAATTCTAGACAGCCAATAAATCTGCCTACGAGTTTCATCAGACGGAATGGCCCCGCTTGTTTTCTAAATCTGGGATTCGTGGAAGAGGATGTCCTGTGTTGAGCTAAGGAAAGCCAAAAATATTTCCAATATCCTACAGTTTCCTGTGCCTGTATATTACCTCTATCTGTAATTCCCTAAGCTCAAAGAACGATCTGCTCTAACTACTCTTAACAACAAGAATCAAAGCTGTAGGTTTTTTCTTCAGGCACAGTAGTTTAGAAGGTTTATTTCATCCCATCAAGGACCAAAAACATTGCTATGTGATGTAGGTAACCCATTCATGCAATTCAGAGAGAAAATTACAAATAACTTATAGTGAACTGTTCAGGAACAATTGATAGGCAGCAATTTGTTCAAACAAATGATTCACTCACCAGTTATGAATAATAACTAATCAGTGAAAATTATGACTTGAACTAGGATAATCCACAATCAGATAAAAGAATAAACTCACTGAAGCCATAATTGTAAGTAGAGAACCAAGAACAGAACCAGGTCTCCTGACAACCACTTATCACGCATTGTCACTAGCCCTTGCTGACTTCTTAAAAAAAGAAGTCCTTCAAATGTGTCTGCTTTTGAAAATCACTTCCTTGTTTCACATTGGTTGGGGGGGGGGGGTATATTATTTCTTTTTCCATTTGTTTCAGTTGAGAAAGGTTTCAGTAAGAACTGTTTGCTTTAAGGGAAGCAATATTTCAAAGCCAGAATAGACTAACGGACAGAAAAAAATTATGTTGCTTGTTTTTTGCTCACTAACTCTAGATTTTTCCTCTTAAAACACCTATTTCAAAAAAGAAAAAAGAAAAATAAATAAGTTGTTATCTTCCCTATTCTTGTCTCCCAGTAATGTTTTCATAGGCTATATTGCAAAACAACTGTAAATGATAGAGTGGTTAAGGATTTCTTCAAGCAGACTGTTATGAAAATGAGTTGACCTCGTCCCCTTTTGTCAATAAAATAGGATATTACCAAAAGGCGGCTTTTGCAATCACATCTGAATTGGTTTTCAGGCTTCACAGAAAGGTCGATTCAAACAGTGACAAACATCACCTTGGTAGGCACCACTGCCTACCTCCAATTTGGAAAAGCTTTTATTAGCTGACATTCAAGCTGAGGGTCAGCTTTTCAGCGTTTTTTTTTCCTCTGAGAGACTGAGGCATGAAAGCTCTTGAAATCTCCATTTACTTAATGAAAATAATATTACTGAATGAATGATAATCAAGTGATGTTTTCATTATGCCAAGCAATTTTCTGTCAGTATTTCAGTTCTCCTTAGTAGCACATATCTGTGAGGGTTACAACCTATAGGCTCTCACTCTTGCAAAGGACGTCTTAATCAGAATGGGAGGGTTAGTCGTTTAAATGTGCTACGGTAGTTATCTGCAGCTGTCTTTGTTGCTCTGCTTCCAAGCAGAAATTTATTTGTCATTTTCTTTTTTTGCTATTTGCCTTATTTCTGTAGAGCACAATGTCTTCTGTTACAACCAGCTTAAGGGAACTGAACTTTTCCATCAGATTCAGGGTCAAGCCAGGAACTTGGGCCAGCAGGTTGGGGTGGGATCAGCAAGGTATATAGCCAGGCACGGGCATAGCTGCAACACAGCTCGGGCAAGGAGCAGGGGGTGAGCGCTTCAGCTTAAATGCAGCTCCTGGGCAAAGTGAGACAAGGCCACTGCTTCCCACAGCTCTTTCTCATGCTGCCCTTTCCCCAGTAGGCTGACCCAAGGTTACAGCTGCACCACATCAGAGCTGGTCTGGAGCACCGGCAGCTAAACCCCTGGGAGTGGGGAGGAGGGGGAGAAGCTGTCGAGGTGCTCAGGGCCCTGACATCTGCATAGAAAAATACAATTTCTTCATTGCTCATTTCAGTTTCTATCTGGAAGTGAGAGATTTTGAAAGGATCTCTTTTCAACTATCTTTTAAGTCTGTTCACTTCACACTTCAAAAAGAAGTTATATTTAGTGGCCAGTGATCAGAGCTCACTCCACTTAGTGCTATTTATTCCTTATGATGATGTCAGGCTGAAGTTCTTCACTGTGAGAGTGTTTCAAACTAAGTCCATAGGACCAATTTTTTTTCCCCCCCCCCTAAATGTGAGCTAAGCCAAACAGAATGGTCTAAGAGATCATATACATCAGTGACCATCCTCTTCAAATTAACTTAGGGTTTAGGCCAACTTCTACCAAACAAGTGGGAGTAGAATTGGTCTACTGGCAGTGGGTTTCAAAAGTGAAGAAACCAGATGCTCAGTTTTGCCCTAGAAAGCTGTGTTTGGGATTCTTAAAGCTAATTAATACCAGATACACTTTAGCACAATAGTAGTGCCTGTTGCACATTTTTTTTCATTGGAGCATGTTAACATGTCACAGGCATGGAGCCGTTTGCATTTCATCAGCCTGTGAAAGCTACTCATCAGTATGTACCAATGAAATGAACATGGAGCAGGTAAGACACTTTTAGAAAGATATTGGTTATCTCAGACATTCATATGAAATGCACTAGAACCTAAGGAGGGTTATACAGGATCCTAGTGATGAAAATAGATATTTCTGTCATAAAAAGACCAAGAAAGAGCCAGGAACCACCAAGGGAAAATATGACCACTTGGCTGAGAGAATAAGTGATCAGCCTGATGGGACAGTCAAAGATGCCTGCTGTAAGTGCAAGAGCAGTTACTATACTACATCCAAGAGGATATATATAGGATATATATGAACTTGGGGATACATAAAAAAAGCAGAGGAGATGAAGTATAACTGTCATGACAGAACATGGATTCCTCATTGAAAAGAGCCACTGCAGATGAAACAGGACTATTCATCTTTTCTTTATTGTTCAGTTCAGCTTAAAAGTGAAGACTAAAGACCAGAGCTTGGGTGGAGTGTAGTAGTTAAGTGTTCTTTCTCTTCCGAAAATGTTTTTCATTTTATCTCATGAAAGTCTTTCTGAATCCAAGAAATTTTAATTTCATGAATCTTAATTTCATGCATAGAATTTAATAAATAAGATGTAATAATCATCTGTATTTTTATAACAGTTAATATTTTATAGGAATTATATTGTGTGAAAAAATTATTCATGAAAGCACTTAGATTGGGGTTAGTGGAAATCATTCATGAATTTGAATAGTTTGGTAAATAGTTCCACCCTAAAAAATATGAGAACACATTTCACAAAGACAAAACATTGAATTTCTACATATTAGTTTGATTTTTTGTTTTGAAATATTCACCCAGAAATGTCACTAAATATAATTTTTACAAGAAATAGAAGATGCCAAGAAACACCAAAAATTAATTGAAATCAACAGAAACGTTTTGTTCAGAGTACTATGATTTTTTTCCCCCATTTTTTAATTTTGTAAGAAATATAGAGGATTGTCTCATACCTTTTTCCAGAATTTTTAGCTCAGCTAAAAAATCGGTTACTCACACAGTTCTAGTTAAGACATAAAAAATACTTCATGAACATTATTAAATAAGTTCCAGCTTCTATAAAATCTTTATGTCATTCTGTTTCACAGAATGTTTTACAGTTTTAGTCTTAAGAAACAAAAGCTTATGAAGTGCTAGGTATGATAGCAGACTAAGATTCCTTTGTGAATTCAAGAACTAGTATAAGCCTCCTGACTTTTCCAGTGTATTTCAGTTTTGGAAACATTTTGTGAATTATATTAGTGCTAATCCACTGTGGGATAGCAGGATATAATAGAATATGAAGAGATGTAATTATGAAGAGAATATGAAGAGATGTTTTCTGTGTACAATGCAATAATTCCAAAATGCAAGTACTTCTGTTACAGACTTAGATATGCCTTACTCCAATAGCTTTAGAGGTATTCATGAACATAGAAATGTGCCATAATATAGGATATGGCAACATTACTGATGGCAGGGTAATGTAACGGTCTACCTATCACAAAAAAAATAAAAATAAAAAATAAACTAGTTCATTTTTCCAAGAATCCAGGCTAGCCTGTAAAGCAACCTTCAGCTCCATGAGTAAACTACTTCTAGTACGTGAGCTAATTTATTTAACGCTTGCTTGGATGTCTTTACAATACACTAGAGTTCACAGCATTGACATATCTACATGCTAGGATTGTTAGACTGGACTAAACAAACATTATTAATCAGACTAGGACTGGATTAGGTTTATTTAGGTACAGATACAGCAATTAAGTAGCCAGGCAAGTCATAAAAGGCTCAGTAAAGTATATGAAATGGTCAAAAAAACGTGGTGAGGTGCATTGCTTATTGTAGGTCAGGATGTTAAGAAGCATAACACATACATCATTTGGAGTGCTGGTCCAAGTTAAGCAGTTTTTCCTGGCTCATCCCTATCAATCTTGTGAGCCTTATGTTAAAAAAATCACACAGGCTACTTCTCCCAGAAGTACTAGCAACAAATACGGAAGTCAAAGGATTAGGGTAACTAATATGACTGACACTCTTAATGGGACACCTCCAGTGAACTTTGTCAAGGTCTTATTATTAAACCATGGATTAATTAGTTAATATTATACACCAGGGTAGGTGTTATTCATGGAAGCAAGGATGATATGTCTTGGGGATATATAATAGTTAGCAACAACGGTAAACAAGAAACGCTTTTTTGCAACTGTGGAAACCAACAGCTGGCAGTAGAGGTATCTCCAGGAGAACACCATCGGTGATGCTGCATTATCAGCTCTGTTGCCACCGCCAGTGTGCACCAGCCCTGTCAGCCGCTACTCAGAGCTGGGAGCTCACCAGACCATTTTGGCCAATCTCTGCTCATCACAATGCAATGTAATTTGGAAACAACCATATGGCAATAAACCTGGCTACACAGATACAGTATGGCCCCTTTATCACAATGTTATGAGAAGCTAAGAACATTATGTGACAAAAAGGGAGCAGACTGTCTAAGGTTGCCTTGCTGCTGCCTACATATATGAAATATGTTAGCGTAACATTTTGCTTTGCAACCTCAGAGAGATAAGTATCCTTTTTGAAACTGAATAAACAAATATTTCATTACTGTAGTCAGTTTTAATACACAAATCCTTCTATGTGTATGGTTAAAGAACTGATATGAGTCTGAGGAATGAAGCTGAAATACTTAGAGCCTACACAAAGGATTACAGACAGGGTTTCTTGTACAGTTAGACTGGTCACATTTTCTTCCACCGAAGAGACTGCTTACACCATTATCATGTATTTGGGAAAACTAAAGAAGTTAGGTTGACATCTTTAAAGCAGAAATATTTAAAGCTTGATAGAATCTGATGCATATACTACTCTTTTTTTTTTTCTTTTTTTGCCATGCACATCTGTCAGGAAGCTATAGTGTGCCTCTAATAACATAAACTAGCCTCTGTTTTCTCTTGTCTTTCAGTATTATGCTTAAAGTGCAGCTACCTGCTGAGACAATAAACATGACTTCCCATGACTTTTCAGTAAATGAAGCTCACTTCTGAGGCCCCAGGGTATAGCTAATCTAAAATATAGATATGAGGGCTGGAATTAGAAATTTCATGATCAGCCGAGTGTACTTATAGCAGCTAGATTTTGAAGGGGCATTCTTTCATCTATTAATTATGTTCCACTTCCCCCTCTCACCAATACCAGCGACTCATCATTTTACATATTTAATGGAACATGACTAAAAATACATCAGAAAATTAATCAGTATCTGTACTGTACCAAGGAATTTTCAGAGTTACAGTTTATTTCTTTCAGAAAGGCTGCTACTTCTTGGAAAAACTAGAAACAAAAGGAAAGGACTTGCAAAAAAAATTATTATGACAAGATAGCTGTAGGATATAACTGAAAATCAGTGTTCACTGCATAGCACAGTGCCATATATAAAGTAATTTCCCAGTTTTTTTCTGTATCTTTGGCTGCCTACTTTCTTGCATGCCATATATCACAATACAGATTTTTGCAAAGTAGATTACACAGCCAAGTCCCTTAGGCCTTGTCTTTAAAGTTAAAAAGATATAGCACTGGAGAGGGAGGAGTATACAGATTTGTTTTAGTGATATTTTAATTCTGTTGATCCCTCAAAATAAAGATTTCAAAGAAATAAACTCAAGCAAACAGGGTTTACTCTCAGGAAAACTTATTCTACTACTGTAATTTTCATGCTGGGCATATCAGAACCTAAGCATTTATTTAAAGGATGATGTTCTCCCCAAAATATATCTGTGAAAGGGCATTGTTTTAAAATATGAGCATTTTAAAATGTAGATGTTGATTGCTAACTGGGAGGAGAAAACAAACAAAGGTTAAAAAAAAGATTTGCTTATTTATTTAGAGATAGTTTTCGATCCTAAAATCCTCACTCCTCTGCACTAAGGAAAGTAGGATTTACAACTGCCTCTAGTGGAATTAAGGTTTATGGAACATAAAAACTTCAGGATCTTGCCCATGGTGGATTTTGTGCTTCAAACAGCGAAGTAGTGGCTGAATGTTTTTTAAAACAAAAAAAGCTGTGCTGACTTGCAGAATCTGTATCTTTTATAAATTCTGGCTAATATTATGAAATTATAACAATGAAATTTGCTGTATCATGAAATGCCTGGGTATATTCACTTTTGCTGAAAAGGCTACCAGCATGTATACAGCATGTCCTGAGTAGGGACAGTGGAAGATATTAATTATTGCACTTGGAATATGTTTTTGGAATTGATAGAAGATTTTTCTCTTACTTCTCTGATAGGAAAAAATCCTAAGGTAGGAGAAGGAAAAAGGCTATGAGATTTTGGTTGTACAAGATGGGAGGAAAGGGTGGGCACATTTATTTTTAGAACCAATGAAAGTTAAAGAAAACATGCTGAGAATGAAGAATTCTCTGGTTTACTAAACAAAGCATGACCTCAAGACTTACCTAGAAGGTATGACCACAATTCAATGAACACTGATGACGATTGGCATGGAAAGCAATATTTTTGCTAAATCTTTGTATTTCCTGTGATATAAAAAACAATATCCTTTAGAACCCCCCTAAAAGTCAGTTAGTCAGTGTCTTTGATTTCACTGACTACGTAATTCTGAAGAGTTAAATCATGCCCTAAACGCACATTTATTTATTTTTAAATCTAGAGCAACAGGTATGACACAAAGACTAAAACTTTCAAAAGTGTCTAAATTATTAAGGAGCCCAAAGATTCACCAAATATGTAACATAATGAAATATTATTTGGAAAAGATATTGGAGCTTCACCTTTCTGAGTGTACTAATCCTACCAAATAGCTCCAGATAGTTGTTCCCTTTTGCTTTCTCTACCCCTATGAATCTGTAATTATTTTATGCAAAGTGGAAGAGTTTCCAAAGCAGGAAGTCGAAAGATCCTTGCACCAAAAATCCTCTGGGCTTGGTGGTAAGAGATGTGCAAGACAGAGATGATCATATCCTCAGAATCTCCCAGCTAAGGAAGGACCAGAACTTGAGACAGCTGCTTTCTAGGTGAGCATCTTGGATATCTGCAAGACAAAAGACAAAACTGAACAAAAGAGAGAAGGACTACTCTTTCTACAGCACTATTTTGTGAAAAAAAGCTTCAGAAAAAAGGATGCATACCTCCAGAACAAAGTCACTTCAGGACAGAATATTAGTTATTGTATTTGGAAAATGCTACTGTGATCATGTTACAGAACACAAATTATATTGGTAAACTTCAGATCTGATAGAAAAACAATAGAGTATTTCAAGGACACACAAAAAGGTACATTGATCTGCTTCTGAAATCTATGAGTGCCTTACCTGTTCTGGGGTGTAGAAAAATGATAAAGCGTAATTTACCTCTGTATTCCTGGATAGTGCTCAGCAGAAATCAGGATGAAAATAACACATTAGCCTATGCTAATTCATACCCTTTTCAGGTATCAACATATAAAATATTTGATTAAATGATGATAAACATATAATGTATATTACCATTATTATTATTACGACCCAAATGACATAGATTTTTAATGTTTTTGATATGAATTGCCATCAGAAAGAGCCTTTTTTTAATGGGAAACCTAGTGTATTATTTCATTTATTGCTAAAATTTATTACAATAGTATACCGCAAGCTTGTTTTATAATAGTGATAATTAAACAAAATGTCAATCTTGTTATCTATTCCTAAATTGTTTGGAGGATAATGTCTAGGAAATTTACATCCCTGACGTGATTTCAGGTTTCACAGAATGATTTTACAGACGAAACAAAGAAACACATTATGAAACATGATTGTTTGGTTTGTCCACTTAAGCATGTAGCAGGAAACCCAACTGTAATCAGAGAGCTGTTGAATGTATGAAAGCATTATTTTCCCCTAGTAGGTAAGGCTTATAGTTCAATTTTTTTCTTTTTTTTTCTCCAGTTATGTTTCAGTGACCCCCCTCCTCCTTCACTCTTTCCCATTCAAAAATATTGTGTCTTCTATATACACCCTTAAATCTCTACATGCATATACAAATTGCCAAGGAAAGTGGAAACCAGAAACAGGAAAACCAGAGTAGTCTTTATAGCCTACCAAATATTTATATTTTCAATTATGTGGCATTATTGCATGAGATTTGTTGATGGGAGCTTTCTATTGATTTGAAAAGATATTAGATTTGTGTACATCTGCTACATTCATGTTTAATCAATTCCCTTTTCTTTTCTTTTTTCTTTTATTTTTTACTTTTGCAGTTTAAGTTTATGAGGATTTGTAGCCAGATTTTTTTTTTTTTTTGCACTTTAACCCAAAATATCAATGGAAACTTCTGTCAAAATTATTAAGCTTTAGATGCTATTCACCCTAAAGTATAAATCCATCTGCAGCCCCTACAGATTGATACATAGGATGTGTTACATTTTTTGTATTTTGTTAGGGAAGTTTCATTTGGCTTTATTTCAAAGTCTGCTTAAATAATCACTATATTGTCCCCTGTATTTGTTAAGAGAAAAAGCAAATACATAATTGCTTGTCATTTCTGAACAACTTATAAACTGTCTGTGATGTAAAGCCCACATCACTTAGGTGGATGAGACAGAGGTTAAGACTGAAATGCTTTAGTGAGATATATGAGAGGTTTCCACAGTGCTAAAGCTTGCCACTAGCTTAGGTTTAGCTGTGACTTACTGGTATGAACACTGACGTTTATGAAATAGTGTTACATGAATGTTTGTCAATGTTGTGGACTGTCTGTGTGGAAAAAAAAAAGTGAGAGAGTGAAAGAGAAGAGTCAGAAAGAATAAGGACAAATAAAGCACTAACTAAATATCCAATTACAGGCTAAAGACCATGGAGCTCTGGCAGGAGAAGATTAAGAGAATTTTGATCTTTTGAAATATGGGAACAGAATCTGGCATTCCCCACTGCAAAAGTGAGAAAATCTGAGTTGGTGAAGTAGACAATAAGAGTTTAAGGAGTCTAGGACTCAGCAGCTACAAAAAAATGATAGGATTTAGACTTTAAGCAAGAATCCAAATGAGTCTAACTTGAAGTGGCTATTTCCGGAGGCAATTTGAGCAACTGGTGATATAAGTATGAATTATACAGATGAGTTAAAAAATAAAATAATGTCTTTGACTTTATGTCCTGAAAATGCTGAAAACATGGAAGTTTCAAAGCTATCAGTAACTCTCCATTCATTTGTGGGCTATGAAGTAAAATGTTGATATTTTATTTAAGTAAATACAGTGAAAATTAGGTCTCAGTACTTGCACCCACCAATAAGGCCCAGTTTGTCCCCCCTAACTGAGATAAAAGAACTAACTGTGCCTCAAAAGGATTCAGCTAAAATCTTAATTGTCTCGTAGAGTTGACTATCTCTCTCCAGTGTCTACAGTAGAAACTAAGGCTTCTAGCTGTCCCTGCGGTCACTGCTCTGTGGTGCTGCTCCCCTGACGCCAAGGGCTCCTACCTGGTTGGCAGGACCTGGATGCTCCTGCCAACCTGATGACTGTCACCACTCTATCAGTTGTGCCAGTTCAACCGTTCATGTGACCCTGTGCTAAGACTGATCCATGCCGTGAATCCGGGATAAATATAGACTCACAGACTGATTTAGGTTGGAAGGTACCTCATAAATGTTTTCTCTCAAAAATAATTCCCTTTTCAACTAGTTCTGGTTTAGAGAGTGGCCACAGAAACAGCTGAATCACCACAAATGAAGCAGTAGTAATAAAAGGAGCTGGTGGCAGGGGGAAGGGCACGAAAGAGTATCTAGAACTAGCTCTGCTTCCTAGGAAATATCAAATACATCTGTTGGCAGACCTACCTGAGCATATAATTAGTTACTCAGTCATAATTTAGCACCTACTGTTTAAATAAGAAGAGGTATAGTATTACATATGTTGCCTTTGGCTAATAAGCACATGGCCCTCTGCTATGAATAGAAGTCATGACCACTTCCCCTATTACCATCCAAATGAGGCATACTTCTGCGTGCAAAGGCAGGTTTCATGGCTAAAATTTTGTTATGGCTATTTCTTATAAAATTTCATTTTGCAAACTGCTTTTAAAACCATTTAAATACCCATTAACTCTCAGTGCAGTATATAAATTAGAAAATTGCTGAAAACACTCAGTCCAATGAACAGTTCTCTATGGTCTTGGAAAGCGTGTGTTTCTAGTTAATCATCCAACGATATTACATTGCCTACTTTGTGTGGCTGGTGAGTCATTAATGAAGAAAAAAAATGAAATGGAGCCATAAAGGGACCCCTTTGACACACCCATGTTAATTATTCTCCCATGTGAGCATTTATTCACATAGATACTTTGAAATTTTTCATATGAATTGCAAGCACCATGTCACTGCATTTGATGATGTGCCTTTGAAGCCTTTCATTAAAGATATTATCATTCCTAATATTTTTTCTAATCTCAGAATAGAAATTCCTTACAACTTGGCCTTGCTTATATTGAAAAAAGATCAAAAATGCAATTTTATAATTTTGTGTTGACAAAAGTAACAGTTTTTGCAAATAATCTTGAAGGAAAAGGAGAGTCATATTGGCTTTAATTGTCAGTGGTTTCTTGAGATCATTTATTTGAAGACTGGTTGTATTCAAACAGCTTGGAAAACGAAAGAGCTTTACATGAGGAAATGAAAAAGCACAACAAATAACAGATGCTCTCAGCAGAATGGCATAGATATTACAGACCAAAAAGGTACTACATGTTTTGTGGATTGGAAAGCAGGTCACACTGCTGTCATTTCCATCAACAAAAAGAACAGAAAACCCAGACATTTTCTATCTTTAATCTTCAGGTTTTTTTAAAGAAGTGCCTCTGTTTTTTCAACGTTAAATTCTTTGGCAGCAACAGATTGTAAATATACCTCAGTCACTGAAGAAATGACCATTCTTTAAGGAATATATGCTTTGTTGTTCAGTAAAAGACCCATACCAGGTTTCCACGCAGCCAACCTGCACGTAACCACAGACAGTCACATATGCTGTTGCCGTTATACAGCTGCAAATACTCTCTTTTCTGACTTTCAATGCCAAGCTACTTTGTGCAGAGGGAGGCAAAGGGGTGAGAACAAGAACATGTACTTCAGTGATCAGAAACAGAAGGCTTTTCCCTAGGAACAGAAGAAATGCTAGATCTACCTCCTCCCCCCGGCCCCCCAAGCCCTCACATATTTACTGAGATTATAGGGAGAATTAGTAGATAAAAGGGAACACACTAGAAAATAAAAGAAATCCTCCCTATAGTTTTCTTTTGCCTGAAGGATGAATTGCTCCAGCGGATGGCCTCCCTGCCTTTTATGATGAGGTCAAGAAACTTGCTGTCACTACCACTGTTATGATTAATGATCCAGCTGGTAGTGACAGTAATCAAACCATAGTCTCTGGAGTACAGCCTGACTGCTAGTCTCCCAGCGGGCTGAGTCACTGCACTGGCAGGAGATCTGTCTTCTTCTGCTACAGGCATCCTCTCATGTCCTTCTTGAGGCAACGTTTCACGAAAGTACAGGGGAAACCAGAATGAGTCATAACTGTTAGGAAGGATAAAACATTAAATTAATTTAAAAAAATGAAAAAACCCTTTGTAACAATTGGAAAAATACTGCATAATGAATAATTAAACTATTAATAATATAATCCGCTTAAAAGCATAGAACTACTATGAGAGAAGATTAACAGCTTCCAGTGCAATGAAAACAGTATAAGGGAAGAAGCTGAGTTTCCATTTGCTTTCCCATTCTCCTTTTTGGTAATAGAGTTTCAGCATATTCACTTTAATTAAATTTTAATAAATGATCAGTAGTTGAGCACACAAATATATCTCTGTGTAAGGATTAGTAAGTAGAGGGTTAGCAAACAAATGTCACATTGGCTGAAGAATGGTAAGGATCAAAGGGTTAACTTTTGAAACTAGGATGATGGCAAAGTCTTTTGAAAACCAGAATGTGAAGACAGAATGCAGAAAAAGAGATGACAGTTGAAAAGAAAAAGACTGATAATAAGTTTATACAAAAATAACAATGGAAAAAAATATTAAAGCCAGCTACAGTCTCAGAAAACATTTTTGACTTCCATCTGGCTAAATGCTGTCTAAATTAATTCCTTGAACCACACAGAAGACACAGTACTAGAAACAGAAATAATGTTCTTGTGTCTAGTTAACAAGTCAACTCCTATTTTCTATTTCTAAGTATTTGAAGATGTCCCTCCAGGCCTACCCCATGGCATGAGTTTTAACACATCATGCTACCATGAGGGAGATGCGGGTGGAAGGCAAAGATGTACGTTGGCATTGGCAAGTGAAAAAGGAGCACATGCAGAAAATGTTATTGCATTTGTGGAGAGAACAAGTGACACATCACTGGAGGCAGCCTAACGGGCTGCAGGCTTCCCAGCCTGTCCAGAAATAGCTTTCAGTTTTGCTTGGCATGGCACAACTTAAATCTTGTAGACATGTAATCAGCCACACGTGCAGTTAGGTCCCTGGTCTGGCAGATGAACAGGGGGGAGCTGTATCAGGAGGGAGCCTGGCCGGTTGTGTGGAGGAGCTGGGGGAGCTGGATTAGGCAGGACAATGGGGTTTATTTATGGGAAAATATCTATCTTGTCTTGTTCTAACAAACTGGGTTTTAGACAGATGCTGCTCTGCAGGTATGATCTCTGTGGTCAGTGTAGGAAAGTCCTTATGCTGTGTAACTACCACTTCAATAAGCCATGACCCTGATCACTTGCCTTGAAATGGCAACAGTATATAATGAAAAAAAAAAAAGAATATAATAATGGAAATAATGGAAATAATAATAAATATAATAATGGAAAACCAATTAGTTTCTCATTATTGCATTTACCGTACTTGTCTTTGGATGAAAAAATGCAAGCCAGTTCCCGAATGCTTTAAACTCCCAGGCCTTAAAAAAAAAGAAAGAAAGAAAGAAAAAAAAAAGGAAAAAAAAAGAAAAAAGGTATGATATTCCTTAGCCCAAATCTCTAAGTGAAACACTGCCCTCCAAATGCACTTGTGTTCCAATTACCAGTTGAATAAGAAAAACAGATCTACAAACAATGTAGGCTCTGGTAGCTTTTACTATGCTTAAAAAAATAAGTGTGTGAGAGAGATTTCACTCTAATTTTAAGCTCTTTTATCACTGTTCAGAAAATAATTTTGTTCCCTCTCATAGTGTTTTACTTGAACAATCATCTACCGGATAGACATTGACTAGCTTGTCATAGAAGGGAAGAATGTATGTTTCACTTGAAATTAATCTAATCAGTAAAACATTCATGAAAAAGAGCTGAACCACATTTATTTGCAGCCGAGCACTAGCTCACAGAACTACATTTTAATCTCATTATAATATGACCTTCCAAAGTCTATTGCTCTTTTGCTTAGCCCTTTTTGGGAGAGGGATAGAGCAGAGGAATGGTTGTTTTGCTTTGTTCTTAACTTTAACTGTATTTAAGGCATGCAGAAGATGTGCAGAGTCAAGTATTTAGTTTGCCTGGATAAAATGTGGATGGGGAGGGGGTGAAAGCAGCAGCAATAATAAGCTTTAATATGGATATGAAAATAGCCTTCATAAAACAAGGATAAACAACATTACAGTCTAATTTACCCCCACATAAAATGCAAAATAGAACTCAGTATGTAATAAAACATTAGTATCTTTATTGCCAGTGTAATCTTAACTAATCATTTCTTACATTATTTCTACAGTTACAGTAATTCATCTGCATGAAACTTGACCGAATAAGGTTAGCCTTGCAATTGAAACCACACTGATTTTTCTTTCCCTTCTAATCACAGAATATTTCGTAAGCATTTGCACGCATTCCTAAGCTGGTCCCCGGCCGGATCAGCCTCTAGCCTACTCAGAATGTCAGCAAACCAAAACAGTTTTCTTCTGAACATCCCCTTCCTTTGTAATACATAAATGCAATCTTCTGGGGCTCTGTAATTATCCAAAATAAGCTTTACTGTTGCAAATTACTTCAGCACCCCTATGATTTATCTGTCGTAAACATACTTTATAATATTTATATTCCTATTAGAACCTCCACTAATAATGAACTGACAGTACATAAATATTTACATGATAGTACATGGACAAATGCTTGATGTCCTTATATTAGTTACATTTCTTGCTGTCCCTATCATATTTGGAAAAAACTAAACCTTGGCAATTTGCCGTGATCACAAAAATACCTTTGAAAATGGCTCAGAACATTAACAGAGCTTCACATTTGCCACACTTTTCTTTAAAAGAATGGCATTCCTTCATACTTATGCAGTCTGGGTTATTGCTTCTTCACATTATGCATCATTACTCTGAGTAGGTGTCTTATCAGCAGCTCCAGTTGTTGTGGAGACGATTGGAATTAAGCACTGGAAGCTTTTTATTTATCTTACATGCTTTATTCCTACAAGATTTTCAGCATATAAGCTTCTTTGTTCAGCTCAGAATTGGATACATTGCCAGGCATTGTAAAATTTACATCTTTCTTTTTTTTTGTATTTGTTCCTAAATTGGATTGAAAACAAAGTATAGTTTTAATTAAAGCTCTGCTTGACAATAGACAATTTTTCCATGCACTGGAATTTCTGATCAGCTGTGAGGATTTTGCAAAGGCCTAATAGGTGACATTCTCCACTAAGCCACAAGTATAACTCCAATATACTTACCTGTGCTAAGTGTCTGACTGACAATATTCACACACAGAAAACTGTAATAATGCTGTTGAAGCCTTGACTTAGCCAACAAAAGCCATGGAATTTAAAATGAAGGTTACTTTAAACTGTGTATGATATGTAATAACTCACAAGTTCAAAGGATAAATATAGAAGTTTAGAGAACCAAAAGAAAAGAAAGGGAAGAAGGAAGGAAGAGAAGGAAAAAAGAGAAGGAAGGGATAGAGACTCAGGTTTTGCCTTTCTTCATCAAATCTCTTTTATGTATCAGGGACCACTCATGAGGTTTGGCTGATTCTGTGTTACTTATACTGTAGATGACCAAAGGATGAAAAACAAAATCGAGCCTAATATACTTGTCAGATGCATGCATTATTTGGAAAAATTAAAAGTCTGTTAAACTGTCTAAATCCCATTCAATAAATGTTCCAGTTCCAAAGACTGACTGAGGCTTCTTTCCTACCCCAATACTTGCCCAGAGATGCCTGCGGTTCAAAATACAAATTTGCCATTGCCTGATGAAACTGAAGATGTTTGTTGTTTGTAGCAATTCCCCAAAATATTGTACTTTTCTAGAAGTAGTACTGTATGAGAAAAGTCCCAATACGTCATAGTCCCCATTGAGCAAAGGACCTATGGGAGTCCTTTGGGGAAGATCTAAAGCTTCTGTACAACATATTTCACTTGTAACATGTTTACATGCCAGTAACCTGGTGGACCGGCATTGCAGGGCCTAGTAATGCTCACTGGGAGAAGAGACGGAGAATGGAAGCAGCTCAGCCAGCATTCCACTTTGGGATGGGGGACAGAGAATATGAAAGAAATTAGCCAGCCAAGTATTACTACAAGTTGGCTAACTTCTAAGTACACTAAATTTTACTACCCTACCTGTCATAGAAGATGTCCCTTGAGAATGGCTGGACTTCCTACAAAGGCTCTTTCTATTGCTGAGTCATTCCACGTGCTAAAAGGAAAAATACTAATAAGACAAGAAGGTATTGAAATAAAATTTTCCATGTGAATGAGTTGATACAAAAGACCATAACAGCAAAGTGCATTCTATCACATGAGGAAAGAGTAAGATATTTTCTGAAGTATGGAAAGTTTTTTTCTGGTTTGTAACAACTGCCTGGTACCTTTCCTTTTTTTTTTTTTTTTTTTTTAAATGGGTTATTTCAAGAGTTGGTGCAGATAATAGCACCATAGACA
This sequence comes from Apteryx mantelli, assembly GCF_036417845.1. NCBI lineage: Eukaryota > Metazoa > Chordata > Aves > Apterygiformes > Apterygidae > Apteryx > Apteryx mantelli. Next base: position 39,326,283 of record NC_089978.1, read on the forward strand.
TTATCTTGCTGCTGTTTCAAATGGACAGACCTCTCTGTAGACACATAATCCCACTAAAGACGATGTCGCAGTGTCCAGAAAAGGGGTCTCTATATAGATGCCATTGCAAGAATGAAGGACAGGAAATCTCATTTTCTCTTTTCTTACTTTAATATAAATTTCATGTATTTTCAGTTTCATGTGTGTTTTAACAAAAAAAATTAAAGAATGTCAATGTTATGTAGGTAAAATGAACTCAGAACAGTGAAATAAGGAATAAACATAGCTTTACTACAGCTTTCCAGTTAAGAACAACCCTGGAAGTATTATACAGCAAAATAATATTATGACTTGGGAAATTCATTTTCAGTTAGCCACAGCACAAGCAAAAACAAAAGTACCTCCAAAAATCAGAAATACTTTCTAATCAAGCACAAAATGTCTATTGTTATTTATAGTATTTTAGATCATTAAAATACCTATATCTTGCTTCTGTAACTACTAGTTCATCACTTTTACAATACTGTCTTCATTTCTCTAGAAGGTTTGAGGATTTTTTTGTCTCTTCTCCAAAACTCTCCTTCTTCTGTCCACCTATTCTGCTATATTTAGCATAATTGCAAATATAGAAAAAGAGATTTACAGAAGACTAACAGGTATCTTATTGCTCCAGGTTTCATCTTCTGTTCAGACCAAACACCTTGTCTTTATAGAAAGTATCTTTTCAGGTAGGTATTGCATAAGTACTGAACGACCAGTGTCTAGGAAACAGAGAAACATAGAAATTGCTATAGTAGATTAGACACAGTCTGTTTAGTCCTATATCTTTTCTCTTGCAATGGCCTGTACCAAAGCAAAAAGACTCACAGAAGACATGTCATATAATCTACTTCATGTAAATCTCCTTGAATCCCAAACAACTGCCGATTGTTTTAAACCTAAAACAGGTAAGTGTTGTGGCCACCACTCCCATATATACATGGAAACAAAATTTTTTAGAGGGTGGAAAACTCTTTTTTTTTTCTCTCTCATATGGGGCTTTTCATTGGTCGAATGCAGTGAGAAAAGATATTAGATTACATTACAGATCAATCAGGTGCCAAACGTAATTTCTGAAATGGAGAATATTTTTAGATTGTATGACAGAAAAAAAATATGGCTCTAAAATGGGTAATCTTCTATTTCACTAAATGTACTTCCTGACCGAGACCTTGTACGCCAAGCTTCAGCCTGAAGCAAATTGTTATAGCCGAGCTATTAACTTCTAAAAATAGGGGGATGTAATGGAAACATTAAGAAACCCGCTATTGGGCACAACCACAGTCCAGGGGAGGATGAAACAACACTCCTTTATGCTTCCTTCTTTACCTCATCACAGTGGTGCAGTTTGTGGCATTGAACTGTGTCTGTGCCTAATGTGTTTTGTTTAGGTAGTTTCCTTTTAAACAGCAGCGTACGATGCTGGTATTTGATCTCTCCCTCTCTTGTTTTTAAAGTAACTTAATAGCAGCTAAATACTTCAGGTCAGGCTCTTGCCATTCATGCCTCAGTACGTGAAAAAGGTGCTGCTTGCTGGGGGAGAGAACAGAGCGGACCGGAGGACTGCAAGGCTGATCTGAAATTAAAATGCTTTGCAAAAGGAGCTTTTGCACTTTCACTTAAACCCATTTGAGAGACAGAACCATGGAGTGAACATTTTGTAACAAAACGTACAGCAGTGATTTACTTTTCTGTTGTGAAACACGCATTCTCCATGTTTTATTGTGGTGTGTAACATTTCCTATCATCTGCTATTTATTTTATATTCAACACTGTAAAACCAAAGCAGTAGTGACTCACACGCCAGCAGGTGGGTGCCCCTGTTCAGAGGCACTCCACGCTTTTCTGCCAAACCACTTAGCACATCTGTAGCCTTCAGTAAATCATTTTTAAAAGTAATATCGGTAATAAGAGTCAGAGAGCCTTGAAAGGTATGTGTGGTATGTGTTCTGCAAACAGGCTCTCAACAAAAATCCCCAGAGCTAGGAAAGACACTAAAAATCATCTCAAAGGAGCAGTAAAGAGTGGAGAAAATGGATCTTGGTATAGAGGACATGCTATTTATGGAGGTCAATCTGCATCAGCGACATAACATTTCAGGGCTATTCAGCTATAAACACATTCTCATGAGTCGTGCAGGGTTTTAAGGAAGAGATCAAAAGATGAGCACACAAAATGAGTGTGTATGAATGCTTCTTTCCCAAACCCTAACAGATTCCTTTTTTACTATGCCCACAGTGAGGTACATTTCAAACTGGGCAAAGGCAAGCTGGAAAACAGGCTTTAGCACTTCAGCAGAACTAACTAAATCAGTACACGCAGGACACAGAAAATGCATTTGTAAGGCAGGGATTTTCAATGCCAAGGAGACTTAGAAACTCACTCATGCACATGCTCCTAAACCACCTGGACATTTCAAAAATGGCTCCCAATACCCCTGCTGGGCAGAGTCCCAATTCTGCAAACATTTCACTGCAGGTGAATTCCTCTCTAGATATAAACACCCCGTTAAAAGCAAGTTAGTCATTTGGACTGTGTATGGCACAGGAGGCCTGCCCTTACAAACAAGCATAAAGAACTACACAATTCAGAATTGCTAAAATCAATACAGGACTTCTTAGAGCATTTTGCTTGCTTGTGAGGACAAGAGATTAGATTTTCAGAGCTTAAATGCCTAACTCTATTTGAAACCCACTTCCAAACCTATCTCAATCCCTTTGGTAACACTTTGCTTATTTGACAAGCAGGGTAAATCACTTGTCATACCAGACCCTTCTGTGTGTTGCTTTTTTTTTTGTTCTTTTTTCCCCTTCAAAGGCCTTTCTGGCTTCTGAAACAGTGTTTTCTGGACAGTTTGTAGCTTCTAAGAGCATTTGTTCCTGATTGCAACCGTACTATGCTTCCAATCACCCAGTGAGCTCAGCAAGACTGCCCCATTCACCTGCCCGGGAGCAGGATGCCATGCAGACACAGACCAGAAACAGCATGTAACTGTAGTAAAAGCTTTTCTCTTGATTTCTGCCAGTATAGTTTAAACAGTACAGAGAACAGCCAAAAGAAAGTTCACAGTCCTGTTCAGTCTCAAGAATACAAATGTTTGTCTGTCTCCAGACCCTTTCTGTTTCTAGTCCCTGTTGGCACCAGGAAGTTCCAAGGAATCTAATAATGGAAGATCACTTCTTATACGTGACATGAAATTTGCAAAATCATAAAGTGATTTAGTTCATGCAAATATTTATCATTTCCTAAAATATGACAACTGTTGGCTTGGATATGGCAGCCCTCCATGTATCAGAAAGATTATATTCTGCAGAAACAGCTGCCTGTTTTTCTACTGTTTTAAGTGTTGAAATTACTTTGATTTTTTTTGAATGTTGAAATTACTTTGATTTTTTTAGCATTTTGTGGGCATTTTGTATGGGGCTACCTCTTACCTGCTAGTCCTGTGCTGTCTAAAAAGCAGAGCAGGTGCAAGAAAATATTTAAGTGTTTCAGGGGTTAGAAAACTAGAAATCCAGATCTGCTTCAGGAGCAGGAGTGTGATGAATCAGAGCCATGGAGTCCACAAAATAGTCCTGAAGACAAAACGTTTCAACAAAATAGAATAAACTTGAGAAAAATCCCAGAAATGCTGAAGAAATACCCAAAGAAAACAAGAAAGGGAAATGGAGAAACTAGAGAATCCAAACAATTTTAATATAAATGAAAAGTTCAGTTTATTTTTCAATAACTTCTAACCCAAAAGGCTTTATACAAATTACACAACATCTTCTAAATTAATCAATGATATAATTCCACAAGCCCAATTATAATGGACAGGTGTAAATCAGTTCATTTAAACTGGATGTAACTGATACAGCAGAGGTAATTCAATAAACCAAACCATAATTAAAAGAATATATATTTTTTTATAATAACAAATAATCATGGGTAGGCATGTCCTTAAGAGCAATGGATAGGCAGAAAAAAATGTAGAAAGCACTAAACCACTTTGTAGATCAGGAAGACCAAAACTACCTGTTATGTACTCACAAGAGAGCATTACAGTTTTGTGTGGCATGGGTATTCACCCAAGGTGCTGTTTGAGCACACAGGACATTGGTCCTTGTTAGTGCAGACAGAATTCATGCCATGTTCTTTTTTTTCCTCAAGTCCTCTCATGCGGCAGTGGCCGAGAAGATACAGGAGAACTGCATTTGTGTGCTGTTGTTGTTCATGATCACAGCAATAAAAGAGTTCACTCGATGCCAATTGCTTTCGCCCCGCAAACACAACACTGCCTTCAGTAAAAATTTGTTTAAAGGAGAAAAGAAACGCTCTGAAGAAGATCCTGGAGTAATATAATCATGAGAGAAATAAAAGACCCTTGAGACAAGAATTTCCTTCTGTTGGTTTGAAAAGGAAACAGTATTATCGTAAACATTTTACTTGGAAGAGAAAAGAGATGACAGCCTCATCTGATTTCAGCCTTACCTACAGCTAAACATTCAGCATTAGCAGTGATTTTACTATACTGGAATAGTCACTGTGTTAGCCATTATCAGCCAGATTTTGTTACTTCTGGTCCTCAAGGCATCTAAGGCATCTAAAAAGCCATGAGTCCTCACTACACCCTTCTTCTTTAATACAGATTTAGGCTTTAAGAAATTGCACGACTCTTCAAAACTTTGCAGTTTGTACCATCATTTACTCCTCTGCAAAATGAGTGTCACATGTGCAAAAACCACCCCCAATCCGGCCAGGCAAGGGATACTACCCTTTTTCTTTCACTGTCATTTTATATGTGGAAATGATATCAGCTATGTACCATCCTCATCCCTCCTGGTATCACTGGTCGTATCAGGTAGCTTCAGTGAATCCTTAATCAGGGTGGATCCCTCAAGTCCGTTTAGAAACTGATTCAGGTGCAGAAAGCAGTAGCCCAAGCACTAAGTGATCTTGCTTCCCATTTGGATGGCATGAGAGCACTTTAGGAGCGGTAGTCGGCTGCCTTTCCAATTTCAGACAACTTAGCTGATTTGATCAGGTCAGCTTTTTCAAAAAGCACCAAAGTGACTTTAGAGCACAAGCTGCATTGAAAGCAAATTAAACTTATCCTTTGATTCCACTTAGACCCTTTTGAAAAATCCCAGCTGTCTGAGATAAGTTCACACAAATTCGGGTGCTTGATTGTGACTTAATGTGTCTAAACACAATGCTTAGAAGTTGCTGAGCCTCATATTCTACACTCAGACAGTATCTTGTGCTGAAGTGCTTCAGGTGCCTATGGTACCTATATTTCTGCTACTAAAGTCACCCAGCCACCTACATAAGTAGGTGCATATATATGTTGGCATATATATTGGCCCACATATTGACATTGTTTTGCTGCTCAGAGCCCTGGCACTCCCTTATATGTGGGCAGAGGTTTAATCAGTCTTCTGCCTATTTTGCTCCCAGGGCTTGATATTAGTCTATGAATATTCATTGGGCAACCAAGAGAAAGAGAAAAGAAGTGATTGATTCATTGGCTTGGGGGTTCAAACTCTCACCTGGGATCCAGGAAATTAGATTCTTTGTGTTCTTTTGCATATGCAATTATTTATTTAAAAAAATAGAATAGCTCGGAGAAGAAATAACAAAATGATTCATTCTAATAGCCCACAGATTGGGACATTTTCCTGGGTTGTAGGAGGCCTGGATTTATGTTTCTGTAATAAACCACGCCACTGGGACTTCAAGATAGGACTCAGCCCTGTTCTGATGATTGCTATATCGGATATCCAAGGGTGTCCAGGGAAGTTCTTGCTTGCCTCCCAGGAGAAAGAGCTGGCCATAAGTACCTAATTCTAGAAAGTTCATAGCTGACAATCTGATGTCAAAGGAATTTCCCGGTGGGAAATCACTGTCTTCCTGTATTCCGGAGTTTGATGTCTGGCTGCCTTCAACTCTCAGGGGCTAGGTCTCTTTATTTTCAGCTTCTCTGAGCAACTAGCCTGCTCAAGTAGCTGACTCCTGGTTATTTATTTTTAAGATGATATCTCATCTCATCAACGTGGGCCAAAAATGCTTGTGGATTTGCAGGGATAGGAGGGTGCATTTTATTTTTTGCAAAGAATCTACTGAAATCTTGCGCCCAACATTATGAAAGAATGGTGTCTATGGCTCCTTACTTACTATCATAAGCATCTGCTTGCTTTTCGGAAATAACAAGTGCCCGGAATTTCCACTGAAATGCTCCCATTTTATTACTTCTGATTGACAATTATGGCCTCAGAGCACAAGGCCGGATTTCAGTATATCAGCAAAACATATTTTAGCACTTGGCAGAACTCAACAATCTGTTTACAGAAGAGCGTCCTAACCTCCCTCAAAATGCAGGGCGCAAGCTCAGCCAGCTCCCACAGTTTGAGTTCACAGAGCAAGCTGGCAGAACCACTATAATATTTCCAGCACAAGAATATGCTTAAAAGAAAGTCCAATTAGGTTTGCAACACAGGTGTTTTAATCTTGATGTAACAGAGATACAGATGGCCTTTCAAGACTGACATTATCTAGGTAAAAGGTGGATTTTTCTGGGTAACAAGTAGTTATCATGTGTTCCCCCAGCCAGTTTCAACAGAGAATGACATTCCTATCACCAAGCAGCACTTTTTTGCTAATACAGTCAGGCTCAAATCTGAATCTTTTGTTGCCTTTGATCAAAATGCCAACAAAAAAAATCACAGTTGTTAATGTTATTTCCATTAGGGTTAATAGTATTATCCTGTATATTATTATTCTAATTTGTAAAGGTTAAAGAATAAAATTTTATCATGCTAACAAGCATCTAATTCAGTAAGGAAATTTTTCTCATTAGAGTGCATTTAAAGATTTAGTGAAACTATTAGTGATTATTTTTCTGGAGCCCATAAAAATATCTTTTCCTGATAAAAAAAAAAAAAAATCAACTAAAGTTATATCAGCTCCTTCAGCATAAAAGCACCAAAGGATGAAAATGTAACACTATATGCAATAAAAAAGCTACTGTGTTCGGATAATATTGCAGAAGAAATCGAATATTGCTAAGCAAGGAATTGCACACCAGAAATCTCATATAAATTTAAATGAAAAGATCTGATGAGAGGCCTTTTAATCTAATGAAAACATATGAATTTGCAAAGGACAACATTTCTCATTTAAGCTATGAAATTTGATAAACTTCTCTCAGAAAGGTTTAGGTCTAATTGTATTTTCAAAAAATAATAGTTGACAGAGAAATGTAATAATCTTCTTGAAGAGAGTCAACAGAAAAAAAATTTAATTAAACCAGGATGTTGCTAAACAATAGAGAAAATAAGGTTGATAGGCTCCTTGTTTACCAAGCTAAAAACACATCCAGCAGAGCAGATATAGAAACATGGAATTTATTTGTTTTATCAGTACTGTTTCATCAGTATATCAAACGTTTAAGTGACTATTTTTTAAACATTCATTCTTCATGATTCTTCAAGTTTGACTATGTACAAACAATCCAACACATAACTATAAGCAACGTAACACTAAATAACTTCCTTCAGATGAACTTCTTTCAGTAACAGATATTCATATTAGTTAACTAGATGCTGTTTGGTAATGAATAGGACATTATTTTGCTTAATAGCAATGATATATGAAACACTTTATGTTTGCATAGTTCTATACATTTGGATGCTAAGGTCATTTCCTTAGGTTTTACGGCAAGGTTAAAAACCTGTTTCTAATTTATTATCCTGCTCTGAGCATATCTTAATAAAATGAATGCAGTAGCTTATAATACCTGCTGATTCTATAATACTATTCATCTTACTTTTTAAAATAAATTTACATTATGTGGTTTGTTCTTGATGAGGAAAAATTGTCTGAAGAAATGAACAGGTTTGTGTATGTATTACACTGACTATATGAATGCCTCCCTTATACTCAAACAGTGTGTTATCTGGGTTTCCTTAGATAAAAGGAAAATGGTGCTCCCTTTTACCATTTTAATGTACTATTTGAGTTGAAATTTTAACACATTTTTATAGTAAGTACAACATTGTCTAAAATGATGAAGTATATTTTGTTTGCTCCCAATCCACTATTATTTTGAAAATGTTTAAGGGTTATTTGGTTTTAAAAAACACATTTTAAAAAGCATAGGCATTATCCACTTTTGTTCTCTAAACTCTCTTAGAGCTGAGTTTGATTTCAAGCAGACTTCTGATACAATTAGCTATATAAGGTTTAAATATCAAAGAAAATTCCAGACTTATTCTCTTTGAATTATAGTCCAGGTCTGAAGAAAGTTTTAAAGGACTTAGCTCATTGGAAGTCATTATGCTTTTCATGGTCAGTCAGAACAAATGTTATTAAAATGAATATCTCAGTGAGATTCAATTATTTATCACAGCTTTTGCTTATAATGATACCACTTTCCTTTTTAAATCCTGACAAAATTTTTTATGAAATAATAGTTATTCACATGCTAGTATTATTTGACTTCAGGAAAGAAAAGAACAAGATTTTCCTTAGCCTCTTTTTTTTTTCTTTTGCTGTACTTTTTGAAGAGGGATTCAGGGGTTTTCAAAATTAGGTTTCCAGAAGGGGATGGAAGATTGGACTAATCTGAAATAAACTCTTTCTTCTGAATGCTGGACACATTGGGCTCAAATCTACAAAATTAACATTGACTTCAGCACTAGAGGAAAAGCATAGCCAACAAGCTCTGAGCATGTTATAGTGCAACAAGGTGCACATGCAGATTCCAGATGACAGAACTGAGAATGCCCAAGAATAAAATAACTGAAAATGTTTCTCCCAATTCAGTTTACAAATGACTTACTAAAAACAATTAATTAACATTTTTTTTTTATAAGCAGTATTCTTATAAGATTTTAAGTACTTTTAAAAATAAGAGATATTTTACCATCTCCATTTTCAGATAGGGAAAACAGTGTTAAAATATGTGTTATAAACTTCCTTTGCATTCTGGTACTCTTCACAAAACTTTAGTAAATGCCAAGATTTCCTACCTATTGCTGTTCATCAAAAGATGAGAGCAGCCCACTCTTTTTAGCAGAGACTGCTGCAGGCTGAGCTCCTAAGTTCCAACCTGTACAGTTCAGTGGGTTTTTTAGCAATGCCAGAAAATTATTCAGACACTTATTTATTTGCATGAACATAGATTTGTGCAAATGTTTTATCTAGAGATTTCATTCATAGAAGAAAACACAAGTTTGGGAAAAGTTATACATATTTTTGCTCAGTCTGTTTTTTTAGCACCCTTCTTGTATCCCACTCAGATGCAAATCTCCTCTCCTTAATGTGGCTTTTCTTTCCTTTCACCAAGATTTAGATCCTTAAATTAATAACACACTTTCTAACTGCACCTCCCCACACCCACAAAAATGCTTTTATCCTTCAGTGAGGAGAGGTGCAGCCTCTCTTGTTCTGATAATGACCCTGCTTGTCCTCGCCTGGCCTTGTTTGGCTAACTTTTCCACTTCCTAACATGTAAAGCATCATTTTTCACCCCATGAGGAAATGCTCAAGCAATATTTCAAAGCCTTTGCATCCACCAGTTTTCACATACCCATGTATGGCAGTTTGTATAACTGCTGAATTTGTCTGCTCAACACTCGCTGTATTTTCTGCTCTTCAACAACAATGTGAGACGAAAGCTGCCAGTCTGTCTTCTCTTGACTTCCATATTCTGCAGTAGTAGTACGGACCACAACACGGTTAAGAAGACCAGGGAGCAGACATCCAGCCAGACTTGGGAGTGACAGAAATACAGTTATTAATATAACTTTGTAGATTTTGTTGCCATCCAGAAGCCACTGAGAGTTGCTCAACCGAAAGCAAACTTTAAGGAAAGGACCTACCCTGTGACACAAGGGTGGGCAAGGAAGATTCATTTTGCAAATTATATTTTAATCTGTCACACCTAACAGATCTGCTTTCTGCCATTAGATACATCATACTGGTTTGCATCATAATAAAACGTAGCTTTAGAGAAACAAAGTTCTTCTGTTTCCACGATTGCTGCAAGAGGCGGGCTTTGGCCGTTCATTGTACATCCAAGCTTTAGACAGCTTAGACTCCTTAGACCAATCAGTTTCCCCTGTCCTCTGCCTCATATGTCTCTGGCTTTTTTGTAAATAAACTGTCTCCCGTAATTTTTTTCCCACAGAAAGCTTCTCTGGGGAAACCAAAGAAACTCCACACACCAGGCATCCTGCAGATACCCTAAGTGTGATGGTGTTAAAAAGCAATGTTAGAGGGCAAACACACAAATAATAACTACGTCTTCAGGTGATAGGGCACCATTCGGGCCCAGAAGACACTGACAGCCAAGTGCTGCGTAGGGTGGATACAGCTGGTCTACTCTGGAGGAGTTGGTCTAAATTAGTGTGGATGTGGGTCTAAGCCATTTAGCCTCAGGGCCAAAGTTAAGTCTGTGGCCACCCTGTATTTAGCAGTATAGATATATAAATGCCAGATATCTGTCAGGGATTTTTTTTTTTTTTTTTTTGGAGAATTTAACAACTACTGCTGATTAGGCTACTTTTTTTTTTTCTTATACTTAGAAACAGTCAAATGTCATAAATTTGGTTTCAAGGGAAATTCCCTTTTTAACACTTCAAAGCAGGTTTCCATTCTCAATATTTAAACTAAATATTCAGCTTTTCTTGTGAAATAGAAGTTTATAAATGGATTTGGTAAATTTAATTTGGGGAAAAAGTAAATTTTATTTCAAAATGAAACTTTTCTTTGTTTGTGTTCACTTTTAATCACTTAATCCCTTGAACATTATTCCATATGCAACAGAGATAATGCAATACTGTGCACTGTGGCATGGTATATCTTTTGAATTCTATTTTTAATTTTAAAATATGAGGATAAGTTTGGCTTAGTATGAATAGAAACATCTCAATTTCTAGAGGAGTGTCTTCTTTTCATAACAACAAATGTCCTGGTCCAAAGACCGTAGAAATAAACAGAAGTCTTGCAGTTCATGTTAAGAGGCCTTGAATAAATCAGAGAAGAGCAGTGCTTCACAAAATTAACCCTAGTTCAGGGAGGCTAATCTCCCAAGCCTCCCACTACAGCTGATGAAGAGACAGAAGCATCTCTATAGGCAATTCAGAAGAGGATTTGAAATCCTCAGAACAGGCATTCTGGGTCTAATTCTGGATTCTGCTTTGCCCTCAGGAGGAACCTCTCTCCTTGTTGATTATAGAAGGGATCTGGGGAGATTAGCCGTCACAGGCAAGGGGTAGTCTTTATGTTTACATCCCAGAGGTCAAACTCTTCCACTGTAACTCAGACACAACTTGATCTAAAGTATGAATTCAAACATGTAGCCGTTTTCTTGACTTATATTTCCTCATAAGATTTTTTAATTTGAAATATTAAGCACTTTTACTGCTTGAATCCTGGTCAGTATTGCTAATTAATAAACAAATTAATATTGCTATGAGGATGTCACTTTGATTAAGACAAAAGAAGAAAAAACTGTTGCAAGATAATTATTTACAAAACAAGAAAAACTTGTTACAAAATCTTTTTTTCCAAAAAATTTTAAAGTGAAAAATGAAAAATGTGGGCTTCATTGAAGCAGGATTTTCAGAACAGGTTGTTTAATAAAAAATAAATAAATAAAAGCCCAAGCAGTTCTGCTTTTTAATATCTTCCGCTTCTGTTTAGTCCACTCTCCACATAAGCCTGGGACACCTAATGAACATTGACAGCACTGTAACAGTAACAACTACAGCTCAGCAACCGTCATGAAAGCAACCCTAGTACCAGAAATTAATTTCTTACAAGGTGACAACTCCATTTTCTTCTTACTTCAACAAATGAAAAACATATTGCCTGATTTTGGATGCAAATAGCAGATAGTACAGCGTACCGTGAATATTCTGTCACGATTGCATTCCCAGTGTTCTGTGCCCATGACAAACCAAGACAGCCAAGGTGACAGAAAATTCCTAATGAATCACTCAGGTGAGATGTGAAAAAGATTAATTAATCCTCTAACCAGTCCTGTTATCAGCTGGTGCAGCATTGTTCCATAGAGTACATTTTCTAGAGTTCTCTACAAACTTCTTTTTAATATCTCAAGCAATGGGGCTATCACGATTACCCTCTCAGGTTATTCCACAGCTGGATATGAAGCTTTCATTCATATTTAACCTTTATTTTCTTATAATTAATCTTAATTATATGCCTTACAAGACTATAAAAAGTCTTTGTGTCCTTGCGGTAAGATCTTGACCCCACTAACTTTCATGGCTAACTTTCAGTTCTATTCTTACCTTTGGTCTTTGTAACATGCAGACAATTGCAGACCATTATTTTATCACCTGTTTGCTTTTGCTTAGTCAAGACAAATTTATTTAGTATTTTTAAACTTCCCTTACAAAATCTATTCTTCCAATGCCTTCATTATTTTTACATTTGTAATTGTGACTGAAACAATGGAAATCCTTGAACCAACTTGATATATTGCGACTTGATATATTGCTGTTCATCATTATTACCTTTTGTTTACAATTTCTCAGTTCTTAGCCTACAACAATTCATTTCTATTGATATGAGATAATTTTTTTCAGTAGGATTTCAGGAAATTTATATTCTAAGGCTTTATTAAAATCCAATTACATTATAACTACCTTCCTCCATTTAGCAATTTTGTCAAAAATGTCTTGTTTTATAGCAAAGCACATTCTTTGTGTTTTTCTATTGCTTTAGACTACCCTTCAGTTAACTTTTTTTCTTTTTGATGTTCATTCCATAGTTTAGTAGTATCAGAAGTTTCATTTTAAGAAACAGTAATTCCAAGGTAACTGGGTACTTCATGACAGTACAGGAGAATGTAAGAAACAGCACTGAAAACTTTGGAGACCAGAACCAATAAAATTTGAGGAAAAGACTGCATAGCCAAAAGAGAAAGCAGAGATAGAAAGAAAGAGCAACAAGATCAAAAGGAACGAGAAGAATAAAATTACTAAACACTTCCTTGATTAAGCAAAAGAATAGGCTGTCACTGACCTTAGTCAACAAAATGGATAGGATGAAGATCATTTGGAAAAAAAGGATGGAAAAAGTTGAAGGAGAAGGATGGATCATTCATGCATTGCACATAACTAATTTCCCATGCTAATGCAAGACTGATAAAACAGCATCATATACAATTAAAAAAGAATATATTTTTACACTATGAATATTCTTAAGGACTATTAAAGCAAGTCAGAAGACAGAAATCAGTGAAGCTGTATCTCACAATATTTAGTAAAGTGTATCAGCACTGGTGATTCTACTGTCTTTTGCTCAAATAATTCTGCAGTGAAGTGAATAACAGTGGCCACTGAAAGAAAAGTGATTAAGAACAATACAGCTAATAATCGTTCTTTGAACCTCTCAGAGGACCTAGTCTAGGGAAATGTACCACTGGTACACAAGTAGGGATTTCAGAGACAGATTTAAGGACTACAACACACAGGAGGCACTTTACCTTTAATGAACACACACATCATTAACAACCTGTCATGTAACAGATGTAGAGCACACAACAAGTGCTTAGAGACACTATTCTAAGGAGAACAAGTCACTATATTTTCCGTCCTTTTGATATAAAGCTGTAATTAGAAACCCTACATTCATTTTACATGACAAATGGTGTAATATGATTATATCTGTTCTAGGAGCAATGACCAAACCGTTGTCAATATCTGTCTAGGTCTATCAATGATTTACCTGTAAAAATCAGGAAAATAATCTCTTTTCTTACAAAGATGTGATTTAAAGGTGACCTGGAGTTTATTTTTAAATAACTAAATGTGTTTTTTATGTGCTGAACGTCCCAAATAGCAAGGGTAATGGGAACAATCCTCACATAAATGATTTAACTTACCTTGCTTCTATGCAGCACAGGTCCCTTGAAATCCAGACTAATGTACTCATTATCTGATGCACCAGCATTCTTGTGGCCTGACATCACGCCTTTGAAAGAACCTTAGTTAACCACAGGGAAAGGAGTCTGGGTAAGTAATTTTTTTTTTTTATGCTGATCAAATTCAACACTATATCTTAAGAACATATACATATAAAAGCATTGTAGCAAACTGCCACCTCACACAAGAGATTTGCTCCTATGGCTGCTGAAAATACCCAGATAAATAAGTGGAACATAGACCATCCTATTCCAAAACCACAAAATTCTACACACTGAGAGTCCTATGAATATCTCAGGGGCCAGAATGTTCATTTTGCTAACCAGAAAAACGTGCAACATGGTCAAGACTTGACATATGCTATGCCACTGTGCATATGCTTCATATGCAATGCACCAAGTTTAAAAAGACTGTATAATTCACTTTAATAATGTTTTAAAAGTTTTCTGCCTCTCTCATGTATTCAGACTCTGAGCTGCATTTCCTTGTGCCTGTAACTAGGTCATCAGATCGTCCAGACAGAACCTTCATGTCTAGTTGCTAATTATTCTTTATTGCTGTTCAAATTATTTGTAATATATATGAGCAGTTTGCAGGAGTTATAATCACTTTTACTACACTACCATTACCATTACAAATACCCAGTGGGCTTTTATAACTGCTGAAGAAGAAAAAAAAAAATGGTTTAAAACTCATGAGAAATACCTTGACAGTTGTCTTTTTTAAAGAAAGGATTGTAGAAACATTTGTCACAACCTTACCATAACTAGAAAGAAATGTTGTGCGTTAAGGGAAATACGGCTCAGATATGCTTATTCATCCTGCATAGAGCCTCTGGCATTTAAATTCAACAGTTTAAGGACATAGTTGGTTTAAATGCATGAAAACCGTTGAGCAGGAAGTTTGCAGGCTCTTTACACAAGGTACAACATTTTGATTTTCATGTAGTTTGGCACTTTGTCTCATTACCCTCCCATCACTATGAAATTTACAGCAGTTGACAAACAAGTTGCCTAATACACTAAAAGCATGAAATCTATATAGCATACATAACGCCATTCAGAAAAAGGTTATAATAAACCAATACTTGAGCAGTCAGCTGAAGACTTTGCCATGTTCCTTACCAAACTATAGCACATCCACTGCCTATACTTCCAATTACCCAGCAAAATTATTCTTTTTACAAACCGTACTCAGCAGCGTTTGGTGTGATCTGCACACTTTGCTAAGAAAAACACTTTGGACAAGGATAGACAAACCCTACAAACCAAAGAGAGAGTAACAACCAGTGTTGCCATGTAGCAGTGATGAAGTAACTTAAAACTGCATGAAAATTTAACCGAAGCTGCTCCACTTCTGGAATCACAATCTTTCTTACATTGGCAAAATCTATATTCACATATACTTATCTGAAAGCAAAGAAATCTGTATTCTGGTCTTCCTAAAAGTAGTTACACACTTTAGGGCTTGAATGCATTTTGGGCACCCAGAGAAAGTTCTGAACAGAAACTCTCTTTATATTTAGGGATGCTATATCTTTTTATGCATATTTGTTTATAGACTGTCTTAGAGTCATCCTTAATCTTCCCTTTGATGAGATAAATAGTCTTAAAATCAGGAGTTTTTCACTTTACAGTGCTCTTCTGCTTAGTCAGGCCTGTGGTACTTTTCTGAATTCTCTCCAGTTTATCTGCATGTCATTTTTTGAGTTAGAAAATTGTCCTACATAGTATTAAGAAATTCCAGTGATATTTTATTAGTGGTAGTCTGAAGCTTCTATTTTGTGCCCTGAAGAATGAAGTCCCCAAGACTACTGTAGGCCACTTCAGGTTTTTAAATTGCTCCTGGGTATTATATATACTTAAGGAGTCAGTCATCCAGTTTGCAGAGTGAGCTGGTGGTCCAATATTAGTATATTTGCTCCATTTGTATATCTGCTTAGCAGCATATATTTGTAGCTGCTGTTTTGTCCAATTTTTATCATACGGGCACTGAATATCATCTTTTTTCTTTTTTCTAAATTGTCCATGACTCAAGAAAATATAAAATCATTTTTAACATAATGTGCCACTCCTCTTACTCCTTCCTAAAAGAAGCATAAATGTTTGTTTTAACATTCCAGTCATGTGAATTATCCCCTTAGGTTTCTGTTTTACCAAACAGGTTGTGTTTATGCTCATAAATAA
This sequence comes from Apteryx mantelli, assembly GCF_036417845.1. NCBI lineage: Eukaryota > Metazoa > Chordata > Aves > Apterygiformes > Apterygidae > Apteryx > Apteryx mantelli. Next base: position 39,342,424 of record NC_089978.1, read on the forward strand.
GCAATTCCAATTCCTTTTGTTTATTACCCAAGCTCCTAGCATTGGTGTATAGGCAATTAAAGATTAAAGAATTTCTTCTCTCTTCGTCCTTTGGTGTCTTGATTAATTCTGTTCTCAGCTTCACAATTCTGTGCTGAAAGTTCATGTGTTTCTTCTTTTCACCCTCCTCTTTTATCCGACGTCATCCTAACTACCATAGTATACTCCTTGGTATTTCTCTCAATAATGTTCTCTAAGGAACATTAGAAGGTTTTAAGGGCATTTTGATGTCTATGTCTAAATTAATTCTCAGAACAGATTGCCGTTTTATTAGCACAGTGACATCTTAATAGAAATGCATAGTTGGTTGGCAACGCAGTATGCCACATCTCAATGTTTGCTTTTGAAGAAAACAAATAATCTACTTCAAGATTGTTGATATAGGTCACATTTCCTATCTTTTTCTCAGAATACCTATCTTTTCCTATCTTTTTCTCTGATACTCAAAATACTTTATAGAAACCAGGAATCAATTTGAAATTATATTAAATATTAACTTTAGAACTGGGGAGCTACTGGATCATGCTAGGGCAGACTGAGTCAGATGATACTTCATACCAGTGAAGATCATACTCAAATTCATATTATTCCAGAGCAAAATAAATTGTGACATGGTGGTGTGATTTCCTTTCACCAAGAGCTGTCAGGCTACAAAAGTTGCATAATTCACAAAAACAATAAGTTCACGGGAATTCACTCTTGAGTCTATCTCTTAAAAGCATTTTATAAATAAGTCAAGTTGTGACTTTAATTAGTGTTTAAATGGTCAAAAAGAAAGATCTGCTTAAATCATGATGTGGTTTTGCTTAGAAAAAAAAAAAAAAAACCTGTTTAACTGTTTTACCACCAAGAAAACTGCAGAAGTAGAAAACTTCTAAGACATCTAGACAAACTCAGACAGGTATAGACTGGTCACTTTATTTTTCTGTAGGTAAACGCTATTTCTTTAATCATGCCAGCAAGGTTTACACAATGTCTCTTGAGAGCATGTGGGGATCTTAACAAACCTCATATGTGTTTTTCACAGTTATTAGGTATTCCTAAGGATTACCCCTGTGTCCTGATTCAGCTCCTGTTAAAGTCAGCGGAATGTCTTCTACTGCTGATGTTTGGAGAAGAAGGCCCCTATTAATAAGGCTCTTGGGGACCTCTGACAGGATGTTGTTATGAATTATAGCAACTTGCAGTATTTGATTTGCAACCATTAAAATCATGGAGTATTTCCATGGAAATCAGTGGAAGTTTTTGCTCCTGACTTCACCCATGGTCTCTGTTTTAAAAGGTGTGATTCCATTGTCCAACTACAGATAAAGAATACCACTTTAGATATGCTATTGTATTGCACCTGGCCTGTCATTACAGAATAAGGGCACAATCTGCCGCTCCAGAAGAAGGGCACTGAACCTCCATGGGTCATGTCTGTCATCCCCATATTGTATGTCTCAGACACAAAACATCTGAAATAATAGCACTAGGTGCCTGTGGGTCGGCCACTAAATCATACACAAAGCATTTATTAACTTGGGAGTGATATATATTAGTGGTGGGGAAGATGAAAACCAATTCTATTTTTATATACCTATTTGCATTTTTATTATAACTTAAGCATGAACTTATCCTTCCGCTAATAATTAATATTTATTTTAAATAGTAATTTTCTTAGATAGTTTTCTTCTAAAATAAATATTTCTTTTAAATAGTGATGCCTTAGAACACTAAAGCAAAGAGAGATTTGAAGATCTGAAAGAGGAGATCCTAGCAGATCTAGATTTTATTTTCCATATGAATTAATGCAAACTAATTCTTTTTGCTAACTTTGATTACCCAATAAAATATTTTAATTTGTATTTACTTGCCTCTAAATCACCTCATTTTATTTTCCTACATTCTCCTAAACTTCCCACCGTCAGTTTTCTCATTATAAAGAACTGGCCTTAAACTTAGTGCTCTGTTAATCCCCAGTCTTTTTTGTTTTGTATCATAAGGCAACTCAGAGTTAATTTCAATCTCAGTAATTTCAATCACATGTACAGATGCCTTTGGCTATAGATGCAGAGTCAACCAATATAAAATCTTCTTTCAGACTGAACTAATTTTATGCGTTCATGACACACGACTGGGTATCTCTACTCAACCTTGCTGCAGATGAGCCAAGTGTGTATACGAAGAACAGCAAGGTATCACATAGTGATGATAGCTCAAGTCCCAGAAGCTATATAAACACAATAACACAGTGCTGGTACTCTTCTACTTCTACTCTTGCCACAGCCCTTTTCCAATTGTTATGAAAACTTTAACTTTCCTTTGGAATTCTGAACCATCTGAGAAACTTTCCGTCAGCCAACTATGTTCTTTCAATTGAATTTGGTAGAATGCAACCAGCTTTTTGTAGAAGCACTGCTTCCCATTACAGATACTCTCAGGCTCTCCAAAAGGGGGTGGAAGGGTAGGAAAATAAAAATATTCAGTTCTAGCCCACCTGTGGTATTTCTGCTATTTTAAATGAAAGAAGAAAGCACTAGCAATTCCCCTGAATTATCATATACCATGCTCCATTGATAACTAGTTTCCTTCAACTGAAATAGGGTGGAAATGAGCTCTAGATTCTAGAAAACTAAACTTGAGGCTACAAATGTGTCTGCATGAGAACTAGGTGTCTAAGTTCTTATAACAGTTAACAGAGAGCTGGTCAACACAGCCAGTGGAATCCAGAGAATGACTCAGTTGACCAAATGTAGGTGCCTACTTCAGCATGAGAAGATTTGCTCTCCCTGACTGTACTAAGCCCTTGATTCAGCTACCAACACATGGGTATTTAGTACTACTGAGACAGCCCAGGATAGCTGAGATGTCTGTGCAAAGACAGCAAACATAACTCACACAAAACCCGCACCTTTTGAAGGTCAGATGTGGCACTGTAAGGTATCTTATGTGGCACTAGATGGCTGTGCTTAGGCAACTGAGTTGAGCCTATAATGTCTTGCTGAAAAGCTTTGACTAGCAAGTATTCCCAGATCTTATAGGAACAGCAGAGTGCAGATTTTAGTTACAGTATTATTATTATTATTATTATTATTATTATTATTAATACTAAAAACCACTATCCATATTACGGTAGTCCAATTGGCCCCCAAGATATTATAAAAGCATACGATTGGCAAGCAATATTCACAGGAGTTTACAATCAAATTATAAAAGCAGTGAAATGGTTGCTAATGGATTTAGTGAGGATTTTCTTTCCAGGGAAGCAGACGTCCCAGCTGCAAGAAAGTTTTTTTTTTTCCTTCTCCAGTAAAAAATATATTCTTGTAAATTGTAAAGATTTTTGCACTTGAAAAGATTCACTTTGAGCAAGTGGAGGCTATGAATAAGAGGTGAGTAATCTCATTAAATGAATGCATGTGCAAGCATCTCAAAATGTATTGTTCCTATGATTCACAAATTTGCAAACTAAAATGAATTAAAAAGAGGCAGACTGAGGAATTAAAAATAAATAAGCAACTGTTTGTATTTCAAATAAATCCAACTTTTTGCATCACAGTGTTCTGTAATATTAAAGCAGCAGTGGTGATCTGAAGATATATGTAATGTAAGGCTTCTTGGTCCACCTGGCTGTGCTGGAAAACAGAGTTTTCTACAATACACAAAAAAGTAAGATGCTCATTTCATGGGACCCTAAAGTCCTATGAAGATTTCTATGATTTTTCAAGACACTTTTGAAGGACAAGAAAAAAAGATGTATGGAAAAAATTGAATTATTCCGTCTTTGTCTCACATTGCTGTTTATGAGTAAGTCTTACTGAGAAAGATGAAAGTCACTTTGCAGTCCTCCAGGGACACAGCAATCATGTATGAATCCATAATGTGCTCTCATCATGTGTCACTGGGGAGGGAAAAATCAAAGTGAGCTTTCTCTTCCAGCCTTTCAGGATGCTTACTTTCTCTTTTGGCTGATTACACGCTCTCTTTACTTTTGAAAGAATATTAAAACCATATGATATATATTTAACTATTTGACTTAAAACATGTTGTTTGTCTTAATAACTTATACAGAAACGGGCATCTGCCCCCCGAAACAAACTCCCAGCAAACAAACAAAATCAGCAATAGCTATCCACTCTGCTAGTGTTTTACATTTCCTTCAGCATAAAACAGGGAAAAATAAATCCCATCAGTAAGTAAATGAAGTGGATCTCAGCATAACCAATCTATGAGCTGAAAATTAGTTTAATTCCCATGGTAAGAAGGTTAAGAGATTCATAGATTAGAGGGCCAGAAGGGACTGTTGTGATCAAATTTATAAACTTAGGCAGAGATTTTCAAAGGCACAGAAGACATTTGGGTACCTAATTCCCACTGACTTACAAAAAAAGTAGGATTTTTAATTGTAGCTTCATTAAAAAACCTCCCCTTTCGAAGAATAATAATTCGATGAGTCCCCAGAATCCTAAATCGTGATGCGTAATAGTCAAGTGTTGTGACCCACACTTCTGCTATGAGGGTCTCAACATAGTCAAAATGCTAACGAACTGTACACCGGCAGTTGCCAGATTCTTCCCCTTTGACATTACCTGTGGAGAGCTAAAAGTAGCTCAATCGCTAGGGCATTCAAAGAGCTAAGCAGCTGTGGTGGTGAAAGTCACTTTAGATTGACCACAATTTTTTGACTATTTCTATGTGGTGTACACAAAAGTACACCCAAAATATTACTGACACCTTGAGGGAAACCACTATTTCTCATTTAATTTATTTGATAAAACTGTATTCCTTTCCATGCAAGATGACCTGATGACACCATCACCTGATGACAAACTGCAGGTTTTCAAGCAAACTAGAGCACAGCTGAGAGTTACTGCATTGAATCTGGAATGGGTTAAATGCATTCCAGTTACTAAAAGGACTACATTTGATCAGGAAACGGATTGTTCATCAAAAACTCAAGACAATTTGTTTGTCTCTTAAAGTGAACCATCTCTCCATTCCTACTTCCTATATTTAAATATAGTTTATCTTACAATTAAAAATACTATGCTAATGTAACAACAGGGAACAGGAACATAGGAAGTGTTATGCTGGATGAGACTATGATCCGTCTAATTCTAGTATCCAGTCTCCAACAGTGACCATTAACAAGATTCTTCTTTTGTTTCATTTGAGAACCTGATTACCTTCTTTTCTTATACTAATGTACCGTATATATATATATAGGACACATGCCAAGTCCCACAACAGAAAATATTGATGAAAACTGTATTTGTCAGACAGATAGGGCTATAGCAAGATTAACACATCTTAAGTAGTCATTTTGAAATAACCAGGTTTGTTAGATATATGTGGTGTCTTCTAATAAAAGTCTTAAAATTCTGATTTTATATCTATTTCATTAAGTTGTTGCATTTACTTTTTCACTTTCTTGGCTATGCTTTCTGAAGTGTTACCAGAGTCACAATTGTGTAACTTTTTTTTTTTTCCTCCCCCAACTGAGCTGGCTTTAACGAACTGGCAGTTGTTGGTTTGCTCCAGCAGTCATGCTTTGAAAGCTTCTGCCAGTCTGAAGGATTCTCACAGCTTCAGAGACAAATTTTATTTAAGACTGGGAATACTGGTAGAATTGAAATGTTCTTAACATGGAAGAAACAGTGAAGAAATGGTGAACAAAAGAAAAGAAACTGCGGCAATGTGTTTGCTATCTATACATCCGTAATTTTGCTACAATGCTAAAGAGATCACAAGAATTTTTTTATGCATTAGTCAGTTCCATCTCTCTCTGGTTCCTTTACTGTTATGTACATTACTGGAGTTAAGCCCTGAAATCACACTTTTGAGCCTATTCTAGCAAATTGTGTTCAGAGTTGGATAAAAAATTATTTTTGAAGTTGGTGGGGAGGAATCATTCCTTATGCTCATTTTAGATAAGAATTTACTTTCATTTTCTAAGGATATTTTATACCACTAACATCTTATGAGATCATTTCATTTGAATGATCGATTATTAATATTTGGGTTTTAATATAAAGCCTAGGTAATACCTCCCAAACTGGATTTTTCACTAAGCTGCTGTGTTTAATTTCTATTGCATTGAATTCATGTCCTTTTAGGCGTTCTTTGTTCTCTGTAGGTTTCAACATTGATTTTTTTTTTTCTGTTTCCTCTCACACACTTCCTAAACACAGCTCCCTATCCACTCCATCATCACAAAAATGAGGTATAATGACCCAACTGCCCTGCCTCTCCCTCTGTCCACTTTCTCCTCACCCCTGGCCAGTGCTGACTTTCTGCTTAAGCTCATGTAGCTTAAGCATACATTTTCTCAGAGATCATCATACCTGCAGTAGTGAAAGTATACAGATTTTTTTTGGACTGTACTTTAACCACTACAACAAAGACATCACTCTAAACAAAATAACCAATATTTTCGCTGCCTCAGCTTCCTTACTGTTCTTGGAATTTATCTGATCAAAGTCCTCTAATGAGTCTGTTGAAGCAAATTCAGGCTAGCTCCATTCCCTATTGGCTTCAGAACATAAACCTGAGAGTTTGCAAACACCAGGATTTTCCCAAGGTAGCTGCAATTTCACTAGGTTAGTACTGAACACAGAAAGGTTCACCTCTGAGATATTGCTCATTTTACACTAGCAATAGCATGTAAACATTGATGTCAGTATCAGCAAGTATCACTACATTATACTGCTGATTTGGAAGGAGCTACCAAGGTCCTGGAGACCTTGCTAAGGGTAGAGGTCTCTCTCCCTCCTGCCTTCACAGAATCACAGGACAGTTGAGGTTAGAAGGGACCTCTGGAGATCATCCTGTCCAACCCCCCTGCTCAAGTAGTCACCTAGAGCATGTTTCCAAGGATTGTGTCCAGAAGGCTTTTGAATATTTCCAAGGAAGGAGACTCCGCAACCTCTCTCTTTCCTCCTCTCTTTCTCTCCTTATCTACTCTATTCCTTTCTCTGGCTCCCAAAATATATATATATATTTTTTTGTTGAGCTGAAATCTGTCCTTTTTTCAGGACTTCACCCACAGTAGAAGCTGCAACACAAAGCGATCTTGAGATGTGTTTTAAGGGAGCTCCCTCCATTCTCCCTATTTTGTGGGGATTCTCCTGAAACTACACAACCCCCAACCACCTCCCCACGATCCCCGTGCACGTCCAAACTCCACACACATGCAACTCTGTTGTGGCTGTGCTGCACGCGTGGCTGGCTGGGGGCTGCAAGTCATAAGCTGGGGATGTGAGCACGGCCCCCTCCAGCACTGGCTACGTGAGACAGAGAGTCTTTACTACCCAGGTCTTGCGGCAGTATGAGTTGCTAGGGATATCGGTGTGACTTGTTACCATGCTCACATTGACTAAAACACTCCTGTGCTGTCAGTATATCAGTTTCATGACTTTATACAGACACTGAAACTTTATTTGTTAGGCCTTGTTTAACCTCACCATGTAAATGGTTTGATTTTCATCGTCTGACTGATTTTCTTGAGAATCTTAATTTTTCATTTGCTTCCTGTGGACATAAAATACCATCTACCTTAAGGGTGACTGCTGTGCTTACTCAGCAAGAGAATATTCTCTTCAGAATTAATTTCTACCGGAACCAAGAATAATCACAAATACCACAGATCTGAGGTTCAAATGCAAACCTCACTTTCTTTGGCTTGGGTTTTCAGGACAGAAAGTCAGCATTTCTGGAAAATATACACATAATGAATATTATCTAGCATATCTATTCCTGAAGAGCTGGGAGAAGAAACTATACTGATAGCAAATGCTGCTGTGTAATTTTTTTAATTCTGAAAGGTGATCAAATATCACAATGGTGGCAATGAGGCAAAATCATCTTAAAAAATTTTTTTTTTGAAACATTCTTCTTTAGAGAGACAACACATTACAATACATTACATTACTCTTATTATCATTTTGGCTGAGTAAAGAATGCTGCAGTGTCAAAACAGTTGTAGTTCATTCCAAATATGAGACATTCATTCCAAATATGAGACATCAGAAGTAATAATCTGTTCTTAATCTGCTAGTATACACTTTATATATAATAAAAATATATCAAAAATATAATTATTGAGATTAGTTCACCATAATGAAATCTTTCTTCTCTGACACACTTCCACTTTTCCTCTTTCCATCTGCAATCTTCCTTTGTAAGTGCTCCAAGAGGGAAGAGGAGAAGTGTCAAAACAGAAATTAGACAGATTTTAGGAGATTAATGAACTTATTAAAAATATATTGCTTTTACATTAACTTTAGACTTTTAACATCATAAATCCTTGCTGATTATAAAGTGTAGATTGCAAAGTGTTGAAAGATACATTAGCTGACTGAATGAAAGCATAATTTTTGACAAAATTTGAGTCAGAATGACATAGAAAAACATATTTGAGAAAAATATTCTCTTCATTTCTAAGCTTTCCTTGGTATCGGGGTGTTCCTAGATAAATAAATAAATAAAACCTTTTTTTTTTCCATCTTATTTGTGCCAGTAAGCATATCTTCAGGTTCTTCCTAGGGAAGAGGGAGCAAGAATATCAATCTCACATGCACAGTAAAACAAACTTTTTGTTGTTTTACTCCTTGATCATGTTATTTCAGTATTTTGGAAGCTCCAATAGACTAAACGTTTGTCTCTTACTAGTCAGATATGATAAAATCAGTATCCTCAATCTTACGATTTCTTATACTCCTTTTATTCCACATCAGTTCCCTTGAAAACAACAATTTGGTCAATTTTATAATGTTTTATTGTATTGGTCATAATCAAACTACTGTGTACAAGAGAACTGCTTTCAATAGGCACAGCCTGTAGAAACGCCCTTTAACTTTACAACAGCAGTGATGAAACAGATTTTACAGAGCAGGCTTAGTGTCATACTAAGTAGAATTCACTTCCATTTTAAATTAGCACATCTTTGGTATTGCTTTGGTCGCAGCTGAGCAATGACTTTGGTAGTTTTCAAATTTTGGTCTACAGCATACTTGTAAAATGCTTCTTAGTGAGACATCCATTTTCAAGAAAGGCAAATTTGGGGAAAAGAAACTTATGCCAGATTTCTTTTTGGGGGTATAACAAGAAGCTGTAACTTTTCCAATCAAGACAAAGTGATTTGGGCGTCTTTTTAACTTAGAGATATATTTCTCTTGGTTTTGTTTAAGATCTCCTGGGTAAGTAGACTAAGAATTGTCTCCTCCTTTTATGAAAGGATAAAGAACTGACTTTTTCATATAGAACAGTTTCTTCGTCATTCCCAGAAGATTTATTAAGAGTTTGTACAAAGATTTCAGTCTCTTGTGAAGCCTCCTAGTTTGTTCATCTTTGAGCATACACGAGGATGTGATAACCTAATATTTTTAATGCAAATTATGCAGAAATTGCACTTTAAAATACCATAGGGAAACCTAACACAGCAAAAAAGAAATTGGAAAGGCACATCTGCATTTTGTTTTCTTCTCACTTAAGCCAGGCTTGGAAATGGTGGCTTGGATACTACCCATGTGACATGCTGAATACCTTACACCTTGTTAGTGAATTTTGCCTCAGAGATTTTCCTCTAAATGCAGTCTGCCAATATGCAGGCCATCTTGAAAGTATCCTTTAAATAGTATCTTTCATACATTGCTCTATTTTTTATTATTAATGCCTTTCAGAGGATGGGTTGTGAGCACAGCTCTCTTTACTTTTCATGGACAGAACTACTATTCCTGGAGTTTTCAGCTCCAGCTGTGGCACAGAATTCTAAAAATAAATGGATATACTGCAACCTGGTGAGACTGTTATACTCCTGTGGTGCTCATTCTTGCTCCTCAGTGAGTTACTCTAGCTCATCAGGTCTAGTCCAAGGGAAGTTCCGCCCTTCTCTCGCGTATTTGCAGAGAAAGGTTTTGAAGTAGTAACCTCTTTCCTGGGAATGGGGAGGAAACTTGTCTCTTCTTGTCAGGCATATAACAAAACGCATTGAAAATCCTTTCAAGTCTGTAGCAGTTCTGACATTGCATGGTGCCAGCACAAGCTATTCCTGCAAAGACTTCTGAGGAAATATATAATCAATCCATTTCTGCAAATAAGCTGAACAAAAATCATTCAATGAAAACCTCTGCTTTTCCCCAAAAATATCCTATTTTGTTTCCTTCATAACCATTAGTTTGCATCTCGTGCACGACAGCTAGCCAGCCTCTGAATACAACCACTGATGTGTCATTTACACAGCTTTCCTCCTCCTGAACTGCTTTCCATAAGCTTTTTGCCAATTTCTCCAAACAAAGTGACATCTCAGAGTGGATTTTCCCTATCAGAGGAAAAGCAACAACATTGTGAAATACAGTCAAAGCCACAGCCTCAGCACAAAGAAAGCTAACTTCAGAAGTATAGGGAAAGTACATTAGACGTCTTCTACTGGTAGCTTAAAAAAAAAGAAAAGTGAAGAGTGTCTTAAATAATTTCCTCAAAAGTGAACACAGTTAAAAGTAAGCACTAGCTCCAGTGTCTGAAAGAGAGAGGCAGAGAAAGCAGACACTGCCAGATGTCTTTATAAAAGGAAATGTGTAGTCACTTGTAATAACCATCAGTAGCTGCAGTTTCAAAAAAATCAAATTCCATCAAAAAATAATAATGTTGCTAAAAAAATCAAAAAGCCGCCTCAGGGTTTTAAAATTTGGTAAGTAATATAAAGTAAGATATATATATACTGTCAGCTCAGTGATTTGGCTCCCACTTTATCTGCTGCTATGCAAGAGGTCAGGGTTAAAGAATAGCCAGATGACTCCTGCTTTTGGGACTGGCAGGGACTAGAAGGAGCTGCCCTTCTGGACCCAGGGGAGGGAGAAGGTGCCGTTCACATCTCTCTGTCACAGTCCCCAGTAGCCTCCACATAGATGTCTAGCTCCAGTAATGACAACAGTAATTACAATCTTGAAGATGGCAGAATAGCTGAAACAGCAAGGGGCAGTATTAAAAAATGGAAAAATGCTCACGGGCTATTGAGGACTCTCTGGAAGGCTGAGAATATGTGCAGGACCAGAGACAGCTTGCTTTAGAAGTTCCCCCTTAACCATGAAAAGAGGGATTTAAGACAGCAAGTATAAAAACATGCGTTGTTAGAATCTAAGACAGCGGAAAGGAAAAATGTGAATCATCATCAGTCATTATAAGGAAATAAAGGGATATGTTCTGAATACAGATGAAGCCCTTGACAGAGGGAATGACAGCTACTGAAAAGACAACAGAGATCTCAAGCCTCCCTTATAATGATGGCACTACAATTGGATTTTACATGAAGCATAGTCTGCTTGCTCCTTAGTTGTCATTTCTGAATCAGCGAGGGCCTGACATATCACTGCTCCAACAAATAACTTATCATTGAGCTTACAAAAGGTTAAAGTTCTGTTTATTTATAGAGAAGAGCAGAGCAGCAATGAGAAACAGTACTCACTATTCACAATGGTTTTTTTGAAAATGAGATCCTAAGAGTTGAACTATGACACAGACTTTTAGCCAAGGCTGTTGGTAGAGCTCATTCATTATGGTGACTGTGAAAAGGTGTATTGAACACATCCTCAGCTGCACTGCTCCTCTAAAAGTAGAGCGGGGTGCCCACTGAGTCCAGCTCAGGAGCCATCCTATATCCCTTCAAGAAATATAAAGATGAGCAGATGGAGAATTGCCTACAGGAAGGAAAAACAAAACACACAAACACACACACACAACAAAATCAGCAAATATGTTTTTATTCAGAACAAGGTAAGTATAGGACAGACTTGTTCTGAAGGGGATTTTCAAAGAGAGTTGGGGCAGGTTATCAGAAAACATTTTCATATAGTTCTTTGCTAGGGTGTGCACTGACCCTTACTTCAGATTTCACGCGAAAGACAGCAGGAAATTCGTTTCAAATTCTCATCTGTTTTCTAGTGTAGTGATCACAGATCTGCTTTTTAGGTGGGTCTCACTACCCTCTCTCCCCCGTCTGTCATCCTTTCCCCTCCCTGACTTCTTGCCTTGCATGATTCCTGCCTTCATGCTGTGCCTCCGGGAACCAGCTCAGCTCCTGCCCCGCTCCCGGCTCTCCAGCACTCACAGTGCCATCTCTCTTTTCCTGCAGGCAAACAAAAAGAACAAACAAACAATAACAAAGTTTTAACACTCCCAAGACAGTGGCAGACACTTATTTCTCTTGCCAAGAGATGTGGAGGCTGAACAGAAATTGTGTGGATAATAATCTCTTTTAATTGAATCACAGCATAACACCAGAAGGAATCATTAGATTATTTTGTCTGACGTCTTGTATATCACAAACCATTATAACTTAGACCATTACACTTCATCCTGTTTATCCCTTTACTGAGCTCAATAACTTGCATTTGACTAAAATGAGCCTTCTAGAAAGGTATCTAATCTGGAAGGAATGAAGAAATATAGAATATCCCACTTCTTTTGGTAGTTTGTTCCAATAGTTAATCATCCAGTAAAATCATTGTTAAACAGAAAGGTTTATTTCCAGTTTAAATTTTTCTTACTTCAGCATCCTGCGATTGGTTCTTGTTTTTCTTTTTCCACTAGATTAAAAAGCCTTTAACTATATAGGGCGTTCTCACAAAAAAGATAGTTAAACACTGTAATCAAGCTGCCTGCAAAGCTTCTTTTTGACAGATAAAACTGTCAGAACATCTCACCGAAAGACATCTTTCTGCACTTGAATCATTCTTGAGGCTCTTTTCTGCACCCCCTCCAAATTTTTAACATCTTCTTCAAAGTATAGAAGCCCAAACTGAATTCCATTCCTGTATCAGACTCCCCACTGTGATACACAGGAAGAATATGAAGATTGTAGAGAACAAGACAGACACTGAGGAAGTGTAGGTAACCTCATGGTGTGTAAGCAGAGATGCAATGTAATTTTTACAATTAAAATACAGGATGGGAATTCAAATGTCTAGGGTTTAGTTCTTACTGTATTGAAGATTGCTATATAAATTTGGGTAATTCTTTTTCAAAATTTTCTGATTTTGTTACTCCAGCTCTACAAAAATGTAAGCAGAACATTCTCAAGAGTGTTGCAACATTTAGTTCTTTATAGTCTCTAAGTGCTTTGGGATCCCCACCTGGAAATCATTATTATTTAAATATTCATGTACCTCATCATATTTTTGTTAATGTGACATAAGTAAAGGTATTCTAGAAATCATGATTATATGTCTCTAAAATACTTCTTTGTAATCTCACAAAATATTCAATAACATTGAAGAGAGATAGGAGCACTTTTCTGATTTCGTGTCTGAAAATTAAAGGTTTGAAAGGCAGATACAATTCTTCAGAAGAGATTCCATCTTCCCCTCTAACGAGGTCCAATATGTTTATGCTCCTCTAATCATTCAATGTAATTCTTCTATGTACACAAACAGAAATATATATTTACGTACAAAGTTTAATTCTAAGGCTGGGAGGCGTAATGGAGATTAATTTTATTATACTGGCTATATTTCCTAGAGGTGCATATTGATTTCACACTGTCAAACAAACTGCAAAATACATTATAACAAAACAATTAAAACTGCTGATGATTATTACAATTAACTTGCTGCTTCGTACTAATGGAATGTTCAAGCATCCGAGAATTCCTGATTATCAGAAACTAATGGATGTTCGGAAGAGGATGTCATTTTCTGTAGCAATTTGTTCTTGGCCAATTTAATGTTCCCTCAAAACAGTTTTCCATTCCCAAATGTCTCATTTGTGGCTTTGCAAAGGAAAGGATCGTGACAGTATTGTTTCAGTGCTGATTTTGTCTTCAGAAGGCTCATGGCTTTTCACTTGGCTGTTACACCAGGAGCATACAATCAAAAAAAAAAAAAAAAGCTTGAATATTTTATACATTCAGCTGGAGGATCCTCACTTACAGCAGAGTTAAACGTGAATTAATTCTACTGAAGTGTACAGAGTTCTGCCCAAAAGAAGGACACAAAATCTGATCCATTTTATCTGACTGTTTTTCTGCATCATGGGTGTTACTCTGGTTTTGTAAAATCTCTTTTATTATAGCTCTTAATTGCTCTTGTGCTGCTGTAAAACTTGGGGTACCGTTCCAGTGCCTGGCAGTGAGGCTGATCTGTCCAGGTTGCAAGAACAAGCATCCAGTGGAGCTTAGGTATTCGAATCCAAACAGCACCTGCAGTAAATAGCCCTTCGATAGACAGAAAGAGCAACATGGAAACAGCAAGCGACTATCTTCCAAGCCTACTTCTGTCCACACACACTTCTTGAGCTAATGAAGTGGGCTCTTTTCTGCAGGCAGCCATACAGCTGCTTTGTCAACCCTTTTATTATGCCACTGTAAAAACTCATGATGTAATAATTTAATCTGTAATTTGCTTTATGAAATACTGAACTGTACTTTTCAGTAGGGAGAGCTCTGGTCAAGGATGGCATCAGTTCTACAGGACACTTGTTTTGTGGAACAAAACTTCTTTAGTGACTAATATCATAGGAAAAGACATTTCTCAAAAGCTACAATGTCTGCAAAAACATGAGACAATTAAGTTCCTCACTGAGATTTGTATTCCTAGTATCTTCATTTTGTTCTTTGGAGAAACAGTGTAACTAACAGGGACAAGCAAGTACTATTAATTATGTCTTCACCACCACCCATGTGCTTTTGTACAGTATTGAACCTACAGAAGACACAGCTTGTTATGTAGGGGTCTTAGAGTCCTCTACAAATAAACAATATAATTCAAATAAATAAGCTATCACAGCCTCATGAACCTCCCTACAGAAAATGAAGGTGTAAGTGAGCAGAAAAGTTTTATGTTCCTTCATTAGATGTGTTTAAGATATGATATAGTCTGAAGAATAACACAGTCTCTGTTTGAATTTTTAAATGAAATTCTCAGCAAGCTAGGACAAACTTTCCAAGGATTACTTTAAGACCTTTAATCTTTTTTAAAGCAGGAAATACATCAGTGCTTTGCTGAATCAGGGCGTAAAAGAGCAATCCAGTAACACACTCAGACAAAAATATCACAGTGTGTAAAATATCCATAATGTGATTTTTAAAAAAGGTTGTTTTGAAGCTTACAAAAATTCAAGAGTTGAAGCTTTGAAATGTTTTCTACGCTTAAGGTTAGGAACTTATAGCATCACTATTATGGTCATCTAATAACACAGCTTAACTAATTACACAGCTTGCACATAACAGCTTTGTGTTACTGAGGATAGTGGTAAGGAGCACGTAAGTCCATTCTGGAGTAAATCACAGAACAACGGTTCTTACAAAATGCCTATAAATGTGACATACAAGGGCAGAATATATTGCTGAAGGCTGAACGCAAATGCCAGCAATTGCATATTGACTGCTGAACTTGCTCATACGTGCGGGAAACAAAAAAGAATTGAAAAGCAAACAAGAGAAGCACCGATAATGCTTAAGGGAAAGTATAGAGACAGCCGGTCTGCACTTGCAATGCATGCACCATAGACTCTGCAGCTAACAGAGACCAAAGGCAGAAGTCTCCATCACACCATATAAGCATGTTTCTATTAAACATATTTCAAGAAGGAGCCAAGTGCCTCAGCAATTGTGTAGTAAACATTAAATTTTTGAGGAGAGCATTGAGTAAGGGAAGATTTGGAAGCAACTGAGCAAAGAAATTGCCTGTTGTTTGAGTCCAGCTGTGCTCATTGAAAGAGGGCTTACTTTTGTAAATAAACAGGGTGGCAACAAACAGCTAGCATCTATCAGGAATTTCTCCTCATGGAAAAACACCGTAAGATCCCAAACACAAGTGTCCTCTTA
This sequence comes from Apteryx mantelli, assembly GCF_036417845.1. Classification (NCBI taxonomy): domain Eukaryota; kingdom Metazoa; phylum Chordata; class Aves; order Apterygiformes; family Apterygidae; genus Apteryx; species Apteryx mantelli. The sequence goes on from NC_089978.1 coordinate 39,358,262, forward strand.
GATCACCAGGACACATGAGGAACACCTAATTAATGAATGTGCACAATATGTGTTATCCTGTCTTTCCCTACATCTGCCATATTCATTCAGAATCCAGTGTGCAAATTGAGATTCTCACCTTTTACCAACACATGCTATGTTTGGCTGCATATTTGCACATACATATGCATTTTGCCAAAAGATCCATGATTTTGACCACAGAATTTAGGTACTGCCACAGTGCGAAAGAAAAATTTCTTTCCTATTTCATGTTCATTTTAGAATTCCAACACACTGTTAAGTAAAATGCAGGTGAAAAATTAAAAGAGGTTGTAAAGCTTTGGAAGAACTTTGGAGTGTCCTCTGCTAGAATAGAACTACTTTTACAAAAACCCTATTAGCTTCTTTTTCTTAAAATATAAGTGTGTACTTACATCTTTAGGAAATATCTGGGAAGTGTTTAATTGTACTACCATTTCTAGCACAGTCTCCTCCTTTTTTTAACTACAGCTTTATCCCTCCCACCCTCTTTTCAGACTCCATAGCCAGGCTGTCATACAGAGTTGCTTAAACTGATTCCCATTTTAAGAGTACTATGGATATGTAAAGCATGAATTAGTCTTATCAAGAGAATTAGAATCAGAATGTAAAGCAAAAAATATATATATATGTCTTCAAGCAGCTGTGAGGTTGGCTGTAACATCAGTACCAAGTTTTGCTCTTGGGCTCACTGCTTCAGTGAAATTGCACAAGCTACAACTCAGGGCAGACTGAGACCCCACAGTGTGTGGCTTTCTCTGCTGAGTTCAATTAGGCATATCCTAGGTTCGCAAGCTTGGCAGGCTCAGACAACTTGTTTGTATTTTAAAAGCAAACTTTTTTTTTTTTTTTTTCCAAAATAAACTTTCCTAAACGTACTCATGAATCAAAGACTGCACAAGCATCACATCTCAGTTCTGACATCTCTGTACCCTTCTTAGACCCAAAGGTCATTATCACATTCAAGAGTCTGAAATGCACATAAAACACATTTTCATTCTGATAACATGACAGGATAAGCCAGGAACGAACAGATGAAGATGTGTCATCACAGATCCCTGGAAAAGCAGCAGGAGGTATTGAAGGTAAACACAGTAGCAACACGTCCCAGCACTAACCGAATTTCAGCTGAAAAATGAGAAAACGAGCACAAAGATCAATTGAGGAAATCATGAAGTCCCAGCAGAGTCATATGACAATATTAAGTGCAGGTAAAACCTTTCTTTCCTGAAATAAGACACTTGAGGTAGCTTCTTTAGCTGAGTTTAATTCTTCATTGCTTGCAGCAGAATGCCCCTCCCTAAGCAAATTGCTGGCAGGGTAAGCTAAAAAGATTGTGAACTATCGATAACTGGGAAATACTCTTTAACTTAGGCATTTTGTGAAGGACAGAATAACATGAAGAAAGACATTTGAATGACTTCTTGCCTCCTGCAGTGAATTTTAAATACCCAGAGAAACCAATGGCTGTCACCACCTCGAGCAGTTTATGGTCAGCCTTGAAGATGGGCTGCAGTCCTGCGCCGTGAGAGCGTGGGGCTGAGCGGGAGAGTCAACCTCAAGCTTTTTGCTTCCCTGCTGAACAGAGGCTCAAACAGGTCACAGAGGTGAATTATGCAGAGCTTTTGATTGAGTGTTTGAAGCAGTGAAGTATTTCCCATTGTTCACTTTGCTTCTGCAAGCACACAGAAAGCATATCTGTGTTGCTGGTGGGAAAAGACTTGCCCTTTTTAACCACAAGAGTGTTCGTCTTCCTTTTTCTTCGTGACCAAAATATTGACATTATCTCACTGCAGAGCAAATGTGATGGATACAAGAGTAATCAAGCAATGAGTGAATCTGATGAGTGCATTTCACATATGAGACTTGTTTCCCCTCTCCATCCCAGGCTGAAGTAACTGTGAATTATTTTAATTAATCTGCCATGGAATGTCATAGTCTAAATGAGTTCAAAAGATTTTGATACAATCCATAGCACATCACAAATACCACCCTGAGCTACAGCAGTTTCTGTAGTCTTAAATCTGCGAGACATGCAGATAAGATGACAGGTGTAGCATAAAAGAATAAAATATAGTAGAAATCAATTACAGTCAAGTCATTTTTCTTCCTTAAGCAAAATTTTATTATAAAAGAGAAATTACTACAACAAAAGTGACTGTAATTTCCTTAATGATTGAAAGATCTACATATTTTCTCTAAAAACTAAATTTCACTCTTTCAGAGTAAATTATAAATAAATTGTCTAGTTTTCCATGATTCCTATAGTTCATCACACTGGAAACTGTGCCACCTGCACTGAGAGATACATTCAGTAACTCATGTCCTAAACAATCAGACGTAATTAATATGATAGTCACAATTAATATGATGTTTTCATATCTAAAATGAAACAGGCAGATGGGGATAAGAGTCTCAGATGCATCTGGTACCAAATAATAAGAGGCTGGCAAGAGATTTTTTGCTTGACTTGCTATACATATTTACATATTTGACTAAGTACTAAGAGATCTTACGTGTGAGTAAGCTAGAGATCAAGACAGCCCATAAAAATCCCAGGATGGTAGTCTTTCAGTTTCAAATGTGAAAAGTATAATGCATGTAGCCCCACCATTTTCTTGTCTTGAGAGGGGAATTAACCCTTTCAAGTCATATAAAAAAACAAACTATATCTGTAGCCTGTATCAGTAACCTATATCTGTCATATGCTAACACCTGGGGTGAAATATGGGAGAAAATCCCTTCTCTAGGGAGAATTACTTCCACTCCCTATTCAATTCAAGGAAATTCCAGCAGCAAGATCTGAGTATGCGAGATGTGTTAATAATCCTGTCCCTTCTCCAGCTACACCTCTAAGTCAGGGCTGTCCAGCTAGGATCAGAAGTGTACAACCTAGTCATTAGTTAGCGTCTGAAACAATTAAGTAAGGCTCACTCTTAAAATAAGAATCTTATAAAAAGGAGCAGATTATCTATACATCTTTCATAAAAAAGCCTGTCGATTCAACCATAAAATTGGATTCTAGGCCCATTTTGGCCAGAGAAGTTAAATCTCCAATCCCTAATGCCAGAACCCCCAGCTCCAGACTGCAGGTTAGCTACAGTGGGGCAAAAAAGGAAGGGAAAAATGCTTTCAGTTTCATTTGTTGAAACTGGGCCTTTGGGAATCAAGAGATGAGGTGCCAAGAAGGCAGAAGAACAGAAGAGGGGGGGTCCAGCATTCCATTTCCTTTTCCCGGGAATATTTCTGGCTTCTATTCAATGATTAAAATGTAAAATGTGATGTATAAAACATATTGGGAGAAAAAAAGTGTGCAAAAAGCATTACATTGTCTTCATCCAACTGTTGGAAAACTATAAAGAAAGCAACATGGAACTCTCACATACACACACACACACACACACACACACAGAGATATAGAGAGAGATCTTTAAAATATTACTTTATAAACAGAAAGAGAAATAATTAATGTCATTTTTCAGTTGGGAAAGCTGAGGCAAGATATTAGACAGCTTGTGCGATCTTATGCAATAGGTATGTGGCAGAATCAAAACTAGGAGACAGACTCTAGGCAGACGGAAGAGATGCACCATTTTCTGAGGTGCCTAAGTAGGATCTCCAAAAGACAGCATGCTTCATGGAAAAGCCTGAAATAACCATCAGCAAAAGGTAGGATAGTTTCCCCCTTAAAGACAAGAGATGTCTAAGCAGGGGTATCAGACAGCCTGAATCTGTCTCCTGCAGTTACTTTTCTAGGCCAGTCTTATCTTCAGCCAGTGGAGGCGGACATAGTAATGATTGTCTTTTAAATAACAAGTTAGTCCCTGGACATTTGCCAAGACATTTTGTCCTTACAATTACATTAATTGCTTCTAGATCTTACTTTAGGCTATAATAAAATCTATGCCATTTGCTAGTGCCTGTCTGCCTCAGCAGTTCAGACAGTGCAGGTGCAGCAATCCACTCTCTTCACTACAAGTTCACTATTTTCCTTCAGTCACTGTGTCATCTCCAATTTTAACAGTGGATATTTCCTGGGGAGGGGGGGTCCCAGTTCATTCCTGCAAACAGGAAATAGAATAAGATCAGTCTTGGGACAATGGCAGAAATGCAACTGTTCAAAATTTTCATTATAGGTACATAGGCTGACAGTCTATTTCCGATAAATTCATGTGAATTTATATTAATTATATTTCCTAATAGGAATTTTATAATAATAGAGCCTGAGATGAGGCACTAGTATTAAACTCTTTATCAAGTGGCTGTAAGTGGTGTAACTTTGGATCAAGTGGTTCTAAGTGACTCATCTGAAATGAAGGGGAACCAAATAAAAGTACTTCTATAATTAAGGTTTTAATTTCAAAAGAGAAAATTTGCAGGAGCTGAACTGAATGTGGCAGAGGCTTGGAATCTCACTGAACCAAAAGTACAGGAATTTTCTTCAATTTTCATTACAATCAAAGTAGAGGAAAATTGTAGGAAGGGGCCTCAGATTTAAGTGGATGAATAGTGTCTTCAAAAGTGAGAAAAGCGGTAAACCTCCAAGAAAAGGAAAAAGGGGTTAATCAGTAGTGAGAGTTATGTGTTACAGGTCGATATGTTCAGAGAGAAGTGAAAACTGCAAAAGCCAAGATAAATTAGATCTTGCAAAGGATATTAAAACAAATACTAAAAAGTTCCTTATCCACATAATTAAAAATAGATCGAGGAAAGGGATTAAGTATAATCTAGGTATGGCTCCAAAACTGAATTAATATTTTGCCTCAGTTTTCAGTAAAGTTGAGGACATTAAGCACAGTATAAGAGGCAAGATAGCTTATAGAAATCAGGATTCACAAATGCAAATTGCCATAAGTATGATGCACAAATATCCCTCCAGATATTTAATGCACTCGAGCTGGGGGACAAGATAATCACTATCAGGAAGATGAAGTGATAGCTCAGATAATTTTAACCCTTTCAGCTAGGTGTAATTGCTGATTTCCATGCAGGCCATTTAGTACCATCTGAGTTGAGAAGACGAAAAATGTGATTTGAGCACTTACGTAATGGTTTAGAATGAATTGAAGGAAAGAATGAGTTAAGACATAGGACAAATAGAAAATAAGATAAAAACAGCCTGAATTCATCAAAATTATGCTAGCCAGACTAACAGACTACCTAAATGTTCTTCTTAGATGATTTAAATGACAAATAGATAAAGGAAATGAGGGAGAAGGGACGAACATGGACCTCAGTAAAGAATTTGATACAGTCAATTATAATAATATAAATTAAATTTAATACTGTAGAGTACAATGTCATGTATTTTGGGATTAATAATAATCATTTTTGCTAGGAACAGGGCATTCATAAGTTTGAAATGACAAAAGGGAAAGAACTGTGCATTCAGATGATCACAGCATAACTATGGGATACAGGGATGCAAAAACAGGCAAAACAGGCAAAGGCAATCCTCGTATGCATTAGACTAAATAGTTCCAGGAAAGAGAAGAAATCATTAATACCATTGTAAAGTACACCAGTAATTTAAGTACATAAGTACTACTGTATGTAGTATTGTGTACAATTCTTGCCACTCATGTCAAAAAATCATTTATTCATGGTAAAAGAGGTACAAAGAAGGGTTAGTAGGATGTTCAGAAGTATGGAGAGCATCTCCTGAGAGAAGCTTCCAGTGTTTATCATAACAAAATGAAAGCTACAAGAGGATATGACTGTTCTCTTTAAATACATCGGGGTAAACACCAGGGAGAGAGCAAAACTACTTAAACTAAAGGATGATCTTGGCACAAGAATAAATTTGTATAATCTGGCCATGAATATATTTAGTCTGAAAAGTAGGAGAAGGTTTCTAACCATCAGAGGACTGAGGCTGTGGAACAGCTCCTCAGTAGGAAAAGTATGGGGCAAAAAGCTATTTGTTTTTTAAAAAAATTCATTTCTGAAAGGGGTCATTATGCTGCTTGTCATGCTGACAGGGTTACCTTTGTATTCTTATGCGCTATGCTCTTCACATATATTATTTTAATGTGCTGTTTAGTAAAATTACATTTTTTTTACTAAATGAAAAACCTGATGCAGAGTAATATATGGATTTGGTTAGAAATAAGAGTACTGTTCCTGATTATTCAGACAGACATTTGGTCCTCAGAAATGGCACTACTGGAACACAGATACCCTAATAATGACACATAAAAAGAACATAAAGATCCCCCACACACAAAGGAGTAAAAAGAATACTTTGATGATGGTTGACAATACATGAAATTGCTGATATTTTTTCTTTGAATCAGATCTAATGCACTGTTTCCCATAGGTTGACTTTTATAGAGAGTATGAAACATAGTAACATCCTTACAAATGCTTATTGCATAGCATTGTAAATAAGATTCCTGGCAAAAAACATAAGGACACAATCTCTGCTGCACAGCATTCAACCCAAGCTTCAATTCAAAAGTGCAATGAAGGTTGTTATGTAGAAAGATGGTGTCAAGACTTGGAAGGCAAAGAAAGTGTCATGACTTACTGTCAAATCTGTTGACTGCATGTTTCTTCTCAAGACAAAACATGCCATGCAAATCCCATATACTTTTAATTCCACATTCCACAGCTGAGTCTGTATTTCAAGAGAACTAAAAGAGAAATTCATTTTTAGAAAGTATAGAACTCCAAACAGGGATCAATTAGCATTGGACTGACCAAAAGAGAGACACAGTCTAACAAAGTTCAAATAAAAATCATAGACTAGAAGGAGCTGCAGTGTAATCATTTGCTCAGAAATAATTCATAAGTTAACATTTTTCACTGACAGTCCCTCCCAGGTACAACTCGGATAGGAGCATTCTGTTACAACAGACACCCAAGGGCCCTTTCAATTTGTGGAACAGAAAACTGAAGAAAGTAAAAAAGCTTCCTTTTTTTTTTTTCAGCTCTTAGATTGTTGCCTCCAATTTGTAGACACCAAGGACACATAGTATATGTAAAACTTGTTTCTATTAATTTAGCAGCTGGAAACAACTTCATATTTTAATAAAACTTTGAAAAGGAAAGATTGTTTAGTGGTTTTGTACAGAATATTTCCAAACCCTAGAAGAACCAATTGAACTACTGCGGATTCCTTTCAACAAATTCAGGCCTTCTTACTGAAATATAGCCATTGTATCTTCCATTTCTTCTATGAATGTAGTCCAGTGTATCTGCTTTGTCGATGAGCTCTTGTTTTCCAACCAGAATGACACAGCCTCATATATGCAAGCAACTAATTCAAAACGATATCAAGATTCTCAAATATTTTAGGAACAGACATGAAAGTGATAAGATAAATGTCAGTTAGTTTGGCATAAAATTTTACAGTTTTTCAATGAAAAATGACTAGTTTATTTTCTATTGTTCTGAATGTTCCTTCATTCAAACCAATTTGTTTATGTATGTGGATAAAAGAAGTAATTTATGTCTCTCAAGAAGAGTTCCTACAGCTTTTACAAGCTTCCATGGATTAATCATATGCTAGCTTTTTTGTAGCAAGGTTTTACTGAAAATTAAATTGATTTACGGAGTCTCTCACGATAGCAATTTGCCAAGCAAGGATATCATCAATACCCATATAAATGAATAAAAGCATAATATCACATTGTTTAGAGACAACACACTGTCTCTAACTCTAAATTAAACAATGATATTATATGCCTTAATGACATGATTGAGGAACATACCTCCAAATTCTTATTTTTAAAAATGGTATGTCTAAATTAAATAATGCTACTGTGATAACAGCCATCTGTGTCCTTTTTTTTATGAACTTGACTGCTAAATGCTTACTTATGATATTCAAATATCCAGAATAAATCACTGTCCTGATGTGATGAACCATTCACAGTGACTTCATGTCTTCTGTTAGGAACTCTGAAAGAGGTGCTTAAAAAGTGACAAGGCTTTTTCATGTTTTACTTGGCCAAAGTGATCCTGTTGAAAGGAATATTTGTTCTGAGATTTTATATTCTCTGCAAGTTTTCTGATACTGTTGCCAGGATGGTCTAAAGAGAAAATCAATGAGAGTTGCAGCAGTTTTGAAATAAAGGACAAAAAATATCTTAAAATTTTGAAACCATGGGCTACATTCCCATTAAAACTGTGTAGCTGGCTATCTCTGTTTTCCTGTACCTGAGACTGGCTACAGATTACTAAAACTGAAGATTATATAAAACTAAACAGTTCACTGATAAACCCCCTTCAATGATAAGCATTGGCGTTTCTTTTTCCCATTCAACCCAATCTACAGAGACGATTCACATCTATTACCAGTCACATAAAATCTGATTGTAGGGTAAAAACCTGTAATTGTGACTCCAAGGGAGTAAATGGGAATTTTGTCTTTGATTTCAAGGGTGTTGGGGTTTCACCTGTAATGACGGTGCTTGGGGAGTTGTAAGAAATGCTGACAGGTGACTTAATACCGCTTTGCAGCGTACTTGCTGGAAAGGGTTCTACCCCAGGCAAGAAAACTCCAATTTTACAAGGTGTAACCTGAACACAGGTTAGAGACTATTAATGTTCTTTTCACATATATAATACTGGCAACTTTTCCTTAAATGGAGTAAAAGTCTGATTATCCCCAGAGATGCCTCGATGTATTTTTTCAGACCAGGCTTTAATCCCTCTGCTGATCCATCATTTCTTGGGTCTATTTCACTTGACAAGGCCTTGACCAAAGCCATACTCCAAAATTCTCTAATCAAGAGCATGTAATTGATTGCTCACGAACAACTCTAAGACCTATGCTCCCACCAGTGAGCCAAGATCCAGGTCATGGATCTTGGCATCATATTAGAGCTTGATTGAAGCCAAAAAACTCTCAGATCACTTTTCAGATCAACACATAAGCAGATGCACTACTTACACTGCACACGCGGTATTATAATCTCTTAAAGAAAACCTATCTGACCTTGGCTGCATTCTTGCTGAAGTGTGGATACAGCACAAATGTGGAAACAGCGAGCATAAGCTCATTCATTGCCTTCAGAAAAACAGATTTCTTTCTACATTCTGGGTAAAATGCATCTCCCGGGACAGCAGAGGAGTAACCCTGAATCCCAGGCTTCCCCTTCACCTGCAAGAGCTGGTTTCTAAATCTGTGTTTTCCCACGGAGCACCCTCAGTGCTTTTATGGTCAGGAGTTTTGTCAGAGGCAGCATAATAAATCTTTCCAATAAATATAACATTTGAGATCACCTTTTATCTCTGTGTCACTCTAACTGTGAAGCGTTCCACATAGCTTGCTGAATTTCCTTTTTTAAAGTAAGTATTTATAAGTAGAAGTTGCAAAATGAGTTTGAATGACCTATTAGCAGAAGGAGGAAAAATTATTTGAACGTAACCCTACCTGTTTTTTGAGCTGTACACTATATTTGGTGCTTTTTTGCTTTAACAGGTAGTTGATGTAGTACTACAAAAGTGCATGCAATTAGTTTACAAATGGTTGCATAAAATAAACTTGTTTCAAATGTGAAACTGGTCATTCACACTATTACATATAGTTGTTGTTAAGTATTTTCCTGTGGCAGTTACCCTCTCAGTCTCATTCCTTACATTAATTCTATCCCTAATTATATTTCTGGGAAGTGACATGTTTGTCACCTACTGTGTGATGCACTGTCTACCTACATTGCTGATAAAAATAAAAATAAGCTATTGTTAAGAAGCCAAGGTATTACTCTCATACTATCACTGTGAACCCATATTGTGTTTATACTGCTTTAGGGCTTCTGATGACTAATAGTCAATACCTCTCCAGTATGCCCGATTTAGAAGTTGAAATTAATTTAATATTTAGGGCTTACTTTTCATGAAGTATTACTGCTTGAGGGGGAAAAGGTTTCCTGGGAAAATGCATTCTGCATTTCTGTTGCAAATTATTTCTTCGTGATCGAGTATAAAAGAAGGTCATTTCTCAAAAAAATTAAGAAAAAGGGCAACAAGCTAAGGTCAAATGATGCTGATCTGATCTCATTTACACTGATTTTACATTTCTGCTGATCTGAATGAAGTTGCTGTGATTTTCACTCTTCATGGATCAAAATTGCATCCCCTATTTTAATGTCACTGTATCACTGCTTGATGGTTTTTCCTCCCCTTTATTGTTCTCACTTGCTACTGTCAACTTCCTTCTTTTGTCACATTCCGAGGAAGATGCCAAAGGAAAGCATCATTACTGAATACAAAAGTCCTCAATGACTAAGCTCCCAACCCTGGGAAAATCAAGGCACTGATATTTAAATACAAATTCCTTCGTTTGACAAAGTCAATCTGGCAGCCCTTACCTGCCAGAATAACTGAACTCCCAGTCTAATACAAAAATGAGCCTTTTGGATTGCTGGAGGTTAAACCAAGCTGCCAGGAAAGCCGGGGGAGAGGATCTGACTCCCAGATGCCTCTGCTAGAAAAATTAATCCTGTAGTTTAGCATCTGGATCCTTTAACTGCCAAGCTTGCCCCAGTCGTCCGCTTCATTGCTGGTCCAGATTAAAAAAAGAATGATGAGCAGGAGCAGGTTCTGCACCATCAGTGGCAAGAAAGGAAAAAAAAAAAGAAAAGAAAAAAAAGAAAAAAAAGAGAAACAAAAATCTGGAAATCAAATGTGTCTTGTCACTGCATGTGTACACTAACGCACTGTGAAACAATGCTGCTTTAAAGCTGTGCCGAGAAAAGCCAGTCAGGTCTGTCGGCTTGTTTTTTGCAAACAACGTGGAAGTTAGAGGTGGCAAATTTGTGCAGGTTCAAACTCCCATTAGGGTGCCACCTGTCAAGTTTTTCCTGGAGTGCACAGGTTTATAAAAGGGCTTTGTTTCAGGGTGATAGCAACACTCATCACGCATTCCTCTCTCACACCCACACTGCACACTCATGTAATGTGATTTCAAAATATAGACAGGCTCCACCTGCTAAACTCAAATCCAGAGCTGGACTGAGTTCCCCTCACAAAGTTCAGACATAAACGTGGGGTGCTCAGGAGCAGGGTTAGATTTTTTGCCTATCCCTAGTTCAAGAAAAAAATGGCTTGTGACTCCGCATCGCACCATTTTAGAATCTAATTAATAAACCTCAGAAAAATTGTCCTTTTCTTTAACTCTTTTCAAAACAAACTTTGAGATTTTTGATCATATCATCAGGACACAAAAACAGGACAAAACTGCACTTATCCTCTCACCACACTGATGGCAAAGGTGGAGTGGATTAGCAAGGTGAGATCCATTATAACAAAACTTACTTTCAGAGAAGGACCTTCAAAGATAATGAGTTCCCTGGTGAGATCTATCTGATTTAGAGGGAGGAAAAATTAATCCAGCTCCATAGTTTCAGTAAGACAGCTGGGGTTTTATGCTGCAAGATGAATGTGTGTGTGTTACATTGGAGGAAGTTGCTGGCTTGGTAGCTGGAAATGTATCTCCTTGAACAGCCACAGTCTGCTGTGGGGAAGGATAATTTATTTGTCTACATTATGGAGAGGCCAGACCATCTTAAAGTTGGTGCTAAGGAGGAATGAGCTTTGGGAGAGGTGGTGGGATGAGAAATCTGTAAATGTCATTCAGCTGCTCTTGTTACTGCGGCTGGAGGAGTACATAAGTAGGCATGCACCACAAAGTGGGGTGCGATGCTCAGATTAGCAGATATCCCACTTTCCCACAGAAAGATCACACAGCGGAGCACATTACTCAGTACTTTCTAGTACCTGTCTAGATGCAGACTCTTTCTGTAAAATAGGTGGTCGTGCTTACTAGCTTGACAACAGCATTGTGCCATAGCTGGGTATAGATGGCCAAAATGTATCCAAAATACCTTATAAGTGTTAGGTGTCAGCTGATGTAAGATATTTTTATAAACACAAGCACAAGCAAAAAGCAAGAAGTTGCTTCTACAATCACTTCAGATAAAAAAAATATATTTTGTGTTGTGTGTTAATTTATATCCCTTATTGCACGAATAACAGTTTGGTCGACATGGCCGAGATTTTCAAGTGTCTATCAATGCAAAGTGGCGCAGTACTTAAGAAGATGCAATGCAAAGAAATATCATTTTTAAAGAGCACAGAAGAAAAGTTGTCTTAAAAATTCAGTCAGTTTTAATTTTCTGTAGTAGGAAACTAAAAGGTCTGTGTTATTTGAACAGCTACTCAGTTTGAAAAAAATGGACCACTACTGGATGTTGTCACTTTTATATAACATAGCTACAGCATATTATATTTTCTAGTGCTATCATGGAAAGGCATGTAATTACAAATATTTGGGACAATAAAAAGAAATGCTTCTCCATACAGACAAAGTGGTTAATCCAGGAAAAAATCTTGAATTCTTTCCACCTATAGAAATTCCTTTTTTCAGAAATGCTTTTTTTCATAAATTCCTTCTTTTCATATTCTTAGAAAAAAGATATTTATTTTCCTGTCTTCTTTCACAAATTAGAAGGTAAGACAATTTCTCTATTATTTTCTCTCCAAAGTTTTTTGCATCCCAGAAAAAAATTTAGACTCTAAATTCAAAATTTATTTTCCATAAATGAAAAGAAAATGCAAATAAACAGCAATATAAATACAGCAATTCAAAATTCACTACTTTGTAGGTAAGTCTGTGAACCTTTGTAACAACAGGAATATTTCTGTTATTTATTTGCTATAATTTACTATGTGAGCATTTTTATTTCTGTTAGTAATTGAAGTAGCTGGGAAAGAAGGAGGAAGTTTTCCTTTATGCCTTGTTATGCCTGTTGCACTCTGAACTAGATGGCATCCTGCCCCACAAGCCTTGGCCTTTTCTCAAGAGCAACTGAGCAAGCTCCACTGGAAGAAATGTCTGAAATGCACAGTGGAGCAGGCAGAGAAAAACACAGAAAATAGGGAATTTTAAATATAAATGGAGCCCCAAGATTCATGAGGGAAACAAGGAGCTTTCTCATAGCAGAGACAAATAAGGGGGAGCCAGACTGTATATCAGTTGCTCAGTTTAAGACTTGCTGGATAAAAAGCAAGACTGAAGGGTTAGCTTTTTTCTGGTTTACACTTGTTTGTTTGTTTTATTTCTGGCAAAACACAGCTTTAAAGACTGAAAGCCTTTTGGTATCTTTTAGTATGATCACTTTAAAGAAAGAATGGAGCAGTTCCACCTCGTGGCCTTGGCTGACTGAGGGCCTGGGGTCCTATCACTACACTTTTATCGGCTCAAGCACAACAGAAAAGCTGGCAAAAATGTAGGATATCTCACTGTAGACTGAAAAACTAATACAGAAATTATCCATAAAAGAAAGAAAAGCTGTATTCCTTCATGAGATGTAAAAACTAAGTCAATAATATAGGACACCTAGAAGATACAAAGTAAGTGGAACAAAATACAGCTGGTGCTAATTCTAGATTTTTGATTGGAAAATCATAAATATGGATACATATTGTTGAATCATGTGATTTAAATCAAGCAATGAATTTTATTAGCTGATGAGAAATGCTGAAGAGGTGGCAGAAAAGCTCTCAGAATAAAAACTGTTTCCTAATCAGATCAGATCCATGTATCCTATCAAGCAGATGAGTCAAACAGTAATTTAATAACTTCTAATATACAAATTGAATGTTATGAATCACACTTTCAAAACAGGGGACAGCGCCTACGTCCACAAAATACTGTGTGAATGTTCTGTTGCCTACCACTCCTTTTGTGTCGTGAGCTGGGTTACTTAAGACTAGTTGCAGTAAAAGACTTAAATGCCTAAGTAACTTAGATGCACTGTAACATTTAATTTTTAGGCCTAGTTCCCAGAGTGAAATTCAAATCTCAGAGCTAAACACACATAACTTGTGTACGAGGCATGAAGAACATCTCAGAAGGGTAATGAAAAAACCCACATGATGGGTAAGAAGCCAAAAATAAGCAATGAGGAAACATTTAGCACTTACACATGTCTGTAATACAACTCTGTCTCTGGAACGTTGTCCCCAAAAGCCTAGATGCCCTTCTTCATTTTGAATTTAGGCTTGAAATCCTGCCCTGGGTCTAGACTGCAGTTGCTGTTCCTTCAAAGAACGGAACATCCTTGAAGGGCTTAAGGTCCAACTTTTACATAGTGGAAGAAGAAGCAGTGTTTGCCATGAGTAAGATGTGGGGTTAAGCCCTCCTGAACCTTAAGAGATTCTCTTTTCTTCATTCAGAATTACTTTTTTTTTTTTTTCCAATCACTATTCCATATAAAATGAATACACAAAAGCTGGTAGACCAGAACCTATGACAATCCCCTGCTAGGGGCCTGCTTGAACAACTAGTCTACAGAGCTACTTTTCCTTAGAAATCCCTTTCTGATCCCCTGCATTTCTTTTGGTGGTGCAGTCCTACAGTGGTACAGCAGTGCTGCATGAACATGGAAATCCATATTTTGACTCACCCTTTGCTGTCTATAAATGAGTTTTTAGGTGGCACTCCTGGCAAGTGGCAATGCTGGGTCTCATCTCTTTTGTGCTGTGGAGGCTAGTGGATTAAGATCTGCTGTTTCTGCAGTGATTGCTCTAACTAGTAGAGGAGATGGAAGTGGGGAGATTAACAAAAACAAAATTTCTTCCAGGCAGGATTTAAAAAGAAAGCAGTTTCAACAATATTTTATTTTTGGCTTAATTCGACTAGTATGAGCTGCTACCTTCTAGACCCCAGTGAAGCCCAGGTGGGTGTTCCTAGGCTGAGCAGTTTAGGTGTGCACAGAAAAAGAAATGAAGAAAATAAAGACATTTCAGGCTAAACATAATTAAACATTTTTACGTGTAGGTAGCTACTAAGCCAGGATTCCTTTAGATAGTAATATTAGCTGTAGTCTACGTTTGTGCTGCTCAGTGGAGAGCGGGTCCTCAGGAAGGCTCATGCACGCTCCTTGGCCTACATTCCACACAGTCTAAAGCCACTGCAATTCATATCACTTAAAATAGCCCTAAAATACCTGTAGCTCAGTTGCATACATATTCATAGTCACCTGCAGCATGTGACATTTAGCTCTTCTAGGAAATGGCCCAAAATAATGTATCTGCTTCATATTGGCCATACGGCATCACCACAGGGACCTTCGGAATATGGAGATATGATGAACTTGAACTTGGCAAGCAGGGCCATGCCAGCACCTGGCCCATCGGTGCTGCATGTAGAGAAATGAATTAGCGCAAAAACCTTCCGCCACCTTCCAGAGCTCACTCAAAATGGCATTGTGCAAGACTAGAGTAGGGCTCACACTTGACACAATACGTGTATTCTCAGAGAGTTCCTGAGTCCTGTTTTAGGTGCCTACAACCTTCAGGTACCCACCAGAAACTGAACTTTGAAGAAAGGTTCTCATGTGAAGAAAATCTGTAGCTACACAGTCATCTGGAATTTCTTGCTATGTATAAACAAAGATAGATCCTTAATTTCATGTGAGAGTGGCATTGAAACTTTGGTCCTTGAGAATACCAAATAAAATGAACAGATGCTTTTTATTTTAGCCATGTGATGAAATCAAAAAAATTTTTTTGATTTATTATGAACCGGATAAAACCAGGTTAATTGTTAAAGTGCACACTTTTCAACATGAAACTAATTTTCACAGGGTAACAGGAAGGATGAAGAAATTAAAAAATATAATTTAAATTAAATTCAGTATAAGTGCATCCACATTCTGACAGATAAGAGGTATGTATTATTCAGAAAAAGCAACTGTGTATACTTTCATTGACGTTACTGAAAGATAAAAATAACTTATGCTAAATACGTAAAGGAGATGTGGAGATAGTTTACTTAAGTTCTGAAGATCCAATTATAAATAAAAGAAATTAAAAAATACCTGTAGAAAATAATCACAAAACTGGTGAAAGTATGTTTAATAAACTGCTATTAATAATCATCTAGAATCTGACTTGAGACATGCTATTTGTAAATGTAGCAGATCTGTGCTCTACTGACTGGCTTTCTGGATGGTCATTTGCATCACTCAAAAATAATCTGTTCTGATAGTAGTTTATCCCTATTCTGTATGTTTTAAATGACTATCACTGGTGTAAAACATAGGGAATAAGGCCTTGAACCTGCATCAGCTACAGGTCATATTTCCTTTTAGAGAAAATGAATCTATTAGTGAGATCCATTAACTGAATTGTGCAGAAATAAATATTCTGACTACAGCAGTGCAATGATAGTAAGGTCTCAGTGACAAAAACCAAGGTGCCATTTTGCGTAAGAGGAAAATAATAGTTTTATAAGATGTAATGAGAAGAGAAAGGGAGATTTCATACTGGGCTCTTAGGGAAGAAATGAACAAGAATTCTATTTCAGCAAAGAGGTGAAGTGTCAACCTTCATGTAGTTACTGAGTAATAAAATAGAAGAGTAGGAAAAATTATTTGGGGCAGATAAATATCAAAATAAAGCAAAAATGACAGATTACTAAGTCTTATGGAAATGCTTTTGAAGGACCTGCCCAAAATAATACTGGAGCAGAATTATAAATGGCATGATCTAGAAAGACTGTGAGAAATTAGAAAATGGGCTTTGAATTTTATCTTACATATATAATGTATGTATCTATGTATCTATGTATAAATACAAGATATATGTAAAAACTAGAGGTATCATTACCCTTTTCCTTAGTCAATTAAAAAAAAATCAAAATAGGTGAGTAAATAAAACTATGTACATAGCCTATTACCTACACAATTTGTCAAGAGTCAAGCAGAAATGGTCTTAAGAGCAGCAGCAGCAGCAGCAGCAGCAGCAGCAGCAGCAGCAGCAGCAGCAGCAGCAGCCGCCAGACTGTGTTCTAATATTGAAGCAACCAGATGAGCAACTCACCGAATTAGCCCTGGGAGTCTCAAAAGTCACAATTAATGTTCCAGGTGGATTCATGCACTACTGCTTTATAAAACAGCAGAGGTACCAATGAAATAGAAAGGACTATTCCTACATGTATGTGGATCAACAGTCACTTTAGAAACCATTTTGAACTGCATTGTTAGGTCCCTTCTGTGCTTTAAACTGGGATAGGTCTCTTAATTCAATTCACTTATATCATCCGGATTATGCAGGCATCAAAATGAAGAAAACCAGTAATGAGACAGGCAACTGTGTTTGAAATTGTCCAGGGGCCTTACAGATCTATTCACTCTTCTTTCTGTTCCCTCTTCTGAACAATCACTGCCATTGTCTTTGTCTTTGTCTTTACTCTTCTCCATCAATGCTGCCAGTGTCTCCTTGTTACTCTCAGGAGTTATTCTGCTTCCACTGAGGCCAACGTAATAACTTCTGTTCATTTTAATGGCTCAGTACCAAGCCTTAACTTGCTAACTTTTCATCTTTGTCTGAACTTCTCTGTCTCTGCTTCCTAATTTTTTCTCCTCTTTGAATTAGCTTATGATTGAATACTCTCACTGTCTCCATTAAAAGATCTCTCTACTAGTGATTATAGTCACTTATACTCTATAGTGTTTATATTATTTTATTATGTGAAGTGTTCTGGGAAATAATCTAATGATAGGTATTATATGAAATAAATGTACATTGTAATTTGGCTTGGTTACTTTAGTGTGTTTGTATGTTTGAATACTTTCTTCCCTAATAGTTAAATTCATTTATGTCACAGATGTTTGGTTATTGGTCTCCTGCTTCTTCTTAGTAGCACTGTAATTGAGCACCTGTGCATGGAGACAGAGGGAACTGGGGGTTCTTGATTAATTTTCTCCAGATATAAATTATTTATTGTCTTGTACCTTTCTCCTGGCGTCCTCATTGGGACTTTTTTAAACTGTCAAAGTTACCTATTTACTTTTAATTGATTGCTACTCTGTGTTCATTGAGTTTTCCTAGAAGAAAAACAGAAAAGAAATATTAAAACTAGCCATATCTAACTACAAAAGGAAGCTATGGCATAGCACATATTATTGCCAACAGTGGGATGTAATCTTTTAAAGTACTAAATTCCGTGAAGGAAAATCACATTCTCCTCAAAGAATAACTAGTGAGCCTAGAGTTAGCTAAGCATCAAGTTATCTTCTCATAGAAAACTAAGACATGAAATTGGGTTTTTGTGGACAAACTTGGGCAAATCCTATTACTTCTCTGATCTGTTTTCTTTGTGTAAAATGAACCTAATGGTACTTGCCTTCTTCCGTGTGGTACTTGCATATGTGTTTATAAAAAGCATTACATTTGGACTACATTTGATATTAATATTGTAATTGTCTTTGTTTTAACCTACTATGTCTTCAGAATTTGCCAAGTATTTATCTCACAAATATTAATAAGACACTAAAAAAGGCTAGCTCTTCAGATGTTAATTTTGTCATTCTGGATCACAAAAAGCTCTTGAGCAACAGGAGAAAATATAAAGTTGTTATCATGTCACATAAGAATATTGTCCACACTGTCATCTGGAAAAACATTCTGCCTGATAGTAGCTGCAGACTAACTGTAACTGTTACCTCACAGTAGTAGAATTATTATCATATATCCGATAAATAGAAGGTCAAAGGTATGGCACCAGAGAAGTCAGGAAAATAATAACTACATTTGTAAGAGCCAGTGGAATTGTTACCAGCATAACATCTAAGTTCAGTATCTGACTGAAGACTCAATACTCGTATAAATGAGTGACTGTGAACCAACATCATCTGCGGAAAACACCAGGGTATAGACAACTCATACAGTCACTGACTAGTTAAGTGACTTTAAGAACTATTATAGGGAAACATGACATAATCTATAACAATCTTCAGCATTGTTTGAGGTATATCAAGAGTGGGATTTTTATTTTTTTTTCAGTATTCAAGTGACCTGGTAGTACCAACCAATATAGCTAAAATTTATTATATTGAGATGACTAGAGGTAATAAAAAACATCAATATTCATTATTTCAGTCCCTTTCTGAAACTCTGGACCCCAGTTCCTAAAGAAATATTATCTTTGGCAGAAGAAACGAGGACACTTGTGCATATATAGCATATATATATTTGGCCCAGGAAAGACAGCACACTCAAAAGACACATTGTCATACACAAATGCGTATGCCATTCCATTCAGTTTTCAGCAGGAAAAAATATGATGATGCATAGCATACTGATATATATATATGCATAACATGCTGCTATAGCTAAGGCTCTTGTCACAATGCTGCTGGTGTGCTGTTGCTCAGCTTTGATCAAATTATTTTGCATCCCTATTTTACTCATGTGATAAGAGAACAACAGAAAGGCCATTGAACTCCGCATTCCTGGACAGTCAAAATAAATCCTTGTCCTCCCTCTGCACTTACTACCTGCATACATTTCAAACAGTCTTTGCAGTCAAAAGCAGCCACTGAAAAGTAAACTATGTACTGCTTGCTTTACGTTAGTGCCACATGCCATTAGCATTAGCATTAGCATCCTTTGCTGAAACCTAGAGGCAAAGAACAGTGTGATGGATCTCAAAATCTGTAGAAAGGATCTTAAATTACTTTTGTAATGATTATTTATTTGCTAATGCTATTCAGCTTTGCATATGAGTGACCACCTTCACAAAGCATGAAGGAATTTAGTAGAAAATTCTTTTGCATGTGTTGTATGAGCATGGGCATTTGTATTTTCACTTCAGTTTAAAAAGATATCTGTAATAGTATTTGCTCATTCCACTGTATTCATCCCTCCCCTCAGAACAGGACTCTTTCAGAGAGGGCTGACTCTTAATCCCAACAATATTTCTGCATTCAAATACACTGATGCCAAAAATACAATCATCATAGCAGATTCCTCATGTATACACTGAAATTCTTAAAAGAAGAATAGGAATATTCACTCATTTAAATATGATGCATGAAAGACTGGGGTTTTCATTTCCTAACCGAGTATATTGATAGTATTTTAACTAAGCCATCATCTTTATTGCACTTCTACAAAGACCTTATCACAAACCAGTGGTGCTTGAGGCATACTAAAATTATAAGGCTTTTCTCTCTCAAAGAATTAACATGATGCCCCTCTGGCACTGTTTAGAAATTCTTTATTTGCTCTACAAACATTAAAATGCTGGCAGAGCATGAGTGTAACAGAGAACACCAAATTAGCATTATTTAACAGCATTCAAAAGCAGCCTAATTTTTATAAATGATATTTGGAATGTTATTATCATTTAACACAATCAGTGATAGAAAATAAGGAGACAGAAAGTTTTCAGAATTAAAACCAAAGTTACTAACATTGTGATATTAGGGTGGTTCACCTACACCCCATGGTTCACCTACTTTTGTTTGGTAGTGCTAAAGCAACAAGCTCAATGCTAACAAGAACCCCTATAGCAGTAACATTTCCTAATGATCAGCCCTGTCTTTTTCTCTCTTTCATTTTTCTATTAGCCTGTTGTAAGTGAATATCACGAGTACTCTCACACCAAGCTATTGCAATTTAATCAATTTTGAATTAAAAGTAGGTGATTTTCTTGTTGTTATTCAAGACACTCTTAGTAATTTCAGACTTATCCCTAGAAGATGGCTTGCAGCTTCTCCAGAAACTTGATCAAAGGGTGCGCTGCACTCTTGTTCCAGCTGACTCCTGAT
This sequence comes from Apteryx mantelli, assembly GCF_036417845.1. Lineage (NCBI taxonomy): Eukaryota > Metazoa > Chordata > Aves > Apterygiformes > Apterygidae > Apteryx > Apteryx mantelli. The sequence continues at coordinate 39,378,850 of NC_089978.1, forward strand.
TAGGGACGATGAAGCAGCATTTCAGCAGGTACTTGGGAGAGGTGCTTGCTGGACCTAGAGAGAGCAGTTTGAGCTGAAGGATGCAGAGAAGGGGGCCAGAAACTCTGCTGAGGGCAGCATACACCTGCTCAGCAGTGGTGGTGACACGCCACAGGGCATGGTCCTCAGCACCCACTGGAGCAATTACCCTGGCACATCAGAGTCTTCGTGTGTGACCGAGCTCCCAAGGGCAGTCGCAGCTCTGCAGGTCTGAGGCTGCAGAGGTGCCTGGAGCCTCTTGCTGTGGCAGAGGCAGTGAGAGACGAGCTCCTTGGCCACAGGGGGTGTGCGTGGTGAGAGTCTTTTTTTGGGCCAAGCAAAGGAGCTGTGGGAGGAGGTCAGCAGATGGTGCAGCATCAGGGATGATGAGAAAGTGATCTTTTCCAAGACCCTACAGCACACAAATAAGGAAGTGCCTACAGGACAGCATTATGGGGGAAGTCTCATACCTTTTCTGGGAAATCAGGACAACTGGGTGCCCATGTGAAGTGCCTGTACACTAATGAACCCAGCATGGGGAAAAAACAGGAGGAATTACAGGTTCGTGTGCAGTTGCAGGACTACAATCTCACAGAGATGTGGTGGGATAGCTCACACAACTGGAGTGCTGCAGTGGAGGGATACAGACTCTTTACGAAGAGCAAGCTGCGATGACAAGGAAGGGGAGTTGCCCTTGATGCGAGGAAGCAGTGGGAGTGCATAGAGCTCTGCCTTGGGAGGGATGATGAACCAGCTGAGAGCCAATGGGTGAGGATGAGCGGGCAGCCCAATGCAGGTGATATGGTTGTGGGTGTCTGCTACAGGACATCTGATCAGGAAGTAGATGAGGCCTTCTTCAGACAACTGGAAGAAGCTTCACATTTCAGACCCTGGTCCCCATGGGGGATCTAAACCACCCTGATGGAGGGAAAACACAGCAGGACACAAGCTATTCAAGTTTCTATAATGCACTGTTGATACAAGTGATCAAGGAACTGAAGAAGTAGAGATGCTCTGCTGGACCTGAAACTTACAAACAAGGAAGAACCAGTTGGGGATGTGAAGATCAGTGGCAGCCTTGGCTGCAATGACCATGAAATGGTGGAGTTCAGGATCCTGCGAGGAAGGAGCAAGATAAATAGCAGGATCACAACCTTGGACATCAGGAGAGCAAACGGCCTGTTCAGGAATATGTCTGGAAGAATCCCATGGGAGGTGGCCCTGGAGAGAAGAAGGGTCCAGGAGCACTGATTGATTTTTCAGGGAACACCTCCTCCAAGCTCAAGAACAGTCAGTCCAGAGAAGCAGGAAATCAAGCAAAGACAGCAGGAGGCCTGTGTGGATGACTAAGGACTTCTGACAAAACTCTAGCATAAAAAGTTAGCGAATAAGAGGTGGAAGCAAGGACAGGTGACCCAGGAGGAACACAGAGACACCATCTGAGTATGAAGGGATGGGGTTAGGAAAGCCAAAGCCCGCCTGGAGTTGAATCTGGCGAGGAACATAAAGGGCAATAAGAAGGGTCTCTACAAGTATATCAGCAGCATATATCAGCAGACTAGGGAAAGTGTGGACCAGCTGCTGAATGGGCAGGAGCCCTGGAGGCGCAGGACATGCAAAAGGCTGAGGTACGCAATGCCTTTTTTGCCTCAGTCTTTACTGGTAAAAACTTTAGAAATCCCAGGTCCCTGAGACCAGTGGAGAAGTCTGGAGAAAGGAAGACTTGCCCTTGTGCGTTGGTGGAAGAGGATCAGGTTAGGGAACATTCAGACAGACTGGACATACACAAGTCCATGGGTCCTGATGGGATGCACCTGGAAGTGCTGAGGGAACTGGCCAGTGTCACTGCAAGGCCACTCTTAATCTAAAACTGAACTCTCAGTCTGAAAGGTCATGACAACTGGGGGAGGCTTCTGAGGACTGGAAGAAAGCAGAAGTCACACCTACCTTCAGGAAGGACAAGAAGGAGGATCCAGGGAACTACAGGCTTCACCTCAATCCCTGGGAAGATGATGGAACAAATACTCCTGGAAACCCCTTCCAAACACATGAAGACCAGGAAAGTGATTGGAGTAGTCAGCATGGATTTACAAAGGGGAAATGATGCTTGACCAAACAGAGCCTTCAAAGATGAAATAACTAGCTCTGTGGATGAGGGGAGAGCAGTGGATGTTGCTTATCTAGACTTTAGTAAGGCTTTCAACCCTGTCTCCCATAACACCTCATAGACAAACTGATGAAGTATGGGCTATATAGGTGAACAGCAAGGTGAAGTGAAAACTGGCTGAACTGCAGAGCCCATAGAGTTATGAACAGCAGCACAAAGTCCAGTTAGAGGCCAGTCATTAGTGGAGTACCCCAGGTGCTGATACTCTTTAATATCTTCATTAATGACCTGGATGATGGGACAGAGTGCAACATTACAAGCTCAGCAAGCTTAAAAATGATACAAAACTCAGAGGAAAGAGTTGATATACCAGATGGTTGTGCTGCCAGAAGGACCTTGACAGGCTAAAGAAATCAGCTTACAGAAGCCTCATGAAGTTCAACAAAGGAAAGTGCCAAGTCCCACACCTGGGGAGGAATATCACAATGCACCAGCTGAAGCAGGGGTCCGACTGTCTGGAAAGCAGCTTTGCAGAAAAGGACCAGAGGATCCCAATGGACAAAAGTTGAACACACACCAGCAATGTGCCCTTGCAGCAAAGAAGGCCAACAACATCCTGGGCTGCACTAGGAAGACTGTTGCCAGCAGGTCGTTCCCCTCTACTCAGCACTGGTGAGATGATGTCTGGAGTGCTCGGTCCAGTTGTGGGCTCCCTAGTACAAGGGAGGCATGGACATATTGGAAAGAGTTCAGCAAATGATCATAAAGATCATTAAGGGCTTGAAACATCTCTCATATGTGGAGAGGCTGAGACAGCTGGGACTCTTTAGCCTGGAGAAGAGAAGGTTGGAGCAGGGGCTCTTACCAATATGTATTAATACTGGTTGTGGGGGGATGGTGGGAAGAAGACAAAGCCAGACTCTTCTCAGTTGTCCCTGGAGACAGGACAATGGGCACAGTCTGAAATACAGGAAATTTCATTTAAAAATAAGAACTTTTTTTATTGGTGGTTGAACACTGGGAACATGTTTGCCAGAAAGGCTGTGGAGTCTCCATTCTTGGAGATACTCAACACCTGACTGGGCAAGGTCCTTAACAACCTGTTCTAGCTTACTGAGCAGTGGGGGTGGACTAGAAGATTTCCAGAGGTCTCTTCCAATGTCTGTGATTCTGTAATCCTGTGAAACTAAATTCCTTCAGATTGATCTGATATTCCATAGTGCTAAACAATTAGCAAGAGGCACCTTAATGCATGATGAAGGGACCTGATTGGCCCTGTTCTGCTGAAAGTGATCCTGATGTTAGCCTATTTTTAATGAAGATGGCAGACATATAAACTGCTTTGTGTTGTCCTCAATTAATGCTAATTAATGAGAGCAGCTGTGTGGGGGGGAAACAGTTTCCAGGAACCTTCAGTAGAGATGCTAATAGAAATCCTCATAACTTTAAGAGTGTTCATTAGAAAAGGCATCTTCTAAAAATCACTATCCAACCATCAATGTATGATCAGTCAAGCATTTATTCTAAAGATACAGTGTTCCAGCTGAAGCTTCCTTCATTCAAGAACATCCTGCTGGTGAGGAAATGGGCATTCTCCATAACCTCTACATTCCTGCAACTAGGTTTTTGAAGTCTTTGATGTGGTTCAGGAGCAATGCACTGCTCTGGTTCAAGCAGATTTGTACTCCTGAGGCACCAGGATGTTTATGATAACATCATTTCTAATCATGACTGTTTCACACAACTCTCCAAGATCCCTTCAGAAAGAAAAGCTCTAGTGCCAAACAAACATCCATTCAAAACAGCGTAGCTATGTATCCACAGTATCTCTCAGATATTCCTTTGAGCATTCTTTTTCAGCCAAAGCTGCCTTCATAACAGTAATGCAAAAATGAAACTTACAGAAAGAGACAGGCATCAGCCTCAGTTTTAAGATTTGCTGGGAGTCAGCTTGAAAATGAGTGCCACTAGAAAATTCAAGTATTTAGAAAACAGCTTTAAGCTTATCTTTTTGATTGGTTTTATCACAAACGGCATAATCCCACATGAGGTCTATCTGTACTGCTACCCTCAGTAGTGCACATACATTGTTATATATAGCAGTTTACAGCCATATATAGCTCTCATACACCCTTAGGATCCCCAAAGTAAAATAGATTTTAATTGTGAGTTATAGACTCACCAATAAAAAGACAAGGGCAAGTATCCTAGCAACTTCCAAGGAAAAACAGGAAGAATGCATGTTTAAGTGAGGCAACAGTATCATGTAGTTCATTTAAATATTTTTAGTTTTTAGGTTATGGTAAGTCATAAAATGAGCCAAATACAATCATAAGTAACACACTGCAAAGGAGAAAAAAAGTTGGGATGCTATGTTGATCAGATCATGAATACAGGTGGAAAGGAGCAGGAAAAACAGAAAAAGAGGATAGATAATCTGCATGGGGATTCTGTCAACTAATAGTACAGAACAGTGAACTTAGCAGCTCTGGGCCACCATCTCTGAACTCAGCTCTTCATCACTCTTCATTAAGGAATACTGAGATCTGAGTTTCTGCTGCAAGTAATTGCTACATATTTCCAAAATTATTCCAGCCAGTACTAATTCTCTCTGTGGTGAAGGTAACTATTGCCCTTGAGCATGGATTGCACTGGGAAATGAGTTATCTTTGTAATGACGAAGGGATATGACACTAGTATAGGAACAGACACTGGTGTGTGCAGCAGTCATGGATAATGCTTCATTTACTTCAGTAGTGCTCTCTTTCCCTCTCTCTCCTTCCAAACTCCTTCCCAGTTATTCATTATTGCTGCACTGAGGTGAATTAGTGGTGCTTTAAATAGGAGGGGGAAATGGCATAAAAAAATAAAGCCTAGAACGTAAAATATGTGGGAAACTACATTCAAAAATAAAATTGCTATATTAATAAATAAAAAAGAGTAAAGCTATAATAACATCATTTACTGTTCAGCTACATCTGTGAATTAACAGTACCAGCACAACATAACACAACATTCATTTTTAAACTGCGAATTTAATCAACTACTAAGGCATGAGACTGAAATCCTATATATACATACATACAAACTGATGAAGGCATAGATATTAAACTATATATATATTTTACCTTAACCCTAATTATGGTTTACATTTATATGTTCTTCTGCTCTGTTTTAGGTACAGTAGGTACACAAAGGAAAATTGAAAATACAGTATCATTCTTAGCCCTGCAGGTCAGCTTCTTCAAATGGAGCTTGATTGTCTTTTCATTTGTTCCAATATAATTAGAAATAAATTCATTGAATTTGGAGTTACAATTAGAGACAAGCTGTGATGTATGACAAATCCAGTCTATTACTTTTAACAATAGATTAATGTATTTATTTGATGTTAAACAATGGTTGTGTCTAGTGCTTTGGTCTAAATCATGCATGATTCAGTTCAATAACTGCAAAATAGACTCCTTTCACAGGAATCTAAACAGAAAAGTTCATTTCATATAAGCACCGAACGTGCATCTATGTCATGATGGGGACCTAAAGGTCTGAACATTTGGACTGCTTTGAACCACACTCATAGCAGGGATGTTCAGTCTAGGGGATCATGCTAAAGTCAGTCCAAAATTAAAACTCCAGACTTCATATAGGGCAGATGTAGGTGCCAACATGACCTGCTTTGATCTGCCGATCCTTCCCCATTCAGCTGAATTATTTGTTATAGTAAATGCAGCCAGTAACTATTGATGCTTTACATGCTGACTCTTACCAGTGGTGGGTGTTGTAGTCATAATGGAACTATTTCACCCTAAAAAAAATTTCTGTCCACAAATTATCTTTTTTCTTCTTTTTTTTTTTTTTAATAAACTGTTTGACATCTCAGATCCACCTTGGAATTTATCACCTAAGGAACACATCCGTTGATTTTATGTGGCAGCAGGTGCTCAGCTCCTTGTAGTTCTCTAAATGCCACAATGTTCCACTTTACTGTATCGATATATGTGCTCTCTTCACTAATTCAGGATGGTTTTGACCTGCCTCACTTCTCAGTTTGCATGCTGACAAGGAGATACAGGTGGCCATTTTTTAAACTAAGTGGCAATGCAGTGAGCTCATGCCTTAATTTTAGGACATCTGTGACAGCAGATCCCCCAGAATGGGGGAATCAGAGAACCAGTGAACAGGGTACATGGCAGAGCACAGTGTACTGTCCCCAGGTTAGACAGCTTTAGAAAACTAAACTTTTATTTCCTTGCTCTGTTAAATCTCCTATAAAGAGCAGGCTGAATTTGTTGTGTCTGTATGCTTCCTCCTAATCTTCCCTGGCACAATTCTCTTTCTCCTTCTGTCTACCCACTGTTATTTTGCTCGTGTTGTCACCAACAAGTGGGGGAATCAAATAAACTTAAGAAACATGTTCACTGTAGCAGAACGGAAGAGCATTCACATCAAAAAAGGGAAAGAAGAAAAGAAAAAAATTTACATTGACTCACAGTTTCACTAATGCACTCCAATTTAAGTTGAGATTTCATGAGGTAAATGGCCCAAATCAGGCCGCAAAGGCATTTGAAAATGCATATATACCTTAAGGCTCTATATGGCATTTGGCTTTAAAACAATTATTGGAGAATTCAATTAATTTTGCAGGGTACTTTATGCTGATCTGTAGATGTCATAAAAGACAACTTCAGGCAAAAATAGTGCTTTCTCTTGGCATGAACATTGCCAAGTAAAGCAGCTTTCCTGGGACTGTATATATAGTTACTATATACTATACTATATAGTTACCTTTTCCTGTACCATTCTGGGGGATTCGAGGCAAAGGAGGGAGGAGGGGTACTATCAGCACTGAACACCTTTCAGATTTGCAATCACCTTTTAGTAATGGCTGTCGAGGAGCCATTTCACGGTGGCATTCTGCAGCACAAGGGAAGCTTATACACGGTCCACCTGAAAAAACAGCGAGCTGTTGGGGAGCAGTGACAAACAAGTAGTTTAAACCGACTTAAGTGTCCTGGATGCTTTTCATTTCAGTATCGTAATTTGCTGCATTAGACAAAGTAAATTAGTTTATATAACATTCCCCTCTGTATGATCTTAGATAAAAATCTACATAACACAGCACTATTCAGATAATCTGGGGAAAGAGATAACCCAAACAAACAAGCCTGATTCTTCTAAATGACGCTGCTCTGCTCCATTTTCAGTGAATGCTGTGAAGGGGTAGGGCGTGTGAGATCTGAGATTAGAGATATTCTCAAACCTTCCTTGCACTCCCTGGGAGAATATAAAGAAGCCCAAAGAGCTGCTGTAAATCTGTCCAACAGATAATATCCTTAACGAGTCGATTCTCCAGCTGGAGGTGGCTACTACCATGCATAGCAAACTACCATAACCCAAGAATGTCCCTCTGTAAATCAAATTAACCATTTCCTTTTCATAACAAAGACAAAAAAAGGTCCCAGAGAGCAAAGTCTGACCCAGTATTTTTGCATCTTTCCATGAGCCTCTGTAATTTAAATATGAGAAGGAGACAGGAACAAGCAACATTTTACTGCACAGTGTTAGCAACATGTCTGGTACATGCCTTCATTCACCTAAGGAGTCCATTTAGCATTTTGGGATGGATTCATTTGTCTGAACATCAGTGCTCAGTGCCTTTTGAGACACTCCAGGGAAGCCAAGATGTATGCAAAGGGCTGACAGGTTTCACACAGGAATTACAAGGGCCTTGTACCCTTCTGTAGCAGCAGCTGGAAGCCAGACAGGATAAACCTGCAGGATCTCATGAGCAAAAGGTTATTTACACATGACATGACACAAGTGCATAAAGCTACCTGGGTATTTGTAGAGAACCTGACTTTGCCAGAGTTGTAGAGTATAATGACAGATCTGACAAGTAGGTCTGAAGGACAGTAAGCATGAAACTAGCCCAGGGAAGGAATTTCCTTCCCATCGTTCCATCTCTTTCAGCACTGGACTGTTGGCACTGTAAAAATTTGTTGATATTTAATAAAAGCTAGCATCTGTGCCTTGCCTGTCTCCAATTACATAGCTTCATCCTAGGGCCAGTTTGAAGCTTCTTACAAGCACTGATGCTTGAAGCACAGCTATAACAAAAGAGTGGACTGACAGTTTTTTCTGCCTCTAGCTACATCTCAGTGCTTTTTTTTGCTTTTTTTTTTTTGTCTCAATTTTGTTTCTGGACACCCTAAATGACCAGCCTGCAGCAACAGCACCCCTGTAGGAGACCGTTTGATCAATCCTCTCTCTACGTAACACCTCCCCAGAACAGAAACTGTCAGTGAAGGATGCCGCCATGCCCCAGTTACATGCAAACACACATCACCACCACTACAGCATTGTCAAGGCTACTGAATTGGCTAGAGAGAATAATGGGATTTTTCGTGATAAGCCATGACAGATATTGTGAAAGTATGGTTTATAATTGTCAACAATGAACTCAATATATGAAGGTTACTTCAGAATCACTGTATAAAGCTACTTAGGGATAAAATTCACTTCAGATCATGGTCAACATTTGTTAGAGGAAAGCAAAAGCTGGAGGAAAAAAAACTATCCGATTTTATCCATTCTAATCTCTCTAAGAGTCTCCTCTGATAGCTAGATGACTAAAAATAACTGGTTTAGAACTTCACATTTAGGAAGTAGACAATAGAAAATAAGAAAATAGAGAAACAAGAAAATGTAAAAGGCAAATTAAGTAGTTCAACTGGCATCTGAATTGCATCGAACCAGGCATGCCTTCACCATCTACCAATCATTTGTTAGTTAAATAAATCCAATTTTTTCTGAGTTTTCAGTCTCTAAATATTCTGCTTTTTCTGCAGTGACAACATTGGTCTTTCCTGAGTCACCACTATTAGAGCTGACCTTTTTTATAGATGATTAGTAAGTCAGGTATGATTCAAGCAAAACATTTAGGCCATAAGATGATTAGAAATCACATTCTGCTATGCATGTAATTACAGCTATAGTAGAGCAAAGAATTTCTTGAAAGTAATGTAAGTTACAGGAATGAATATGTCTCTAATACATGTCTCTGTGTATACTTTTAATGTATAATTTGTTACATATTTATATATGTACAGATCATATGTATTTCTGGGGATTCATATGTAAGAACTACTAATGCTGATGTAAAGTAAAATGCACTTTGGTAGATAAATCTCTGAATTTATTTTGGACTGCATGCTTTAACATAAACTATTGAATTTGGTTAAGTTCTTTACAGACCATCCAAGATATCATTTCAGAATGCTGTGAAAATTCACATTTTAAAAACAAGGCCTTTCCAAGGTGTCTAGGCACACAAAATTGAGGCACTCGGCAATTCTGAAATTCTTGGACATAAAATTAAGAAAACATTTTCTTTTGTTAAGTGACATGCATAATATCAAGTGGTATTACTGATCCAGATCAAAAATGTATATATAATCTTCTGTGCAAAAATACAGATAACAGCATATTATTTTTGCTGTATTGCAAAATATTTCTCTAGGGAGATGCCTGATATTCCCACCACACTAGTCAAAGCTCATCTTAATACAAGCTATTGCAAGTAAGAGGAATATGCTTCTTGCATGCCAAGAATCAGGTTAAATCCAACATTCTCCGAGAGACAGTAGTTTTTTCCCCTTTCCCCCTAAGGACCTCCAGGTTATTCAGCAAATGAAGCTGAACCACTCGACTATTTTTCAGTTGCTGAGCAATAGGCCCTAAATGGAAAAGTAGTCTGATTGTGACATATAGCTTCAGACACTGATCTGTCATCCCACTCAACAAAATGCTTTACTGAAGAGTACCGAGATAGTAAATTTCCTTTCATACTCATAGCTGCAATTAATTACAGATTCAGTCTCACCACCAGAAAAGCCCCGAATAGACAATCAACACTGATGAGCACTGGGTCAAAGAGGAGCTAAGCACACACTACATCTCTATTTTTCCCTTTAATTGAACTTCCTTCTTAACGGTAGCAATTAAAATCTTCTTTCTCTGCTCATAAAAATCACATATAGCTACATCTTCAAATTCTAGTTTCGAAAAGAACTACATAAGTATGTCCACTCTTCATAAATATATAGCTGATATTTATAAGATAAGCAGCTCTTTGTGATAAATTAATAGATCGTTTATGAGCTAGCCTACCCTTCTGTAAAAATCCACGCTATTGAATACCTGCAGAAAACCAGTAGGGATTTTGTTGATTTTAAATTAAATGTAACAGACAGGTGTTACTTCTTTCTCTTTTCAAATAGGTAATTTTCCTCAGAAAACATGACTACCTCATATACAGGATGAGCAGGACTCACAGCACCTTTTTAATGTCTAAAATGTCAGAAGGTAAGTCCATTTCTTTGAAGTCTTGTAAGGCTAGAAATTAGAGCTTTATACTATTGGAAAGGATCAGTTTCCCAGTTTCTAACTTTGGAGTATCCCAAGATACTGGATGTTAATGTCATGACATTTTAGATATAGAGGAACTCTTTTAAGCTATATTTAGAGATTTCAAAGACTCCCTCTGAAACCTGCATGCAGTTGTACCTGCAGCAACCAAGGAATCTAACTTTATATTAGCTGTACAGGAGATAATCCATAAATATACTTTAATGCCTCAAAATGCACCTAAAATAGCTTCTCTCTAACATATGTGGCATGTACAGAAAATATAATGATATGATTATACATTAAAGGTTTTATCACCATAAATATAGGTCATCCAGAATAAATACTACTGATGGTAAAGACTTTCAGAAAAGTTAGCCCAAAGGGAAAATTTTCAGTCTGCTAAAGAAGAAGTCAGCTTCTTTTTTTTTTTTTTTAAGTCCACACAGCAAGTATTTCTCAATGAAGATATTGCTTTTTTCATTGCAAAATTCACACTAGAAAATGTCATTTCCCACTGCCCTGTCCCCCCCCCGCCCACACACACACAATGAAACTCACTCCTTTCTTCAGCACCAGAAGTTCTATGGAAAAAATAATAATTATTTAAAGACTAACCAAGCCAAAACTTTTGGTTTACAGGTTCATGAGACAACAAGGTTTTGTATAACTTTTTGAAATTTATTATGTTGTTTAGCTATATAAAGAATGCATTCGATAGTATATTTTTAACTAAAAGGAAAAAAATACATACTTTTAGAAGGTGAATAGATAGTAATCCAGGACCCTTATTTTTAAAGTCCACTGGAGTTTGATTTTGTTTTAATGTATATTCTTCATCATCCTTACCCAATTACCACCTATGAGCTAATAATAGAAGTTTTAAAAACCACAATCACCATGGAATATAACAAACAAAAAAAGGTGTAATAGTTATTTTGGTTACCATCTATTTGTAAGTGTATTACACTGACTCAGTCCTTCTCCTGTATTCTTCCCCTTGTTCCTAGAGAGCAATTATTTATTCATTTGTTAGACCAGATAGAAATAAAGAAAAATCATAATCCTAAGCACTTCCTTCAGGCTAACATTATTTCTGTGTGATAAATTTGTGGCATCAAATATTTGTCATTGAGTTTGATTTGAATGGTTTCTTTATGAATTAAAGAATAAACCATGGCCAAACACCCCACTTTATTACCCCAATGAATTCCATAAAAAGCAGCAGAGTTTTACCAGTGCAACACTGAAAAGAATTTAGATTAGCTTAGAAAAACTTAGTATGTCCTTTTCCTTTCTTTTCCCCTATAAATAATATAAGGTCATCCATACGCAAGTAACTCATATGGTGCAATTTATTATTAGTTATATTACTTAGCAGAACTTCTAAGCTTTAGGAAGCAGACCTCCCAGAAAGCCAGCAATTTAGAGATTGTTTTACAATGCACTGCAAAAATAGATGTTTGCACAAAGCCAGTTTTCCTATAAATGAGGTTAATCTGTGTTAGCAAACTGTCAAAGAACCTGTCATATCCTATTGTCTCTCCAAGTACAAAAATGTTAGACAGATTACAAGAGAGAAATAATACCCCAAAGAAATCACACACAATGAAGAAAATCAGCAGGTTCATAGCTTCTTATTTTGAAGTTATGTTTACATCTGATTTTGAGAAGTATTTGTTTTCTTAATTGTGTTTATTGAAGAATAGTACCCTGCATTCTCATGAGGTTTATTTTACTTTTATTATTTGCTTTAATAAAGTAATCGTTCTGGGGAACATGATGCAAGGGCAAATGTTTCACTCCATTATAAACTTGCACTAGTAAGTTTATCCTTTTCATTCTCTACATTTTTTAATGAATCAAAATATAAAATTTCTCATATTTGTGAAAACAAATACAGACTAAAATGAGTAAAAAGGGCTAATTTAATGCAGCTCTTTAAAATAAGAAATAGTACACCATTATTACTGGAAATATTCAAGAAAGATCCTATTTGTGTTGTGGCAACCACATGGCTAATATGATTATCAATACAATATTTGTGATTTTAAAAGCCTTAAGTATAGATTCTACTGTTCAGAAACTTTATGTGAAATTACCACTACAAAGATATATTTGAGATAATTCTAAAGAAATAAGTACCAAGAGTTGCCTGGCACACTAACAGGTGGAATGGTTGGAAAATAGTTTACAGTCCCAATTCACAATTTACCAGTAGATATCACTCCTTGTCTGACAATAAGAAACTCAGTGCATCATAATGCATAATATAAGGCAAATTCTGGCATCATACTGGTTTCCACATGGTTTTGCGAATAATTGTTTAGATTTCCTAGGATTTGAGTTAACACAAAAAATAGGACAAACTGAAAAATTTAAATATTCTCTTAATGCGTAATTGAAAGAAAAAATCAGTAAATATTTTAAATTTCATAGCTATATTAACTTCTGTCAGGTAAATTTGCTACCACTCGTATAAGAAATATATGGGGAAATTGGCCATTTTACCTCTGTTGCTTTCTTTTTCCTTTAAAAAAAATGCATTCAGTCAAATGCTTTATGTTAATATAGAATACTGAAAAAATAAGTCAGTGAATATTCTTCCTCTAAAATAATTCAAAATTGCTTCATTGTAGGCAACCGCTTACATACTAACTGCTTGCTGAAATCGCACTATATTTACTTTAGTATTATTGAAAGCAAACAGCTTTCTTTACTGTGTAAAGTTAATGAGTTCAATTAATGAGTCTCCAATACATGGGAGGAGAGATAAGGGAAAATAACATTGAATTCAGCTGTGTTACCTCAGGGAAGAATTTGTCATATTGTGCCTTTGAACACTCTCTCTCTCTCTCTGATAGCTACATTATCCCATGATTTAGTTTAGTTCTAATACTCAAAAATAGACTTTAAAAGTTTAATAAAAAGTGCAGTGTCCTTCGAGGCTGAGCCTTCTCATGATACATGCACCAGAAAAGTATACAAAAGTCACTATGTCCCTTGGTTAGCACTCATTAGACCGATATTTATAATTTCACATGCACAGGACTGAGTCTTATCATCTCCTATGAGGTGTAAGTACTTTGAACTCTCATCGATTAAAGGACATTTAGCATTTTTCAAGATTCAGAAAAAAAAGATATGAGCATGAAACCACATGAACCATTTATCTAGACAACAAAGTTATGCCTGCATAAGCTGTGAATTTACAATGTTGTCATATCAGTGTAACTCTCTCATAAAGAACTCCTTCTCCAAATGAAGTGGGTGTGGGTGTGTATATACATACATACATACACATACACATATACATATACACATATACATACATACATACATATATATATATATATCCCAATAGTTTGGAAATGGATTAACCAAAACCAAAGAGAGGTAATTTTATTCCGGAATAGGAGACTCCATATAGAGACTTATATCAGTCTACTGCAGCTTACTTTGCCACTACAACTATAACAATATAATATAAAAACTCTTCTATGGAACAGATCCTTATGATGCAGCTTAACCAGCATATTTCTAAATGGTTGAGACATCACTCACATGAAAAAAATGCAATCCACTAATCCTTCGGTGTATTTCATATTGAAAAATGTAGCCTCTGGAGTAAAATTTGAGATTTTTGATTCACAGATGCAACAAAATTTACTGGATGACCAAACTCAAACATGCTAACTATTCACAATATACTGTGTCATATCTCTTGACTTTTATGTCCTGAGTAGCTTCATCTGCCTACCAGCAAAAAGCTGGATTGAATGCATCCCTTTCTCTGCACATAAATACTTACCATCTATAACCTCAAACACAGACATATCACCTAGAAAATATTTTCTCTCTGAAGCACTCTTGTTTTCATTCTTTTCATTAAACATGAAAAGCAAAAGTATTTGAAATCCCCATTTTTTTTGTCTTTCTTCATTATTGTTTCCCAAATTGCTAATTAGAAAAGATATTTCTTACAAATGATTAGCTCTTACGTCTGCTTTAACACTTGAAAGGTTACAGCAATAGGAAAAGGAAGAGCTTTAATTAAAGAATGAATTATTGAATACTCAATTTTAATTGATATAGCCCTCTGCTATTATTTTGTGTGTTTATAGATATTTTATGTGAATCAGTAATCAAGATGACACATACTCACAAAAACAAGACTTTAACTACTGAGGCTAAAAGAAGGCAGGGCTGCTGTATTATCACATTCAGCCATTTAAGTTCAAGAATCATGTGAAGTATGGTTTCCATGACAACAAATCACTAATTGCTAACATAAAATAAAGTAAAAATCAACCTTGACTAAATTTGGCACTGACATGGAAGGTGAAAAACCCTTAAAATAATTATATTACAGTTTTCATGTATGATGAAGAAATACAGCCTACCCCACGTTCTGAGATGGGATGAAAGCATTTAGAGTCCCAGGGTTATTTCAGATTTGGCAAAGCTAGCTGCATACAAAAGTCATTGTGTATTACACTTGATAGTCAACACCTACCTTCAGCAACAGATAAGAAGAGATGTTTGTGGTGAGATGATGAAGGATTTTTGAATCCTTGGGCTAGAGATCAGCAAAGGAAAATGCTGTGGAAAATGCATGAACTAAATAAAAGACACAAATAACAGGATTTTAGCATAAATTCACAGACTAAGAAAAACAAATTAGAGGAGAGTGGAGGGGAAGAAAGGGGCTAAACTCATACATGCCTCCCATGCTAACTTATTAGTAAGGGTTTCAGACACCTCTGGCCTGCAGATAAAAAGAATCCTTTGAGACTAAGGGAAACTATTTGGGAAGAACAATGGTACCATTCAAAATTCACTGATTTATGAACTGCTACATATCATTTGTAAAAATTGCTTCAGCCTGAGTTACCTTTCACCAGCTCTGTAAGTCGACTCACTGGATCACTAGGAGCGAACAAGAACATTTTGATAAATTCAGTTTCCATGACAATGAATTAGCCATGGAAAAGGAGGAGGTGTTGAAAGATCTGTGTTCTGTAGAATACTCTTCAAATGTTTGCCTGTTTTCATTTTTAGCCATTTAGTTCTCATGGCTCTGTTCCAGGACTCTTTAATTTGCCAGTAGCTGTTTTTCCTCTGCAGATTAGAGGAGTAATTCATCAGTGAATGTTTCACTCAGTGGTCCCATCCAATGTAAGAGAACATAAAAATGATTTTTTCCAATTATGCTTTTTGTTTGTTTAGAAAGAATGCAGCAGGCTCTTTTTTGTTGTTGTTCCACTACAACCTGGCTATAGAATGCTTAATCTTTCTTATTTATTGCCCACTACTGTACTTATGAGTACAACTGTAACCCGCAAGATGCTGGGAGTTTGTTTTAAATACCAGTGAGCCCCTGAAACAAAACAAAACAATGATTTGGAGTTTGGTTCAAAAGGAACAAGCCAATAAAAGAATGTCATATTCCAAAACCCCGTATAGTCTACATGAACAGGAACTGCTGAGAAAAAGACTTGAGAAAACAGCTAGTATTTATTTCTGATAGAACTGCTTAAAATCATATTTCATTTGCCTACCTTACAAAGGGCTAAGAAAGTAGGACATTGCTTGAAAGACATTCAGAGTATTGAATGTCTTTCTGCTGATTTCAATGGCACCTGGATCAGGGCCTTATACTCAAAATATGTAGAGTGGAGGTATTTAACCATTCACAAAAATATACTTAATTCAGAATAAAAGGTAGCAGGAGCTCAAGAGAGCTGTTTCCACTGACTATTGGGACAGATAGTTTGCCATCCAGAGACAATCAAGACAAATTTGGCTCCTTCAGAAAGTAAGCTTGTTTTTACGTACTGCCAGCAATATGCTCCCCTTTGCCATAAATAGAAATTGAAAGGGCTGAACACCTTGCTTCCACTGCCTGTCTGCTGAATGGCATCATTTTATGTGCTATACAAGAAATGGAAGGTTTTTCTTCTGCGAAGTTGTTAGTGGCTGTGCCAGCCCAGCATGGGCCGAAGTGGCTGAACGATTTGTAAAAGAAAGAAAATGTTACTAGCAGAAAAAAGAAAAAAGCCACTACCTAGAAAAAAAAAAAAAGAAGGGAAGGAGGGAGGGAAGGAAAGGAGGGGGAAGGAAGAGGGAGGGAAGGGGAGAAGGAGGGAAAGAAAAAAGAAATGGAAAGAGAGGAGATAATACCTTTGTATATACACCCTAAAAAACATCTTTCTGTGTATTTCAGTAAGAGACCAAGTTCTGTTCCTTAATATATCCATATAGTATTTGTAATATAATAAATATATGCATAAGTGTTTTGGTTTCTATCTGTCTATATATGTAATTCACACACAGGAATATTCGCAAATAAGTGTATATTTTCACTTGCTGTCATTCACTCATACACATACTCATAGACACAAAGATGCTTATTTAAAATTATACTGCATGTGAGGCATTTATCCCATCCTAAGAAGCTTCTGATTGAAAAGAATGCTTATTCTCCATAATGCAAATGTCATCTGTATTAGGGTATTGTGAAAATACTGCACGGCTGGAAATCAAATTAGCTGTTTTAGTCAACGAGATTTAGTTGTTCTGAAGCAGCCCCTCACAAAAAGAAAAATAAGAGAAAGAAAAGATGAATATGGGTTGACTGAAATTCAGTAAACCTGTAGCCTTGAGTCTCTCAGTCTTGATTTAAAATAGCAGGGGCAGTTGCTGTCAGGCAGTTGAGTGCATGTGGACAAGAATAAGCCTAATGACTTCTTTTGTTCATCTGCCATGTGGAACTGTTTCAACATCCTTATCTAGGATGTGAATGAGGTGTGCTAATAGCTCCATGCTTCCACTCCTGGAGTCGAGGAACTAATGCAGGTAGCAGGCGCTCAAGCCGCATTGATATTAATGGTGTGAGATCACTCAGCCTGCCGCTTTCAGCAAAACACGGTGCAGTGCCCACCGTGAGAGACAGATGTCTGATACTTCCTCACTCTAGCCATGACCTTCAGCTGGCACCAGACGCTGCTGCATGTCTTCTCTTGTTAACATTTTCACAGGTGAGAGATGGATAAACAACAGTTGTCTCAAACCTGTAGATTGTTAATAAGTGTCACAAAAATACACACTGGTGCTCAGGTGCAGATCATTAAAAAAGAAGCAAGAATGAGAGGAATAATGACATGTCAATCCATCTTAAGTCAAGCTTGACATCCTCGTGATACTAGTTAGCACCATGCACAGGGAATTTTGCCTTCTGCTCGTCGGAACTTGGACCAGGAGTACAGCCATGGAACTTATTTCCAGATGCTGTTGGTTAAACTTTGAGCCTTTGCTCACATTTAAGGGAGAGAAGAAGAACATTCAAACATTCAAAATTTCATTTTTTTTAATAAAGGTTTAAATGATCTAGTCAAGCACTGTGAACTTTAACTAATAGTTTCATGCTACAGTAATGGCACCTATTATTTGAATTAATTCCCCTACTGACAGTACAACTCCACACTATGACATTTTAAGTGACTAGTGCTTTTCAGATGTACTTTCTACCGTACACATATACGAACTACAGAGTATAACATACATAACTCTGTATGTGTCTGTGTATGTATCTGTGTCCATGTGTCTGTACCTGTGTACACTAAAACTATATTGCTTTAACTTTCGCTATTATGTGGAGATATATATAAAAAATGTGGACTGTCCTTTAAATATATGCTTTTTTTCCATGCTAAATTTAACCAAAATAGGGAAATGCTTCAGATATATGATAAAATTTCAGAAGTTTTCATTGTTTCAGTCAAGTCCACACTATTGGAGCCTTTATCCTTATCACTATATTTTATAATCTAAAAGATATGAACTATAAGAAATAAATAGAAATGGTAGCTCCAGTATTGTGCGGAAAATTATTCAAACACAGATATTCTTTAAAGGATCATTCATCTCTCACAGTACCTGCCATAACTACCACATGTAAAGTCGCTCACTCTGTGTGTGGTAATTCTTATACACAAAAACAAGTCACTGGCTTTTCCCTGAAGTGCACTGCAAGCAGACATACAACTGCAATTTGGAAATCCGTACCTCTGAATAAGGAGAGACGTCTACTGAGCCACCTCTTAAACAGCGATACTTGCGGTGCATAAAATTGGAAGCTGATCCCAGACGATTCATGGAAAAATGTGGCAGGAACATTTAACTGCAATGTGTTAACTTTTGGTTAATCTCAATTAAGGGATAAATCCTGCAGCTCAAAATCTGGCATCCTATTCCTTCTGAACTTGGTATACAGATTCATGTTAACACTTGAATATTACCACTGACTGGTATAAACTAGTCTAGAAACCAAAGTTTTTAACCACAGAACAGGGATTAAAATAGCTCTTCATAATGACCAATCTCAATACTGAGGCACCAGTACCTTTTCTTTTTAATGAGTTTTGCAAAAAATAAAATAAAATCCAGGAATTTTCTTTTCAACAAAATATTTTCTTTAAAAATACATATTTTCAGGCAATGTGAAATAGCTTCATGTATTAACAGGTTAGTTACCATATGTGCTTTTTCCAATCATGTTATGGTTATGGTATTACAACATGTATTATTATATTATTATGGTTATGGTATTACAACATGTGAATATATTTTCCACTTCTCCATCACATCCGTTATGAACTGAAATCCTATATATACTCTTTGCATAGTTACTTTTGAGAATGAGGGGACATTCTGGAGACATACTAAAAAAACAGTTACTAGATCTGGCCTTACAGAAATCTTGTCAGTGTTAAAAATCAGTAAAACCTGACTTCAATAAATGGTATTAGGTTCTCAATAATGCCAAAGTCAATAGCTGCTCTTGTAACAGTGTTACAGTTTAAGCACTGTTGCAGACCTGTGCTAGTCTTGAACATGGGATCAAAGAGATAAAAGCAGAGTGACTTCATTGCTTTCACTTTATATTCTGACACTCCAAGGATCTTTACACGAGTTCGATTGTCAGTGACATTTTGTCATTGATCTTTTTTAACGTATCTTTTTCATCAATGTTTTTTTCAGGAACCTCCTTCGAGGAAGATGACGTCTGGACTAGTTAAGAGCATGTGTATCTACTCCATATAAAGGAGCGTGGAAAGTTTGCCCATCACCTTTACTAAAGATATGTAAGCAGTGTGCTGGAAGAAAGATCTCTATGTCTCATTGTCCAATTATTTCTGTGTCATCAAGCATTACAGACAGATTCTTTTGATTCAAATGCAGGTCAAAACAGAAGACGGTAGGTGAAATCCTCATCCCAGTGAAGTCAGTAGCAAAACTAACATATCAAAACTTACATTGATCTAACTCGTGCAGGTTTCACTCAAACTTATTAAGTCTCTATTGTAATGTATTATGAGCCAGATTTTGAAGTGACTGTGTAGCTCTCATTGTAACATTTTGCCCAGCGTTTCATTTTGTACAGATTTTCCCAAAAGCTCAGCAAATTCAGTGCTGAACTGTTCTGAAATCTGGCTGCTTTTTGGTGATATAAACAAAAGATGAGCTCTCTTTAAAATTCTCTTTGTGCATAACATAATACAAGGTACCAGAAATTATGTTTTTCATTGCTTCCAGTCTTGAGTAGATGGCTAAGAATCTAGATAGTAGAACACAACATAAACAGTAGAGAAGTCTAAAAGTAAGAATTTTATTTCATGAAAATGCTGAGATCCTACTTTCTATCTCAGTTTAGAAAGGATCTCGGACTTAAAAAGAAAAATAAAAACAAACAAAAACAAAAACCAAAAAACCCTCATCCTCATCACAGAATATTCAATAGTCAGAAGTCAGGTTGTACACTGGGGAGATGTATGTTCAAAACGCTCTACAGATTCTATACTTTTCCAGTTTTCAGGCAGTTGCTCTAACCATTAATCTCTATATGTGAGCCCAAAGTCTTCCTACCTACTCAGGAGAAAGAGACCATTATCTCCAGGGAGCATTTTGGACTTCAAATGAACTGAATCCTCCATTGGAGGTCCATACTTCTTCACAATGGAGACATTATGGGAAAAAAAGGACCATAAAATGAGAAATTCATAGTTTAGACACTTTGGTTAAAAGCCTAAAATCAAGAAGAACAAGCTCTGGACCAGTCTGGTTCACTGAATATTTCCTTATTCACTCAAAGAAATTTAACAGGAAAAATTGAGAAACTATATCTGCCAACAATTTAAATCAGAGATCTGAAACTATTTCTTCTATACTTAAAGCAAAAGTCACAGGCACTGAACTACAATTCAGGAAATTTTATTTCCGGGCAAAAATTTTGTCTATCCACAATATTTAAAAGCAAAATTACACCTTCCCACACAAGCTTTTCTTTTCAATTAATCAAGAAATTTTGACAGTAAAAAGTCCCATTTAATCAGAAAAAAAAATGTCTGACACTTCCTTTCCTTATTAGATAATCAGACCTTGCTCTACAAGTCATAGCCAGTAGTCTCGTATTTGGAAAAGGTGGGAAAAGTTGACAGTCTCTAGGAGGATAAAAGTCAGTTAAATATCAGAACTGAGTCATTTTAGTTTCCAAAGACAATCATATAGTACATGTGGAACTCATTCAGCCTGACATATCAAAAACCTAAATTATAATTCAAGAAAGGGCTATTTATTGTTTCAATAAAATCATGATTGATTTAAAGATAACAGTGGAGAACAGCATAAGAAATTTAGTTGGGAAATATCATTAATAGTATGGAGACTCCATTTGATCCAACCTTATCTAAAAAGATATATTCAATAGAGTGAAACAAGCTGGTGAAAGAATTAAAGTTACTGAAACTAGCTGGCAGATAAGGCCAGAATATACTAAGCCTATACAATAACGCACAGGAAAGACCATATAATGCAACAATTTTGTCAATTTACTTTCTTACATTTATCATAATATTTAAGCCCATGCATTCTTTCTCAACTGTTCTGTACAGCATATGTGTTGCTATTATGAGCGAGTCTGCACAGAGCTCATTCAGCATGAAACAAATTTTTCTCACCACTTCTTTTCTATTCAGGGATAAATATATTTGTTACGGTCTATTCAAGGAAAGTCCTGTTCCTTACAGGGAGCTGGTATATCATCATGTCTTACCAGAAAAATCCAGGTCTTCTTTATCTCACTGGCTATTTTTTATTTATTAATTTGATTTTGCACTTGTATTATCATTTGCATGATGATAATATCTCACAATTATATGTAAGTAGGTCGGTTCCTTTGTCACCACACTCCATTTTATTCTTCCAGAAGACAACGAGCAATATGGAGCAATATAATCATGTATTTTTTTTTTAATAAGTGAAACACTGGCTATGTAACCAAACTGCTGTGTGTGAAACCTGCAGTACAAACATACAGCAGAAGAAGCTTTTGGAGATCCCTAAAAATCCTTTAAAATATTTATAACGATATACTAAGTAGCAATGTTGTAGCTGTGCTTGTTTAGGCATGTAAGAGACACAAGGATCAGGATTCATATCATCATAACATACGGAAAGTAAACATCTAAGTCCTAGTGAGCTTTCTTGATAGTCAAAGGAGAGAAATGTTCTCTAGAGGGTAATTCATCTGACCTACCCTAAATACGTCCTTTAAGATGAGGTGAATTCTTCTCCGGAGGCAATTATTTTTATAAAGGGAATTTATAGAGGATAACTCAGCTATAGTAATCCAACAGTAAAATGCCTATCAAAAAAGAAATGAATCTTAATCAAAGCTAATAGGGAGAAGCTGTGTATCTTATTATATCTTCCAGTAGAGTTGGAAAAAGCACAGGAGCTCTGTCTAACCTGCTGAATGGACTTTGTGCCTGCAAGTATATCTACTTTTTTTCTGACTGTATTATCTGACCTAAAAAGAGATCTCTCCTTATAAACTTTGTGTCTCTACAGACTCTTACATTATCGTACCTCTTTTTCATCTTTAGAATACTTTTCGTTGCCACTGGATTTCTGTGTTCATAATTGTGCCAGGCAAGTGATGCACTTAGGTTTTTGAACCCTGAATACTACAGAGGTTATGGTTACTGTGGGAGTTTTCATATTAAGCTTTAACCTCACTTTACCGCACATTGCTTTCCTTTCAGGTATTTTGCTTTGCAATGAATAGAATTTTATGTTATTACATCTTACATTTGCATGTCTTTCCTATCCACAGAGATAATTTTGATACAGCTTATGCATATTTTATTCAAAGTTCCAAGAACATTCATTTTGTCTAAGTCCAGATTTAATATTCTTCGGTAACTTTCTTCTTTTTCAGTGACTCTTGACTCAACAGAACTAACAGTTTCATGATATGTTACCTAAATGGTGGGGGGGAGCAGGACTGCAAATAATTTTCAAGTCCCTTAGAGATCTGTTGTTATTGCTGCTCTGCAGCAGCCCCTGCTGGAAAAGGGTAGCTCTCAAATTCACATTTCTTGCCACAACTATGCCTGTCAAACCTGCTGTTTAATCACTGGCTAGTGGTGTTCCAGCAGTCATGACTGACCTGTAGGTTCACTGAAACCTGGAACTGGTTTTCCTACCATCTGCAGAATGGCAACTGCTCATTCTTATCACAGTCAACACTGAATGCCAAAAGAATAAATAGTGCTTAGGAGCTCTTTTTTTTTTTTTTTTTTTTTGTGTGTGTGACACATTTGTAGCCCAGAAAAATAAGGAAACTGAAAAATATTAGTATAAGAAAAGCAAAGCAAGATAGTTTAAGATAAACCACCTGAAAAGACTTTAGTTAAAGTACAAGTCATGACATAGTGTCAGAAAAGCATTTTTCACCAAATGAAAGCACATTAAATTATGCTAGTACTGTCTTCTCTTCCATGTGGTTGTTGACGGATGTTTGGAAAAGAAAATCTTCCTTTCTGCTTGACCTTAAAAGCTGTCCCACACAGATCTGGTATATTTACAATGCTAAATAAAAAATAAAAGAGGGAATCTTCTGGGATAGAAACAAAATACTTTGCCATGTTACTCAAAGTACATAGAGGTGATATTAAAGATGTTTCTCACAATAATATTAATAATAATTATTATAATATTTATTGTTTAAAATACAGTAACTGGAGTGGAAAAAAACATAGATGATGCAATTTGTTTTATCATGCAACAGTGAAAACTCCGTACAGTGGAAAGAAAATTTTGCAGGCAGGTTGTGATAAAAACATATCTATTTTCTCATATTTATCACCACATTTAAGCCATTCTTCCCAAACGGCTCTGTAAAAGGTATGTGTTTGTAACAGGGGTAATATTCCCTCGAGGTGAGGTTGAGTGAGAAACAGTACATTACTGTGAATCATGTAATGGAGAAAGCTGAAGGAGGTGGGTTTGGGGAAGAGAAGGGACAAGAACAATGGAAGACAGGAAACCAGACACAGAAGACAAAGTGATTTAAAGATTTGGAATGACTGGCTATTTTTGTACTAGGAAAGCTGTCTTAAAGAGGAAGACTGATGAAGTTTTAAACAATGACAGACACCAAAATAAAAGTTGTTTCAACAGGAACAGTCCCCTGCAAAGGAAGACGAGTGCCTCTGGGTTACCTCCATGAGGAGCTTCATGTCTCAGAGTGGTTGGAGAAGCAAGTGATATTTTCCTGTCGTTTGTCAAATCCAGACAGACAATCATACTTTTCCACATATTAAAAGAAAATCAGAGAGACATGACTTTGCTCACATTTCTGTTGTACACAATACACAGGCAATACAGGCAACACAGGCTAGCGTAGTATCTACATTGAGCAATACAAACATAAAAAAGAGTGATGAATTCAGGAAAAGTAGAACTAGAAGTGTGTTTCATCACAAAAGAAATAATCCCCACTACAACTTTTTTTTTTAATTTAAAAGACAAAGACTTTAATAAATATTTAAAAGAATTTAAAAGACATTCAGTAAGAATCTTCCTTATTTTGCCAATATTGATATTTGTATTGGGAAGGAATTACTTTCCAGATTGTTTTAATTTTAGAAGGAAACTACTGCTTTATTAGACCAAACTCTCCTCAAACAAGCTAATTGCCTTGCAACCAAACAGGGTAGAAGTATTGCATCAAAGCATTTTTACTCTGTTTGTCTTATAGCAAATATTTTGTTTTGGAGTAACAGTAACTATTAAACCAAGAAGTTCTGCCATTGACAAAGAGACTGTGTCTGGCTGTAAGTACTGACTAGTTAACTGGGAAAATTGTGCCCTAAATATTAGGCAAGAACTGAGAGGAAGAAACATAAATGGAGAAAGGAAGAAAGAGAGAGTAAGAGCTCCAAAGCTGGGCACTGAGCCTGTAAATATGACGTTAAGTTTACAACAATGGCATCTGATGGCATATTCACAGGATACATTGTTTTACAATTTTCGTGCTTGCATAAAACATTGCAGTTCTTAAATAATTTTCTGTGATTATCTTAGCAAAGTCCAAATTTCAGGGAGATATTAAAATTTACTTTTTCCTTCTTCCAAACAGCAATACTCAATAGACAAGTATGGTCAACCAGCCCAATTAAAAAATAAAAATAAAAATTTGTTAACTTAAAAAGTGGCCTTGGGTTTTTGATGTATATGAGCCTTTCTTATTACAGCGCATTGAATTTTGTTATGATACTTTGTATATAAATAAATACACTAGAAAAAGATTTTTATCTTTAAAATGTAGTGGGAACTAAAGGTTGAAAAGGAATTTCTGGACTTCTTGCAGCACTGATTTAAAAAGAAGTAGGGTGCAAGTGAGATAGTGTAAGCCATCTCTCTCTGTGCCTGCCCTCCAGCTGCCAGCAGTTCACCGCACCGCTGCCTAAGAAATATCACTGCCATAGAGCAATGCTGAAAAAGTCACTAATGTATTACCATACCCAGCCAGCAGAGCTCTCTGGAATTTATCCATTGTTAATGAATTAGCAATGCTTGGAGATCTTTATATGCTTTTGCACAAAAAAAGTAAAGTTTCATTATACCAATGGGTATTTGTACCTTTGACAATCTTCTTGGCAACTATTATAAAAGCTGTGTCTTTGAAAAAAAGTTGTAAGGGACCAGCTTATTAAATTTTGTAAATCATAAGGCCTGTCTGCAAATGCAGAGCACTGTGGCTGATTTAGTTGTTGGCCTAGAAACTGCTGTTAGGACCATTAAACAGGTCCAGAGTTTAAATTGTACAGTAAATTATACACAGAAGAAACAGCCACAGAATCTTGCTCCATGTTTCCTGTCTTTAACCATGGACTGGCTGCATTGCAGCACCCAGAGACTCTGACAGTATATGTTTGCTCTTGGGCTCCAGTTTAAAAAATCATGCACCGGTTTTCACAGGCTCAGTCAGTCCAAGGAAGTGAAGGTTATTGTGCTCTTTACCGAATCCAATGACAAGAAAAAAAGAATAAACTGGACTCTTAGCAAAGCTGGTGTGAGACAGTGAGGGGACCCTGAGCCAACTGTCTGTTACACATCCTCCTTCCTTACATTATAAATTACTTAAAATGCTATCTAAGTCTGACTAGGGTGGTCTTCATCTTTGCAAATGCTCTACTTGCTCTTCCTTAAGACCAGAACCAACTTTAAAAATAAATAAATAAATAAAATCCACAAAATAAACCACGCTGTCTGCATAGTTTATGAAATACTGAAACATGAGGTAATTACTGTAGACAGCATAAGATGATGGCAAACCAAATCTTAACTCAGGACAAAGGATAAATTACTTCTCTATCTATTTACTCTTATGTGTTAAGGGTGAGTATGCAATTGCCAGAATATAATTAGCAAAGTTCCACACTCTCTTTTGATGAATGTCCAGCTAGAAGCAAGTCAGGTAGCACTCGGGAACAAAAGAATGCTAATTCAACTGAAGCATGCTATGTTTTGATTTATAATTCTTAACAAACCACTTTCTCCTTTTACTCTGACTTACAGTGCACGTGTTGAAGTGCAGTGTGATTAGAAACTGTCTGAGACTGTGGCCTTCCATGAGCAAGGAAGCAAATATGTCAGTCTAACATGTTTGGTTTCTATTTACTCAGCAGCCCTGTTAGAGCTCAGTTTTCTATTAGCTAGCAAGAATTTATTTTTATTTTTATTTTTTTATAATAGCTGAACACAGGACTCGAGGGTTTTTTTATACTTAACTGTAGGCAGGCATTCCTTTTGTATTTAGGCTAATAAGTGAAATATTATGTTCCGTATTTTGAGTAAATAGAGTAGCATACCTAAGTAATGAAAATCTGGCTACATACTGAAAAATGTAAATCATTCTATACCAGCTGTCAGCAGGGGGAACTATTAATTCATGCAGCAACTTTTGAGGCTGCAATGACATGGACTGGTAACCCAAACAAGTTCACAAATGTTCAGAGACCTGAGGACTGGCAGCCAAGACTAACAAAAGGTGAATAGTGCAAAGACTTATGACACAACTTGAACTTATAAAACAACTAAAAACAAGCAAAGAGTATGTCCTTTGAAATATTTTATGGACATTGAAGCCCACAGTTAAAATATAATATGACCTTGATATATTGAAAAAAATATTCTCGCTGAAATCAGTAGAATATGATTCAATAAAGACAAATGGACAGCGGCTACTGTAGGATGGAATAACTAAATGTACATGTACACTTGTTCACGATACTGCCCCTCCAGGCATACCCCAACCTAAAACAAGGTGCTTTGATGTTTCTTTGGCAATATTCCCGCTCTTGACAGGAAGGCCATTCATGGCCATGCAGAAAAGGGCCAGAGACATGTTTGGCAAGGCTACTCAGAGTCATAGGTTTTATTAAAAAGGTTAAGGAAAGACTAGCTCCTTAGTGGAGATATTTGAAAGGACAATATCACAAAGGGTTTGAAAGCACAGATCACAACTCACTAATATGTTAGCAAGAAGTAGTGTTTGACAAATTCCATCAAACTTCTCCTTCTCTTCATCCTATCTAGGATGTCCCTCAGACCTCCATAATCTCAATGGATCCCAGCCATGTGTAGGTGACAAAGCCTCTTCAGATTTAGATTAATGAGAGAGAGCAAACAATAACAGGAAAAAGAGTAGAAGAAGTATATTTAGAGGCTTAGTGGGTACAGAAGATGATAGCATGTTTGTGAAATTAATAACACATGGAAAAATCTGGCTTCGTTGTAAATGAAAAACTAAATACATTTCACAACAGTACACTGTCACAAAGACAAATACAATATTGAATACTGTTAATAGACTTATCGCATGTAAAACAAGCAAAGTAATTATTTTGCTTTCCTCAACACTGATTAGGCCTCAGCTGGATTACTGTGTTTAGTTTGGGGCACAACATTTTTAGAAAGACAGACAAATTGGGAAGAGTTCAGAGGACAGCAACAAAAATGATAAAAGGTTTGGAAAATAAGATTTATGAGAAAAGGTTAAGTGAACTGGGCATGTTCAGACTAAAGAAAAGAAGACTGAAGGGAGACATGATCTGTCTATAAATACATAAAGAGTTGCTATAAAGAGGATAGGGACAAATTATTCTCATTAGTCAATGAGGACAGAACAAGAACTAATGGGCTTATGCTGCAGTAGGGAACATTTAGGTTAAGTGTAAAAGAAAAACTTTAACTAATAGAACAGTTAAAAATACAGCATGCTGCCAAAGGAGCACAAAAACACCCTCTGAGATTGAGGTTTTAGCCTATTCTTGATTTAACCTTGTAGAGGAAGGATTGCACAGTGGTTTTGGGTCCTAGCCAGTTTTTTTTCACTACAGGTTTTTTACATGATGTTGGGCAAGCCAGTTACGCTGCATTTTAGCTCCCCAGCTTCAAAACAGTGACAAAAGCAGTTCCCTAGCTCTCCAAGATGCAATAAGGATAAATAATTCAGGATTCTGAGACACTCCTAGTGCCTAATCTAAGCAAATAGTGCAGTTTACAAATTAAACATTCAAACGTGCCACAGCACAAAGACACCAACTACCTGACATACCTGAGAATCCCGTCCAAGCGAAATGACTTCTGTGACTGTTGCAATGTACTTTAGCTAATGCATGCAGTCGAGACATACCACATCTGAGAGCAAAAAGTAACAATAAATCAATAGTTGTACGGCTGATTTGACAATTCACTAGCAGCCTGACCCAACTATCCACTGAAATCAATGGAGAGACTAGTTTCCATAGAAAATGGTTCAAGACCAAGTGCTAGTTATTAAGTGTGAACAGGGGCCAGTCATCAGAGTCCTGTCCTAATTGTCTAAAAATGTTCAGCCACAGCAGTGTGCTGAGGCCAAACGTGGAAAGCAGATTAAAATCTAGTTGGAAAGGCAGAGAACATTAAATGTAAATGATAAAGGATATTCAAGGAAAAGATTTTTTTATATATATATAATTTTAATGGGAGTGTTATTCTTATCTGATGCTTAATTTCATATGGTTAGTTTTGACGGTTACAAAGGAGTTGCTTTTCTTACATAAAATAATTATTAATAATATGTTATCTGAAAGCTCAACAATAAAGGAGCAGCAACAACATCCTTTTTTAAGGAAGGAGTTATTAGTGATACTGAAAATAGTTGAGATTGTGAAAGCTAAAATATTGTTGTAAATAAATCTAGCCAATTTATATTTTTCATTTACTTTCTGTATTTCACTCAGCATTGACTGTGAGAAGAGATTAATCACATTCATTTTTCTAAATTTTCCTTTATAGCCTTGATGCATTTTCATTTTATTTATTTAACTTTCTAGATAGATTAAATACACATCTCCCAGGCTCTCTGTTCAGTGAGACTCATAATAACATAATGCAGTATTTCCCAAGCTATTTTGTCTTGTGCCTTCCTCTCAAGTGAGCCTTACTATTCCCACTCCCTCTCTCAGTAGCTCAGTTAAGGCATCAGACTGAGGTTAACTATAGTGAATGCAGTTCCAAAAACTACTTTTCCAAACACATCTCCCACATTCACTCCCTCTCCGTCACCAGTTTGCTGCTGTAGTAGAAACATTCCTTTTAAAAGATGCTAAAACCCACATACTTAAAAGACACACAAAAAAAGTTTAGTATCATCTAACTCTTCCATTGCAATAGGAAGCCCTGAATAAACATCAAAAATAAAAGTAAGTCATGAAAAAGAAATCATTTGCTATCAACTTGTAGATCAAAACAGGCAACAAAACATGTAACAAATCACTACGAACTAAAGCATTTATGTAAAGAATAAACTAAAACAATGTGAGATTTCGAGTGCTGAAGCAAAAAATGGACACATTTCAAGAAAAGAATAAATGTGTCCCCATGGGCACAAGTGATTTCACTGACTAGCAGCTACGTAGAGAAAAGTGATAGAGTGTAAATGACAGGATAACTGTAAAGTCATGAACCCAGGTGGAGCAAATGAAAAGCATGATATAGGATCTCAAAAGACCTTGACAGCACATAGCCACAAATAACTAACTGCCATTAACCCAAATGTTATATGCTTTTCATTTGGGAAGTTAAATAAATATATTACCTCATGGAATTATGTGCTATATACATATTCCTATCCATCTTCATGGCCTTTCTATTAGAGCTATGTGAACAAAGGATTTTCTTTTATTCAGTTGAGAAACCAGTGACAAAAATTCAGCTTAATATTTTGCTTTGTTTTCAAGTTATTTCAGCCATCTTCTAATCCTCTGGGGGGAAAATGTACATCAGAATTAGAAATGAAAAAGTTTGTTTGAAATAGAGTCAGAACATTTTGTTTCAAAGAAAAAAAAAGTAGAAACTAGAAAAAGACTGTTAGGTGAA
This sequence comes from Apteryx mantelli, assembly GCF_036417845.1. Lineage (NCBI taxonomy): Eukaryota > Metazoa > Chordata > Aves > Apterygiformes > Apterygidae > Apteryx > Apteryx mantelli. Next base: position 39,409,154 of record NC_089978.1, read on the forward strand.
AAAAAATCTCCAAAGGGAAAACAAAGATGCAAGTCTAACTTTGAACTTAGACACTTCCCACATTGTAATCAAGTGACTTGCCAGCCAGCCACACATGCATACCAGAGAAACAAGTGAGAATGAGACTGTGGGGAGTGTGATAACAGTTCTGCACTCACAGTGCTTTCATCTTGTAGTACATATATTTGTGCAGTTGATACATTTACCAATAGCATTTTTTTCATATTGTATGCCCAATAGTTTGTAGATAGCACTTTGCTACAAAAGTAGGAATTTAAAGGTTTAATAACATACATGCATCACACAAGAGATGGTCTGAAAGGTTTTCGCATGTGTATTCCTCAGCGACTCAGTCAAATTACTTTCAGGTTTTAGACCAAACAGGAAATACAGAATCTCTTCCCTCTCTCTTTGAAATTGCTGAGAAGGTTATTTCCCCTAGTTCCTATGGAAATAATAGAGATATTCTATTTCAATCTTCAAGAAGCACTGAATGTCATGGAAAAAAATAGGAGATTGCAAAGTATTTCCTGGTGTTATGTAGGAGTGAGTCATTTTGCAGTGCACGTTAGTCTAGAGCCATCATTAAATATTTCAGTAAGTTTCTTGTATTTATTTGCATTTGCTTTCCTTCAAGCTTTATAGCTTGAATGATGCCAGTATTAGAGGGGAAGCATGTTTGTCTTCTCTAACTGTCACTGATGACATAAATAAGTAAAATGGATGTGGGTGTTTCTGTTTTGTTTCTTACTAATGAGGCTTCTGAAGTATTTCAATAATGAGGAGTTTGACATTCAAAGTGTTTGCATCTATTGCCCTCAGCTGGGTATCCCATGAAGACAGAAGCCCAAAGTTTTTTACTGATATGAAATATAGGAGTAATCTAGCAAAGACAACAACAACTAGGGGAAAATGCAAACAAATTTAATCCCTCAGGTTTGGTGAAGCAAAACACATCTGGAGGGTCGGTTTGGCATGAAAATAAATATATTGCCAGTGATGCAGCTAGTGAGTAGATAGACAGTGGGATGACAACAGAGCCCACAGATCTCTCATGAGCTAAGAAAAGAGAAGAAAGAGGCAATAACTGGTATGTAGTTGGGGATGACTGTTTTCATCCGTGCACTTGGGCCCATGCCAACTATTCTACTCCCCTGTGTGCTATTAGATTATTTTTACTAGATCAATTAATCTAATTTTAGACTGCTCAGGGGAAGAGAAGATCACTTAGAGGAATATATTGATGATGGCATCAGATATGTTTGATTCAATCTTGTTTATTCACCAAAAATGTACATAGTCTTGCTTTCCTGAACACGGCAAGAATCAAACATTTTCCCTGCTGACTGCTTCAAGCTCTTGATAGGTAACAATCAGCTTCAAAACTAACCCTTTCCTCCATGTCATATTACCCCACTACTGAAACCATGTCCATTTCTTCCTTATTACCATCTTTTTCTTTCTTTTTCTTTCTTTCTTTCTTTCTTTCTCTTCCTTCCTTCCTTCCTCTTTCTTTCTCTTTCTTTCTTTCTTTTTTTCTTTCTTTCTTTCTCTGAGATTTTTGCCTCTCTCTCAGACCCCCAAAATACAATATCCGAGAAAAATCCCTCCACACTCATACCTGTCTCAAATATCCTGCTGGTGACTGCTGTTGTTTCAGTTGTCTGCTTCCACTGAGAAGTTTCACGGTTTCTCACCTTTATCCCAAAATGAAACAATGCTGTTTACATTCACTAATGAAACTAGAAGGCTTAACCTACTTCCAACAGTACCATTTCAAGAGCAATTGCTATGCATTAGGAATCCTGATGGAAATAACCCAACCCCAAAGCTAAGTCATGAAAAGAGATCTGTTCAGAAGCAACAGCTTAAACAGTACATCAGTAGATCTCTTTTGCTAGAATTGGGAAAGAAACCCGACATGAGAAGACATAGAAAGGTACTGTCAGAAAGGACATTGCCCAGGCTTCAAACCTTCCAGTTTTAGCATTGGCTAAAGAAGGTGAGAATAACATTTCCTTTAAAACTTATTGTCTCTTTTTCTCTGACAATAAAAAGAAAAAGGCGTACAAGAAGAACTGATTTGAAAATATAAAGAAATCTTACCTCTCTTTTACTTTCTCTAGCATTTTTCTCCCTCCTCACATGAGTTTTTAGTAATAAAACTGTTAAAATGGAAAAGCTATTTCTTTCCAAGACAGGAAACAAAACCGAAATGAAAAAATTTCATCAAAATGTGTTTAGTCAAAACCTATATGTTCTGCCAAAAAAAAAAGAATAAAAACTAGGTAATGAGCTATATTTGTTCTCTTTCTTCATCACTAGAAAATAGTGATATCCCTTCCCCCACCCTAATAAAAAGGAAATGCAGCAGCTCCTTTAAAAAATCAGGCCACTGGAAAGAAGAGTGAGACTTGGCAGCGACAGTCTTCCCTATGGCAGAGATCAAGCTTGCCTCAGCAGCACTGATGAAAGGATTAACTAAATAAGAGATAACAAGGTGGGATTCATGTCACTTACTTTTTTGCCTACAGTGTGGACACCTACCTTAATATTATTCACCCTAGTCACTTTTAACACTCAGTATAGAGAAACAGGCATGTCTAAGGTGATTCATCTGACCTATTTTAGGTGTTTACATCAGGATGCGGTGAATTGTACCTCAAGTGTCTTACTTTCTCCAGTGGGAGATATAGGAGCTCAGATACAGACATCTACGTTGTGTATCTTCATTGTAGATGTCTCCATTTGATCATATAAATCTTACTCCCAAAGAGAACAAAACCAGAGGAAAAGAGGGAGAAAGACTTAAGGAGACATCATAACACCAGAGATCCCAGTACATAATGCACCCTAAAATTCAAAAGCTAAAATGATACAACTGTAAAATTAAAAGAAGATAAAAATAAAAAGGCATCTCAAAAAGTCATTGAATATGTCAGTTCCTCCTCATTTGATGGATTAGAAGCAACATGTAGGCCTTTCCCCTCCCTTAGAGACCAAGAGGTCATCTGCTCCACTTCCCTAACACTGCAAGTTTGTTCTGTGTGGTACATTTAGTAGCATCCTGATAAGCTTCAAAACATATGAATTCAAGGGAAGTTACTCTTTCCATAAGGACTGAATGAAAGATTTTTTTTAAAGGCATCCTCACAGAAGTCTTTTTTTTCTGAAATTAACTGTAAATATTCTTTTTCCTAATTTGATTCTGTTTCCTTCTTATACCTGCTAAATAATTATCTCTATTTTTACAAATATTAAGCTACTTATTAGTACTAATTCTGGAAAAAAGAAAGGGGGTTAAACTCTACTATACTACAGTTTTAGCTGGAATCAAAGCTGTCAACTCAACATGGAGGTCAAAGTGTAATTAACAGATTTATAGATGAAATTATCTCATGACATTAAATTACTAAATTACAATAACTGCAGGGTTTGTTGGTTTTTTTTTAATTTCCAAATTACCATGCCATATAATATCGGCAATTTGAAACCTTTCCTTTTTTCAGAGTGAGATGGGGTTTAACAATTGAGAGTGAAAAAGAATATGTAAGAAAAAAAGCAAAGCACAAAAATTTCACTCCATCGGTGGAAGAAACAGTTTTTTGTGTTTGTTTGTTTGTTTGTTTGTTTGTTTTTGCAATTACAGAAAAGGCACACATAAAAACAGCCTGGTTTGTTTTAGATTTATTTGGGTTACACTTTTTTTGCTTTATATACAACTAGATATGTAGAGCATTTTGTACACAGCTTAAACGACTACCGCTTTTGAGCACTTTTGTGACTTTTTAAAGCTTTATAACAGTAGAAAAGGTTGGTAGCAAGAGTATTAATGGGGAGAAGAACCGAGTATGACGGGGAAGTTTTTAGAGTCTTTTGTCTCTTTTATACTTGCTACATTCAGTACTTCAGCCATTCTTAAATACTTTCTCTACCAGAGCTTTAGTATTCAGTTATACAATACTGCACTTCAGGTAATCTTATTTGCAAATGAATCTGTAGGATTGATGTTCATATGTAGTTTAATTTGTTAGACACAATCTTGAAAAGTCATAAACTCACTTTGCATCTTTACATGCTCATATATTAAAGAGGTATAATTTATAATAAACATCTGCTTTATAATACCAATGTGACAGAAGGCATTAGACAAGGAAAATTGACTGTGGGTGTGAGAGACACCACACACAAATATGCACATATATAATTAAACCTTTAAAATACAGCTGAGTGATTTTCTTATGCCAGTCCAAGGATTATTAATACACGTCAACATCAAATTTAATAAAGCTGTTGCGTTAATTGTAACTATGGTGTCTTGTATTAACACCTGTCAAGGTATTTCTGGTGCAGAAAATCTTTGTCATGAGTGAGCTAAATGACATAGATTATAAGTGAACTAGCCTTTTACCTCAGGAGAGTTGGATTCAAATACTGCTTTCAGTCTCAAATGAGTTGTTTGTCACACCCCACTGAACCTCCAAATACGGCACAGTTCTGCATGGTTGGAAGTCTGCACTCAGGAGAGGTGAAGGAGTGGGATATCAGGAGGTATCACTAATCAAGATTATGGTATATTGGCAGAGACGAGTGAGGAAGAGTGTGTGCAGCAATTGCCAGCTCCTTCCTTCGCAAGCCAGCACTATTCATGTCTTAACTTCCATAAGCAGAAGTCTGTTCACAAATTTTGGACAGAAAAATAAGCTGTTCTTACTAATGTCAGCTTTTGCAGATCAGCCTCGCACAACTGTTCATGATATTCTCCCACCGGAGGAACTATTACCCATGTGAGCTGCAACCAGTGCTATTTGATGTCTGAAAGTGCCTAAGACCATCTTTTGGAACTAAAATGCAAAGAGCCATGAATACTGCTACTTTATACATTTCAGTTTGGTACAGAACTGCCGTGGTATAAAATTAAAAATTTTGGAGAAGAATCTTATTCACGAGAAAAATGAAAGATTCCCAGTGGCATGTGAAACATTATAATCTTGCTGAGTTCAGCCAGTCAACAAAATGTCTCTGTAAGCCAATAATAATATTTGTTAGTATCTCTTTGCAGAAATTGTATCCAATAACATTAATCTACCCATTTTTTAATGTAGATAAGGCATCATATCAAAAGGCCAGCACAGTGCTGGATCTGTGCAGAATAACAGCTTACACTCATTTATATAAATGTACAGAGCCAGCTAAAGGCAGATTGTGTTATGTTCATGTATACAATATACAGGAACTGTGGAAAGGCGGCACCATCTTTCCTTAGTGAGCAGAAGAAAGGGAGAAGAGGAAGGTGCTAGCAGTACATTTTAATGATACAAACATTAGTAGAGGATATCATGGACTCACATGTCAACTTGCAGTTCTCATTGTTGAGCATTCCCTTTTCCACACACCTTTCTCTTGGACATGCCTTAAGGAGATATGTGCCCCAAGTTTGTATAGATTTAAGCAATACATCATCAACAATCTCTGGGCTGAATGTGGAGATATGAAGCCCCAGCTTACAAGTAAAATGTCTTTATTTTCAACATAAAGCAAGCAAAACACTAAGTAGAACAAGGCCAGGTTCATACTAAGCAGTGGGCTAGGCTAACTTAAAACAGTCCAAAGTCAGACTTTCTATATAACCTTAAAGAAAGCAAGAAGCAAAGAACATATGCAGAGTATATATAAGTGCTGCTCCACTTTGTAGAGGGTGAACACAAAGTAGAGAGTGACTTTTATGCTATAGAATAACAAGCCTTGAATCTTGTGTTAGCAGGCATTTGACGTATGCCATCTCAGTTTTACTAGCACAGTCTCCTGGCAGATCATGAAGAGGAGGCAAGAACCATTTTACCTTTACCATCTTCCTAAGCGAAGGATCCCAGCTGAACAGACCGAGCTCTCCCAAACAAAGAAGACTGAAAAGGGCCTCCTTAGCAGACTTCTTTTACTCCGAGGTTTCAGTATAGAAAAGTAAACTCATGTCCACATGTGAAAATCTGAAAAATATTTCATTTTTAAATATCCAGAAGCCAACAGAGAAACTGACACGGCCAATTTGGGCACGTTCATTAATGCACCATTCACTAATGAAAAACTGCCTCACTCTTAAATGGGAATTTTATTGCATCAGTGTAGATTGGGCTTTGTATTAGTACAAAATCACAAAATGGCAGAGTTAAGTGAAAAAGATTATTGAAATTACAAATAACTTTTCAGAATGTTTTTATAGGAGTATCTATATTAACATGATAATAGCTCAATACAATTTACACAATATGGAACCGTTACTGTGAAAGAGACATTAAAATAACATCTCTATAACACAGACTGACTCAATACCATTTAATGGCTCAAATGGAGCCAAATGTAGAATTATATGTTAGTCAAGAGCTCTGTTATGGTCTATCAGTCCAGTAAGCAACATATATTTTATAAAAAGCCTAATAAATATTTACATAAATAAACTGTTAATGTTCCAGAAGGTTAATGTAAATGTGTATTCAGGCATTTATTAAAACAGCAGTCCTATTTCAAAATAACTTAAAAATCTACATTTATACAAATTTATACAGACAGAGATAAGAATACAAAAACCTGTTCAAAATCTAAAACTGCACAATGATAAATAAAAGATACAAAAATCAAAATTAAGGCCAGATGCTATGCTCAGTTATGCTTATTATGTAAATGGTATTGTATAGGACAAAAAATATTGTCTGTGACTGTAATTCATATGCTTGTCCCTATGTCTTGCAGCTGATGTAGTCTTCTAGAACAGCACAGAACAATATGTGACATTTTGACACACTGATATTATAGTGAGGTAAGAAATAAATAGTGAATAAATAATGTGTAACGTGTAAATAAGAAGCACAGAGACTTAAGGAATAAAAATGATTTTATTCAGACTAGCTTTTCTGACATTTACCTTCAGATAAAGCAGTCATTAGAAAGCTATAGATACACACAGATATGTCCACATATATTTGTGTCTGTTTCTCTTCTAACCAAAAAGGAGAGGTAAGTATTGTTTCCCTCTCAAAGAGAAACCGGTAGTAGAGTGAGGTGTTTCTTTGATACAATCCTATTTGTTTACAAAAATGTTCAGAATTCTGGTTTTCATAACAAAGCAGGGAATAAGCAAAGGAATTAAAAATACATTAAACTGCCTTTGGTCACAGTTTCCAGCGCTATTTTTAATCAGAACATTTCTCAAAAGCTTTTACTCTTACCTTTTCTCCAAGCTGCAGTCTCAGGACTTGTTCAAAAGATGTCTGATCCTTACAGTCCTGCCTATCAGCTTCTCTGCACTTGCCTTTCTGTTTCACAGATGCGCACATCTTCAAAAACAATAGTCAGCAAAACTCTTTCATCCATATGGGCACATGCACATGCTTGCTTTCAGCGCTTTGGTTAGTGGCAGATGGCTGAATTTGGGGTAGAGGGTACTATTGTTTCAACTATCTGGTTCCATAAAGGATCTTAACTATCTCTTATAATTATATTAAATCATCCAAAAGTGGATTTTGTCCAGCAAATAAAAGATACATGTTTGCGTGTGCACAGATTTAAATGCATATTTTCATACAATTCGTGCAGAATCCTAATGTTACTACAATACATTTATTGGATGTACAAGAGATCAAAACAATTTGAGAAAATGTTTGTCTTTCATGGGAAAAAAAAACAGTACAAAATGGATAAAAACCATTCAAGAATTAATTACACTCATTGCTCTAAGATTCACAGAATGACTAGCAGGACCACAAAGTATACTCACTGGTAATTGAAGGGAAAAGATCACAAGCCTTTATTTATGCATAGGTAAAAAGAATTAAGTAAATCTTTTAAAAAGATAAAAAGAATACAATAAGTGATATACTGAAGGAATTAGCCAATCCAAATATTATTTTATGCTTTATCAAAAGATTTCTGGGACATCTGGGACATCTTTTGTCAAAAAAAGCATACCTTGCTCCATTTAATGTGTCTTTTGATTCTGATGGCCCAAAAAATACTAAGACTGAGAAAGACTGAAATGTTTTTATCTGGATAAAAGAAGCAGAAGAGTATCATCCATAGCTCTGAAAAGCTTTGAGAAAAAAAAAAAGAACAACTGATTTCGAATTAAACAATCAAACATGTAAATTCCGGGGACTAATGAATCTGGAAAACATGGTAAGTTGGAAAAGGCTATGAGTTTGCTCTTGATGTGGGTAGAGACTTTGATTGCCATGCCAGCCCCAAATAAAAGGGAAGAGATACAAGGAGCCCTTGGAATGGTAAAGCATAAAAGAACGTTTATAACGAGAACAGAAGTGCTACTATGGAAAGAAAGCCAACAGCAGTTACTTGCAAATCTTAATAAACCTAAGAAAAGAGTCCCTAATCCAAAGATGCTTTGGCAGGAAATTAAGTTGTCTCCAGGCTCTACCAAGCAGGATGTAAATCCAGTCCAGTAACAGGAGTCTGGTCAAAATTGCCTAATGACATAGTAATGAAACATGCATGTCAGTGCATTCAGACGGGGAAGGAGATTTTAGCTTTAGTAAATGGGTACAGAATGGCTCATCTCTTTAATTGCAGGAAGCCAGCAATAGATGAAAACAAACTGATTGTTTTGACATGCATTGTTAAAACTTAGGCAAGTGGAACTTAGGCAGAAAGGATCTCCCTCTGGAGGCGTTCAAAGGCATCCACTGCTTTTTACTGACTGTGTAGAGAAGTGAAGCACTCACTCTAAGAAAATCGATTTTCTAGCTGCTAAAATGGCCAGTTAGTTGACTAAACTGGAACAAGTGGGTCCCATTCCCCAAGTATAAAAAATTTTCCTTTGGTTACAGATTTCAGATTTGCAAATCGAGCATAAATCCAAGAAAGACCTGAGGGCTGTGCAGTCTGTGGAACATTCGACAGAAGTGAGGTAAAACAGATTCAAGTGCAAGATATTGTAGGTCAACTTGATTGTTTAAAAAGTAGCCTAGGAAAATATGCAGGCAGTGATTCTCAAAACAATCGCTCAGGAGAGGAAGTTGCAGAAAGTGTTCACAGCTCTTAAGATAGGACTAGTTACCTCCAGTCTCAAACCTTATCTGAAGACAGAGCTCTCAGGCCTACATGAAACTTTTCTTAAAGATATCACACATATTCAGCTAGGCACAGACTCCCAGAGCTTCCTGCAGAGCATTGATGATAACTTCCTGATACAGGTGGTGGAGGAGCCAACAAGGAGAGGTGTGCTGCTGGACCTCGTGCTAACAGACGAAGAAGGACTGGTTGAAGATCTGAAGGCTGGGGGCAGCCTTGGCTGCAGTGACCATGAGATGGTGGAGTTCAGGATCCTGCGAGGAGGAGGCAGGGCAATAAGCAGGATCGCAACCCTGGACTTCAGGAGAGCAAACTTTGGCCTCTTCAGGGACCTGCTTGGAGGAATCCCATGGGTTAGGGCCCTAGAAGGAAGGGGGGTCCAAGAAAGCTGGTTAATATTCAAACATCACTTCCTCCAAGCTCAAGATTGGGGCATCTTTACAAGTAAGAAGTCAAAGAAAGGGGACAGGAGACCTGCATGGATGAGCAAGGAGCTCCGGGCAAAACTCAACCAGAAGAAGGAAGTATACAGAAAGTGGAAAGGAGGACAGGCCACTTGGGAGGAATATAGGAACATTGTCAGAGTATGCAGGGAGGCGACGAGGAAGGCTAAGGCCCATTTGGAATTGAATCTGGCAAGAGATGTCAAGGACAGCAAGAAGGGCTTCTTCAAATACACCAGTAGCAAGAGGAAGACTAGGGAAAATGTGGGCCCTTTGCTGAATGGGGTGGGTGCCCTGGTGATGAAGGATGCAGAGAAGGCAGAGTTACTGAATGCTGCCTTTGCTTCAGTCTTTACTGCTCAGGCCAGCCCTCAGGAACCCCAGACCCTGGAGACCACAGAGAAAGTCTGGAGAAAGGAAGACTTTCCCTTGATGGAGGAGGATCAGGTAAGAGATCATTTAGGCAAATCTAACACCCACAAATCCATGGGCCCTGATGGGATGCACCCACAAGTGCTGAGGGAGCTGGTGGATGTTATTGCTAGGCCACTCTCCATCATCTTTGAAAGGTCATGGAGAACAGGAGAGGTGCCTGAAGACTGGAAGAAAGCCAGTGTCACCCTAGTCTTCAAAAAGGGCAAGAAGGAGGACCCAGGGAACTACAGGCCAGTCAGCCTCACCTGCATCCCTGGAAAGGTGATGGAGCAGCTCATCCTGGAGGCCATCTCCAAGCACATGGAGGACAAGAAGGTGATCAGGAGTAGTCAGCATGGCTTCACCAAGGCGAAATCATGCTTAACCAATCTGATAACCTCCTATGATGGAATGATTGTCTGGGTAGATGAGGGGAGAGAGATGGATGTTGTCTCCCTTGACTTCAGCAAGGCTTTTGACACTGTCTCCCATAACATCCTCATAGACAAGCTCAGGAAGTGTGGGCTAGATGAGTGGACAGTGAGGTGGATTGAGAACTGGCTGAATGGCAGAGCTCAGAGGGTTGTGCTCAGTGGCGCAGAGTCTAGTTGGAGGCCTGTAGCTAGCGGTGTCCCCCAGGGGTCAGTACTGGGTCCAGTCTTCTTCAACTTCTTCATCAGTGACCTGGATGAAGGGACAGAGTGCACCCGCAGCAAGTTTGCTGAAGATACAAAACTGGGAGGAGTGGCCGATACGCCAGAGGGCTGTGCTGCCATTCAGAGAGACCTGGACAGACTGGAGAGGTGGGCGGAGAGGAACTTCATGAAGTTCAACAAAGGCAGGTGCAGGGTCCTGCAACTAGGGAAGAATAACGTCATGCACCAGTACAGGTTGGGGGTTGACCTGCTGGAAAGCAGCTCTGCAGAGAAAGACCTGGGAGTGCTGCTGGACATCAAGTTAAGCATGAGGCAGCAATGTGGCCTTGTGGCCAAGAAGGCCAATGGTATCCTGGGGTGCATCAGGAAGAGTGTTGCCAGCAGGTTGAGGGAGGTGATCCTCCCCCTTTACTCAGCCCTAGTGAGGCCACATCTGGAGTACTGCGTCCAGTTCTGGGCTCCCCAGTACAAGAGGGATGTGGCACTACTGGAGCAAGTCCAGCGAAGGGCTACAAAGATGATTAGGGGACTGGAGCATCTCTCTTATGAGGAAAGGCTGAGAGAGCTGGGCCTGTTTAGCCTGGAGAAGAGAAGACTGAGAGGGGATCTTATCAACGTGTACAAGTATCTGAAGGGAGGGTGTCGAGAGGATGGGACCAGACTCTTTTCAGTGGTGCCCAGAGACAGGACGCGAGGCAACAGGCACAAACTGAAACACAGACAGTTCCATCTGAACATGAGGAAAAACTTGTTTACTGTGAGGGTGACAGAGCACTGGAAGAGGTTGCCCAGAGAGGTTGTGGAGTCTCCTTCTCTGGAGATACTCAAAACCCGCCTGGACGCAATCTTGTGAAACGTGCTCTAGGTGACCCTGCTTGAGCAGAGGAATTGGATTAGATGATCTCCAGAGGTCCCTTCCAACCTCAACCATTCTGTGATTCTGTGATATTCTACTCCAAGTTAATGTTGGAAATATTGAGGACTAAGATAAATATTGAAAACTATCCAGGAAGATTATTTATGGATGCCAAAATACAAGCCAATGTTTAGAGACAACATCTGCAAGGTAGGTATCAGTGTTTACCTCATATAGTAAAAACAAAAGCCAAAATAGAAAAAGAACTCATGTTTGTGACACAGGAGAAACTGCACATAGAGCAGAAAGCAGGCACAGATTTGTTGATGTTAACTGAAGAAATTTATTTCTTCTACGCTCACATTCTCATTTACATGAGATAGCTTTACAAGTGGATTTTACAGCTGACTAGATGGTTATGTATATTCTACCAATTCTTGCTGAACTGTACTTAACACAACAATATCTAATGATAAATATAAGGTTTTTGTTTACAAGTATAAAAAAATTGCAGAGGAGTTTGATGTAGTCATATACATGAGTACATGCAATCTACAACCTCTAGAGATCCAGAGGAGTAACATTTTTTTTTAACTTTCTTCCTTTTTAAAAGGTTAGAAAAGGCTTTTTTTTACTCATAGCTGGGAAATGTCAGAAACATATAGCTCATTCTGAAAAAGCTTGTGGAATCAATCTCTGATTGATTTATAGTACAATTAAATTACAGGATAGTATCAATGAAGCATGAGACCATTGCATCTTGGAAATTTAATTTTTATGATATTTTATTATGAGAAAACTGAAAATAAAACTGCATTTCAAGTTAGAAACTTACAGTAAAGAAAACATAAATTTGCATAAATCTATATGGGGAAGTTCAAATAAATAAACCTTAAGAATGGAGAGTTGCCAACAATTCATGTAAAAGTTGCATGAATCTTGCACGTACAATCCCTTGCACCTAAATATTGTTCCAGTAAATTGCTGTTCACCAGTCTGGACAGCAGAATAGGTGAATTTTTTTCAAATTTCCCCAAAAGAAGGAAATAAGGAGCACTAAGTCCAAGATGCTTTCAGCAAGGAAACAATTTCCTCAGGATAAGGCAAATGAGTCTCAGAGCATCATACTATCAAAATCAAAGGCTAACCAATTTTTACCAACAGCATTTTTAATATCTCAGGAGAAACTTGCAAGTACAAATTATGACTGGGTAACTGATTTGAGGAAAAATGTTTAAGATAAAAAGTTTTGAGGCAACTTAAGCTACTCATAAATGTTGCTTGTATGGAAATATTAGACTTAGAAAAAAATATACTTGAATTATTTTTTTTTTCCATTTTGGAAAGGCAATTGTATTAAAAGGATATTAAACTGATTTTATGAAACCTAGATATTTGGAAAAAAAGTCTAATTTTCAGGACATACATTATTTCTTTGTCATGAAATGAAATTTGTAGAGATTTTCATTTCACTGAGACAAAAACTAAAATATTGCACTTTGAATGAAACCCAAAGTACTTTTTCCAATGTTGTATTTCAGCCACAGAACTAAAAAAAATCAGTCTCTCAGTTTTTTCGTACTAACCCTTCTCTTATTTATTTGAGAAAGGAATAAGCAGGTATTATATTTTTCAGATGCTCACATAATGTAACAAGGAGGTTCAATCAGAAGTACCACAAGTATAATTGGGACTAAGACATGAGTGAAGCAAATCTCTGCCAGCCTCCTTGTCTTAAGATGATCTGTGAATATCTCATTCAGAGCAGCACTAGCCCCAAGCGGGTAATGCTTCCAGGTATGCCGGTACTTCACCAACACGATATTAATGGCTTCACCATGGAAGGAAACTTTACATGCTACTGGGCAATGATTATGAAGGAACGAACAAAAGAAGCTCATTTTGAATCTCCTTCCAGCTTTACAAGCATATGAGAAAGGATGATAACATAATACTAGTCCTTGTATGTGTGAACAGCAACATGTATTGGATAATTAAGCAAAAGTGTGGAAACTAACTGTAGGATCATTGGTGCCACTATATGCCTTGCAAAAATTATTCACACCCTAATATTATGCTTGCATGCTGAGTTTTAGAAGCAATATCATATAAAGTTCTTTTAATAATACATATCGTTCTTCCTAAAATTTATCATCAAATGAGAATGTAATAGGGTTTGGGGGGGGGGGTTGTTTTTTTTCAATACAGCCAGTAGAATGTAGCCTCACTCTATCTGGAGTTCAGCATTAAGGTATAAGCCAATATATACCTGCTAGTCCAATCAAGAGTCTATCTTTCAAAAATATCAGGAAGCCAAGGTCTCCCTACACAGAAACACTATTTCCAGCTCTCCATACACGCTAAACAAAAAGAAAGGCAGGTCAATAATACAGTGATCAGAAAATTCAAAAAGTTCTTGAACACAAAAATAAAAAAGCACATTATTATTAGAGCTGCAATGCAAGACTGTTGGTTTATTATTTAATAATGGATTCTCTATGGTTAACACAGCAAGGCCTAATTTATTCTATCATTTTCCGTCGGGTACAACCAAAGCCTTAATGAATGCCTGCTTTCATTTACCTAATGAACTTTAATTTCTAATTTTCTCAAGGAGTAAACTATATATTTAACAGGTTTTTTTCTTTTATTTTACTGCCATGTGTAAATGTCTTTGTATACTTTCATGATGGCAAATCTGCACCTCATGTAGATTACACATTTATGCAGTCATGTGACAGACAAATACACACCTCTGTCTAAATGCATACAGTGTGTATGTAGGTTTGTGGGATTCTCAAAATATTGTTTAGACAACTAACAGCAAAAAAGCATAGGTGGTATACTTGCCTAAAGCAGTGAGCAGCTTCCAGTAAAATCAGTATGAAATTATGCTCTAATGAAGCAATCGATAGGGAATAAGGACATTCCAGGCATGTCTCCAACAAGCAATGGAGTGTGGTAGGAAAACCCTGGGATAACAGTGATGAGGCTATCTTCTGAGCTAGAATGGGTATAGACCTGCCATCAGAGCTTTATTTTAAAACTAACTAGCTCTGCTGAGAGGGTGGGTTCAGCAGCTCAGTCACAAAACTTCACTTACAGCACTGGTTTTGCTATCTGAGTTTGTGCCTTTGCACAACTCTGCTCTACAGTATGTGACACACCAACAAGATGAGTTCTAGTCGAGGAGTGTCTCCCAAGCCATCACCCTGTGAACCTTTGCTGATTTTATACCTGACTATAGCGGCAATCTGAAACGTGCTGTCCAGTCACTGTCATGTCACATACATTAGTTCCTCTCTAGTTGTTCCTTGAGATGACCACATACAGGAGACTTCTAACCCACTTTTTTTGCAGTCTGAGTACTGAAAGACAAGATCTTTAAATGGTAGCCCCTCTGTATAAAGCATAATTTATTATTTCTCTGAAAATTTGAATGCATAGAGAACAACAGTAAAAATATTGTAAGCTTGGGTGTTCTCTTGCCGCTACAGAAGTTCTCAGTGCAAATAAGAGCAGTTTTAGCTTGGAAAAACACACCTGCAGTTTAGCAATAAGAAGGCATTCAGACACACCCCTTTCTTCCATGTTTCCTTGTGGACTGCCTCTAGGCAGCATCTGCAGACTATGCCACTTTTTGTGAATCCATCCCTCAGGCACCTCTCTCCCCCTGTGCACTGTGCAAAGGGCCCAGGTGCCTCAGAGACTCCTGGATTCCAACACAGGGTCTGAGGCATATAAAAGTTAGGCACTGAAAAGCTCAGCATTATGTCTTTTTTCAGACTGGGCTTTCTCACCCCAGGCACGTTCAGTCTGCATCAACACCTAAAGTGTGAGCCATTGCAGCATCTCAAGCAAGGCTCTTACAGCATTTCCCCTCCACCCTATTCTTATTTGCCTTCAGCATCCCTATTCTGTAACCCCATCACATAATCCTACCTAAAGAGTACTGCCTGACATTGGCCAACAAGAATTCAACAGGATTCTCTCACTTCTCTCTCCATCACCCTTTTGACTTGCATTTTGAACTACTGAAAGAAAGAGAAAAGATTGCAGATGATTGGTAATAAAGCTACAAAAATTAAAGTCTGGCAGTTTGGGTTTTTCTCTCTAAACCTTTCAATAGTAACAGGACAGAAATTCAACTTTCACTTCTGAACTTGCCCTTACTTCCACTCAAGGAGTCAGAGGTATGTTCGTCATTACTAGGCTTCTTCCTCATCACTGTTTCCCAGGACAGTGAAATCAATGCATACTTTCTGAAGCAATAGCACTGAAACTTTAAGTGTGAATTTCTTAGTTTGTAGTCTTCCCCAGATTTCACATTTTGTTTTACCTATGTGTCTTCGTGCTGTGTGTTGTTAAAAACAAACGAACAAAACAAAGGAATCTTCAGATTGTTGATCGCAATAGATGATAATAAATCTTACGTGTTATTATTAAGGAGAAACTAAGGGAATTTTAATCTACAGTGTATCAATACCATACATCAAACTACCTCCTTCAGAGCAGTTACAGTCTATCATCACAAAATAACACACAGTCAGTATCATACACCATGCACACACAAGAAACCTGCATATTAAAGCCTTTATTGATGCAGTCACATTCTATGCAGAGTGGCTGCTTGATAGGCCTCAGTATCCAATGCATTTACTTTTCCAATAAAAATATTCAAACCTTCATTGCATTGTCTAGTACAGAGAATGCTTTAAGACAAAAACCTGAGCTGTAAAAATACATAAGAAAATGCTTTACTTCTGTACAGCTTCTGCACACTTTTCAGACAAGTATATCAATGCTATTTACAAACATTAATGAAAAGTTTCAACACCTCTGCAAGACAGTAAGATAAATTACTGTTAATGCATGGAGAGAAACTGTGAGTTGCAAGATTGGCAAGTCACAGCAGATCTAGTTATTGAATCCAGATCTTGGATTTCTATTTCTTTTTGCTAAGATAAATAGCTTCCCAATAGGGGGGCCCTTTACTATGATCAGTAGGACCTTAGAGAATTGTTGTTCCAGGAGGTTATTGGTAAGAAAGCACAGCTTAAGTAAAGGAAAAAATAGGGTCTGGAGGCACCACTGTCTTTCCTCTCTCTCCCTCTCTCTCTTTCTTTCACTTTCCTCTTCAAACACCAAACACTTTGTATCACAAATGTGGAGTCAGATACAAAGAAAATAAGACAAAAAGGAGATAAAATAAGAGAAAGCAAAAATCACAATTTGCTTGCATAAGTAAATGATCTTGAGAAGAACTTTCTTGAGCAAGTGTGCAATCTTTAGCCCATACAGGGAAAATTGCAAAGGCTTGATTTAAAACAAATGCAAACTAAAGCTATGTCTAGACTGCAGGCCAACAGCATGCCACCTCATCCTTTCCCCTGACTGCCCAAACTGGAGGACAAAACTGAGGCATACCATGACTCTCCCACAGATTCACATTTCTTTAATATGCAAACTAGGGCAAGAAGAAGGGGAGTAGATGGTATGTATCTGGGTCTTACCTCCAAATAGATGCCAGTGCTGGAGGCATATTCATCAGGGCCTAGACCTGAGAAGTGCAGAATAGCTATACTATGAATTGTAATGTATACTCCAAGCTCTAATGGAATTTAGGTCTTTCAGAGAAAATCCTAGAGCTCTCAAAATCTTTATGGACACACAAAGATACTATATGAATTTTATCAATAACTGAAAATGAAGACTGATGGAATAACAAAGTATATTGCCAAATTGGACATGATGGCTGGTGTGTGATTCACAAATTTTAGGAGATAACTTAATTTGTGATAAATCAGTAACAGAAATAAAAAATACAGCAGCTGAAGTGAAAATGCTCAGAGATCCCATAGAAGCTCCACAGAAACCTACAGGTATGTGCAAAGTCAAAAAACTCCACAGAGCTTTAGTTCAGCAGAAAAATTGGTAATTTACTGATCAGCATCGAGAAAGCATGAAAATACAAAGGGAGAAACACCAAAATCCTCCCGAAAACAAATAAACAAATGTAACTCAAAGAAATAATAAGGCTACAAGGAAGACTTAAAAGCTCTGTGGAGAAAAACTTGATTTTGGAAATTCTTTGCATATGAGGCCATAAAGAACTGTTGTAGTGGAGTATGCTAAATTGGTATGCTAAATCAGGGAAAATAGGGGAAATACATCATATCAGGTAAGTAAGAATTGATTCAAAGGTTCATTTTTTTGTGCATATATGGCATTAATACAGTGGAAATAAGCAGAAATAAGTTGTTTACAAAGCGTGCACTGGCATCACTTCAAAAGCAAGATAGTAGAAAACATAGGAATTTTAAGGTCAAATAGATAGCAAGTTCACTACACAAAGATACATAGGCATAGGTACATAGGCAAAGAAAACAGCTATCAAACTAACCTCTATTAAAATCATAATATGGCATTTGCAATATCAATTGCAAGTCTAAAACTGATGAAAAGTATATAAGGGCTGGAATTTCAGGCATCTTGTCTGAAACAGGAACAATGCTTTCAGATACAGCAAGTTAATTCATAAATTTAGAAAAGTTCAGGCAGGGACAAATGATTCATACTGTAATCAAAGAAGAATCAAAGAAGAATCATGCTCTAATCAAAGAAACACCTAGCAGAGACAAAACCACTGTGGTACCTATCTGTTAAAGGTTACCATGATGTTTTTGAAGATCTGGAAAGGCTTCTTCTATGTTATATATGAAGATGGATGAATCTATGTTGCTGGAACAGCACCTGCCCTTCCATGTACCCAGTGCATTAGAAAAACAACAAACAAATAAGAGAAGCAACAAAGTAAATGGTATATGAAGACATCTTTGTGAAAGTTGCAGAGCATGTAAGTTGGCTAAGTAAGCTGGTATGGTAGGTATTGAAATGTCAGGCAAATGAAATGTCATGCCAAATGTCATGAAATATTACCTGACTTGGCAAAACCAAAATTTAAAATTAAAGGAAAAAAACTCTTGACTCAAACTCCAAAATGCAGAAAATAGATATTGGCAAGTACTATTGAGTAAGAAAAGCGGCTACCTCACTGTATTTTGCATAACAGAAGTGAATCCAAATTGTTTGATGATGTTCTCTGGAATGAAAGGTAGGCCAGCTATATCATGGTTGATGCCAATCAGGAACATTGCAGAGGATATAGCAGATCACAGTCATAAACTCCTTTGCATGCTAAAGGAACCAAGGAAGTCAGTCACAAACTTCTTGAGTACAGGACAACTTCATGATCAGCTACACTTACTACTGTACATGGCACATTTAATGGTTCTTTCTTTTTTCCACCAACATCTTAAATATAAGAAAGTAAACACAAAGTAGGAAACATCCACTCTTGAGATTTGTCAGAGGCTACTAAAAACTGTAAAAATACATGTATGGGGGGAAGAAAAAAGAAACCTGTGTGCAAATCTTTGAAGCTGCTGCTGAACAGAGATGTCATATGACAGTTAGTTCAACAACATGTAGCCATTAGATGTATCAATAAAGGGGTAACCAACCTTCTAATTCAACAATGGAGTGGTAGGAAAAAAACAGCTATCAGCTGAAGCTAGTGAGATGGGACACAGGGCAGTGGTCTTACAGAAGAGACAGCTTGAAGTTGTTATGTCAAGGATTACTGGCATCACCCAAACACAAATCAGTCAAAATTGAAAAGGAGTGTCTTATAATAGTGTTTGCATGTGAAAAGTTCAAACAACATGGTTCAAAGATACAAAACCATTCAGTAGGAAGTACCCAGAAATCACCTGGGAGTACTTATTAAAAAAGACTGTCAGTCACAGAAAAAAAATACAGTCACAGTGTATGCTACTGAAACTGCGAAGTGTACAGAATGAAAGAGACTGACAAATACATTGCTGATTTCTTATCCAGAACAGCCTTGCAGTGCACAACTTCAGCAACTGAACAAGAATGTGAAATCTCTAGCCTGATATTAATGCAGAAAATGCACAGAGACATAAGCATCAGCTAAGTCTGCGATATGCCAGTTTCAAGGTAGGGGCTACAAAATATCTAAGAACAAATGATACAAGACACAGATTTACGAGTGCTTGCATCTATCATTCTGTCACACTCTGTCAGGACAGCCAGATGCTGTGGGAGAAGCCTTGTCTGCTTCCCAAGAATACTAGAACTACCCAGATGAGCTGAGAATCCAAGATAGCATCATATATAAAGTCAATTGAATCATAAAACCAAGGTCAGTAAAATAAATTCTTTCAGGTACACACTGAAGCTGTACAGGAACAGTGTTCTGTTCATCCAGAATGAAGTGACGTTGCATGCTCTGCAGCAGTGCTGCATAAGCCAAGATAGCGAGACTTCAAGAGTAGCTTTGTGATACAAACGAAATGGAAGCTAGGATATAGGACACTGTGACTACAAAGTTTTATTGTGATGTTGCTAGTTGGTAAAAGGCAATGAAATTATACAGAACCCCAACAGGCCTTGCGAAAAAATCCACAACAATAATTATAACTGGACCACACAGATTACTTCTTCACTGCAGTCTATTATTCAGGCATCAGTGGCAGAATTCAGGTTGTCTAAATTTTGGTGTCTGCAAATATAAGTGTCTACATGTGAGTTAGGTGCCTAAGATCCCGTTACAGTCAGTAGAGACAGTCAATACGTGAAGTCCACAGGACTCTTCAGCTGACCGAATGTATACGTTTATTTTACAGGGATTAATTACTCTCCTGTTTCCAGGATAATGTATTGACTAGGCCTCTATCAACTGTGCTGGAATTTTAGACACCTGGTGCATATATAGACATCTAGATATATTAAAGACAACTAAATTTAGATATTTAAATTTAGAGCTGAATCCCACTCTAGTGAAGTCACTCATGTTGCAATTTTAGTCATCTAAAATTTAATATCCAGTCTAAGCATGTTGTCAGGTTCTTTCTGTAGTCAGCAGAAGCTTGGCAGATAAGCACTTCCAGTGGATGACTCATCACACCTACTTAAGGCCTCATCACACCACTTAAGATACTGTATGCCTATTAACAGATGCCTGTTACTCTCCACTGACTATGGAGGCAGTCTGCTGAGGAAGACTAGAGAGAACTCATGTCAGGCGAGACATTTTCCACCCCAAGGCACTACTACAGTGACTGTCAATACTCCAGTGAAACGTTTTAACAGGCTATCTTGTATCCTGTATCTACACCAAGAAACCAAAAATCACTTGGAATAAGTTTGTACAATTGATTCAGGAATAAAAATTTACTCAGAACACTTAATGAACACCCCACATAAAATGAAGAGGGAAAATGAACCAGCAATTAGAAGAGAAGATTATTTAAAAGGAGTGAGAAATAAAAGAAAATGGCAATAATGAAACCCTCCAAAAGAAGCAATAACAGCTGTACATTAACATGCTTGATATCAAGATCAGCAAATACCTCAGTGCCTAGGGCCAAAATTCTATTAAGTATTTCAAAGTGAATGCAGAACTAGGCATCTAAATACTTTGTTGAATCTGTCTATGCATCTAGACCTACATCCTTAATAAAAATACAATTGCAGGGTGGAAGAAGTGACAGATCAGTGGGAAAGAAATACACAATTAGTAAAGCCTAGTGCATTCATAGTGCTCTCTCAACAGTTACATCTTAATGAGTGTCCAGACTGAGCTAGTTCATGTCCAAATAGATTGGAGCAGGAGCAGACCAAAGTTGATGCTCTGCCCTCCTTCGTGCGTACATGTCCTCGGGCATGCTTTCAGGTGGGACAGAAGGTCTTTCCCCCATGCATTACACTTTTCTAAAAAGCAGAGGGAGAAGAGGAGTCATAAAAGGTTCCCAGGAAAGAAACTCGTGAACAAGGAAGAAAGAGGAGAGAGTGTGCTGTTGAGCCTGGGTGGCATGAATAGTGAAGTTCACTTGGGAGAGAGGTGCAGAGCAAAATGCTCAGAGAAACCACATCAAAGAGCATCTCATATTCCACTCTGGGAATCAGGAACTTAAAAGTTACTAATTGCAACATTCATTCACTCATTCATTCATTAAAAAATGGATAAATAGTTTGCAAAGCTTTATTAACTGAATGGTTAATCATTTGGTAAAGAATCTAACAGAATAGTAGATAGCTTGCATCTATCAATAACACCTTCTAATGAACAGATTATAACCATCTATTAAGTATTTATTAACAGTTTATCAGTACATTATGGACATAAGCACCATCTGTTACAGATGATTATAACCATGTTGATAGGTGTTATAACTGATTATAAGCCACATATTGACTGAGTTAGACTTTATTATAAATGATTAACCATTTTAAAGAATCATTTTGTAAACTCAGTATAAACTATTCATAAATGAATATTTAAAGGATTTCAAGCCTTGTTTGTTTTTCAAGATCAGACGATATACATCTAAATATGTGTTTTTCACTAAAGAAAGGCAGCCAGGTTAAACTATTGCCATTTAAAATGTATATTAGGATAACACGTTGAACAAAATTTGCCATAAATACACATACAAAGACTGAATTTTGAAGTGGCCTTTCATGATATATGCAATCTGGTATGCCGCTCATTTAAGTGATTGCCATGACTAATTTATGTTCACATTTAACTTTTCTTGGCTGTCTGAAAAATACTCTATTAAAAAATTAGACAAACCAAAGGGATTAAAAAAAAGAGCCTAGACTGAAGCTATTTATGCCAAGCTTTGTTCTGAACTGAAGAAACATTAAATTAGAATCTCCAGTTCAATTACATCACTAAAGCAGGGAGAAAATAAGGTTTTATGACAAAAACACTGACAACAATGGCAGTATAAGTGAGCACCACTAAAATATCCCCATCTACAGAGGAAAATGCTCAGCTCTTATACACACTTGTACTACAGATGGACACAGCTTAGCAGAGACATGCTCTGTACTTTAGCTGTTTACTTAAGCAGCAACAGAGTTCTAAGAAATAGTTGCTATGCCAACCCATCACAGGACTATATATATACGTTCAAGACCAGGGCTTATTATCAGAGCTTTGTTACCTTTTCTTTCAAAAGTTTAAATATGCTGCTGCTATATTGTTTCCATTAGGGCAAAACTCTAGTCTGTGGACAATTCGCAGCCCTGATTTTTTTGAGGTAGGGTGTGGAGTATATGGAATAACACGATGAGATTTCAAACAAGGAGCAGAACAGCCTTTTGACATCACATTTCTACAATCACTGAACAGACTGTTCTATTTGCAAGCCTCTAAAGATTTGGTGTTTAGATGATAAAGGGCACTGCTTTTTATAATCTATTATTAACTGTCGTGTGCGTATTACTGCAAGAGTTCTCTGAAGAGAAAGCAAAGCATGTTTTGGAGGTGCAATGATGAAGTGGTTTTTTTGGTACTATTTACTAGAACAAATTTCTGTATTAACTCCATCCAGTCAGTTTTCTTTTTGTAATACAGGAATAGTACGTAGTAATCTACCGTTGGTGTTTAGTAGTGATACCTTTATATAAATACGCACTTTTTTAATAAAAAAATCATAGAGGGAGCTCTTTAATTATCATTTTCTGTATATGTTACTTTAGGGGCTGTTTTTCAAGTGCATCTGAATTTTCAGTCTATTTATTTTATAATTATTGGATGACTACACGCAGAACAGCCATTTAAATTAGATCTTGGTGGTTGATAAAACCATTGTTGATGGGGAGTGTGTAAATGAATGAAGGGAAATCACATTAGCAGTGTTTGTGTTGTTGCATTTAAATAAAACTAAATGTCCTGGCAGTGATGTGATCAAATCCAAACATCTGAAGAGAGAAGAAAAAAAGTGAATGGGGTGGGAAGGGATCAGATCAGAGAATAATCATCTTCCTTTAGACATAAGGTTTTCTGAAAATGAGCTGTTTCCTTTAGACACATAATTTTAATTTCTGGAGGGCATAACCACTTTTTTTTCAAAGAGATTAGAAAATGAAAAACAATCATATAATCTCTTCTAACAAGAGTTTTGCAACTAGGCAGACTTCTTGAAATGTGAGGAAAGCAAGAAGATAGGAAAGATCTCAGTGCAGATATGGAGAGCTCAACCCACTAGAACTGATAAGGCAAGAAAAGCCATTGTGATAAATTCCAAAGGTTAAGACTTTCTGTCTACTGTAAAGATCAATACGAAGGGGAGAGGAGAGGAGGAGTGTGATAACACTTCCATATCCAGCTAAGAATGACGATATACATGCCAGATGAGAACCTGCATCAGACAGTTATTTTATTTTAGAGTAAAAAAGAGCATTGCTGAAGCAATTGTCTGTTGTGTCTCTCAGACTGAAATGAATGACATATTTTGTATTCATTCAAATGTCTAGAGAGAAGATACATGAAACTGAGGAAAAGTGTGGAAAAAAAAAATGTCCTGAGTTAAATTTGATACAATAGGGCTGCCACAGTCTAAATTCAGATCTCTTTTCAGTCTCAGGGCCTGATTCAGTTCAGCGCTGTTTTAGAGTCCTTCTTTGGATACGTCTCTAGGAAGCAACAAAGCCCCTTTCTCAGTGAGCTAACTTATTTTAAAGATTATCATATTCTGATTACTAGAGAAACTATGCATTTCTTGTTTGAAGGTCTGTATCCAATCTAAAACTTCTTAGAAGTAATTTGCTTTGTTCACACTTTGTACAATTTTATTTTATTCTTGTTTTTTAGACCTTTTTCTTTACTCGAAAGTAGACTGACATGCTACTATTGTTTCTACATAACATTGCTCTGTATCTTGCCCTCTTTCTTTGAGGCCAGGTAGGCAATCTGCAACATACATCAAAAAAGGGACCTCACCCTGTGTCTAAGCTATGTCAATACTGTATTTCATATGCAAACCTAATTCACAGTCACAAACTGTACATGGAGATCCTAACCCAGAAATGGGCTTGATACAACTTTAAGGAGCATGAAAGAGAAGAAAACGCAGACCTACAGATCTCACTAGCATAGTCTAAAGTGTGAACTTACTTGCATGGCAAATGGACAAAGAGTGCTATAGGTCACGGAAACTGATAGGAGCACCAGCACAAAATATAGGGTCTTCATTTGAGAAATCTGGATGTAATCTGTCAAAGGACAAATACAGACCACCACTGAAGGCTTGCTGTTCAAAAACAACATACCAGGGATATGCTGAGCTACAGATGTAGCAGATATACAGATGCAGCAATACAGACAGATAGAGCTATCTCAAGGAGCATGTCAGGTCTCTTATTTGACCTACTAAAGCCAGTACAGACAGACCCATAGTAACCAACCATCTTCCAGACGTGCTAACCAACAAACGTCTCTGACAATGTCAACAGCGTCATGGCACTTGGGTTCAGGGCACAGCAGTCGGTGACAGATTCTGTTGCAGAAGTGTTATATGACTTTGAGGCCGGGCACAGATAGTGCAGATACTGAGGCAGTGAAGATAAGATATCTCTGTGATTAGCCTTGACCTCCAGAAGAATCTCTAAGTCTGAACGAATCCTAGGGTCCCTAAGGAGGGGCTGAGGAGGTTGTTAACCTATTCTGGAGGACATTATAATCCTCGTTACGAAGTAACAATCTAATAGATTTTCACATGTCAGAGAAAACAATCAGAATGCATATATCCATCCTAACTGTTTATCTGATCTTTGCACTGACATTAAAGACAGATACTTTTAAATTAATTTGTAAATTTCAAATGCAATTTTAAAAGAAATGACATGTTTTAAGTTTACTGTTATTATTTTTAATGTAAAGACTTACGAAACTTTTTCATTCGTTCTTTGAAAAGTAAAGGAAAAAAGGTCTTCTCCAAAGTACATTCCATCAAATGGTCAAATTCAAAGCAGTCAGCAGACCCTCATCCTAAAGCCAAAGAAAAATAAATCAACAATGGGCCCAAATTACTGCAACATAGGAAATGTTTTCTTTCTTTCCTCCTCCTTAAATTGAATATAGCTGGCTTTCCTAAATGATTTATGGGGCTGGGAATCCTGCCTCTCTTATCCCTTCAAGAACAATCATGCGAGGCTGGAACAGTTTGAAAGGCTGAGCGAGGGGAGAATCTGCATCCTTTATCCTGTAGTACTCTGGTGCTCACCGATCTGTTGCCTCAGTGTTCTGCTCACAGCAAAACTGCTGATCTCCAACCAGCTGCATTATTTCTGTTTTAGTGCTCAATCAGTAAAGAGAGAAATACATGAGAGATTAATGGGAGCTTCTTCTTCTCGTGTTGTTCAGTTTATCTCACAAAATCTATTTCCTGAGCCTTTCTTTCCAGATCTGCCCAATACCTCTTTGTTTCCTCCAACACACCTCTCCAATTTCTCATTTTCTTTTCCAGTGCTTCCTCAGCAACTTCTCAAATTACCACATTATGGGAGAATAGGTAATAGTTAATCTTACATTTCCTGATAGATTCTGGAGTCACAAACATCTAACTGTGCACTGAAGATGAAAAAGTAAAAAAAATTTGCTGCCCACATACACCAAGAAAATTCTCACAACTATCATTCTATGCCACTAATTCAGTTTTTCAGTTGCTTGTAAAAACAGGGGAAGTAGACATGGCTGAATATTGAAGTCACCTCAAAAACTCTCATGTGATGGACATGCTAACATAAGCCTAAAAAATAGAGTAATATATAGACATTTCTTTCTCTTTCTTCATTCTGCTATTCTGAAGAATTGATAGTATTGTTGAATTCTAATAACTCCTGTGATTATTCATAGTTTGCACATTCCTATAGAATAAATGCCCAGAAAAAAGGCATACTAATGAAGTTTTTATTCTGAAAAACAAATAAAAAAACAAAAACAGTGTTTCTTGGACTGACACCTTGGTCTGACACCTAGTGCGTCTGATACCATTCCAAGTAACAGTGGCTGCAGAAATGCAGCGCAAGCAATTACTCACCATTTGTGTACAGTGAAATTCCTATGGTTTTGTAAAAAGGGAACAGTACTTAAAAACAGTATACTCACCCAATAAACAAACAAAAGAAGCCATGAAACAAAAGCAACAGTTTTGCTCTTCAAGACAGCACGTTTGGGTAAGGCTTCCTTTTCTTCCCTATCAAAGGGTAGAAGAAATTCCCAAAGACTATGATCACTACCATGAATTTCAGCAGCTGCCATCTCAAATGCAGGAAAAGTCTTCTTGATCTTGATTTCAATTGCAAATATCCATAGTATTGCATACATGAAATATGGAAGTATATGCAACTTTTTAAACTGAAAAACTTTGTATAACTTTCCCCTTGAAGGAAGGAAGGAAGGAAGTGAGAATAAGATGTGTCAAATGCTAGCCACATCAGTTAATGACCTTCTGGGATATACTCATATATTACACTGCTGAAGGCTGTATAAAAACCTGGGTAGAAGAGAGCAGAAAATTCCAACATGAATAATTACATTCAAAACAGATTCCTTGTCACAGTGTTTCAATTAGATACTTTTTTCTTCTCTACTTCCCACAATGCATTTTTGCCGTAGTGTTGTGTGCTGTTAAGCAGATACTGAATTTGTAATACAGATGTGCCTATGTATCTGTAGTTTGTCGAGTTATTTTATATGTTCATTTTATTGAATGCTTTTTTAATCTTTCTAGGTGAAAAGTGTGTTTATACATGTAAGTCATTATCATTCAATCTATCTTTAGAATGCCTAAAAGTAAAAATAATGTGCAATATCTTATCTATATAGATTTTCTTGTAAAGCTGAGTAACTGCAGAAGATATCTAATAGAGCAGTCACAATCATACATCCCATTACAGTTTTGGGGCCATTTTGGTAAACTAAAACTGGCTTCCAATGGCATAAATGGTATGGTTCAATCTGTGAAACTCAGGTAGGACTTCGATTTTAATTACAATGCTGCAAATCATAAACAAGAATACTGATTTTTGTAGAGCAGTTCCAGATTTTCAGTGAGATAATCCTGGCAGAGTTAGAATCTGCCTCTATGCTTTTCCACCCAAATATGTCTCAGTGCTGTCTTATTTCAATAGTCAAATCAAATTATTCTCACGATTCAGCTGTGCATCTTCTAAAATTGCTGCTGTGAAGGCTTCCCTCAAAAATAAATTAAGGGGAGTTTGAGGTGCAGGGAAACCTCAGCTGCCACTATTTGCGTTTCACCTGAATTAGTGTATTTATTTCACTTATTTGATTCACTGAAACAAAACAGATTTGTTTTCTTTGGTGTCACTCACAAGCCTAGAATTCAATTTTAAAGAAATAGTGGGATAGAAACTGTATTATTAGCCTGCTCTAAAATACTTACTGAAGATACTTCTTTGGTAAGCAACACTCACGTCAACAGAAAAATGATGCACTAGAGAACACACACACAGCAACAGGAACAGAAGAAGTATGGAAACCTGTGGCTCAACTGTCCCCGTAGGTGAGTAAAATTTTATTACAGATATCTCACACAGCAACTGTACAGCTAGCCCCAGTTGGTACCAGCAAAATCTTGGCTTGTAAGGCATATAATTCCTGTCTTCCATAGAAGTATGTGCAGCTTTAGCAGCCTGAGAAGCCTTTGAATGTCAACACAAAAGCTTCTGGGAGTTACTTCTGATAGCTGATTAGGAGGCAAGTAAAATGAAAATCCTTGTTTTATTGCTAAGTGTGATGCTTAAAAATATATGAACTCAGGGGAGATATTTTTAGGCACATATATTTTCATTTTTTCTTCTTCTCTCTGTTGGTATTTGAACATGCAAGCATAATAGTGATACCTTTCTATACACAGCAACTCTTACACAGGGGCAAATTCTGTTTGGCCTTCATGACAAAGAGGGCAAAAGGTACAACTACACTTTCAAAACCTTATCCCACATAGATAAAGACCAATCAAAATTGCCTGGTGTATGCACTGTCCCTTTTTTACTTTTCCAGGAACCCCAGTACCCTTGAAGGAGGAAGAGATATGAAGAAGATGGGGACATAGCCAACCCCTCCCACAAAATGAATCCTTTAGCTATCTGAGTGAAGGTAATAGTCACCTCAAAAGGTGTTGCAATTGCAGCCTCATGTCCTGTGCATGTGCAGAAAATTTTGAAGTTTTGCAAAAAAGCTTCAAATATTTTCCCTGAGGTGGTGTGTGTCAATATTTTTCAGAGTCAGTTAAAACAGAGTCACAGTGACATTAGCAGAAACTACAGAGAAGTAAGAGTCAGTTAATGGGAGAGTGGGAGGAAGGAATTTTATCATGTTTCTGAAGTGAATGCCTTTGGCACAGTACCATAATTAGCCCTAATTTACTACATTGCAAAAAAATGCCCTGACTCCAATTTTGAAGCTTTGGCATATTTTGCTTGTGTCTTGATTTTCATTTTATTTTCTTGATAATAGACAAATTTGAATAATATTACAATGTATATCAGGGCCTTAATCCTCCTCACGCTCAGAGAGAATGCTCATTAAAGGAGTGAATGGGTGAGCCCTTAGTACCAACACACTAGTCGTACTAGACAAGAGGAAGATGGTCATTTATCACAAAGGCACAAATTCTGCTACCAGGCAGTCTATCTCACCCAGTTTGATTTCAAGATTTTTACTGAAGGCAATATTCAGCTTACTGTCTTGTTCTAAGTTTTCACACTATTTTGAATTATACCTTAGAATTCCTTAAATACAAGTTGTAAAAAAATCCAAAGGGACTGAAGCCCACAATTTCCGTTGAAAAGTAATAGGAATCTAAGGTGCTGTAAGGTGTTCCTTAACATTCTCCCTCCATCTGATAAATCTGAGGAAATTTTTCCTGCACAAGCCATAACACTGGGAGAAAAGCTCCCAAATGGTAAATTGTGAGTAATCTTGGACTCAGAATTATTAGTACTTTACATATGGGGGATATGTGCTCACATAGGAGTCAAAGTCTTCCTAAAGAATAGAATTTATGTCACCTAGCTGCAACTATCTAATAATTAGGCATCTAACTGAAGTTTGATTTTATAGTCAGAGGAAAGATATAAACACTATTAAAGAGGTGAATTTCTCTTTTAAAAGTGAAATTCGAACACCTATCCTAAGCACATGTTAGGATGTGAGAAGATACTCTGGAGACAGAGTGCACTGGCAGTCTAGACATCTAGCTTAGACTAATATTTAACTTTTCTGTATCTGAAGTAAATGGGATGAACAAAGCTGTTTACAAGCCTTTTGATCTTTGTCTTCACTTGTGTGTCTAAAGAACATTGGGGTTGAAGTCTTAAGCAGATTGAAGGAAACTATGGTGAGGTTGAAGTACAACAGAAAGATCTGAAGATGTGATTCTTTAGAGTTTTCAAGAATATGCAGTTTGGGCCATACTTTACGTTCATGGGAGTCAATAAAAGCCCTTTTGATTTCAGCAAAAGCATGATTGCAACAACAATGGCTGCTTTGGAAAATTATATCATAGGAGTAAAACCACTATTGAAAGAAAATACAGAAATTGAGTCAAAAAATAAAATGGAGAGGAATTGATGGGATTAGAAGGACTGTTGAGTACATGTTCACAATGGCATGAGCAAGGTTGCAGGCCTGC
Organism: Apteryx mantelli; assembly: GCF_036417845.1. Taxonomy (NCBI): domain Eukaryota; kingdom Metazoa; phylum Chordata; class Aves; order Apterygiformes; family Apterygidae; genus Apteryx; species Apteryx mantelli. The sequence continues at coordinate 39,439,140 of NC_089978.1, forward strand.
TAGAGCAACAGCCCACAGTACTGTTAAGATGGGAGGACTGTGCACATTTACACTGCCATATTATTGATTTCATGGGTACTTTTGAGGAGGCACATTTATTGTCCATTTTAATAAAGTGATTAAAAAAATTTTTTGGCAGCTTACTTTCCCCCTTTGTCTGGTGGGGAACATTATCACTGTTACCACCCCAAGGTAACAATTTTACTGAATGCCCTTTCTTTTTTTTTCTTCCTTGATCACTAAAGATGCTCTGCCTAGAATAAGCTAAAGAGGAACCGAATAACATAAATTCTTTCAGTGTGTCCTCTGAAATGAAATGGAAACTCAACCTTCCTTCAACTCTTCATCTTCCTTCCATTACTCTATCAGTATTTTGCATTCCAGTTTTGCCACTTATTCTTCTATCTTCTTTATATTTTGATTTCATGCTAAAATCAATGCTGAAACTATCTTACAGTAAAAGATTTCTCTACTACAGATTGGCAAGAAGAAAAAGCCAGCAAAAATGCAAGCATTTTGCAAAGCTTAGAGACCTGTCATGGTAAGAGTCATCTTGTGAAACATTCTTGTGGTCTCTCAGCAAATACTTGACATACATCTTCAGATTCCACTTTATTCTTATCTTCTCTCTCCACCCATATATTTATCTTGTCTTCCCCTGAAAGATATTGTTGTCAGACTTTGAAACAAAAAAGCATAGGAACAAACAATTTAAATTAACTCTACCCTTTTCTCCAAAATAGGGATTAAACAAGAACTTTTCCCCCTCAGCACTCAGTAGAAACACATGAAATGTGCTAAAACAAACAAACAAACAAAAAAAGATTTCTTCATTGCTTACATGTCTTGAGTATAATTTTAATAACAGTTTTATACGCTTAGTATAATTTTTGCTTGATAATGTGTCAGAGAATGTCAATGATGCTTCTTATAGACCACTGACAACTCACAACAACAATGAACTTTAGGGAAAAAGACATGGAATAACCTCTCACACAGAGGATTAGACTAGAAACCATCTGACACAGAAGTTATCAACAGATAGAATATGACATTTTCATTAACTGAATGATCACTCGGACAGTCCAAATCTGCTGAGGTTTACAGAACTATCTGAGTTACAAGAAGTTGGCTTAGAGCTCAATGCAAGTCATAGCACAATGACTCTTACGTTATCATTACGTCACTTCATTTACACAGCCACTTTAATTGATTTTAATAGGTTCTGGATCAGAGCAAATATACAGATAGAAAGACTGGTTCTACAAAACTGGAATGCTTTTATTCAGTGTGCCTCAAGAATATGTAATCTCACAAAAATCTCTAAGTCAGGGCCTGGAGGCTTTAGGAATTTGTGATAGTCCATTCAGAGACATTTTGCCAGCTCTGATTTCATTTTGAAAAGATGAGACTTCCAGAAACTTCTTCAAGGGATGCATTTAAACACCACACCTGTCTCATGGACCACTCTCTGTTCACACTGACCACTAACATCCAGCTAATGATTACACACAGTCGAAATCATTTGCATGAAAACATAATGTTAGGAAACTATCTTATGACCTTTTTTATAGCTTTTTTTCAGTACGGCTTAGAAGGAGAAAAGAAAAATAAGAGGGCTGCACTATGTGACAAGCAACAATCTATACAGACAAAACAAAGTTTTCTGCAAACCATAAGCAGTCCACAAGCTACAGTTTAGAAAATGCTGTTCAAGCTGATATTGTGCTACAATGCGTCACTGCATTGTTCCGTTAGGAAAAGCAGGTTTAGATCATAGGCAAAGCTATACAGTCTGTTTTGTGAAAAAATGTTTTAGCCCATGCTGAGAATCAAAAATCACTAGTGTGGGTATTTTTGCCACAAAATGCTAAGTAAGTGTGAGGGACCTTTAGATCTTCAGAGCCTGATGTTCGGATTGGTCTCTGCTTTTATCTAAGAGATTTTGCATGCACAAACACCTGCCTTGATGCTTTCTCAGTATAAGTTCCACTGAGATCCATGGACTAAATTTGCATGCATAAGTCCATGTATGAATATGTTTTGCATGTGCAAATTCTAGATCCAGCAACTGTCAGGGTTAGCATTTATCCATTATACAAAAATACTCATTCTGGAAATATAAAACTACAAAATTCTAGAATGAATACTACACTGAACTCTTCTGTAAATCACGGTCTTAAATTGTATATACTGTATTCCTCTTTTGTCTAACCACACAAGCATGCCATTATTGTACTGTTAATATATTTATGAAAAAGAAAAGCATATTTGTTGAATGAACTAGTTGTAGAATAAATCGGTTCTTGTTTGCTGTATGTGTGACAGTAGCTCATCTTGGAACAATCATTCCTGTTTTGTTCCTGACATAAATTTCTCAAGGCTTATTCTGCTTGTGCAAGCTCACCTAAGATATTGGAATACTCAGTATATCCCTCTCTCACCCTCTGCTCCACCTTTTCCCTCCTCTCTCCATAACCATTTCTCAGTCTGTCAGGGCTTTTTCTTCCCCTCCTATTTCCTAGGCTGTTTTTTTTTTTTTTTTTTGGGGGGGTGCTCTTCAACTTCTCTGATTTTTAAAGACAAGAGAAATGAAATGAGATATATAATCAAGACAGTTTTCACTTTCTTTGTTTCTCTAAGAGACATTTAAAAAGAGATTTTGATGAGGAGGAAAAACAGCTCTACTATGTAATGATCTTTTCTATGGTATTCCACCCACAGGGGTATTTTAATATGTAAATCACGTTATTGTCTCACACATGACAATCTGATGGATTTTAAATTCCTCATTTGTTAAAGTATAATGAACAGCACTTTTGCTGTTTTTATTGATGCAATAGCACTTTGTTCACACATGAAGGCTTAGTTGTGCCAAGCTACATAAGGTGATACTATTAATGAATCATTTGAGAGCTGGCAAATATAAATAGTAAGAAGCTCATTTCCATAGAAATACACTCTCACCCCATGCTGGCAGCAAAGAGGTACAGAGACATTTTCATGTCAGCAAGCAGGTGTCCTCTGGCCTGCCCAGAGAAAATAATCCCCTTACTAAATTACACACACATAAGTAAACCCACACAAACACATATATCCTCATTGTACACAGATATCTAGATGCCCAATAAAATAAAACCAAAGGCAGGCAAAGCTCTAAGGACTGATTAATAGGTATCAAAGCTATCACAAGAAAAACAAACTCCTCTTCTTAAACACTGCTCTCTCTCAGCAGCTCCAAGATATAGGCAAACACAAACAGAATGAAT